>NC_064629.1:60115287-60740287 GCF_023864275.1 Schistocerca cancellata
TAAATCAATGTAATATGTGATGTCAGTAAACAAATAAACATAATGTCATTGACATGTATATTTTCTTTTTCAACATAACACTGAACAGCAATAAAATAAAACTGAAACAAGGAACATATGGTATTTCAAAAGTAATCCTTCAGAAACCTACAAAAACTGGCAGAAAATGACATCAAAATTAACCATACAATAAAATGATATTTTCTGTCAAAGAAAACTAAAGTCGTCCCTGACAGGCCGTGAAGGCCCAATGGTACTGAGTGATCGCCGTGTCATCCTCAGCTCATAGGCGTCACTGGGCGCGGATACGGAGGGGCATGTGGTCAGCACACCGCTCTCCCGGCCTTAGGTCAGTTTCTGAGACCGGAGCCGCTACTTTTCAATCGAGTAGCCCCTCAGTTTGCCTCACAAGGGCTGAGTGCACCCCGCTTGCCAACAGCGCTCGACAGATCAAATGGTCACCCATCCGAGTGCTAGCCCAGCCCGACAGCGCTTAACTTCGATGATCTGACGGGAACCGGTGTTACCACTGTAGCGAGGCCATTGGCATTTTCTGTCCATACTCTTAGGACAAACATACAATTCCTGTTGGAACTTTCGTAATGTGTATCAAAACGAAGGAAAACAAGAGAATATAAATTAGGAAGACACAAAAGCACAAAATACGCTGCTGTAACATGAGTAAATGTGCTAGCAGCAGGTTAAGTTCAAATGTTAGCAGTGGACGTCACACGTCTACCACCATTGTCATCATCAAAACATTCCCACCAAATATTCTCGATACTAAAGTTCTGCTCTGTTGACGGTCTTTGTGAATGATGCCATTTGACATGCAGTGTGAAATGTTCTGACGTTCTGTTCCGTGGTGTCCAGTGTGAATAGACCTATAGGCTTGATTATAATATTTGCACCATCAGCAAAAAGAACTATTTCAGCTTTTGGATACACTATAGCAGATCATTTATGTGAAGGCCTATATCCTTCTGCAAGGTTGGGGATATGCAGCAGCAGCAAATTGACCCAAGTTGCAACAGGAAAATCAAACACTGTTGAAACCAACCCAACTGTACAGGATTTTGCTTCACATTTGGTTTCAGGTGTTGACAGTTATTCAGATGAGGGGAAACCTAAGATATGCAAAAAATAATTCATAAGTACTGTAAACTATAGGCGTACTACATGTACATAATAGGTTCCTGATGAAAATTATGTGCAGAAAGGCTCCCTGTGTCATTTAAGAACTAATAATGATCTCTGCACTGTTATATTATGTAGTACAGTGGTTTAAGCCAATGAGTGATTGTAAACAAATTGCTTAATATGAGAAACAAAGAAAATATGTATAGTAAATACATTTTCTTAAAATTCTTGTTATGTAACATTTATGTTGTCTTGAAATATTATCCAAAGTGGCCTTACTATATTGACACTGTAGGGCTGAAAGCAAAGGGAAACTATCATGGTTATATATCCCAACACCGTGTAGCTCTGCTGTATGGCTTAATGATGAGGGCATCCTCTTAAGTCATTCTATGAGACAGTTTGTGGGATGTTAGATCCCCTGCTTGGGGAGCTTGGGTAGATAGGTTAGAAGATTTAAAAAGAGGTATGAATAAGTTTAAGTTAGATATAGTGGGAATTAATTACATGTATTGGTGAAAATAACAGGACTTCTGGTCAGGTGAATACAGGGTTATAAGTACAAAATCAAATGGAGTAATGGAATGTGGGTCAACTACTATGAACAGCGTAATGAATACATTATTGAACAAACGTACAAACAAAGAGGACACACACTGCAGTAGTACAAGCTTATATGCCTACTTGTTCCACAGATGGAGAGATTGGAAGAATGTATGAGGACGTAAAGGAAATTACTTAGGTCACTAAGGAGGACGAATGTTTATGATGGGGGACTGAAATTTGATAGTGGGAAAAGGACAAAGAAGGAAAAATAGTAGGAACTCATGGATTTTGGGAGAGGAATGAAAGGGGAACCCACTTGGTAGAATTTTGTACTGAGCACAGTTTAATCATTGCTAACACGTGGTTTCAAATCGTGAAAGAAGTTTGTATACATGGAAGAGACCACATGACTCTGAAAGGTTTCAGATACATTATATTATGATAAGACAGAGATTTTGAAAACAGATTTTAAACTGCTAAGCATTTTCAAGGGCAGGTTTGGACTCTTGGCTCTGAGTGGTTATGAAATCTACATCTACATCCAAACTGTGCAAGCCACTGTAGGGTGCATGGTGGAGAATACCATGTACCATTACTAGTCATTTCCTTGCCTGTTCTACTCACAAATAGAGCAAGGGAAGAATGACTGTCCACACTAGTCCTAATTTCTCAAACCTTATCTTCGTTATCCTTATGCGAAATGTATGTTGGCGGCAGTAGAATTGTTTTGCAGTCAGCCTCAAATACTGGTTCTCTAAATTTCCACAATAGTGCCTCATGAAAATAGTGTCATCTTCCTTCTGGGATTCCCTTTTGAGTTTACGAAGTACACAACTTGCATGTGGATCAAACCTGCCGGTAACAAATCTAGCATTATGCCTGTGAATTGCTTCTATTTCTTCCTTGAATCTGACCTGGTGGGGATCCCAAACAGTGAAACAGTACTCAAGATGTACTAGTATTCTAATGTTGTCTCCTTTGTAGGTGAGCTACACTTTCCTAAAATTCTCCCAATGAAATGAAGTCTAGAATTTGCCTTATCTACTACCAACCTGATGTGCTCACTCCATTTAGTATCACTTTACTTAGATATTGACTTGATTGTGTCAAATAGCACCCTCCTATTGCTTTATTTGAACACTACAGGATTGCCTTTCCTATTCATGAGCATTAACTTATATTTTTCTACATTTAGAGCAAGCTATTATTCATCACACCAACTAGAAATTTTGTCTATGTCACCTTGTATCCTCCCTCAGACACTCAACTATGACACCTTCTTGTACACCACAGCATCATCGGCAAACAGCTGTAAATTGCTACCCACCCTATCCATCAGATCATTTGTGTATATAGAGAACACAAGCAGTTCTGTCAAACTTCCTTGGAGCACTGCTGATGATACCCTTGTCTCCAATGAACACTTACCATTGAGGACAATGTACCAGGTTCTATTACTAAAAAAGTCTTAGAGACACTCTGATATCTGAGAATCTAATCTGTATGCTCAGAACTTTGGTAGTAATATGAAGTGGGACACCGTGTCAGATGCTTTCAGAAATCTAGGAATATGGAATCTGCCTGTTGCCCTCTATCCATGGTTTCTAGGATATCGTTTGAGAAAAGGGCAAGCTGAGTTTCACGCAAGTGATGCTTCTAAATCCATGCTGATTTGTGGACAGAAGCTCTTCTTTCTCAAGGAAATTTATTATACTCAAACTCAGGATGTTTTAAAGAATTCTCCAGTAAACTGATGTTATGGATATTAGTGTGTAATTATGCGGGACCGTTCTTTTTCCTCTCTTACACAGAAGAGTCGCCTGCACTTTTTTCTGATCACTTGAGACTTTGTACTGGGTGGGAGATTTGCAATAAATAAAACTTAAACGGAAGATATTGCAGAACGGTAAGAAATTAAGGAGATGAGACTTGGATAAATTGAAAGAACCAGAGGCGGTTGGGGATTTCAAAGACAGCGTTATCCAATGATTGACTGGAAAGGGGGGAAAGAACACAATAGAAGATGAGTGAGTAGCATTGAGAGGTGAAATAATGAAGGCAGCAGAGAAACCTATAGACAGGAAAACAATACCTAGAAATGTAAAAATGCAGCAAGTGAAACAGGAAAAAGGGAACATAGACGTTTAAAAATGAGACTGATGGAAAGTACAGAATTGCTGAATTGAATTGACTAGAGGATAAACAGAAGGCTGCAGAAATGCTTGTGACTACGTGAAAAATAGATGCTGCTTCTGGATGAATTGAAGATACTTTCGGAGAATAGAAAATCAGCTTTATGAATATAAAGAGCTCGGATAGTAATACACTTCTAAGCAAAGAAGGGAAGGCCAAAAGCTGGAAGGAATATATAGAAGAGTTACAAGGAAAATGAACTTGAAGACAATATAATAGAAAGGGGAGAGGAAATAAATGAAAATGAGATGAGGCATGACTCCACAAAAATAATTTAACAGAAGACTGAAAGGCCTAAGTCAAAACATCCTGGAGTAAATAACATTCCTACAGAATTATTGAGATCCTTTGGAGAACCAGACTTGACTAAACCATGCCATCTGCTGTGCAAGATATACACTCATGCCGATAAATTAAGGATAATTGCAGAATGTGGTGCCACACAATGTGGCACTACACAAAACTGGCACTAACAGCATAGGCACATAGGGAACACACAAACAACACAGATCTGTAAGTCCACGGTATTGGTGATAAGTTGAGAAAATCGTCCCAAAACACATCTGCTACAAAACGCCACTGTTTCCTTCGCATGTACCTCGACATCAATATGGGATATGATCACCATTCTCACGTACACAGGCCGCACGGCGGGTTGGCATACTCTGGATCAGTGGTCGAGCAGCTGCTGGGGTATAGCCTCTCATTCTTGCACTAGTTCCTGTCGGAGCTCCTGAAATGTCATATGGGTTTGAAGACGTGCAGTGATACGTCGACCCAGAGCATCCCAGACATGCTCGATGGAGTCTCGGTCCAGAGAACAGGCAGGCCACTCCACTTGCCTGACATCTTCTGTTTCAAGGTACTCCTCCACTATGGCAGCTTGGTGGGGCGATGCGTTATCATCCATCAGGAGGAAGGTGGGACCCACTGCCCCCCTGAAAAGGTGAACATACTGTTGCAAAATGACTTCCCGATACAACTGACCTGTTACAGTTCTTCTGTCAAAGACATGCATGGGTGTACGTGCACCAATCGTAATCCTACCCCACACAATCAAACCACGACCTCCATACAGGTCCCTTTCAAGGACATTAAGGGGTTGGTATCTGGTTCCTGGCTCACGCCAGATGAAAACCAGGCGAGAATCACTGTTCAGACTACACCAGGACTCCTCTGTGAGCGTATCCTGGGACCACTGTTCCAATGACCATGTACAGTGTTCTTGACAACAGGCTTTATGGGCTCTCCTGTAACCAGGGGTCAGTGGAATGCACCTTGCAGGTCTCTGGGAGAATAAACCATGTCATTTCAGTCATCTGTAGACTGTGTGTCTGGAGACAACTGTTCCAGTGGCTGCGGTAAGAACCCGAACAAGGCTACCTGCAGTACTCTGTGGCCATCTACGGGATCTGATGGTGAGATATTGGTCTTCATGTGGTGTTATACACTGTGGACGTCCCGTACTGTAGCGCTTGGACACGTTTCCTGTCTGCTGGAATCGTTGCCATAATCTTGAGATCACACTTTGTGGCACATGGAGGGCCCGTGCTATGACCTGCTGTGTTTGACCAGCCTCCAGTCGCCCTAGTATTCTATCCCTCACAACGCCATCAATATATGTTCTTTGAACCATTTTCGACACACAGTCACTATTAGCATGTTTGAAAACGTCTGCATATGTACTCGCTGCACCATACTCCGACATGCACCAACACACCTGCGTATGTGGACTGCTACTAGTGCCACCATGCGACAACCACAGGTCAAATGCACCGCATGGTCATACCCCAACGTGATTTAAACCCGCAAACCACCCACCAGAGCGTTGTTTCACCGTGTATCAGCATTATCCTTAATTTATGAGCATGTATGTCTATGAGACAGGCAAAATATGCTGACTTAAAGAAGAATGTAGTAATCCCAACTCCAAAGAAGGCAGGTGATGACAGGTGTGAATTTTTCAGACCATCAGTTTAATAAGTAAAATGAAACAATGGAAAGTGTAGGTTGGATTATCAACAGTATTATGAAAAGGATACACTGCTACTCACCATAAAGATGACACGTTGAGTCGTAGAAAGGCGCAACAAAAAGACTGTTAAACATTGGGCTTTTGGTCAAAGCCTTCTTCAGAAAAGAAAATGCACCCACATTCACTCAAGCAAGCACACTTCATGCACACATGACTACTATCTCTGGCCACATAAGTAGTGATTACATAATACTGACATCAAGTATTTACAGAAGTTTGGATAAACTGGTAGATGCTTGACCTCAGGGAACATAAGTTTGAGTAGGAACACACAAGGCAGTACTCACCCTACAACATAACTTATATACTGAAGGAAGGAAAACTTACATTTATAAGATATGTAGATGTAGAGAAATCTTTCGGCAGTGTTGAAACTTTCTGGCAGATTAAATCTGTATGCTGGACTGAGAATATTGTAATACACTCTTTGAATATCTGAAAGTAGTAGGAATAAAACACAGTGAGCAAAGGGTTATCTACAGCTTGTACAGTAGAAATCGGGCTGTGGCTGTGAGTTTGAAGGACAAGGAAGCGAGGCAGTAGTTGTGACAGGAATGAGACATAATTGTAGTCTCAGCTCGATGTTATTCAGTATGTACACTGAGCAGTCAGTCATAAAAACCGATGAGAAAATTGGAAATGGAATTAAAGTTCATGAGAAAAAAATAAAAACTCTGTTGTTTGCAAATGCTATTTTAATAGTGTCTGATGGCAAAGGATTTTGAAAATCAGTTGAATGGAATATCACATAACATGGATGCAATTTAAGTAAGGTCTGTAATTTGTTCCTCTCTGTTCATTGAACCAGTTTGGTTTCATTTATGTAGATCTGTAGAGCAGCAGAGAGTATCCTATCTCATTGGTAAAAGGTACAGGTGATCCAGTTTTGATCAAGGACAGATGCTTGAACCGTCAGACCTGTTTTACTGATTTCAGTCTGTTCTGATATTAAGGAAAATGGATTTATTCACATGTAATGCTGTTTAGATGTCAAATAAGAGCACTGTGGAAATCAACATGGATTTTGAAAGCATCAGTCACAATAAAGCCAGCTCATTTTTCTGACTGACAAGGTCTAAAAGACTGTAGAAGGTGTAACCAAAGTTGATCCTGTGTTACTCAACTAAACGAAAGCATCAAACTTAATTTCGTACTGCTGCCTTGTAAACAAAATACACACATACAAAATACTAGACCACTTAAGCGCTGGAATAATTAGAAAATCATTGCGAAATGCAGGAAGATCTACAGATGATTAGCATGTATCACAGAGTGTGGCAGCCAACTCTCAGTATGATCAAATATAAAGTTTTATGTGCATAAACAGGCTAAAAGACTATTTGTTTAAGCATGTAATTAGTAACAATCACTGGGTGCTGTTTAAAATTTAAAATGTCTGAGGATATCTATCTGGATCAACTGAAGGTGGAACGACCACATAAATGTAGTTTTGGTGAAGGCAAATGGCACACCGAGGTGCATTGGAAGTTCTTAAGAAACTGTAATTCATCAGAAAGGAAAATTATTAACTGACATCTGGCTAATGCTCAAGCTTTTTGCAGTGGGTACTAGAACCAAGTAGATTAGGAGAACAGATGTAGAATATTGAGGAAGAGCTGTGTGAGCCACCTAGGGTTTATTTTGTTAGCTTGGAACTTCTCAGAAATGCCCAAGAAACTCCAGTGAAAGATGCTACTAGGAAGATGTAGTGCATTACAGAAAGGTTTACTTATAAAATTGGGAGAGCAGGTGTTCCAGGACACTTTTAGAAACATACAATTCCTTTTATGTCTTTCTCTGATAGTGAAAATTAGTATGAAAGTAGTCGCCAGCTGCCAATGTTATAAGAAGATTGGAAGATTATACTGATACACTTCATTCACTTTGCAGTGTGCCATACATTGGTTTGCTCAGTACAGAAGTAAATGTAAATGTCTAGAATGCTTAAATCCTTCCTGAAGCTATGTTTCTCCATGTCTAGTTGTAGTGCAGCTGTCTTTATTAGACTATTCTTTAATCTTTTACAGCACCTATAAGTCACACACATTTGCAGTTCCTGTATTGACACAAGCATGTTGCAAGACCATATGTGAGGCATGGAAAATGATTCCATCTTGTTAACTACAGCAGTTGAAATAGGCAGTATGTTTAATGGCTCTTGGTTACCATTGTCCACCAACCAGGCTTTGCAGTCATAAGTTACAGATATTTCTTTTAACAGCATGTAATGTGATCATGTAATAGAAATGTAAAGCTATAAAATGTAAGTCTCAGTCAAGGAAGTTTGAAATGTTGACATTAGGCCATCGGATATCTTGCCCCATTTTAATTTAATTTAATTTATTCACTTCACTGTGAATGTGCTAGTATAGGAGTGGAATTCAATGAATATCTGTTTCTCTTAACGTTAGTTTCATCTTTTATTTATATTATTTTCTTATATCAAACAGTAACATCTCACCACTTTGCCATTAAATGTTTTCAGGAACTTCGTTCTGCATTGAGGAATATGAAAGATTTCAGTATCAGCTGTGGACCCACAGGAGTAGAACAACCAGATGAAGTGGTTTACATCAAGTGGGTGCAGGATGATAAAAATTTCAACATTGGGTAAGTAATGTGCCAGTTACAGTAGTCAAAATGGATATACTCTCAGAGTATGGCTGATGGCATGTGATTACTATTGTCCATCAATTTGGATTTTCAAGTATGAGATTCAGGTAATTCTTTTGACAATATGCATCACGATCATGGAATGGAAGTGGTAACGAGCTAACCATTGATGGGAGACATAATGCATTGTATATTATCTATTTATTATGAATTTGATGTTAAGATGGTATTTCTTTATTTTTTACCAGTTGACACAAGGCGCTAAGTAAAAAAAAAATCTGCACAATTTATTTCTAATCAATAACAATTGCAGTACAAAATTTACAGTGAAGTCATTTTTCAACATAGTCACTCTGATTTTCAGTGCACGTATTCCACTGTTGCACAAGCATTCCAATACTGTTAGGATAAAAATAGGTTGATTGAACAGCAAAACACTTATGCACTACTTCCTTCACCTCTTCATTGGAAGTGAATCGGTGGCCTCTTCAATCATCTTTGTATATTCCAAACAGATGCAAATCCGACTGTATGCATGATGCCTCAACACCTTGAAATGCATATTCTGCACAGTTTGTATGGCAAAGGTGTCAATATGTGGATCCACTTTGTCATGTGAAAACACTGTTTGACAGCACACCTCAGTGTTTGTTTCAAATTGCAGGCTTCAACTAGTTAGAAAGCATGTCACTGTAACACCGACTGTTTACTATTGACCCTTTTTCCAAGTAGTTTTCCAGAATTGACCTTTGTTTGTATAAAAATAATAATAAAAGAAAATAAAAACACATGTTCATTAACACGGTGGTACAGTAGCTACTGAGACTTCCACTTGACTGACGTAGTGAATTTTTTTGGGACCTGTTTTGCACTGACTTTACAGATGTTGAGTGTGTTGTGAATAATGTCATATACAGAACCATGGCTAATGTGTATTTGGTTTGCCACTTCATCAACAGACACTTGTTAGTTATTCAAAATCGGATCACAGACTTGCTCAATGCATAAATCAGTAACGGATGTGAGTGGATGTCCTACTCTTTCTTGATCAGTCATACTCATTCAACACTTTTGAATTGTTCAGTTCACTGGTAAACACTTTGTCATGATATTACATTTACCCCGTATTTTGCTAAATGTCTTCTATAGGTATCAGTTCCTGATAGGCTTTCAGACCACAAAAGATGGATTATGGGATTCTGAAAACTATGTAAATTGCAGTCTTGTGTACCTCACAAGAGCACAACTTGCTGCAAACTGTATTACTGTTGTAATATATAGGATGTAAGAGAAATGTTTTGCAGTGCACCACCATATATTTTACTTCCTAAAAATAATTTACAATACATTTACAGCATCTCCTCAGCCATTGAAAGGGCACACCAGATCATTTCTAAAATGTTTTGCAGTAGTTGGGTACATTCATACTGCCACATGAAATCTCTGTCTGTAGAACGTTGTTATTCTTTTAGCTAAGTTCTCACATGTGAAATTAGGATAAGTCTGCTGGGTAGGGAGCACTTAATGACTGTATAGGTTACTGCAGCTGAGCTGAGTAAGGAGTGCAACTGTTTGCCATTGTGCGTGGACATTCCATTGTTATATATACACATGCGCGCGCACGCACGAACACTTTTTTTATTGAAGGAAATATTCACTTCTTACTTTTTGACTGCAGTCCATTGCCTGCAGCAGGTACATTCTGATCTTCAACTACTGTAGTTGAAGAATAATGTGTGAAACTGTCAGATATTGCATTACTACTTGTCGTATAGATGTTAATGAAAGTATAATGTGTGTGTGTGTGTGTGTGTGTGTGTGTGTGTGTGTGTGTGTGTGTGTGTGTGTGTGTGTGCGGGTGCGTGTGTGTGTGTGTGTGTGTGTGTGTTAATTTTTTTTTTTTTAGGTCCACAGCCTCAACATGGTTCAAAAATGAAAACATAGTCCAAGTAGGATGTAATCTTTTCATTATCTGTGTGATGGGCCAGTTTTAAACTTTGATCATTTTCAAGCATGTATCTTAAGCTTCCAGCTGCATTTTGCATCATAATACATCACTGGTACATGTGGGTAGGAATACTTCTTATTTCTGAATGAGACGTATGCCTGTACACATTTATTAAAGTGTAAAATGAAGCTGGAAGGTTAAGATACATGCTTGCTTGAAAATGACCTAAGGTTGAAAATGTCTGATCACACAAATAATAAAAAGAATACAGTCTACTTGCCCATGTTTACATTCATAAAAGTGTTATAGATTAATGATGAACTTTAATTCAGTTCTGACTCAAAATTTTTAACAGTTCTCCTTTCATATGTTTATGTACTGTGTGCTCATAGTATTCTACATAGAGGTCACACAAAATATTGTAGTCTGTGCACAGAAATACATTCTCATCTGGAGCAAATCTATTTTCTTGTGTCAAAGAGGGGTCACATCAGTTGTTAATTGGAGATTTTTTTTCCTGAGATTAGTCAGACGCTTTAGATTTTGAACATTTGCATTTGTCAAATTATTAGTCATAATTGTGTTGTAGGATTGTTTGCAGACACGCTAGCTGTAACTTAGAAATTCTGAGAGTTAAACATTTGTGGAAGGTGTTGGCTGTCGAATGCAACCTACGCTACGGCACGGTGAACCCACACAATGGGTCCCCCACCACCACCGCTTTCCTCACCCCTTTCATGCTGTCTTTGCAGACATCGGTCAAGTTTATTCTATGCACACTCAAACTGGCTCCATTTTCATTACAAATAAGAAATAGTTTGTGAAAAGTACATGGATATTTTTATGAAGGAAGAATAGCAGTAATTTCTTTATTTCAGTCGATTAAGTTTTGGGTACTTAAATATGAATCGAACAAAATTTATCTCAGTGTACATTCAACAGCAAAAAAACTTAGCCACTGTGGACAAAATGGCAGAAAAATTTGACAATTTGACAATAATAGATAAATATTGGACCAAGACGTGATGTCAGAAAGAAGGAGCAAGTTGTCAATTCAGGAAATACGAAGCATCTGACTGTCACTCTATATTCACCTATGCCCCATGTGCTAAGGATTTAAGGATTGATTATTTTCCAGCACAGATTATGGACTTGTTTGAATGTTTGACAGCACTTGGGTACCAACCAATGTGAGGCACAGAAGCTATAAAACTCTCTAAGAATAAGCTTCTGATAGCTCACTAGCGACAATTCTGGCTTAACTGAACATGAAAGATATATTTTTCCAGCAAGTGTTTTATTATTATTATCATCATCATCATTATTATTATTATTATTATTATTATTATTATTATTATTATTGTCTTTTGCTACTTGAAATGAAATTTTGCACGTTTTCCAATAAATAATAAAGCCACAAAATTACCTTCTGCAAGTGTATTGACTCGTGTGTTCATGGAGCACTGTATTACATCTGTTCCTTGTGGTGTAATGGTTAGAAAAGTTGAGCAGTAATCTGAAGCTGCAGCATTCAAAGATACATGTTTGCATTTTTCTTGTTCCATCGTTTGTATGAGTTCATTAGAAAGAAAAAGAAACCCAAAATTTTGGACAATGTTTTCCCAAATTATGAAGTTGAATGTGGAGTAACGACATAGCTGGGTTTACTGTCTATCGACTTTTCTGTAATTCAGATGTGTTTCTTCAAGTAGCTAAAGTCATTAAAGGTACGGTGTCTTATGCCAGAGAAAATATCCATCAACAAAAACAATGTTTGGAGAGCTGTTCCTGAAAAATAGAACTGAACATGAAAGCATTACCAGTTCAACATAAGAAATGTTACAGATTTGTAGGGGTAGACCTTATGGTTATTATTCCTAAGTGTTTATAAGCAGTGATAAAATTTTCTCTGTAAATTAATGACCGAATACTTCGACCGACAGCAAACAAGTAAGGATGCAAAGAGTACTTGTGCACCTACAAAGAGCCATTAAAGATCTCCTGAATGTGTAGATTTATAAAATTAGTAACACAACATTACTGGCTTGCCTGTTTCTCAGCAAATACTAACTGTAATATACAAAATCTATGACAGACTTCTAGAAGTGAATTATGCTCACAGTTCAAAGCTAGACACAGGAGTCTGAACTCTGACAGTCGGGTAATGAGATTAAGGCCAAGGCCTTTACAAATGTCTGCTTGTGTCTGTGTATATGTAGATGGATATGTGTGTGTGTGCGAGTGTATACCTGTCCTTTTTTCCCCCTAAGGTAAGTCTTTCTGCTCCCGGGATTGGAATGACTCCTTACCCTCTCCCTTAAAACCCAAATCCTTTCGTCTTTCCCTCTCCTTCCCTCTTTCCTGATGAGGCAACCGTTTGTTGCGAAAGCTAGAATTTTGTGTGTTTGTTTGTGTGTCTATCGACCTGCCAGCACTTTTGTTTGGTAAGTCTCATCATCTTTCTATATATATATATATAGAAAGATGATGAGACTTACCAAACAAAAGTATATATATATATATATATATAGAGAGAGAGAGAGAGAGAGAGAGAGAGAGAGAGAGAGAGAGAGAGATGATGAGACTTACCAAACAAAAGCGCTGGCAGGTCAATAGACACACAAACATACACACAAAATTCTAGCTTTCGCAACCAACGGTTGCCTCGTCAGGAAAGAGGGAAGGAGAGGGAAAGACAAAAGGATGGGGGTTTTAAGGGAGAAGGTAAGGAGTCATTCCAATCCTGGGAGCGGAAAGACTTACCTTAGGGGGAAAAAAGGACAGGTATACACTCGCGCGCACACACACACACACACACACACACACACACACATATCCAGGCACAAGCAGACATTTTTCCCACGTGGAATGTTTTGTTTCCCTCTAAAAAAAAAATATATATATATATATATATATATATATATATATATATATATATATAAGATGATGTGACTTACCAAATGAAAGTGCTGGCAGGTCGACAGACACACAAACGAACACAAACATACACACAAAATTCAAGCTTTTGCAACAAACTGTTCCCTCATCAGGAAAGAGGGAAGGAGAGGGAAAGACGAAAGGATGTGGGTTTTAAGGGAGAGGGTAAGGAGTCATTCCAGTCCTGGGAGCGGAAAGACTTACCTTATGGGGAAAAAAGGACGGGTATACACTCGCACACACACACACATATCCATCCACACATATACAGACACAAGCAGACATATTTAAAGACAAAGAGTTTGGGCAGAGATGTCAGTCGAGGCAGAAGTGCAGAGGCAAAGATGTTGTTGAATGACAGGTGAGGTATGTGTGGCGGCAACTTGAAATTAGCGGAGATTGTGGCCTGGTGGATAACGGGAAGAGAGGATATATTGAAGAGCAAGTTCCCATCTCCGGAGTTTGGATAGGTTGGTGTTTCACCTGTCCAATGGCCAGCTTCACACGTCCGTCCACATCAAACCCACCAACAAGCAACAGTACCTCCATTACGACAGCTGCCACCCATTCCACATCAAACGGTCCCTTCCCTACAGCCTAGGTCTTCGTGGCAAACGAATCTGCTCCAGTCCGGAATCCCTCAAGCATTACACCAACAACCTGACAACAGCTTTCGCATCCCGCAACTACCCTCCCGACCTGGTACAGAAGCAAATATCCAGAGCCACTTCCTCATCCTCTCAAACCCAGAACCTCCCACAAAAGAACCACAAAAGTGCCCCACTTGTAACAGGATACTTTCCGGGACTGGATCAGATTCTGAATGTGGCTCTCCAGCGGGGATACGACTTCCTCAAATCCTTCCCTGAAATGAGATCCATCCTTCATGAAATCCTCTCCACTCCACCAAGAGTGTCTTTCCACCGTCCACCTAACCTTCGTAACCTCTTAGTACATCCCTATGAAATCCCCAAACCACCTTCCCTACCCTCTGGCTCCTACCCTTGTAACCGCCCCCGGTGTAAAACCTGTCCCATGAACCCTCCCACCACCACCTACTCCAGTCCTGTAACCCGGAAGATGTACACAATCAAAGGCAGAGCCACGTGTGAAAGCACCCACGTGATCTACCAACTGACCTGTTTACACTGTGATGCATTCTATGTGGGAATGACCAGCAACAAACTGTCCATTCGCATGAATGGACACAGGTAGACAGTGTTTGTTGGTAATGAGGATCACCCTGTGGCTAAACATGCCTTGGTGCACGACCAGCACATCTTGGCGCAGTGTTACACCGTCCGGGTTATCTGGATACTTCCTACTAACACCAACCTATCCGAACTCCGGAGATGGGAACTTGCTCTTCAATATATCCTCTCTTCCCGTTATCCACCAGGCCTCAATCACCGCTAATTTCAAGTTGCCGCCACTCATACCTCACCTGTCATTCAACAACATCTTTGCCTCTGCACTTCTGCCTCGACTGACATCTCTGCCCAAACTCTTTGTCTTTAAATATGTCTGCTTGTGTCTGTATATGTGTGGATGGATATGTGTGTGTGTGCGAGTGTATACCCGTCCTTTTTTCCCCATAAGGTAAGTCTTTCCGCTCCCGGGACTGGAATGACTCCTTACCCTCTCCCTTAAAACCCACATCCTTTCGTCTTTCCCTCTCCTTCCCTCTTTCCTGATGAGGCAACAGTTTGCGAAAGCTTGAATTTTGTGTGTATGTTTGTGTTTGTTTGTGTGTCTGTTGACCTGCCAATTAGTTCCAGACTTATCGCTTGTGAAAGAAGGTGGTGTGAGCCGGAAATTGCAACCCGCACCTGGCAATCTATCTTCAGACCCAACTTAAGGTCTTAATAACTTTAGAACTATTCCACACAGTACAGTGAAATTTGTACAACCCGGTAACATCCACTTAGAGAACACACTCTATGAATCAAAACACCAACAACATATTTCTGAGGGAAAATAAAAAATTCCAAAATGTGATTTAAAAAATGTAATACGTTAAAAGGTACATATTGTAGGTGCCCTCTATGCCAAATATAATTCAATCTAAAAGGGTATCTTTTATTTTTTTTGGTAAGCTTAATGTGGCCTAAACACACACAGAACTTATCTTGCCCATATCAGTCACACAAACAGTTACATGCACCCGAAAATACAAAAATTTGAAAAATTACCTGAAAAACATGGATTTTCGAAGTGTGGTAGCACAAAAGGGACAAGTGTTATCCAAGCCAAATTTCAAACACTGCATAAGTAGACCATAGTATAATATGTGGCAAAATTTCAACTTGTTATTGCAAAGCATTTGTGTACAATAAAAGTTGACAGAGATGTATTTGGTTATGTTTCTTTTAACGCGATTTAACAAGTAATAGTAATGATGCAGACAGCTTGTTTCAGATAAAGCTGCAGCAATTGTTGGGAACCATTAGGCAAGAGAAAGTTAAACAATGGTAGTTATCAGGGACAGAATGAGTCATTGTTAGGCAGGAACAACAAAGGAAACAAGCAACAATTACAGGTTACTCATCTTTTAAAGATTCCAGTTCAGACTGGTCAGTACTGTTGTGGCAAGTCAGTATGGAGGCAGAAGAGTGTACTAGTGGTGCTTTTGTTCAAACAAGTTGCAGTATTGGTAGAGCACAAGCATCTGAATGTCATGAAACAACATATGGAACAAAATGTGGCATTCGCTTTGTACTGTATGATCTGGATGAATCGGACCAAGATTTGTTGCTATGGAGATCCGGGATACACCCTGTGGGCACAAGAAGTATAGTTCCAGGAAACTTTAGTGTTTGTTATCATCATATTAAAGTGTTTCTGGATAAGTATTCTTTCCTACAATGAAGTTGTTTTGATCCATTTTGGATTCATAAGAAGACAGTGAAGTGTAGCCTCAGAGGAATTGATATAAAATCAGTATTGAAAGTGAATCAGTGCACGGGACTTAACATGAAACCAGGACAAAAGTTGTGTTCCAGGTGTGTTACACTGCTAAAAAATGAAGAATATTCTGATAATTTACATGACAGTGAAGAAGAGTATCAGCCACCTACAACCACAGCGAATGAGCAATTAAATACTTCAGTGATTGCTATTGGTGTGTCTCCCATAAAGACACACAAAGTTGGGAAAAGAGACAGGCCCAGCTATGGTAGAAGAAAACTACAAGAAGCTCAAATGGAATTAAAACACAAAGTAGCTGACACACTAATAGTGGAAGAGGAAGAACTATCTGCTCCAAAGGAACAGAAATCATGCCAGAAATGCTCTGATTCTACAAAATTGTGCAGGATTTGAAAGAAAAATATGCCATATCCACACGCCAGAAAAAAGTAGCTATTCTTACCCTTGCGCCTGCAGCTGGTCTGTTGACTACACTGCAAAGGAATTCAATGTTTCTACATATATGGTAAAGCAAGCTAGGAAAATAAAAGCAACCCAAGGAGTGCTTCCACAATTTCAGCAGGCTCAGGGTAAGCAATTGAGTTCAGAAATAAAGGTGCTAGTGTCGGAGTTTTATGAAAATAATGACTACAGCCGATGAATGCCTGAAAAAAGACTATGTAACAGTGAAAAGTGGGAAATGTACGTGTACAGATGCAAAAAAGACTGTTGCTATGCAACATATCAGAACTATATGTAGAATTAAAGGAAAAGTATCCCAATACCAAAGTAGGTTTATCATCTTTTTTCAACCTTCGGCCAAAATAGGTTGTGCCTGTAAGTGCAAGGGGCACACACAATGTTTGTGTATGTGAGACCCATCAAAATGCTAAGCTGATGTTTGCTGCTATAAAGGATTCTGGTCTGGATTACAAAGGTACAGTGAAGCTGCTAGTGTGTGACATCAGTTCCTACCAGTGCATGAGACACAGGTGTGAAAAGTGTCCTGGTAAGGCAAATCTTGCAGAACACATGAATAACAAACTGTGTGGTGAACTCCTTATGGATGACAATGAACTTGTTTCTTATAAACAATGGACACACATGGATTGCACAAGTCTTAAAACGAAGCAAAATACAGTGGAAGATTTTGTTGAAATGTGTTGTCAAAAAACGGACAAAATGACCACACACAGCTTCACAGCAACAGCACAATCAGCTTATCTCCAGTTTTGTAAGGATAATTTGAAACAAGATGAAACTATAGTAATACTAGACTTTTCTGAAAATCAGGCATTTATATTTTAAGATGCCATCCAAGGATATCATTGGGACAACAGTCAAGCAACTCTCCAGCCATTTCCGATTTGGTGATGTGTCTGTCATGAACCTGTGCATTTTTAGTGACTGTTTAATTAATGATGCCATTGCAGTTCATGCCCACATTCGCACTGCCATGGCATATGTGAAAAACAAGCTGCCTCACATACACTTTGTGAAATACTTCAGTGATGGGGCAGCTAGTCAGTACAAAAACTGTGAAAATCTCAAAAATTTGTACATGCATTACCAAGATTTTCAGATTCACACAGAATGGAATTTTTTCGCAACAAGTCATGGTAAAAATGTATGTGATGGTATTGGTGCTACCATTAAGCACATGGCGTCACAAGCTAGTCTGCAGCACCCTACAGAAGGTCAGATTCTAACACCTCTTCAATTATTTACCTGGGTACAGAAAAATATCTCTGGCATACAATCATTCTGTGTTTCGAAAGATGAGGTGAAATCAGTCGAAGAGTTGCTAAAAAGCAGACTAGAACACATTAAAACTGTTGCAGGCACACGGAGCCATCATCACTTCTCTCCAGAGGACTCGGACAGTGTGCAGATGAGCAGACTGTCCGGTTATAACTTTAGGTTCATGCACAACATGTGTCTTCACAGTGTGTCTGACTCAGGATTCAGAAGCAAAAGTAGCAACATACAACCAAGTTGCTATGTTATTGCTGTTTATGTTGACAAATGGTACTTAGGATGTGTTGCAGAGTGCTGTGAAGCAGAAGGTGATGCATTTGTGAACTTCATGGCACCAGCAGAAATATGTTGTTGGTGTTTTGATTCATGGAGTGTGTTCTCTAAATAGCTGTTACTAGGTTGTAAAAATTTCTCTGTACTGTGTGGAATAGTTCCAAAGTTATTAAGACCTGAAGTTGGGTCTGAAGATAGATTGCCAGATGCGGGTTGCAATTTCCAGGTCACGCCGCCTTCTTTCACAAGTCATAGTTCTGGAACTAATTGGCAGGGGAAACTAATACTTTGTACACGAGTGTTCCACACATATTAGAATTTGTGTACTGAATTTCAATCAAATCTGAGACTATGAGCCGGAGCCCCTGGTTGAACTGACATGGAATGTTATGTATGTTCAGGCTAGTCTGAGAAACTATTGTAGAGATTTGATACAGTCTTTGAATTCCCGGGACCTAACATGTGTACCGAGCGAGGTGGCGCACTGGCTAGCACACTGGACTTGCATTCTGGAGGATGACGGTTCAATCCCGCATCCAGCCATCCTGATTTAGGTTTTCTGTGATTCCCCTAAATTGTTCCAGGCAAATGCCGGGATGGTTCCTTTGAAAGGGCACGGACAACTTCCTTCCCCATCCTTCCCTAATCCGATGAGACCGATGACCTCGCTGTCTGGTCTCCTCCACCAAACAATCCAACCCAACCTAACGCCTGTGTGTGTGTGTGTGGGGGGGCAGCAATGTTTTCAAATCCAGATAAGTTTCTTAAGAACTAATTCACAAATATGTATTGAAGGACACACACTCAATACAAGATAATGGGCAGAATTCAAACCTACAACCTGTGGAACCTTTGTGTCTTGGCCACGAGGTAGGTTTTCAATTGGATATCCTGGCAAGTGACATGGCGTGCCATTTACTATTGCAGAGAGATGTTTGGGGAATGAGTTGGAAAGAGGTACTACCAAGAGAGTTCTTGGATCAGGCAGGAAGAGAGAGAGCACACTTCAGAACAGAGAGCTTGTACATAAGAACTGACAACGTCTCTTCCTAAATATGAACCAGTTGCAATGAGAGACAAACTTCCTCAATTCCAGTGACCCGCTCACTAAAGATTAAGGAAAGCTGAACAGCATGCATGAAGACCCACTGCGAAACAGGAACTAAGAGTGGAAAAAGTTTTTACCAGTGGGTGTTCATAGATTTCCACCTGAAAACGATGTGGAAAAATATAATTTTCACGGATGAGATGTTGTTTTCCGCATGTAAAAACTGTTCAAAAGTGGTTTACTGATCGCGAGGGACTGGACATTCTGAAAAATATGCAGCATCGAGAAGAAGTAGTGAGCAGCTATAGGCTTCCTATTCAGAATTGAAGGAACTCTTGATAGCAGACAGTACACCCATATATTGAAGAGTGTGATTCAGCCTACAGTGTGAATGCTACGCCCACCAACCAGCTACAGCTGACAGTCTTAAGGACAGCATTCTCAACACCTGGGACAGAGTTGACTCTTCTAGCAATTGCATGCGATGCCTCATAGATTTCGTGGAAAGATGCATGATGGAATAGTCGGGGTTCTGGACAAGATATTAGAAAAACATGCTATTTTTATTACTTGCTCTTTTGTTCAACTTTCTGTCAGAGTGAGCCAGTGGAAGGTCACTTGGTTACAGACGAGTACTCAACCCAAGATAACACAATATAATTTATATTTCTTTTATGTTACGTTTTTAATTGAAATAAGTTTTCTTAAATATATATATTTTTTAATTTTGTATTTCTCTTTTAATTGATGTCTGCCTACATACATACTTGAAGGATAATGAATTAAGGAGGACTTTTTTAAGGCTACTTGTTGTTTCTTCAAATTTGTCCCTCTCTTCCCTTCTGTTGCTATCACTTGTATTCTCCCAAAATATATAAAAGATTTCTTCTAATATTTATTCACCTTTAATTTCTCTTGCATGTCTCTCTTTGTCTCACATGCTTATCTCACTTGCCTGTCACTCCACCCTCCCAAAATTAATAAAAAAATCAAACATTTTTTGCTCAAATTATACTACTTCTTGTAATGTCTCCCTCTGTCTATCTACATTTTGAGTTTGGAAGGACTGTAAGTATGTCCCTGTGCCTAGGCATGGATGTTCATTGGTAATTTCCATCTTCTGCACTCATGTTGTGATTAACTGCAGCAGTGCAAGAGATTATGGCAGTAGCTCCAAGTAGTGATGGCTGCCAAACAAAGTGTAGCTACAGTGCTAATTACTGAAAATTCATAAATCTTAAAATATTTAATTTGCTGTGCCAGGGGCCTCTAGGAACTTCAGGAAACAGCGAGTCAGTTATTGTCACTTGTTGGGGATGGAAGAGAGGTCCTAGTGGCCAAGTGTATTTGTATTAATTTCAGTAGTATATAATTTTATCAGAACTGACATTCGGGAGCCATAGGGATTGGCCAAACTCATTTTGAGAACAGAAAGACTACAATAATACATTCTGTTTCTATGTGCAGGTGCTCAGTCTCATCACTGGTATTTGACATGTGAAGGCAAGTGTTGTTGTTTAGTGCACAAGCGCTTGACTTGACGGTGGGAATTCCCAGTGTTGACTGGTACATCAAGTTTTGTTCTTCAAAGTATTGTGTATGAAAGTGGAAGAAGATTGTGTAACTAAGTAGAGGCAGCCTTGTAGAGCACATAAATAGCAATTGGAGTCAATGGTTGTTGTAAGGCTTGTTAAACTGTAAATAAACCACATTATTTTGTTTGACATGCATTTTTGTTTTGTTGAAATTTCTGCTGCCATTTCAGGGTGCTAGCTGGGACTTAAGCGACATATATTTAATTTTTGGATTACACAATGACTTGTCATGTTTTTCCATGGTGGTATGATCTTGGAGCTCACTAGTTTTTGTGTCTATTGGTCGCTGTGGTTGTGCATTAGTTGTTGTTGTTGTGGTCTTCAGTCCTGAGACTGGTTTGATGCAGCTCTCCATGCTACTCTATCCTGTGCAAGCTTCTTCATCTCCCAGTACCTACTGCAACCTACATCCTTCTGAATCTGCTTAGTGTATTGATCTCTTGGTCTCCCTCTACGATTTTTACCCTCCACGCTGCCCTCCAATGCTAAATTTGTGATCCCTCGATGCCTCAGAACATGTCCTACCAACCGATCCCTTCTTCTAGTCAAGTTGTGCCACAAACTTCTCTTCTCCCCAATCCTATTCAATACCTCCTCATTAGTTACGTGATCTACCCACCTTATCTTCAGCATTCTTCTGTAGCACCACATTTCGAAAGCTTCTATTCTCTTCTTGTCCAAACTAGTTATCGTCCATGTCTCACTTCCATACATGGCTACACTCCATACAAATACTTTCAGAAACGACTTCCTGACACCTAAATCTATATTCGATGTTAACAAATTTCTCTTCTTGAGAAACGCTTTCCTTGCCATTGCCAGTCTACATTTTATATCCTCTCTACTTCGACCATCATCAGTTATTTTGCTACCCAAATAGCAAAACTCCTTTACTACTTTAAGTGCCTCATTTCCTAATCTAATTCCCTCAGCATCCCCCGACTTAATTTGACTACATTCCATTATCCTCGTTTTACTTTTGTTGATGTTCATCTTATATCCTCCTTTCAAGACACTGTCCATTCCGTTCAACTGCTCTTCCAAGTCCTTTGCTGTCTCTGATAGAATTACAATGTCATCGGCGAACCTCAAAGTTTTTACTTCTTCTCCATGAATTTTAATACCTACTCCGAATTTTTCTTTTGTTTCCTTTACTGCTTGCTCAATATACAGATTGAATAACATCGGGGAGAGGCTACAACCCTGTCTCACTCCCTTCCCAACCACTGCTTCCCTTTCATGCCCCTCGACTCTTATAACTGCCATCTGGTTTCTGTACAAACTGTAAATAGCCTTTCGCTCCCTGTATTTTACCCCTGCCACCTTCAGAATTTGAAAGAGAGTATTCCAGTCAACATTGTCAAAAGCTTTCTCTAAGTCTACAAATGCTAGAAACGTAGGTTTGCCTTTTCTTAATCTTTCTTCCAAGATAAGTCGTAAGGTCAGTATTGCCTCACGTGTTCCAACATTTCTACGGAATCCAAACTGATCTTCCCCGAGGTCGGCTTCTACCAGTTTTTCCATTCTTCTGTAAAGAATTCGCGTTAGTATTTTGCAGCTGTGACTTATTAAACTGATAGTTCGGTAACTTTCACATCTGTCAACACCTGCTTTCTTTGGGATTGGAATTATTATATTCTTCTTAAAGTCTGAGGGTATTTCGCCTGTCTCATACATCGTGCTCACCAGATGGTAGAGTTTTGTCATGACTGGCTCTCCTGAGGCCATCAGTAGTTCTAATGGAATGTTGTCTACTCCCGGGGCCTTGTTTTGACTCAGGTCTTTCAGTGCTCTGTCAAACTCTTCACGCAGTATCTTATCTCCCATTTCATCTTCATCTACATCCTCTTCCATTTCCATAATATTGTCCTCAAGTACCTCGCCCTTGTATAAGCCCTCTATATACTCCTTCCACCTTTCTGCTTTCCCTTCTTTGCTTAGAACTGGGTTGCCATCTGAGCTCTTGATATTCATACAAGTGGTTCTCTTCTCTCCAAAGGTCTCTTTAATTTTCCTGTAGGCAGTATCTATCTTCCCCCTAGTGAGACAAGCCTCTACATCCTTACATTTGTCCTCTAGCCATCCCTGCTTAGCCATTTTGCACTTCCTGTCAATTTCATTTTTGAGACGTTTGTATTCCTTTTTGCCTGCTTCATTTACTGCATTTTTATATTTTCTCCTTTCATCAATTAAATTCAATATTTCTTCTGTTACCCAAGGATTTCTGTTAGCCCGCGTCTTTTTACCTACTTGATCGTCTGCTGCCTTCACCACTTCATCCCTCAGAGCTACCCATTCTTCTTCTACTGTATTTCTTTCCCCCATTCCTGTCAATTGTTCCCTAATGCTCTCCCTGAAACCCTCTACAACCTCTGGTTCTTTCAGTTTATCCAGGTCCCATCTCCTTAAATTCCCACCTTTTTGCAGTTTCTTCAGTTTCAAACTGCAGTTCATAACCAATAGATTGTGGTCAGAATCTACATCTGCCCCAGGAAATGTCTTACAATTTAAAACCTGGTTCCTAAATCTCTGTCTTACCATTATATAATCTATCTGAAACCTGTCAGTATCTCCAGGCTTCTTCCATGTATACAGCCTCCTTTCATGATTCTTGAACCAAGTGTTAGCTATGATTAAGTTATGCTCTGTGCAAAATTCTACAAGGCGGCTTCCTCTTTCATTCCTTCCCCCCAATCCATATTCACCTACTATGTTTCCTTCTCTCCCTTTTCCTACTGACGAATTCCAGTCACCCATGACTATTAAATTTTCGTCTCCCTTCACTACCTGAATAATTTCTTTTATCTCGTCATACATTTCATCTATTTCTTCATCATCTGCAGAGCTAGTTGGCATATAAACTTGTACTACTGTAGTAGGCATGGGCTTTGTGTCTATCTTGGCCACAATAATGCGTTCACTATGCTGTTTGTAGTAGCTAACCCGCACTCCTATTTTTTTATTCATTATTAAACCTACTCCTGCATTACCCTTATTTGATTTTGTATTTATAACCCTGTAATCACCTGACCAAAAGTCTTGCTCCTCCTGCCACCGAACTTCACTAATTCCCACTATATCTAACTTTAACCTATCCATCTCCCTTTTTAAATTTTCTAACCTACCTGCCCGATTAAGTGATCTGACATTCCACGCTCCGATCCGTAGAACGCCAGTTTTCTTTCTCCTGATAACGACGTCCTCTTGAGTAGTCCCCGCCCGGAGATCCGAATGGGGGACTATTTTACCTCCGGAATATTTTACCCAAGAGGACGCCATCATCATTTAATCATACAGTAGAGCTGCATGTCCTCGGGAAAAATTACGGCTGTAGTTTCCCCTTGCTTTCAGCCGTTCGCAGTACCAGCACAGCAAGGCCGTTTTGGTTAATGTTACAAGGCCAGATCAATCAATCATCCAGACTGTTGCCCCTGAAACTACTGAAAAGGCTGCTGCCCCTCTTCAGGAACCACATGTTTGTCTGGCCTCTCAACAGATATCCCTCCGTTGTGGTTGCACCTACGGTACGGCCATCTGTATCGCTGAGGCACGCAAGCCTCCCCACCAACGGCAAGGTCCATGGTTCATGGGGGAGGGTGCATTAGTTACGTGTCCAAATTTTTTCAGTTAAAAAAAGAATTGGTAAACAATAATATCTGCAGACAAGTAAATGTTCTCAAGAGCTATCTTGAAGGAGTTTTTAAACCCATACAGTTGACAGGCTTTATGACATATTTTATATCATGTTAAATGTTTCAAAGCTGAGAGCAAAGAATGAGTGCTACCTTATTATCCAAATTTCCACGTAACATAGTAGTCTGTTGTAGCATATGCTCCTCACTGATTATCATATGAATATTGTGATGGCCTAGGTAAGTCTTTGATAGGAAACCATCTGACAAGAAATTAAGAAAAGGCAATAAACTAAAGAAAAACAGCACTGGCTACAAGGCATTGCTTTGCAAATGCTCGCCGTGCTCCACTATATGAACCCCTTACTGCTATTTCCATCTCTTTCTGTCATAAGCATACTGAAAATTGAATAGCTAACTCATCAGAAGATTTTTGCTTTGATGAACAAAGCATCAGACAGTAGATGTTTTATAAACATTGCGGGTAGAAGTTACTTTTCATTCTTCTCATTATTATAGACTGAATGACTGTTGTAGTTCATAATGAAATATTAAAGACTGTACTGTTGGGATACTGTGCTCTTTTTTTACACTCCCTGCTTTAATTTCTTTATGCATTTGCAGCAAGTTTTCGTTAATGGTGAATCATTTCATTGCATATTTGTAGTTTACAGATTTCTCTGTGGATGTTCACATTTCATACTCTGTCGTTATCTTCACATTTGTATTCCTCTGTTTTGGAGTAGTGCCAATGACAGTGTTCCCAAGTAATATATTTTTCAAGTCAGTAAAGATCAAAAGATGTTTGCTCACACTACAGGCACTTCTAAAAATGAATCATGTATGGTGAATGAGCTTCTCGGTTTACAGTACGCTTAATAATGGAAAAACGAGAATAATTGTGACAGCTACTAATTTGTGATTTAAAGCCCACAGTCGGTCCATCAGTGTGTTAGTATCTGTGCTCCAGCCATTAAGCAGAGTTGCACAAGTGAGAGTAAAGGTCATTGGCCAATGCTTTTGATATGTCAGTCCTGGTTCAATATGGCAGTACACGTTTGAGATGTGAGCTGTGCCCATCACTTTTTTGCCTGTTCAGGAAAACATATTGTTTCTGTGGCTAGAATAATTGGCAACATTGCATAACCTGTTTGGCAGCTCTGTGATTGACAAGTTACTTCCTGTAGTGACACAGAATTACCCCAGTAAATTAATTTGTTTTTTCCTTGTCAGTTTCATTAAATAACTGTAGTGAATTTCATATAAGGTACAATATCTGGATATCAAACTTGTGGTGTTGAGTCCAGGAAGATGGTTCCGCAGAGATAATACAAATTTTTACATCACAAATTATCTATATTAGCCATTGCTATGGCAATGACCAATCAGTGAACACAGCTGTGGCTTGCTAGCGCAGTGGTAATGTGGCTGCTGTCTAAAGCGATTTCTCTATCAGCTGTGGGTTCTAAGCTGGCTGGAGGACTAGTATATTGCATCTGCGTTTTTCCTCGCTTTTTAAACTGCCAGACTGAAAATTGGCAATGAAATCTTAAAAAAAAGGTCTGCAGTGCAAGTCTTCTCATAACCTTCATTCAGTATGTTTGAGATCTGAAGGTGAAAAATTTACAAAACCCCTGAATTTACACACTTCTTAATACCAGCATTTTTCTGCTTCAGCCAACAAAATTTAAATTTTTTGTGACTGCATAATCTCATTAAATACTGAGTGCCATTGAACAATTTCTTAAGTAGGTAGACAACTTAATTTCATCTGTTGCAGACTGAGACATTGTTCTGGAAGAAATAAATAATGGTTCCAGGTGATCACCCCACCTTGAACCCACAGCATGTGAATGGAATGTAAATTATGTTTCTGGATGTAGTCTAATGTTGTGCTTTGTGAATAGTGTTTTCTGTTCAGGCTAAATGCACTGATGGAGAGATGTACAGGGTAGTTACAATTAAACTTTTGCTACTTTAGGGGAACCCCCATGAAAAACAAATGATCGTAGGACAATGAAATTTTGTGGAAATTTTTGTAAGGGCCTGTGAAAGAGAAATCATGAATAAACCATTGAAAGAAACACATTTTAGTTTCCATGTGAGGGGGTAGCATTTTTTAGTTGTGAACCATGTTTACCTTCCAGCTTACAAATGTTATTCAATGTGATAACCATCTGCATCCACAACAGTGTGGAACCACATTACAGATTGCTGTACTGCTGACCAAAACATCTTGGGTGGGATGCTGGTTACCTCCCTTGCTACACTCGTCTTCATCTTCCAACATGTGTTAGTGTCCCATGTTTCAGCCATGCCAGCAGTAACTTCTTCCACAATTTGTGTAGCAATTGGCCATTGGCCCCTCCCAGGAGCAATTCCCAAATCACCAGTTAATTGGAACTTTAGAATCATGTTCTTCAACCCCGGTGTGGAAAGAGGACCTCTCTGTATTCCTTTAATGCATCAGTACTCACGAAGAGCAGTAGCACTATTGCCGTTGTTTTGATAGAACAGCTTCACTATAGTTGAAGTCATGAATGACAGCGGTTGAGTTTAGGCTTGTTCTGTGCACCTACATCACGCATACTCCAACAGCCAATCAGCATTCAGTAGTACACTGCTCTGCTCTGAATGTCGTAGCTAATGGGAGCATTAAACATGATCTCAGTGAATTGTTTAGTGAATTTCTATTTCATTTGTTGCAAGTTGTTGTCACTGATGATGGTAGTAAGTGATAAATTCTGCATAAGCAAGCAAGAGACGTAATTTGCAGGATATACACTTAATTTAAGCAGAAAGCATGTCTGTGCGCATACTGCAACTGTCACTGGGAATCATCAACAATGTCATTCCCATTCGTGCCTCGACATGTACGCACCACCGATGTTTGCAGATTGGACTATAGTAAAGCCCTTCTCACCTTGTTCAGACCCATGTTGATTGACTGCAACTGTAATGCACACTGATGCATGTGATTCATCTCTGCATTGTCATACCAGTACCAGTGCCTAACGGAAAGTTGACACTTAACACTCCTGACAACACAGATCCTGCAGTGCACAGTCTGAACATCGTTCCTATAAAGTTGGGTACCCAAACTGTAAATAGTTCTCTGTCTACACTGACTCAAGTAGCAAAAGCTTAATTATAACCACCCTGTAGCTATAATGTTTTAATGAATGAAAACATTTTATTTCACCTCATAAAGTGTTCAGCATGTCCTAAACTAGTCAAATCTCTGGGAGGCTATTGTAAAGGTAGTATACTGTATTCAAGGTAGGTCCTGGTAATATCAACCTGTCTTCTCATACTGTTACTGATCAGCTCTGGCTTAAATGAAAAATTGTGAGTCACATAAATATAATGTAATGGAATGACAAATGGATATCAAGATTAGCAACCCCACAGTTGTAATTGCCATGGAAGAACTTGACAACATGATAAAGAACTTCTGCATACCCACTTTCCACATCTCTACTTTGAACTATAAAATTCCTGACCAGTCATCCCTACTGGCGGCTACCGCCATAATGTCCCGCACCTCTGCACTTAATCACCACATAACTTGGAAAGTCAAAATCTGCTGGCAAATGTCCATGCCCAGGCATAGGGACATAACTTACGGGGAGTATAAAAACAAGAAAAATACATCTTATAGAAAAGTACGTAACAGTCCTTTTATCTTATCGCAGAGAGAAATGGAATAAGGCAAGGGTGTTT
Organism: Schistocerca cancellata; assembly: GCF_023864275.1. NCBI lineage: Eukaryota > Metazoa > Arthropoda > Insecta > Orthoptera > Acrididae > Schistocerca > Schistocerca cancellata. The sequence continues at coordinate 60,143,636 of NC_064629.1, forward strand.
TCAGAACAGTGAGTGGGCAATTAAACAGAGGATTGAAAAGAAAATTATTCATTTTGTGAGGGTGGTGTGACAGGCAAGTGAGTGAGACAAATGTGTGTGTGTGTGTGTGTGTGTGTGTGTGTGTGTGTGTGTGTGTGAGAGAGAGAGAGAGAGAGAGAGAGAGAGAGAGAGAGAGTGAGAGTGAGAGGGGGGGGGGGGGGGGAGGTGTGAGGGAAAATTAAAGATGAATAAATATTAGAAGAAATCTGTTACATATTTGTGGGAGGATGCAAGTGGTCAGAAGAAAAGGGAAGAGAGAGATGCATGTGAAGTAACAAAAAGTAGCCTTAAAAAAAGTCCCTCTTAATTTATTACTTTTCAAGTATGTCGACTGAGATCAGATTAGAGAGAAAGGAAAGATTCAAAAAATTTGTTGAAAAGAAACTTATTCCAATTAAAAATGTAACTTAAAGGAAAATTAACTCACGTTGTATTATCTTGGTTCAGTTCTTTTCTGCAGACAAGTGAACTTCCACTGGCTCACACGGAAACTTGAGCAAAAGGGCACGTAATTAAAATAGAATGTTGGCAGTACTCTGATATCTTGTCCAGAATGCCCCATTATTTCTATTGTGTGTTTTGGCATGGTATCGTGAGGTGTGAGGTGGAATTGACAGAAGAGTCAACTTCATCCCGGTCATCAAGAAGCAGTCCCAAAGGGTGTCAGCTATAGCCCGTAGGTATCATTACCAGATATCTGACAGTGACTGTGGTACCTCAGTCCACATGTTCTCCATCCGATTTGTATCAGCAGCCTGTAGTGGCCAGTCCGTGACCCGAATGCTCATGTTGGACAGCTGTTGCTTAATGGATGTGCACTTATATACAGGAGACTGATCGTCCTCAAAAGTGAATTCTCCTTTGCATGTGCTTAACTATATAGGGTCTGTCATTGTTATTGATGGTGTAAATGCATACAGTTCAGTGTACACAGTACTAGAAACAAAAAGTTTAGTAAATATGGCCTCTAAATGCATACCTGAAGGACTATGGGCACTACTTCAGCTTTGATACTGGAAAATAAGTCTTGTCTACTGCAAGCTCTTTGTTTTCCATATTTTGATAGTAGGCAGTATGAAAAAAAATAAAAAATCTAGTAGATATTGCCTCTGAAATGCATGTCTCAAGAGCTATGCACATTTGTTAAGTAAAAGAGATGTATTTCACAGTAGTGAAGATAAATAAGTGCTCATAGCACATAAGGTATGCACTTTAGAACCCCTGTGTACTAGACTTTTGTTTTGGTCAATACTACCACCTCTCAAAATATGGAAAGCAAAGTGTACAGTAGAAGAGATGTTTTGCTATATCAAAGATGAAGCAGTGCCCATAGCTCTTCAGGTATGTATTTTAGAGCCCATGTTTAATAGACTTTTTTACTTCTAGGATTATGTACTTTAAACTGCATGCATTTACTTGCGCCATTAATTATGATACACTGTGTATAGGTATACTGCCTTCTATCAAGAGGTCTCCCAGCTCTGTGAAGTATTCCTGTTCCTCTCACAGAAACCCAGCCCTAGCAGGAAACCAGTAGCTGCCCACTTCCTACCATTCCTACGTATTCGTCACGATGTCGTGTAGCTTGTGGTCTGTGAACCACTCTTTGACCATTGTTACAGGTTCAAAACACCTTTTCATCAGTGAAAATTACGTTTTACCATACCACGATCAGATGGATCTTTGGGAATGCCAACTAGTATAAAATATTTTCCTCAGGTGGTAACTCATCAAAACAGGTTCGCTTTTAGGAATGAAAGCTATCAGGTCTTATTCACAAGCTCTGTGTTCTCCTCTTGTGCTGAGTCTCTTCGTGCCTAAGCCAGGAAATCTTTTGGTAGTGCCTTATTCACCACAATTCCTCCTCTGTCTCTTTGCAGGAGAAGGTGTCACGCCATACCACCTGACAAAATCTCAAATTGAAAAGCTACCTTTTTCAATCACAACAACAATTTTTGTCTCAAACTGTATGCTTCCAGTGAGCTATTGCAAACGGACTTCCCACTATGTGATTTCTGTTTACAATTCACATACTGATGCCTGGAAAGAAGTAAACATACTTCTGTCAAAGGAGTGGCAGTGGTGACAGCTTGAAGGAAGACCTATTCAAAACTTTTTGCTGCTTTAACTCTTCCCATAAACCTATGTGGCTCTGGTTTTTGAAGGCCAAGTTGGCCAAGACACTAACCAGCTTTTTTATAGGTCGTGGATTCAATTCCCACTCGTGATATGGATGATTTTGTCTGTGCATGTCCCTCTGAACTAGAGTTGTAAGAAACTTGCTAAAATTTGAACAGTTAGTTTATACTTGTACTGTAAAGTTTCGAAATGCCAGTGGTTAGCATCTATAGCAGACCATATCCTTTAAAACTTGTATATCTAAACAAAGATATGATTTCTGTTTCTTGACCTCCTGTTGCAGATGGAAATAAGGTGGTAAGATGGAGATCGCCAGTTTTGTCCAAGGTACGGTGTTTTTCACACAGTGTTTGTGTTGTCTTCTAGCGTATTCAGTGAGTGAGTGGTGGTGGTGATGACGATGATGATGATGATGATGATGATGATGATGATGATGATGATGATTAAACACAGTGAACGATTGTTTGGCCTATTGTCAAATGCCAGTTTTGAGAATATGAACCGTAGTAACACTTACGTGTCCACCGTTGAATTCTTAAACAAAAAGAAACGGAAAACATGTGTACTGGAAATATCTACAGAAGACAACATGTAATGTATTTCAGGCTCCTGTTGGTTTGCCTGGAATACATGAATTTATTGTGTTTAGAGCTAGAGTCTGATAACAATGCCAATTAATTGCAGTCATATGGATGCAGGCTACCTCAAACATCATAAATATGCCAGATACATGACCATATGGATAGAAAGTCACTTTATCTACACACTGCAGGTGTTTGCTGAAACCCGTGCAGCTCCAGCTAGGCCCACATTGGAGGACAGCCCATATGTTCGACACCTTCAACATTATCAGCTAGAAAACAAGGATAAATGAATGTGAGATCAATTTACTATGTGTGACGTAAGTCATAAATGCCTTTGCCAACACCTTAGGTACAGTCATCCATCTACAATCAGCATCATGAGCATATTACAATTAACTGAAGGTTAACCATTTGAGTTTAACCTAGGGCATGAGCAATGACATCCAGTGGTATGTTTGTTTCTATATGTTTATTTGTTACATTTCTTACTAGCAATTAGTGTCTCACTGTTGTTCAAAGACTTCTCCAGACTTCTTCCACAGTTCCTTGTCCTGTACTATTGTTGCTATAATGGTCCACCATTATAAACCCCATGAAGAAATTGATTTTTTTAAATGATAGACTGGTTTTTGGTACTGCATTTCACAGTACTAACATTGCACTGGATCCTATGCAAGCATTTTAGACATGGAAATGAAAAGTGAAATAATAGTTCGGCAAATTTGACAGACAAGATTTGTAGGTATATAATAATTCATTGTAATGCATCATTTTGCTTAGCTAGAGCAGCAACAGAAAGATACAGTGAATAATGATTTTTACTGTTTCAGCCTTTTATCATTATATTTTGTTTGCGTTTAATTAACTATACCAAATTAAAAACCCATTAATTGTATTTAACCTCATTACTCGAATGTCAGAGTTTAGACTCTTTGTAAAGCTTTGAACTGTGGGCATTATTTAATACTAGAAGTCTGTTACAGACTTTGTATATTACAGTTAATATTTGCTGACAAATAGATGATCCAGTAATGTTGTTTTACTGATTTTATAAAACTGCACATTCAGGAGAGCTTTAATGTCTGTTGTTAGGTCCACAAGTAATCTTTGCATCTTTACTCATTCTCTGTTGGTTGAAGTATTCTGTCATTAATTTATGGACGGAATGTTATCGCTGCTTCTAAACACTTAGGGATAATAACTTTTAGGTCTACCTATACGAATTTGTAGCATTTTGTATGATGAAATGGTAATGCTTTCATGTTCAGATCTACCTTTAACAACTTTACCCTTTTTGTAGGGTACATAGAAACTATTCATTACTTGGTCACATGAGATTGGTTACAAGTTTTGGGATGCAAAAAGTATTGTTTTGTAGTTAAGGACAATGCGAGTTTGATATAGAGTAGATAAAAAATGATTTTGTCTTGTGTTGTTTCCCTTCATTGTATTGCCTCTGCATGAAACACTGTCAGTAGAATGTACAGGAGGATTAATACAATTTGAAAGATGGATTATGAAATAAAGTATGAGAATCTCTCAAACATTTTAGTGGTGGACAATCTCAATGCCATTGATCTATACAGTAAGTTTATTAAATATGTGTTATCATATAGTTACACTGTGGAAAATACACAAATAAGTCTTTTGTACTGAATATTGTAATTTACAAGGAATGTAAATGACAGCAATGCCATTCGTGCTCCAGCTCTTTTGAGTAGGATAGCACTCCAGTAGAAGAAGAAAACTGAAACATGTCTTTGAGAGATTTTCAGTTTTAAAATAGGTGGTTTTCTCTATGTTGGCTGTATCAAGCAAAGAATGAATCAACTTAAAGTTTGATTTTGAACATCACAGTACTTCAGTAGAAATAGTCTGATTATTCATTATGCACTTGGTTTCCTCCAACTCACATACAGGTTCACTCATCCAGCTGCATGGCCTAAAGTTTGACATTTTCACATGTAATCTGTCACACAGTGCATAAACCCCCCCCCCCCTTCTGTCCCCACTCACCCCCTCCCCCTTGGTGCCATATCTATATTGCCAAGAGGGAGAGGAATTGTCAAGAGCAAAAAAAAAGTGTGTGTTTATAGTCAAGCAAATAATAGCATGTGCCTTCATTTAGGGTGCTACTATTTCACAACCATTTAATGTAGAGTTAACCTTAAAATTACATTGAAATTTATTCACATATTAAAACTGTGCCACACTGAGAATCGAACCTCAACCCTTGGCTTTTGTGAGCAATGTTCTTCCAATTGCACTCTCCAAACACAACCCATCTAACAGCTTCTGTTTGATAATACCTTTCTCCTACTTGCTAAAATCTTCAAAAGTTGTACTGTATATTTTGTTTGGTTAGTTTTAACTTATCAGCAAGTTTAATAACAGATTAATTCAGGAATGAAATTTATATAATGTGTTTAAACTATTTGGTATAAATAGTTCAGCATGCAATTAACCATGTTATGGAATGAGTGAATCAATATTGCAATGGCTTAGAAAATTTAAAAAATCAAATTACGTAAGCAGTACAATAAAGCAGCTAATAGTAAGTTTGTAACTGAGCAAACTATGACCATATTCCTCATTTTTTATTTTCAGGGTGAAAAGTCTAATTGATGGACGTCCACTTGATGGTATTCCTTCTATTAGAGTGCATAATGGCACTGATTATATGGGTAGCTCAAGATTTATTCGTTGGACGGAAGTGTTCATTCTTCAGGTACTGTAACTGGCGCACAACAAAAAATGCGCCTCTAGTTTAATGTTTTAACACAGAATAGAGACATATAAAGATAGTTATTGCACTAAGAAATGACAGTCATTTTAAATTTTTGTCATTGTTATTGGACTTCCTAGATAGCTACATTATCATTAGCAAAGCCGATATTTTTCAAAACACACCAGTTATACATAGTACTAGCAACACATATTGTGTCAGTGACATAGAGGGGGGGGGGGGGGGGAGGAAAGATGCCTCAAGATTGCTATTACACACACACACACACACACACACACACACACAGAGAGAGAGAGAGAGAGAGAGAGAGAGAGAGAGAGAGAGAGAGAGAGAGAGAGTGGGGGGGGGGGGAGGGGGGGAGAGAGAGAGGGGGGGGGGGGCACCCTGTTTCCTCTGAGCTTGCAGAGACTTGGGACATGAACTTAGGACACATGTCTACGTGAATCTCTGTCTGGTTCCAGTTGCGATGTGGTGTTCATGGAACAATGGTTCACAATCAGATTCTGTGTGAAATGTCTCCAGCTGGCATTTCGGAATGAATGTCTGTCATACCGGTAGGTTTTTTTGGTGATGCAAGGCATTGATAGCCTGGACGACATTGACAAACACTCTTTGTAGATACCCAATAACATAAAAAGGTGAAGACATAACAGTGAAAACAATCAATTTTTGACAGTATAGTGTAATTGGATAGATAAAAAATTTACTCACCAAATGGCAGCATAACATGCATATAAAAAAAGATTATAATTATGCAAGCTTTCAGAGCCTATGGCTCCATCTGGCAGAAGGGCTGAAGGGAAAGGAAGAGGGATCGAGGAAAACGACTTGAGAGGTCTAGGAGAAGTGGTATACTTTGGAAAAGTCACTCAGAAATGTGGTGTCACCGCCAGACACCACACTTGCTAGGTGGTAGCCTTTAAATCGGCCGCGGTCCGCTAGTATACGACTGACCCCCGTGTCGCCACTGTCAGTGATTGCAGACCGAGCGCCGCCACATGGGAGGTCTAGAGAGACTTCCTAGCACTCGCCCCAGTTGGACAGACGACTTTGCTAGCGAAGCTACACTGACAAATACGCTCTCATTTGCCGAGACGATAGTTAGCATAGCCTTCAGCTACGTCATTTGCTACGACCTAGCAAGGCGCCATGACCAGTTTATATTGAGATTATATAATGTATCAACAAGAGCGATGTTCTCCAATTATGGGTTAAAGTTAAGTATTACATCAACTCCGTACTTATTTATTAGACTCAACTCCTTTAATCTGTTCCAGACCTCACGCCAGTCTGCGTGAGCTTAAATGCGTGCTATTCGGCTACAAGTCATAGTGGATTGGCTGTCGGGTCAGTCCACTACAAGAACCGCTGGTCAGGGGAAACTTACTGTACGGGATGAGAAGGAAAACACAGATTGTTGGGGACTTCACCAATGAGATTTGAAAACCTGAGAGCTTAAAGGTGGAGGTGGAAGATGGGGTAATATGCAAGACAGAGATTACTGCTAAAACTTTGTGCACAATTTAATAAGAGTGAAAAGCTAAGTACATTGTACAAAACAGAGATGGGAGGGGGACGGTGGAAAATAGACAGGTATGAAAATGAAAGATGTAGAAAACTAAAAAGGAGTGAAGAAAATAGTAGTTACTGTGAAGAAATGCTGAGACAGAAGAAATTAATGTAAATTAAGGCCAGGAGGGTAGCGAGAACTAAGGAGGTGTAGTGCCAGTTCCCACCTGTGGAGTTCTGAAAACTGGTGTCTGGGGGAAGAATCCAGACAGAGTGTGTGGTGAAACAGGCACCAAGGTCACAACTGCCATGTCGTAGAGCATGCTCTGCAACAGTGTACACCTGTCTGTGATCATTCATCTTAACTGATAATTTGGTGATAGTCATGCCGATGTAAGAGGCTGAACAGTGTTTACGTAACAGCTGATACATGACACATTGTTCCACAGGTGGCACTCTCTTTGATAGTGTACTGCTTGCCAGTTACAGGACTTCTATAGGTGGTGGTAGGAGGGTGCATAGTGCAAGTTTTGCCGTGGGGACAGTCACAGGGATAGGAGCCACAGCATAGAGAGATAGGGGCAGAAGGAGCATAGGGTCTGACAAGGATATTGTGGAGATTGGGAGGGTGACGAAAAGCTATTCTAGGTGTGGTGGACAAAATCCCAGACAGAATGGATCTAATTTCAGGGCATGATTTTAGGAAGTCATGGCCCTCTCAAAGTAGCTGATTAACACATTCCAGACCAGGATAATACTGAGTGACAAGTGGTGTGTTCAAAAATTTTATTTTGGAGAGATTTGCAGTACCAGGATTGGATGAGATTGTCCGGGAAATCTGCATTTGAACTAGGCTGGTGGGGTAATTATGTACAGTGAAGGCTGAGGTGAGAATGGTGGTGTACTGCTGTAAAGCGTTGGTATCCAAGGCAAACATATTTGTTCGGATTCAAAGGCTGTGTGGGAGGGAACATTTGACAAGGAGAGGATGGCAACTGTCAAAATGTAGGTATTGTTGTTTGTTGGTAGGTTTAATGTGGCTGGAAGTGTGTAGCTGGCCTTCAGTGACGACGAGATCAACATAAAAGAGAGTGGCATGGGATTCGAAATATGACCATGTAAAATTTAATTGGGAGAAGGTATTCAGAGATTCTAGTAATTTTAGCAGGTCAGCCTCACCATGAGTCCATATGGTAAAGATGTAATCAATGTATCTACCAAACTAGGGGCTGAAGACTTACAGATCCCAGGAAAGCCCATTTCAAGTGACCCATGAAAAGTTTAGATATCTGTCCCTCAAAGGTGAAGTAGGTGTTGATAAGTATAAAGTTGATTAAGGTGAGTAAGAAGGATGTCAAGATTTAGAATCAGGTGGGTACTGACTGAGGAAATGTTCAGCAGCAAACAGACCATGTACATGGGTGTGTTGGTATAGAGGGAGGTGGCATCAGTGGTGACAAGTCAGGGGTGTGGTGTACTCCTAAGTTGTTTTGTGGAGGGATTAGTAGTACCAGGACTGGATGTGATGACCCGGGAAATCTGCTTGGATTTCAGACAATCTAGAAAATGGTTGGTATCTTTGATGAAGGAGGAGAGTTTTTGTACTATGGGTTGCAGGTGTTGATCAACTAAGGCAGATATACATTCGGTGGGCGCTTTGAAGCAAGCAGCTATAGGATGGCCAGGATGATTGGGTTTGTGGATCTTAGGAAGAAGGTAAAAGGTGGGGGTGAGTGGTTTTGGTTGGGTAAGAAGTTCTATAGATTGAGGTGTTAGTCCTTGTGAGGGGCCTGAGGTTTTAAGGAGGGACTGCAGGTCAGTTTGAATCATAGTGATGGGATCTTGATGGCAGATTATGTATGTAGAGGTGTCAGACAGCTGGTGTAGACCTTCACTTCACCTTCGGTCAAGTACTACAGTGGTAGATCTTTGACTGCTGGGGGAATAATAATGGAGTCATCAGCTTTTAGGGAACATAGAGCCTGGAGTTCTGCAGAGGGTATGGTAGGCAACATCTGACATGAAAAAGATGACAACTGTCAAAATGTAAGTACTGTTGCTTGTTATTCTTCTTTTATTGTTCAACTCTGAGGTTGGTTTGCAGCAGAGCACCATTCCTCTCTTCTGTCTGCCTTCCTCTTCATTTCCACGTATGTCTTACATCCAACTTCATTCATGATCTGTTGCATGTATGACATCCTTGGTTGCCCCTGCCAATTCCTTTCCTCAATAGCGCCATCTGCTATTGTTCCAATGATGTTGTGTTGTAGAATGTGCCCTACAAGTTTATCTCTTCTTGTTTGGATGTGCCTCCACAGAGATCTGGTTTCCTGTACTCCTCTAAGCACCTCTTCATTTGTTACTTTGTCTCTCTAGCTGATCTTCATCATCCTTCTGTTGCACCACATCTCCAGGGCCTCTAGCCGTCTTCTCTCTTCCCTTCCAATTGTCCAAGTTTCACATCCATATAGGGCCACACTCCAAACGAAACCGAAACCTTTCATGATACGTTTCCTTATTTTCAGACTGATGTTGTTGCTACTGAGGTGGGGATCAAAATTCATGGGCAGAAGATAGACATGCTACGTTATGCAGGTGATATTGCTATAGTCACGGAGACAAAAGAAGATCTAGAGGAAGTCCTCAGAACAATGGAAAAAATTCTATGCAATCAGTATGGAATGAGAATAAACAAGAAAAAGACTAAAGTGATGGTATACAGTATAGGAGCAGAATATGAACCTCTGAGAATGAGAATTGGAAGAGAGGAGCTGGAAGTGATACAGGAATTTACTTACCTGGGAAGCAAAATCACAAGAGATGGTAGAAGCGCGAAAGAAATTGCGACCAGAATACAAAAGGCCAAAATTGCATTTAATCAGAGAAGGAACTTACTCACCAGCAACAACATCAGTTGCTTGTTAGTAGGTTTAATGTAAAAAGAAGTGTGTAGCTGGCCTTATGTGATGCCACCATCCTCTATACCAACATCCCCCACGTACATGGTTTGCCTGCTGCTCTTGACAGCAGACACCACCATCCTCACCTCAGCCTTAACTGGACACGATTACCCAACCAGCCTAGCTCAAAAGCAGATTTCCCGGACCATCACATCCAATCCTGGTACTGCTGATCCCTCCAAAAAATGACTTCGAAGCACACCACTTGTCACTCAGTATTATCCTGGTCTGTAATGTGTTAATCAGCTACCTCAACAAGACCAGGACTTCCTAAAATCATGACCTGAAATGAGATTCATTCTGTCTGAGAATAGCTTTTCGTTGTCCTCCCAATCTCTGCCACGTCCTTGTCAGACCCTATGCTCCTTCTCCACCTACCCTACGGCTCCAACTCCTGTGACTGTCCCCACTGCAAAACGTGCACTATGCACCCTCCTATCACCATCTATACCAGCCCTGTAACTGGCAAAAAATACACTATCAAAGAGAGTGCCACCTGTGAAACGACGTGTCATGTACCAGCTGTTACGTAAACACTGTTCGGCCTTTTACATTGGCGTGATTATCACCAAATTATCAGTTATGATGAATGGGCATAGGCAGAGGGTGAGCACTGTCAACACTTAATATCATATTGCTGAACATGCTCTACAACGTGACAGTTGTGACCTCGGTACCTATTTCACCACACACGCCATCTGGATTCTTCCCCCAGAACCCATTTTCCCAGAACTCTGCAGGTGGGAACTGGCGCTACAACACGTCCTCGGTTCTCGCCACCTGCCTGGCCTTCAATTACATTACTTTCTTCCCTCCTGACATTTCTTCACAGTAACTTCTCCTCTCTTCATTGCGTTTTAGTTTTCTACATCTTTCATTTTCATACCTACCTATTTTTTGCCATCCCCCTCCCATCCCTCTTTCTTACAATGCACTTAGCTTTTCACTCTTATTAACTTGTGCACAAAGTTATAGCAGTAATCTTTGTCTTGCATATTACACTGTCTTCCACCTCCGCCTTTAAGCTCTCAGGTTTTCAAATCACATCTGGTGCAGTCCCCGACACTCTGTCTTTTCCTTCTCGTCCCATGCAGTAAGTTTTCCCTGACCCGAAGTTCTAGATGACTTTTCCAAAATTTAACACTCTCCTTAGACCTCTCCAGTCCTTTTCCTTCATCCCTCTTTCTGGTCCTTCATCCCTTCTGCCGGACGGAGTCACTTGCTCCAAAAGCTTGCATAATTATAATCTTTTCTTACATGCATGTTATGCTGCCACTTGGTGAGTAGATTTTTTATCTGTCCAATAACATTAAAAGGTGAATACAGTGTGACGCGCCCGCGCGCGAGAGAGAGAGAGACAGAGAGAGAGAGAACTTTGGCACACAGACTGTAGAATGAGTATTCATCATATAGCTCAGACTCTGGCTATACCCAAACACCCTTGTCCATGACACTGTAACCGAACAATTGCATATAAAGAAAAAAGTCTGCAAAACTAGTCTCGAAAATTTAGACCGACTATCACAAGTTCAACCAAGTGCTGATTTGTGAAGAACTTTTGGAAAGTTGTGGAAGTGATGGTACTTTTGTGGCAGTGTTATAACAGGAGATAAGTTGTGGTTTTCAAATACGAGACAGCTCAGAGTTGCACATCGCACAGTTACCATGTCCCAGGAAGGCATACATGAGGAGGCACAAACTAAAGGCAATTATTATTTCTTTTTCAGTGCTAGTGATATCATTCACCACAGTTCGGTACCTACTTGACAGACTGTCAATGCTGCCTTTTATGTGGAAGTGCTCAAAAGACTGAAAAAGGGGTTGCACACATCAGATCACACATCACTGGTTCCTGGAAGCTATGCTGCACCAAGACAATGTGTGCAGTGATGCTGCTTTCTTGGTTAGGTATTATCTGTTACAGGGTGTGTAAGCCGCGGGACAATGGGGAAGTCCAGGAAAAAACTGGGGACTTTTTCGTTCACGTGAAAACTGGGGAAAACCTAGGAATCTCTTAGAATTCCAGGAATTTCTCTCTCTCTCTCTCTCTCTCTCTCTCTCTCTCTTTCTCTCTCTCTCTCTCTCTCTCTCTCTCTCTCTCCTTTTTTTTTTTTTTTTTAGTTTTGACTGGTAAGAACCGACACTCTTACAACGAATTTTACTTTTAGCCCCATAATGTGGAATAATACTGCAGCAATAAAACATAAATGAGGGGGGAAAAAATAAAACCTGAGTTGCAAAGGAAATGCATAATTTACAACAACAAAACATAGTGCACACACAAGCGGCTGCCAACAGCAAAATGTGCCAAAGGCCATAGGACGAAGACTATGCAATAGCTCATAACAACAAACTGCTTCCGATGAGCATGACGTAACAGTGGTTTACATTAGATTTGTTTGAGCAATTGCCAGCACACTCATGCACGTGCATGAGTGAGTCGTGTATGAGCAGTACCTTGTCCCACTTGGGCTACTTGAAGTGCGACTGTAAACTGTAGCAACAAGCAACCAGATGCTTCCCGAAAAAATTTTTTTGTGAATCTGGACATACAAATGTGCACTTTGAGCTGAATTATGCATTTTAGTATGGTTCACGAAATTCCGATGCTCTTTTAGTATCATGTGATATCCTGTTTCGTTTATTAGATAATGCAAGATCTCTTAATGCTATACACGTGTGAAGATATGGGCTTCCTACGTCATTGTAACTGTATGCACACACGCATTTTCTGGCGCTCTCTGGCTACTGCTGAAACGAATTTTAACAGATCATTGGGAAATATTACGAATGGTGGTTTGAAAAGCATTATACTTTCAAAGTAAATTTCATTTTATGCTGCCGGCCGGAGTGGCCGAGCGGTTCTAGGCACTACAGTGTGGAGCCGCGCTACCACTACTGTTGCAGGTTCGAATCCTGCCTCAGGCATGGATGTGTGTGATGTCCTTAGGTTAGTTAGGTTTAAGTAGTTCTAAGTTCTATGGGACTAATGACCTCAGCAGTTAAGTCCCATAGTGCTCATAGCCATTTGAACCATTTCATTTTATGCAAGATGAATTATGTTACGTGTGCAAATGTGCTTTAAATGTCTTGAATCACAGAGCATTTGATTCTCATTTAAAGCTTAACACTTTGACGACCAGGCATTTAGAAAAATTTTGAGCCCAGAGGGCCAAACATTTATGTCATTATTTAAAACTTTAGTGGCACATTTGTCTGATGTATCTTAAAATGGACACAAGCAAATACGACCAACATTATATGTGAAAGCTTAGCTTTCCTGGTAGCTACACTATGTATATTAATTTAAACCATTAACTTTTCATATTTGAGTGTTTGTGGTACTTAACAGTAATGTTGCTATTGGCTGACTACATCACGTGTCCTATGCTCTGAATACCTGCTATCATTGGCTGGCAAGATCATGTGATATGAGCTATGATTGGCTTACAACAGTTTTGCAATCTCGATTTCAGTGCTTCGGAAACTAACGTGCTGCATTTTGTGGAATTAAAATACATACTTTCATAACCCAAAAATATACAGCGTATTGTAATACAGAAATATGCAAGCATACATGTAGCTGTACTTCAAAGTGCTTTATTTTCCTGGGGTTCATTTTCTGAAGTGCTGGGAAGTTCTACCCCAGTATGTAAAACCTTAATCATTCAAAGGATTGATAAATTTTATGGTTCCGAGTGAAAATTTACTGTCACTTAACAACGAAAAAGTGTATTTTTAACCAGATTCCAAGAAAAATCTGGGAATTTTCCTCCATGTCTGCGTATAAACCCTGTATTAAAAAAATAGATGGCAACACTGCACCAGTGTGCGCGCCCCCCCCCCCCCCCCCCTCCCGCTCCCTTACCATCCTGACCTTGCTATGGAAGATTTCTTTTGTTTGTTCCTGGCTGAAGACAACACTGACAGGAGTCCATTTTCGGACCATCAACAATATGAAATCTTTTATTACGTGTGCCCTAAAGACTGTCCCATCCCAGGCCTTCCAGTAAGCCTACAATACTTGGAAACCATGATGGAAAAAATGAATTGACAGGAGGGTTCTGTTTTGAAAAAATTTGATGCATTGTACTGTTCTGATTAATAAATTAGTTTTTATGGACTTAGTTGTATTACCTTTCTTACAAACCTTATGTGTTAGTTAGAAGAGATATTATTTGTTGTTTTATGAAGACATGTGAAAATATTTCAAATTACCATTTTTTTTTTTTTTTTCTTTCAGTCTGAAGAAGTATCAGAACAGGGAAGTGATCCCATAGATATCAGTCGCTTGACAGAATCAATAGCAAGAGCTACCTGCCTGGCTGTGATTAATCTCCTAGATTTATTAGCACAGGCAGGTCTAACGAAGATAGCAGTTCGAGCAATGATACACCCAGAAAATGTAAGTTAATTGCTACAGTTTCCATGAGTACCATCACAGAGAGAGCAAAGGAAACTTAGATGTGTGTTCTGTAACTGAGCTTAAAGTGTTAATGGCTTTTTATGATACAATGTTTTCAAAAGAAAGAAAATTGGTGATTGGTTTGAGAAATTTGTCATAAGGTAGCCAGTCTGTTATATCTGTATATAGTTGGTATTTCTTTTAAAGTTTGTTAAAATACATTGCAGATTTATAGAGTGTAGAATATAAATATTGAATTCCCTCACAAGGCACATGCATTGTGCTTCTTATTTTAACATATCACTATGCACCATGATTTCACCCTTCACACCAATGATTGTGTTACTTGGGGTGATTCATACAATGTTGTCACAGAAGAAGCTGAGTAGCTCAGTGGTGTAGTGGTTTGATACTAAACTGTTGCATTGAGGGTTGTGAGTTCAAAATTCACCTGAACTAAACAATTTTTGATTTGTATATTCAGTTTGAGTACATTCTAGAAGAATCCACAAATGTCAAGAATCATATACTGTATGTGTTCTGGCCGGAGGCAGTTCGCTCCGTGCTCTTTTATGTGCAAGTGCTGAATAAACCTTCGTTAAGTGAAGTTAGTGTTTGTCATTCATCTAATTACACCTTCTTCTACATGACAATATTAACTAGGATGTTTCTACCACTTCTAACACTAGAAGTTAGATTTCAAAGGAAATTTGTATTGTTCAAAAAGAGGACTGTGTTGTAGGTAAATACAGAATTTTTGCCATATATTTTAGTAGTTATTGAGTTTTGGACTTGAATATCATTGGTTGATACAACATCAGGTACACTATACTCCCAGGATCATATTCCATTAAGACAACATCTTGATCAACCAATACTTAGCTCATATTTATCACAGCATATTTAGCTTGATACACTCAAGCTTCAAATAAAAGTGTAGGAAGCATGCTTTTATTTGCACTATTTCCCTGTATCTTGACTGAAAAATTCCTTAACTTGTGAAGAAAAAGCAGTAGAAAAGCCAGCATAAAATAAAAATAATATGAAATTGATAGATTGCTACTCATCACATAGAGGAAGCGTTGATTGGCACACAGGTATGTTGAAAGAAAACTGCTAGATAGTATCAGCTGCGAGGACGTCCACCTTGATCAGAGTGTCAGCTTGACTGACCACACCTTCTACACATTTCCTCTTGTTTCATCTCTCACTCATTACACCCTGTCATTTCAGCTCTAACTCATTACAGTCTATATATCTAAAAACAAAGATGATTTGACTTACCAAACGAAAGCGCTGGCACGTCGATAGACACACAAACAAACACAAACATACACACAAAATTCTAGCTTTCGCAACCAACGGTTGCCTCGTCAGGAAAGAGGGAAGGAGAGAGAAAGACGAAAGGATTTGGGTTTTAAGGGAGAGGGTAAGGAGTCATTCCAATCCCGGGAGCGGAAAGACTTACCTTAGGGGGAAAAAAGGACGGGTATACACTCGCGCACACACACACACATATCCATCCACACACATACAGACACAAGCAGACATATACAGAAGCAAAGAGTTTGGGCAGAGATGTCAGTCGAGGCGGAAGTGCAGAGGCAAAGATGTTGTTGAATGACAGGTGAGGTATGAGTGGCGGCAACTTGGAATTAGCGGAGATTGAGGCCTGGTGGATAACGGGAAGAGAGGATATATTGAAGAGCAAGTTCCCATCTCCGGAGTTCGGATAGGTTGGTGTTAGTGGGATGTATCCAGATAACCCGGACGGTGTAACACTGTGCCAAGATGTGCTGGCCGTGCACCAAGGCATGTTTAGCCACAGGGTGATCCTCATTACCAACAAACACTGTCTGCCTGTGTCCATTCATGCGAATGGACAGTTTGTTGCTGGTCATTCCCACATAGAATGCGTCACAGTGTAGGCAGGTCAGTTGGTAGATCACGTGGGTGCTTTCACACGTGGCTCTGCCTTTGATCGTGTACAACACCTTCAACCCATTACATGCAGTCTCCCATCCTTCATCAAAGACACCAACCACTTTCTCGAACGCCTGGAATCCTTACCCGATTCGTTACCCCCCAGAAACCATCCTTGTAACCATTGATGCCACTTCCTTATACACAAATATCCCGCACGTCCAGGGCCTCGCTGCGATGGAGCACTTCCTTTCACGCCGATCACCTGCCACCCTACCTAAAACCTCTTTCCTCATTACCTTAGCCAGCTTCATCCTGACCCACAACTTCTTCACTTTTGAAGACCAGACATACCAACAATTAAAGGGAACAGCCATGGGTACCAGGATGGCCCCTTTGTACGCCAACCTATTCATGGGTCGCTTAGAGGAAGCCTTCTTGGTTACCCAGGCCTGTCAACCCAAAGTTTGGTACAGATTTATTGATGACATCTTCATGATCTGGACTCACAGTGAAGAAGAACTCCAGAATTTCCTCTCCGACCTCAACTCCTTTGGTTCCATCAGATTCACCTGGTCCTACTCCAAATCCCATGCCACTTTCCTTGATGACCTCCACCTGTCCAATGGCCAGCTTCACACGTCCGTCCACATCAAACCCACCAACAAGCAACAGTACCTCCATTATGACAGCTGCCACCCATTCCACATCAAACGGTCCCTTCCCTACAGCCTAGGTCTTCGTGGCAAACGAATCTGCTCCAGTCCGGAATCCCTGAACCATTACACCAACAATCTGACAACAGCTTTCGCATCCCGCAACTACCCTCCCGACCTGGTACAAAAGCAAATAACCAGAGCCACTTCCTCATCCTCTCAAACCCAGAACCTCCCACAGAAGAACCACAAAAGTGCCCCACTTGTGACAGGATACTTTCCGGGACTGGATCAGACTCTGAATGTGGCTCTCCAGCAGGGATACGACTTCCTCAAATCCTGCCCTGAAATGAGATCCATCCTTCATGAAATCCTCCCCACTCCACCAAGAGTGTCTTTCCGCCGTCCACCTAACCTTCGTAACCTCTTAGTTCATTCCTATGAAATTCCCAGACCACCTTCCCTACCCTCTGGCTCCCACCCTTGTGACCGCCCCTGGTGTAAAACCTGTCCCATGCACCCTCCCACCACCACCTACTCCAGTCCTGTAACCCGGAAGGTGTACACGATCAAAGGCAGAGCCACGTGTGAAAGCAACCACGTGATCTACCAACTGACCTGCCTACACTGTGACGCATTCTATGTGGGAATGACCAGCAACAAACTGTCCATTTGCGTGAATGGACACAGGCAGACAGTGTTTGTTGGTAATGAGGATCATCCTGTGGCTAAACATGAATTGGTGCACGGCCAGCACATCTTGGCACAGTGTTACACCGTCCGGGTTATCTGGATAATTCCCACTAACACCAACCTATCCGAACTCTGGAGATGGGAACTTGCTCTTCAATATATCCTCTCTTCCCGTTATCCACCAGGCCTCAATCTCCGCTAATTCCAAGTTGCCGCCACTCATACCTCACCTGTCATTCAACAACATCTTTGCCTCTGCACTTCCACCTTGACTGACATCTCTGCCCAAACTCTTTGCCTCTGTATATGTCTGCTTGTGTCTGTATGTGTGTGGATGGATATGTGTGTGTGTGTGTGTGTGTGTGTGTGCGCGCGAGTGTATACCTGTCCTTTTTTCCCCCTAAGGTAAGTCTTTCCACTCCTGGGATTGGAATGACTCCTTACCCTCTCCCTTAAAACCCATATCCTTTCGTCTTTCCCTCTCCTTCCCTCTTTCCTGACGAGGCAACCGTTGGTTGCAAAAGCTAGAATTTTGTGTGTATGTTTGTGTTTGTTTGTGTGTCTATCGACGTGCCAGCGCTTTCGTTTGGTAAGTCAAATCATCTTTGTTTTTAGATATATTTTTCCCACGTGGAATGTTTCCTTCTATTATATTCATTACAGTCTATGTTAGACACACGACTACACTAAACTTGAAACAGTGGGTTGTAGAGGAGCATTGTACTATACAATCGGATCTTTGTTGTCGACTGGTTTCACTGATCAATGAAACAGCTCATTTCCCCATTACCCGTATTTCCAGGGGCATTCTCCTAACTCTGTAGTGGTAGGATACTCTTCTGGCAGTCTCAGCTAATAATTTGTTTGCTTGGATACATGCTTTGAATAGCTGTCAGGCACAAAGTGTGTCAGAGTAAACGAGCAACTTCTCACCTGTGTGAAATGCCATCTGATCCACAGTGTCAGTCAATATTCAGCATAAAAAATGAAAAATTTGCTTAAAACCATTGCTGCCAAACAGTTTAATTTTGTAACTGGTATCTTTTGTGTTGGCGCCATACGTTGATATTGATGATGATGATGATGATGATGATATGGCAGTTTTTTATTTCTAATAATATGTTAGTAGTGGGAGTGGCTTGCTAAAATATTAATTGCTGTAAGGTGTATCACATCTCCATTAACTACATTCTTTAATATACTCATTTGTATTATATTAAAGTTTTTTCCTGTAACATTATAGAATTAATTGTTTCCTTGCTAAACATGCAGTAATAACCGAAAACTTGCATACCAATGACTGTGTTGAGAGATTGGGCACTGATGAGGAACATTCATAATGTTTTCTATCACAAACCTAAAAAAAGATACTTTGTCAGGAGTCTTCACACTGAAACTAATCATTCTCCACATATTTACCATTTACTTATGGATGAACTAGTTGATATCCTTCTTCAATAAATGCTCAATTTTGCTTCTGTTCCATCTTTCTTATTATGCTATTGTCATCCTGGAAATGCTCGGCAAACAGTTGGCTCTTCATACATTGAAAGAACATGTTACAGGGTTCCAGTTCAAGGAAATATGGAGAATGGGACAGAGTTTCATATCCCACACAGCAACATGTGTCACTGCTGTGAGTAATGTCCTGGCATTTTGTTGGAATGCTTGTCATTACATTTTTGCATGATTACTTACCAGGGTATCATGGTAATATTGTCCAGTAACTGTCTGTCAACCACATACCATAAAAATAAAAATTGTCAGCATTACTGCCACTGAGTGATGTGTGTGTCCAAACTCATTCAGGTGGTGGTGATATTGAATATTTCCACTGTGTGGCAATGAGGTGATAAAAAAGTCACCAAAATCAGACTGGTAGAGCTCCATTGTTTTGGCTACTGCTTCCTTCCAGCATAATTTTCATTGGACACTCAGAATATCATGTCAGCAGACAGGCATAAAGTGTGAGCTCCTACAGCAGTGTGAGACACTTGATGTTTCCTAAAGCATGTGGGTGATATTTGTCAGTGACCTGTGACTTAAGATCCCTTTCCTCCACTATTGTCTAGAGAGAAATGTGATGGTATTGAGGCATCAGGACCCCCACATGTATGAGAATTTATCATTCCTCACTGATTGATGGGCTTGACTGCAGTCTCATTTGGTCACATTATAAAAACCTATGCTATTTAACAATATATCAAACTTTGGAGCACTGCTTGCATGCATGGAAACTTGTTCATCATGAATGTCCTTCCAAAAACAGGAAACAAAGTGACATTCACATAAAACAATTTAAGTGGAAAACCAACAGGGACATCTGCTGCCCCTGCATTGCAAAATGTGAAGTTTATTCTTTATTCTTGCACCCAAAACTATGACATTTATGTCCACCATAGATATGCTAAGGAATTAAGCATTCATTGTAGTGATTGAAACACATTACTCTAGTTTTTAAAAATGTGCAGAAATAAAAGAGGAAATGATTAACTTACCAATGGGTAGGACAAGTAGTACCCCAGCTGCATGTAATGTATGTCATAACAGAAGGTTGTTTACTTAAAAAATAAGACAGGTTTATTCTCATACACATTTCAAGTGACATGAAGTACATATTCAATAAGTTAGCAATTTCTTGACATTTAAAAACAATTTTAGAAAAATAATGGGAAATATTAAACTTAAATGCATACCTTTTGTCTTTTAGGTGGGCTATGAAGCTGGAAGCCAAGGAGAAAAACTTCCTCCAATTTATATGAATAGTCTTGACAATGAGCTGATCCCCATTCTTCACAAAGCTGCATCAATGTCTCAGGACAGCCCTGCTGTTGTTTTGGAACTGATTTTTCATATAATGTTGCAGTGATATAAATACTGATGCAAATTTGTAACAAATATGTACAGTGTAATGCGGTAATCATGTATTCTCCACTTGCTGTTACAAACAGTAAGAATGTGTTTGTGTTATTTGAAGAACTGTGTTATTACTCACAATTAATATTAAATGGTATATGACTTGTATAAATAATCGTCCTCACTTAGTTCAAAGTATCTCTCTTTCTCAATTTAAAGTCATCCTATGAGTTCATAGTGATTTTATTTGTGATGTAGAAAATCTTTAATATGTCAAAAAGATTTTTAAATAGTTGAAAACTATTTTCATATTAATGTTTTTCCTCTTTTATTACTTTAGCTGTCAGTCTTTGAAATATGTATACTGTTGTTATTTGTTTTAAGTGAGCATATTTTGTGTATTTATCATCATAATTTTATATACCAACTGTTTTTCAGACTGTAAGATTTAAGGAAAAGGACTCGTTTGAGAATTAGGGATTTAAAAGGCTGTGTGGTCGGAAGTTGAAGTTAATTTGTTACTTTTATTGTGCCGATAAATTACAACGATCATTTTCTTACAATAGTCTGTGAAAAGTGATTTTACAAGTAAAGCTCAGGGTAAATGTTGGAGTATCATACTGGAATAGCATCAGTGACTTCTTTTATTTTTGGAGTATATTATCTAACTGTATATAGATAGAATATTTAATGAATATACTCATGTTTCCAGCCAGATTATTAAAACTGCAAAAATGTAAGTTTTTAGCAATCTTATCACTCATGTTACCATTATAGCATTAAGGTCTTGTGCATGTAAAGATACTTTTTACTGGAAGACACACCTCCATTTAGAATTTCAGCATACTTAAGTCATCTGTCGTATAGGTCAACTGTTAGAAAAGACTGTATTTTTTCAGTCATTAATCTGGTTTGAAACCTGATCTCTATTTGAAAGGATCCTTTAAAGTAATGGTGCTAAACTAATATTGTAATTTTTCAGTGTTCCAGGCTTATATAAGGAATTAAATTTGTGAGTTTTCCCTAGTGTATCTAAAATGCTCCACCAGTCTCGTATTTTAGGATGACTGTAGTGCCTTATGAAAACTGAAATTATTTTAAAAATTTGTGATCATAAATGTGATAAAAAATATATTTTTGTGTTATTAACTGTATTTATTTTTTGCATTTTATGATCCTTACATTTATATTTTACTGCATATCTGTAACTATCTCAGGAAATACATATCTGAAGAACAACACACATCAGTTTAAAATTCATTTCAGTACTATTAATGTAATCACATAACACTGTTTGGGCACAGGGAGAGACACTCTTTTTGTATGTACCTGGAGCCCACAGTTTTATTTAGTTTTAAATATGCTGTATTCTTATTTACATATTATTGACAACTGTAGGGTTCATAAATTATTGATATTTCCCATGTTAACTGTCCATTTTCACACTGTCCATTCTAAAGTTAGTGTAACAAATTCATTTACGTTAACCTTTATAAAAAAAGCTGATGGATTTATAAAAGGAAACTGTAGTTGTTTCTTTTGTAGAAATAGAGTGTAGTACTGTAGAGAATTTTGGACTGAGTTCTCAATTAAACACCCCTACCCCCAATTCTCCATCTCAAAAAAAAAAAAAAGAAGAAGAAGAAGAAGGAAACTGTACTTACAAATCTGGAGACAAAATCTTATCAAATTATTTGATCTGTTTTGTAAACTTTCATTTCTTCTATCGGAGTAATTTCATTATCCTCTTCTTAAATAAAGTAATTTTTTTTTTAACTGTGACTACCAGATGATCCACACTTGTACATTTTGCTTGCTTCAGCCCATGTCAGAGTTAAGGTTCTAACTTCTAGCGACCAATCATTACAGGAACTTGGATGCATATCACCAATCATGTATGGAAGTCATTTATGTCACTTGAAACCCTCCAAGTACCCAGTGTCAATTATCATTCTATCTTGCAAATAAAAAAGTATCATTTCAGTATAGTAATGGACTTGATCAAACAGTAGCACTGAGGGCATGCAGAAACAAGCATTAATTTCTTTGTCATAAAAATATTTTTAAAAATTATCTAGTAGCATGAATGTGTGAGCATGGCATGAGAGGACATGGAGGACGAAGTTATTAATTATGATCAGACTGATACTTGAATAACTAACCTCTTGATTGAGAGAACACATTTAACTTTGTGTTACTTTGTTATACTGTGTTTATTGCCTTTATGATATCCAACAACTTTCAAAAATAACTCCAGGGTGTTTTGGATATCTTATCTGCTTATTTTGTGTTGTGTTATTGACACAAATAAGCTGTTACTTTTTAGGGGTATTAGATATACGGTTTAGAATGTCCCTCACTAGTGGAACACGTCTGGATTCACTCTAACATTATTTTTTCATTAGTTACCACTTGGTTTAGGTAGGTCAAATACAAATGGATGGTCAGCACTTGCATAATATACTAATTTATGAAGCATTTAAGCACATATAAAAGTTTTTCTTTTTTTAATTGAAAATTAAAATTTATTTCTATTACAACTAGCCAGTCATGATTTCTCCGCTTCTTAATTGCCATTTTGACCTGGGAGATCATATGCATTTTCTATATTCCTCCACCAATCATTTCTGTTCCTGGCTTTCACAGTCCGTTCATTTTTCAGTCCTATCACCTCCACATCCTGTTGATATTCTCATTCCATCTTGTCCATATCCTTCCTAGGCCTGTCCTGCCCTCCGTGGATCCTAAGAATGCTACTCAGGGCAGTCTTCCCTCTTTCATCCTAGTTAGGTATCCTGCTCACAACAATCTTTTTTTTTTTTTTTTAATGCTTCGGCCAATATCAGCTTGTGCATATAGGTTTGTCAGTTCCTAATTTTTTAATATCCTCCATTCCTCTTGGGGCAAAATACACTGACTGAAAAAAAATCACAACACCAAAGAATAATTAATGTATAAGCCATTGGAAATGTGAAATGCTGGTACATTAATAACCGGTGTAACCTCGAGAATGTTGAATGCATGCGTGCAAACATGCATGCATTGTGTTGTATGGGTGTGGGATGTTAGTTTGTGGGATGGAGTTCCATCACTGTTGCCCTTTTTAGGTCAGTACAGGGATGGCACTGGAGTTGTCGTACAATGATGCCCCATATGTGCCCAATTGGGAACAGATCTGTTGATCGAGCAGGCCAAGACAACATGTCGACACTCTTTAGAGCATGTTGGGTTACAACAGTGGCATGTGGGTGAGCTTTATCTTATTGGAAAATGCCACCTGAAATTCTGTTCGTGAATGGTAGCACAACAGTCTGAGTCACCAGAATGCCATACAAATTTGCAATTAGGATGTGTGGGGTAACCATGAGAGTGCTTCTGCTGTCGTACAAAATCACACCCCAAACCATAACTCCAGGTGTAGATCCAGTGTGTATAGCCCACAGACAGGTTGGCTGCATGCTCTCAACTCGCTTCCTCCTAACCATCACACGGCCATCGCTGGCACCGTGGCAGTACCAGCTTTCATCAGGAAGAAACAGCAGACCTTGAACCTGCCTGCCAGTGAGCTCTCACTTGACACCACTGAAGTTGGAGCTGTCCTTGAAGTAACCAATTTTTTACAGTTCATCGTGTCACTGTGGTGCCAACTGTTGCAGATACAATATCATGCGCCTGAGCCACACGCCAAACACGATTGTATTCCCTTTCAGTAGTGCCACGTGGCTGTCTGGAGCCAGGTGTTATTGCGACCATACTTTTTTGTGACCGCTGCCAGCAATCGTGTACAGTGGTTACATTCCTGCCAAGTATTTCAGTAGTATTGCAGAAGGGACATTTGACTTGTCATCTCCCTACTACATGACCTTGTTCAAACTTGGTGAGGTGTTGATAGTGGCATCTTTGTTGCCTTAAAGGTATTCTTGGCTAACATCAACTCTCCACATCTAATCTCAAAGACTAACACTCATGAATGTTACAGCGTGTATTTAAAGCAAACCTGATTTATATCCTCATAGTGGCACTACTAACACCACTCGTATGTGACAACGTGAAATTTGAATAGACATCATCTTTCATATGTAGAAACATGCCTACCAACTTTCATTTATACTGTGAAACTTCTCCTTGGTGTTGTGATTTTTTTTTATTTTTATTTTCCATTGGTGTATTTTTCCTTAATACCTTTCTCTTGAAGACCAGCAGTTTTTGTTCATCTGCTTTCCTTAATGTCTATGTTTGAGACCCATGTAGAGCTACCAGAAGAACTACACCCTGGTATAGTCAGATTTTAAAATCTATCAAAACGGCTCTAGTGTACAGCATGTCCCATAAACCAAAATATGCTCTATTTGCCATTGCGATCCTTCCCTTGATCTCAATTTCCATTCTATTCTGTTCACTGGAAATGCCCCCCGCATGTTTAAATACATCTGTTCTTTTTGAAGAGAGACTTCAAACCTGATTTATATCCTCATAGTGGCACTACTAGCACCACTCGTATGCGACAACGTTAAATTTGAATAGACATCATCTTTCATATGTAGAAACATGCCTACCAACTTTCATTTATACTGTGAAACTCCTCCTTGGTGTTGTGATTTTTTTTTTATTTTTTTTTTCCATTGGCAGTTGGGTACCATTATTGGGTGGCTTACTCAAGATTGTGTGTTCTGTTTTCTCGTCATCAACTTGTTACCCTGCTATCCTTGTAATACTTCTGAAAGAAATACCTTAAGTGCCAGTCATGATATGCACATAGGCCTTACTGCGAAGGGATGGATAGCGTTCTGTAGTCGTGGTGAAGACAAGCTATCTAAGGGATAAGGCCCTGAAATAAAACCTTGGCAGGTGTCCAGGCCATGAGGTGGCAGCCCCACCAGGACATTCGGGGGCTGTGGGCTGATAACCCGCACCACCAAAAAACACATATCACAGAAACTAAAAGGAGAAACAGCCGGATGGATCTTAAGGATATGACCTTTGGCCTGAAAAGGAAAACCCGTATCGGTTTTTGGAATGTAAGGACGTTGAGAGAGGCAGGAAGGCTAAAGAGGACAGTGGAAGGGGAAGCAAAAAGAGTTGGCAAGACCTGGGCAGAATTGAGGCAAATGGCCAAAGACAGAGACGGATGGCGAGTTCTCCTGGATGCCCTATGCCCCCATAGGGGCCAAAGGAATTAAGTCAAGTAAGTCAAGTCCAGTCATGATATACAAATAAATTATGTATTTGACAAACATTT
Organism: Schistocerca cancellata; assembly: GCF_023864275.1. Classification (NCBI taxonomy): domain Eukaryota; kingdom Metazoa; phylum Arthropoda; class Insecta; order Orthoptera; family Acrididae; genus Schistocerca; species Schistocerca cancellata. The sequence continues at coordinate 60,169,385 of NC_064629.1, forward strand.
ATTGCCCATGGCTTTAGCTTTCAGCAAGATAACAACTGAGAAACTGATTCATATCAAAAATATACACTTAACAAAGTTTCATTTTACAATTACTTTGTGTACAAAATTACAGATTGCTTCCAATACTTGATGACACCTGCTTCCTTGTATCAGTAACTGCCAAGAAAAATGTAAGCAGATATAAACAGAATAGGTTACAGTACTGGAGTTGTTCTGCATCTTAAAATTCCTGGAGGTTATATGTTGTCACTAACCGTTCTGATCTGAAACTTACCAGGGTTACAGGTATCTTTGAATGAAGGAAGAACAAACATAAATCTGGATAATTAGATAATTTTTCTTTTTAAGACAACATATAGAATATGAAAGAAGATATACAACCAAACCAGTGCAGTTATCTTGAAAAAATATGTAGGCAAGTAGCCGCATACCCTTTGATCTCTCACATTACACATAAATATACTAGATGTACATTCAAACACCTTCGTAGTGTTCCTAAACTTGTGGCACTCTGTGGAGAAAATGACTCAACATCAGATGCCTCCAAGTATTAACCTTTAACAGATATACTAGGTTCATTGGCAATATTCACACTGGTGGAAAGTTACAAGTAATTATACGAAGCATGAATAATAATTACTGCAGTTACGTAATAATATCATGTGAATATTGTTGGACCCAAAACTCAAGAACCCCACTCTTAGGGCAAATTGTATAAAGCATTTAACCCTAGGTTAAGACAGAAAATGACCTCAAATAAAACTTAACCTGGAAATCTGCATGGTATAAACATTAATCATAGATCGTATTTGACTGGTGAAAATTCTCAGTTCAGTCAGATTCAGCTCTAATCGTCAGTTTATTGGCACTACAATTCATTGCTTTTTTTTTTTTTACCTCAATGTTAGGTTAAGGAAATTACTGACTACCATGTGTACTTAATGATCAATCTCATAATAGCTCTTCGGAGATGACTCATAATTTATGTGATTTGTTCAAAGGCATTTAATAGACACTTAGCAGGGTAGTAAGAAAGGAAAAACTGAAATATTTGCAGTAAACAGTTAGGTATGGGAATTTTGACAGCAACCAATAATGATTCAACATCACTTATACATGTTCTTTCAGTAACTATGCAATTCGTATTAAACTGTTAACTACTGAACACGTCCTTCAGCTGCTATGACAATTCCATATGCATTTTTTTCCATTTCGTACTACTTTCTCCACATTATTGGTCATAAAGATATTTACAACAGTGTTACCATGCCTTTCCATACCACTGAAACCATTCTATACTCTCTGTTTTCTGAGCATTCTGGACCACCGTTATGCAAAATTCTGTGTACAATAATAAATATCTGAGCATTCAGATATATCCACAGAGAACGATGATGATGATGATGATGATGATGAGATCCAATGAGCTGCCTGCACATTCTGTGAAAGGATGGACCCACTCTTGGAGCTATGTAACAAGTAATTTAAGCTGGGGTTTCCTTTGGAAAGAAGTACTGTAGAGCAATTGGAACTAAGGCTCAGAGACTATCTTATGAAAACAATCAAAAGAAACCAACCACTGTTGCGTGTTGCTGTTAACTTTAAGGTTTTGGGCTTTTCTTTCACTCAATTATATCTTTCTACTGGCCCAACGCAATTTACAGCAGCAAATCTTTCTTCATTGAGAAAAGTTTGAAGATTGCTCTGTTTTCTGTTTACTTCCTCCCACGGTTATAGCACAACACCTTTGATAATACGTACTATGTATCTATGATGTATAATAAACATCTGCGGCCAAAGCGCAATAATTGTGTCAATAGCCGATTTTAGCCGTATTGCTGAGCATGTTGTGTCTTACCTAAGATCAAAACTGAATATGTTTTGGTGGATCCAAGTTTAGCATTATACAATAGAGTTCTGAACATAGTTCACTTTCTCATCTAATATCAAATTTGATCTCCAGTCAGCAATATTTATACAATTGGCCCCTAGTCTGCAAAAATACTGCAGGCATGTGAAACTTGACGCTACACAGGTGAACAACTGTATTGTACACATTGCTTTCAGTAGAGTAATAGGCATCTCAGCTATTCAGCTACTAGTTCTGTACCATATCTTTGAAAAGAAAACCACTTTTGTACACAAGTAGAACAACATAATTGCAATGAACACTTCCAGTTCCAAGGAGCAGAAGCTAACACCAAGCAGTTGCAGCCCATTTCAGAAAAGTTGTCATGTGATTCCTACCAAGCTTACAGCTAGCTGAAGTGAATATTATTAATTAATTAATTAATTAATCTCTGCAAGCCCCAAACTGATGTTTCGTGTCATGGCGGCTGCAGTGTAACACGTGTTAAGTTCGGCTCGCGAAATTTAGTTGAATTAGAAGGTGTTCTCGCAGGTGGTGTTGTCTAGTACAAGTGGAAATCGTGTAAACAACAGTGTTCTGTGCAGTAGTGCTATTTTTTTCTGTGCTCCGCCAATATCTTTGAGAAAATGGTAAACAGAAGAGTCAACAGAAGCGCGTCCAGCAACGGGGAAGCAGCAGGTGCGGCGGGTCTGCTCTTGGCGGAAGGTGTGGCCGCGGCTCCCGGTATAGCGGAGCTTGTCCGCTCTGAGGTAAACGCTGCGCTTCGCGATAAAAACAACCTCGATCTGATAGCAGGCACTATATCAGATACTGTAACGGCCACAGTATTGGCCAAAATGCGTGAAACTGTTGAGGCCAATACTGCCGAAATTACAGCACTAAAAAAGTCTGTGTCTGAATACGAGAAAAAGGCACGAGAGTTGGAAGTGAAACTATCTGCCACAACATATGAGCTAGAACAGTACCAAAGGCGAAATAGTCTACGACTGTTTGGAGTAGCAGAAAATATGGAAGAAGACACAGACAACCTGCTTATACAGGTTGCACGTGAAAAATTAGGCGTTGAGGTGACCAAGGCAGACATTGACAGGAGCCATCGGGTGGGACGAAAACTACCAGGTGCTACCAAACCTCGTCCAATAATAATTAAATTTGTCTCGTACCGAAAAAGGGCAGAGATCTTTACCCAGAAGAAGAAGTTAGCAAGGACAGAGCTTACAATAAGGGAAGATCTGACACATGAACGGCTAAAGATTTTAAACAGTGCCATATCCCATTTCGGTCTTCAGAATGTGTGGACTCAGGATGGCAGAGTAATCATTAAGACAGCAGCTGGAAAGAAGACAGTCACAAGCATGACAGAACTGAATAGTATTAAGTGAAGCTACTCGAGCCAAAAGTGCAAACAACACCGTTTGAAAATTGTAGCAGCCCTATACTCAGATATAGTCTTGTAATTGTATTAACTTTTTAATTATACCCATATTTGTACCTTCAACTAATTGTTTTTGTAACTGTATTAACTTTTCACTATTTTTTTTGTGTCTATAGCTCTAACCATTACTTAATTTTAGTTACTGCTAATACTTTTTTCATTTTCTCAGTTTATTCACTTCCATTCTGTAATAGTTCTATTGCAATTATTAGTCTCTTCTTTAGTTCATTAATCACCCATCTTTTCGGTTTAAATTGTTCATAACAATAATCACTATCAGTATCACTTTAGCAAATTTCAATCTAATTCTAGCTTCCTACGATAATCACTACCAGTATCACTTTAGTAAATTTCAATTTAATTCTAGCTTCCTACGATAATCTATTAATTATTAAGCTTACTTCTCTCTGCTGGCAGCATCAGCCTCTTAAATCACTCCCCTTTCCCTTATTTCCACCCTAACCTGTTTCAAATACGCTAATTACATTTCTCCTCTTACGACATAGGATACACAGTGACACACAGCTGTCACTATTTTGGTCATATTCTCCTTGCACCGAATACCACTAATTCATTTTCTATACTCCCGCAACCTCAGGAAATCTCTTGCAGTCGCCTTTCTTTCGGCACTCGCGGAGTCACAAACAGGGCGCGCAAAATCTCGGACACCCCTGCGTTGTGTCACTTGGCGGAAGCAGCGGCCAGTGCCCCTCGTGGCAGGTAGTGCCTAACAAAGGGACAAACCAGTCTGCCACCCTACACCAGGCTGCTCAGCGGAACGCGTCAGAGCTTTTAGCAGCTCACTGCAACATCCAGTCTTTACCTGCACATTACGAAGAACTTAGCCTGCTCTTCAACCAACTAAACTACCACGTAATCCTCTTATTGCATCTATTCATCTCCCAGGGTACACATTTCTTAGGGCAGACAGATCAAAAAAGTGCGGTGGCGGGGTCGGCGCGTATATACGAACAGATCTCAAAGCGAAAGTCTTATGTACATCAAATCCTGCTGAAGAAAAAGAGGCTGAATTCATGTTCATTGAAATAAATATACAAAGTCGGAAATTCTTGACTGGCATCGTGTACAGGCCACCAAAAATAAGCTCAATGAGTTCCTACCAGTCAGAATTACATTCACTTCAGTGTCAATACGAACATGTCATCGTAATGGTTGACTTGAACATAGACCTGCTAAGAGACACTCCCTCCGCAATAAACCTAAGAAGACTGTTTAGTTGCAATAGCATGAACACTTTTCCATTACAACCTACACACCATACGGCGCACAGTCATACTCTTATAGACGTAATCGCAACGAAACAGACTGACAAAGTAAGAGATGTTGGTCAAACATCGGCCCCTGGCCTCTCAGCACATGATGTAATATTCCTGGCTTACTCTGTGCAGCCCCCAAGGATCAAATCGCGTTGCATAACTTGTAGGAACATGAAACGTATTGACCTTGACGCTCTAACAGCCGATTGTTCAGAAATCTCATGGCATCAAATAATCAGAGAACCTACAATCGACGGCAAAATTAATGAACTTGGTGATAAACTCACTGCCCTCTATGACAAACATGCACCTGTGCGCACAATCCGTGTAAGAAAATCTCCTGCTCCATGGCTGACAGCTGAATTACGTCAAATGATGACTAATAGGGATGCTGCCCACAGGCATTTCAAGGCAGATCCGAAACCCGAGCGTTTCGAAGAATATATAAAGCTACGGAACAGAGTGAAACAATGCATTCGCAATGCTAAAATCAGGCACGCTCGCTCCCTTGTATGCAGCGATCTGACGCCCACGACTCTATGGAAGAATCTCCGTAGCTTGGGGGTCGGAAAGGCAAAATCGGAAACTACTTTTCATGTGTCAGCTAACGAATTAAATGAATTCTTCTCTGCACCTCTGAATACCAGCACGGCTGATAATTACCGTCCACAAGAATCCCCAAACAGGATAACTAACAACGATACCTTCCATCTAAAACATGTAACAACAAATACGGCAAGAAAAGCAATAATGAGAATCTCTTCTGATGCAATAGGCAACGACAGTATCAGTATAACCACGATTAAGAATGTTGCCGATATCTTAGTACCTGTCTTAACTGACATATTTAATTTTTCCCTCGTGAACGGAATATACCCCACTGCACGGAAAAGAAGCATAGTTCGACCCATCCCTAAGATCGAAAACCCGCAACTGCCTAGTGATTACCGACCAATTAGCATACTGCCTGCTGTTTCCAAAGCACTTGAATATATTGTTCATGACCAAATCACTGAACACTTGCATGAATTCAGCCTATATGACAAATTTCAATCCGGTTTCCGTAAACATCACAGCACAAACACTGCTCTCATTAAAGTAACTGATGACCTGAAATATGCCATCAACAATCGAAAGGCAACAATATTGATGCTACTGGACTTCAGCAAAGCTTTTGACACTGTTAACTTTGACATATTGCTCAGAAAAATGCAACAGCTTAATTTCTCTGATAGTGCAATGAGATGGTTTGAAAGCTACTTAAAAGACAGACAGCAATGTGTTGTCTGCGTAAATGAAAAATCTTCTTGGAAACATGTTTCCTCGGGAGTGCCACAAGGATCAGTCTTAGGACCACTTTTGTTTTCTTTATATGTCAACGACATTTCGTCGGTTCTGTCCTCCTGTAAATATCATTTCTATACCGACGACCTCCAGCTCTACCTAAGCGTCAGACCTGAAGATGTAAACACTGCAATCGCTCAGATGAATGATGATCTATCTTCAGTAGTGACATGGGCAAAAAACCTAGGGCTTAAACTAAATGCAAAAAAGACGCAAGTAATCTTAATAGCCCATCAGAAATTAATAAGTTCAGATTTCCGCGAACGGCTACCTCCAATTCTGCTCGATGGTACTCCAATACCATATCAGAAAACAGTGAAGAACTTGGGTGTAACTTTGGATGAGCATCTCAACTGGGCAGAGAATACAGTCGCAGTGTGCCGAAAGACGTCTGCTTGTCTCTATGCTCTCAAAAAGTTTCGGAACATATTTCCACAGGACTTGAAATGCCAGCTCGTGCAAGCACTCATTCTACCGAACCTCCACTATTGTGATGTGATTCAACAAGGCATGAGTAGTGAAAACAAAAGACGGCTAGAGCTAACCATGAATGCCTGTGTGCGTTACACCTGCAACATTCGCCGATATGATCATGTTAGTGCTTCATACTCCGATCTAGGGTGGCTGCGGCCGGACAAATTGTGTGACTACCACACTCTATGTCTACTTCACCGACTCCTCGTCGCGCAAGCACCCCAGTACCTTGCTTCGGAGATTAAAAACCTGTCATGCCATCATAATCGAAACATGAGGTCACTCTTATTTGGTATGCTAACTGTGCCCATTTACAAAACAAAAACTTTTGCAAACTCCTTCTCAGTTGCCGCTGTCCGCCTCTGGAACAAACTGCCCCTTACCTTGCGCAAAATTCAATCTCCTGCTGCTTTTAAGAAGAAGTTGAAGCATTTTCTACTATCATCCTCATAAAGTTCTCCACAAAATTAATGTACAAGGCCAATCCTCTCATCTGTCAAATAGCAAAGCTAGCGTCTCCTATCTTGCTCCTGAGATGCCTTCCTCTTCCTCTATCTCTATTAGCCACGCAATCTTCTTTTCCTTTATATTTCCTTAATTATGTTTCATCATGTGTCTCTATTCTTCTCCTCCCTTCACCATGAGTCTGCCTCATACTCCCTGCTGCCAGCACTCCTATCTAAAATCTGTCTCTTCAATAATGTCTAATTATAACAGTACTTATGATCTACGAATATAAACTCTATATGTATGTATTTTTCCAGGTGTACCTTTCTAATTGTTTATTTCACTTTTTGTACTAGATGTAGTTTAACATGCCTACTAAAACATATGAATGTAAAATAAGTAGAATGCCTGGTTAGATGTAAGAGAGGGCCTGATGGCCCTAATCTTGCCAGGTTAAATAAATCAATAAAAAAATAAATAAATTGACTTCATAAAAACATTTTTGTGCTCAGCATTCCTGTTCACCAGATTACTGCCACTGTATCCCATATCTCAGAGGGGATGATGAGAATTCACTGTTGCTATTATATTTTGCTCATCAGATAGTGTTACATAAATTAAGTTGTTGTCATTGTGTTCTGCCCGAAGACTGGTTTGATGCCACACTCAAAGTTCCTGTACCCTGAGCAAGCCTCATCATCTCCAAATTACTACAACCCACTTCCATTTGAACCAACTTACTGTACTCATCTTTTTTTTTCATTTCCCTCGGAAATTTTTACCTCCCACACTTCCCACCAATACTTAGTCGATGACTCATTGGTGCGTCAGCATGTGTCCTATCAACTGATCCCTTCTTTTAGTCAAGTTTTGCAATAAATTTCTTTTCTCCCCAATTCTGGTCAGTGCCTCTATATTAATTAAATGATCTGCCCATCCGATCCCGACCATTCTTCTGTAGCACCACATTTCAAAAGGTTTTGTTCTCTTCTCGTCTGAACTGCTTATCGTCCATGTTTGGCTATCGTACAAAGATACAGTTAAGAAAAATGCCTTTACAAAAAACTTACTTACAATTAAATTTATATTCTATGTTAAATTTCTCTTCTTCATAAATGCTTTTCTTGCCATTGGCAGTCTACATCTTATATCCTCTGTTCTTTAGTCATCATCAGTTATTTTGCAGCTCAAATAGAAAAACTCCTCTACTACTTTAAGTTTGTCATTCCCTCTGCAATGCACGATTTAATTGAACTACATTCTGTTACCCTTGGTTTCCTTTTGTTATGTTTCTTGTATCCTCCTTTGAAGACACTGTCCAATCCGTTCAGTTGCAATTCCCAAGTCCTTTGCTGTCTCACTGACAGAATTACAATTCATCAATAAACCACTAAGTTCTTTTCCCTGAACTTTCATTCATTCTCCAAATTTTTCTTTGGTTTCCTTTATTGATTGTTCATTGGACAGACTGAATAACATCACTCTCACTCCCATGTACTACATCTACATCTACATGGCTAGTTTGCAGCCCACACTTGAGTGCCTCGCAGAGGGGTCATTGAACGACTTTCACATTGTTTCTCTACCGTTATGCTCTCGAACAGTGCACCTGAGCAATTAAATCTTTCTGTTTGGGCTCTGGTGTCTCTTGTTTTATTATGATGATCATTTCTCCCTATGTCGGTGGGCGTCAACAAAATATTTTCTCATTCAGAGCAGAAAGTCTGAGATTGAAATTTCGTGAAAAGCTCTCACTGCAACAAAAAACACCTTTGTATTGATTGCCACCCCAACTTGCGTGTCATATCTGTGACACTCTCTCTCTCCATTATTTCAGATAATATAAAATGAGCTGCCCTCCTTTGAACTTTTTAAATGTGCTCTGTCAATCCTGTCTGGTAAGGATCCCATACCATACAGCAATACTCTAACAGAGGGCAGACAAGCATAATGTAGGCAGTCTCTAGTGAATTTGTTGAATCTTCTAAGTGTTCCGCCAGTAAAACACAGTCTTTGGTGCATCTTCCCCACGTTATCTATGTGATCATTCCAGTGTTGTTCGAAATTGTTGTCCCTAAGTATTTAGTTGAACTGACAGACCTTAGATTTTTGTGATTTAACTTGTAATTGAAATTTAACAGACTCCTGTTAGTATCATGTGGATGACCCACAATTTTCATTATTTAGTGTCAGTTACCATCTTTTACACTGTACAGGTACATTGTCTAAATAATTTTGCAGCTGCTTTCCACCTTTTGTTGACTTTACTAGACAGCATCATCAGCAAACAATATAAGATGGCTCCTCAGATTGTCTCCTAAGTCATTTATATATAGAATAAGAACAGCTGAGGGCCTATAACACTTCCTTGAGGAACACCAGATATCATTTCTGCTTTATTTGGTGACTTTCTCACAGGTACTGTGAAGTGGGACCTTTCTGACAAAAAATTGTGTATCCAGTCACATAACTGACATGGTACCCCATAGGTACACAATTTGATTAGAAGCTGCTTGTGAGGAATGGTATCAAGAGCCTGTATTCCCTTACCCTGTATCATTCATTCATTGCCTAATGCTCCTCTGGAAACTTTCAATGACATCTGGTTGTTTCAACTTAGCCAGATTTGTATTAGTGTATTAAATGTCAGACTTTGACACTGGTTATTTTCTTGACTTTTGGGGGCTTTTCTATATAGGATTCAGTCTATGGGAATACGTAATGTTACATTCATTTCTGAACTCGGCTTTTTTAGTAAAAAAATTGGAAAAAATGTGTGACAACCGAGTTATTGAAATATATTTTATTGCAGTATAATTTCAGGATTTTTTACACTGTTTACTTGTATTGTTGATGTACTGTAGATCTTCAGATCATGGTTACTGCAGATTACCTGCAAATGATGTTGCTCTGTGACCAATATGATTTGAAAATGATCAGTGTTTGAGAGAAATTAGTAATCAGTATAAAAAAGATAGTAGGACATTAGACTACAATAATAAATATTTCAATTGAAAGTCACAGTTTCATATTAACTTTTTTTTTTTTTTTTTTGCTGTTACCATTTTAGGGAAACTACAAAATTTTCTGCGTTCCATAACTCACATTGCAATTTAACGCTTACCAATGAACTGACATTTTGTTATATTAGTAATTGTTATTTTGATACTTTGAAGTCTCTTTCGAAGTGCCCGCACTGAAAGTCACTGGGTAGTTCATTTTCAGTAATATACTGTTGTGTACAAAATATAGCTAACATATGAGTGAGGTTTTTTCAGTCATACAAAAACAAATATTCATTAGAAAAAGCTTTTATCGGTACTTTTGGTTTCCTAAAAACATACTTGAAGTTTCTACATAGTCACAGGTCATTTCTAAACACTTCTTGTAACATTGCACTATCTTGTTCTTTCCCTCTACACAGAAACTGTGTGCCTTCAAATTGAATTAGTTGACAAATTGCTCACAAGTTCCTTGTCATCATCAGACCTTTGTCCATAAAGCTATTGCTTCAAATGCAAGAAGAGGTAATAGTTACTGGGTGTGAAGTTGAGGCTGTAAAGTGAGCGGTTAAAAAGTCGCCAGCGGAAATGCTGAATCACATCCTTGGTTTGGGCAGTGATGTGTGGAGTTGTATTTCTCACACCATCAATTTTGCATGGCAGTTCTCAGTTTGGTGAGCATTTTACAGTACATGTCAACTGTAAGTGTTGATCTATGTCCACAAAACCAACAAAAAAAAAAAAAAAACACCATTTTTGTCCCAGAATACTATTTGACTTTTTTCAGTTTCGGATATGTTGAATAATTCCATTGCACTTATATTTTTTAAAATGTTATTTTTATTTATTTATTTATTCAGTTTTTATTCTGTTTTGCCTTGTTGCTTGTAACAATGTACAAAAGTAAATTGTCTCTGTCTTGATGATAGTCCAGAAATGTTCATCTGCTTGACTTTCTTTGCATTTCTTGTAGGGCAGTAAGCATTTTCAGTACCCACCTCGTACACAATTTGCAATATCTGAGATTTTCTGTGACTATCATTATGCATCCAAAATGAGGAAATTTATCAACCAGAGCACCAATTGTCGATTGGATAACAGTTTTTGGTTATCAATCTGGATACTGGGACTGCCACTCTTTTCTTCATCATGTACATATGTATTGCCACTTCAAGACTGAACATCATTGTCTTACCTTTCATTTACTGATTAATGTAGGCTCGTAAACTAGCCACACCTCCTGGTGAATTTGAGCAACTGCAGATCCTTTTTGATATTCTTAATTATGGCATGCACTTTGTGGTTTGGGAGAAAATTGATTTCCTAAGCCGTTATTGTTTACTTTCATCCATAGTTGAACAACAGTGAAGTCATAGCAATGAGTTCATGACTTTGTGGTACTGCATTTGCGCAACTTTGTCTGAGCTGCCATTGGCCATTAATTTTTGAATATGCCTTATATTTATTCTGAAACAGGGGAACAAACACATTTAATTTTCTTTCTTTCATCAACTTTTTGAAACACAGTAACATGTAGCAACCTTTCCATTGTGTTTCTTGAAGTTTTCCCAACAGAAAACAAATTGAGGAAAAATGAGATACAAATACACTGCTCATTTTTTTCTGGTGGACTGATAGTTTTGAACTGGAAGAAAACAAGCAGAAAATAGTTATTTCATCCAGTAGTGATTAGACAGTTACTACAAGCAGCTTTTTAAATTTTCATCAAAAAACTCCTAATGATTAATGGTATACTTCCCGGTGTTCAGCTGAGTTGCTGATTCCATTTTTCTGCACAATATTTTGACAGCTGGCCCAGTCGTCTGCTTCAGATGATGTGAGTTGTGTTCTTATGCATACTCACTGCCTGGGCTACAGTCAGATTGTGAAGTATTATCTATGACCGAGTCCAACTCCCAGGACCCTTTGATGCTCATTTGTTTTCAGAGCTTACACTGGTACTTAATGAAATGCTCATTCTGTTACAGTTTTACAGCTTTAATAGATGAGATAGTCATTAAGATAAGATAACTAAATGCTGGATCACAAGCCTTGCTTAAATTGAAACCTCCTTTCAGGTTTAACCCATTTTCTCCCACTGTGGCATACACACAACATGAAGTTTAATGTCACAAAATCAGTCAATATGAACATGTTCTCAGTAAATATTTTTATCTCACAATTACTCTAACATTTTGTGAAAAAAATAAATTATGGCACTGAAAACTTTGTGTTGCATGTGTGCAACACTTGGAAGATATGGGTTAATATGTTTTCCTTTATTTTGGTGATTCTTTAATTATGCCATTCCAGAAACTTGGCAGTTGCAACATGATACTGGTCTCATTGTATTTCGTTACATGATTAAACTCGAGACAGTACGTGGTAAGAGGTGATATTCTTGGTTGTTTTAATGAGGTATGTCACTGATGTTTCTTGCCTGCTGCATTTGAATGGAATGTAGTACACATCCATCTTTTGGACTCACAGTTCATCTTCAATATTACAATTGTCATTTTTGTTGATGGGAGTGTAGTACATGGGACGCCATATTTCCCTAGGTATCTACTGATCTTTCTGATGACTGGGCCAGCATAAGGTAAGGAATTCTGAGCTGTTCCGTTTCATCCTGTGTGTCCTAAGGCATTGCTGATTTTGACTGCAATGACTGCTCAATTTGTCAGTCTGTGTACCCATTTCGTATTTGTAGGAATTTTAATTCCGTGGCAAAGCTCCCCTTGTCTGACGGCATTGGAACTCCATGGGATAGTCTTTAGTATGGAATTTGTGATGGGTGGTGATGGCTCTAGCCATAGAGGAGGACTGAGTGTGCGAGGGTTTTCCATATACACTGTGATCCAGCGATCCATCTGTTCTTTTCCACAATTAGTTCCAAAGATTTTAAAATTGGGACAGTCCTAAAGAGGGCACCTGTATCAAAACTGACCATAATATATGTGTCTCAGAGGCAACTGACTCAGACAGTGTACAAAGTGAACACAGTTGCAAATGTTCCATTTGCACTTCCTCACATATTCAGTGGAAATGCATTACAGGTATTTTACCAGTTGGAAGTAGGTGTCACAATTTTACTAATTATAGATCTGAACAGAAATGGCTCCCATGTGTATATTAGGAAGCCTGCATAGCTAGGTGATGCAGCTGCTTATATTCCAAGATACTTAAAGTCATTACATTGCATGCCTGAGAGATTGAGAAGTCTTGAAAATGTCTTGAGTATTCAGCCAGGTAACATTGTCCAAAAGGCACGATATTTTGGCAGGACAACTTCTTGCCATATTCTTGCCTGAAAATAAAAAGAAGTCATCTTGCAGAAATATTGCGCCTTTTGGACGACGCTGCGCGGCTGAATACCTGAGAAATTTTCAAGATTTCTGTACACTGGGAAAACCTCAGATCACAGATTGAGAAGTCATAATCTTTCTCTCAGGTTTATTCATATGATTGGTGTCTGTCTGTCTGTTTGTTGGCAATGCCATCCAAAAGATTGAAAATAATCTTGTTGTAATCCACATGTGCCATTCGAACCATAGTGTTACCTATGTCTGCAGGGAGAATTACAGTTACTTTGTCCTCCCACATATTTCTGAGTGCTGCTCATTCTTTCTCGGAGTTGTTGGATCTAAGCTTTCTTTCTTTCTTTTTGCCATTGCTAAAAGAAAATTTGACACTGCCTTTCAGGGAAATGATTTACCTGTTCAATGAACACTCTGCCAAGCACTTACAGTGCACTGCAGAGTAGTCATGTAGATGTACATTGACAGCAAAAACTTTGGACTACTCTAGACAAAATGGCAGAAAATTCAGACCTTTTTGCAGTAGCAGCAGGAAAAACTGCCCTTGGTGTAACATCAGTCAAAGGAAGCGGGTTATTGATTCAGGAAATGTGATATATATGACATCACTCTGTATTCACCTATGCCCTATGTGCTAATAATAGCTTAGTCGACTGGCTACTTGACTTCAAACCTACATGCTTTCATTTTTCTGTCATTTCAATGAACAAACTCACTAGAAGAAATCAGTGATGAAATTTCAGACAATGTTTACCCAAAGTATGAAATTGAGTGTTAGAGTAAAAAAAAATAGCTGGCCTTACTCCATATTTGCTTTGCTGTGATTCAAATATTTTTCAAGTACCAAAAGATACAGTGTCTTATGCCAAATGCTGGGGAAAAGCTTGCTTCACTCAAAACTTACTGAGAGCCATATCAAAATGACGTGTACTTGTCCAGCACATTTGGTGGCTGCTACTGAGTTTCATGGTCACATAGAATTTTTTGGGAATGAAGTGTGTGGAGGGAGGGGGCGCTTTCACTTGAAGCTGATCTGGTATTGATGAGGTCTCTCCCCTAATGGTAGAGACACTGTGATTGTGTTCATGCAATGCCAGCTTGTAGGAAACTTTAAGCTTACAATTAAATGTCATTAACTAACATATCAGTGGTAAAAGCCTACAGGAGATCCCAAGATTAAAGACAACTGTCACAAGTAGTACTAGTTCACATGTTTCATTTTCACGCAGTTCAGAAAGAAAACGTGCAGTTAATACAGGATTAAATCATAAAGTTTTATCTTGTCATATTCGAATTAATTAGACTGTGTCCATTGATTCATCCATGGTCCAAAATCCATTCTATAAATGTGTGACATTGCAAACAGTTGAACAGGAATACCAGGAAAGAAAGTGTGGAATATCTATATCACTGATCGATGAGTTCTTTGGTGTGTTTCCTGTTGCTACCTTTTTTTATGTTGCATAACATTTATCTTCTGTTGTATGCTAAATGTATGTTTTTGATAAATCAATAAAATGTGTGTTGTTAATACTGCTCACACTTAATCATGGATCATCATTGCCAGAAGTGGTGATCCTGACAAGCATCATGAGAGATGAAAAACACATCAAAAGTGGTATGCCTCATAAGAAGTCACTGTCATCATGGATCATCATTGCCACAAGTGGTGATCCTGACAAGCATCATGAGAGATGAAAAACACATCAAAAGTGGTATGCCTCATAAGAAGTCACTGCCCTTTCACATGTGATGATAAATTTTGGGCAAGTGCTAGGCACTTCGAGTGATATGCAGCTCGTGGACATTTCACAAATATGCTGAATTGTGTGTTCCACACTGTGTGGAAAATTCATCACTTCAACGTACATGCTGCAAGAACTGGACCGATGGTTGCAGCTCTTAGAACTTTCCTTCAATCCCTGCTGTGTCACTGATGGCAACCTACAAATTGTTCTCAAAATTAGAGCATTAGACTCTCAAACCTTTATTGTCTGAAATTGTGCATAACCTACCACAGATGTACAAATACATGCACCTTTAGGAGAGTGTGCTTTGTCAAGTGCATACACCAACTGTTCTTTGCTTCCAACAAGTCTTGCAAAGTGAAGTTATCCGTGACAAATTGCCTTCTGTAGTCTGGAGTCAGCTCTGATCTCTAGTTTCTGAAGCTGAAGTTTCTGTGGCAACACTGAAACAATTGTGGATTAATCAGCTATTTGTGGTCAAGAGAGCTGTAGTTGCTAGTAACACCTCCAATTTAGACTCTCAGCTACTCACTGCTGAGCAGGTATATAACGTGTAATATAATAATGCAAGTGGGATCTCGAAAATTGGACATGGGATCACGAGCCTAGTTACAGGGAACGCTACTAGAGGAGAACAGCTTCCACTACCAGAACTAGTTTACTCGCCACAGCACAACTTCAGCACTCTCCGATGGCAATTCCAGCAACCTCCAGATAATCCCAGTAGTCCTCAGCGTGCCAGATGACACAGCACTCACAGTCACATCAGCAAGTGCCCCAGGCAGTGTTGGCATCATTCCAGTTTTGTACAAATGACTAGAAAACGCATCCCTCTGTGCAACTCTCCATACAAAGACATTGATTACAAATAGGTATGACTGATCGCTCTGATGTAAAGTGCCTACAAACAACCTCTTCAAGAATTTCCACTTCATAAAGGCTGACAGCAGCTGTGAACACTCAGTTGGATGACAGCAGTTTTCTCCCTTGTATCGGAAACATGACTGTACAAGGCATATCTGACTAACATTCCGATGCTCACTGTTTTTCCACAACACGTTGCTTGTGTGTGTAGGACACTTGCAGTGTATGTATTTATTTAATCATCTCAGGATCAGATGTCTATGTTCCACCAGCGAAACTTGATGACCAATCTGTCGCCTCCTGGCTCACTGTTACAAACAACTCTAGAATAACTGCTTTCAGACAATCCAGCATTAAGGTGAGTTTGGGTTTCATGAAGAACTTGCAGTGAACCTATTTTTGGGTGAATTTTCTATATCATTTGCAAATTAATGTGTGCAAATGGGAGGCTCAACTCGAAAAGAATGATGAGATAGTTTACAGACACATGAGCTGTTCACATTAAGCTGTCTGCCTAGTAAACAACAAATAACCAAGCTGTCTATGCTCAAAACCATTCAGCCACTCAAAATAACATCAGTTTCACCAGGCCATATTCACCAACATACACTGCAGCTGCCACATCCAGCTCTTTCCGAGATGCACTATCGACCACTGACGAAGGTTGCCAATCCATTAAACAGAGCCCAGTTGAGAGCCCCACACTAGCTCTTGCCTCTAACGTAGTCAACAAGTGCTCACTGTCTGGGGAGGCACTCCTAGTTTAGCTGATCATCTACAAGGCACTCATCACTGACACACTGCACGGACCTCCTGAACTGGGCTGCAGGCTTCCTTTGTCATCACTGCCTCGTCTCCTAGCCTGGCAACAAGGTAGCACCACCTTGAGTACAGCTGCAATCATTGCTAACTGGACAAGCTCACACGCGACACTCGTGAACTGAAAAACGCAGCAGTTTTGTGCTCAGCAGCAACCGAAGGGATACCTGCCTGTTCAACTATCAGTATAAATTTGTTGTTATTAAAAGTTGGTTTATTACTGAACTACTTAGAAAACTGACAACCTTGGAGAAAGAGAAAATATGCTTTATTGCAGATAATGATGTGTTATATGCTTGAATTACCACCACCCTCAAGAGGTCAAATTATGTATTTTACTGGACGACGTCACTCTCCAGGCAAACTTGGATGGTGAAGAACAATGGCCTGTACCACTTCCCAGAATAATGCACAATGCTGGCCATCACATTTCTATTAGGCCAAGACCGCCAGTTGCTTCAGAAACTTACCGGTTGGCACCTGAGAAGTAAGCCATTGTGAGGAAAGAATTTGAAGACTTATTGGCTGCCGGGAATATTCGATGTTCAGGTAGTACGTGGGTGTTAATTTAGTAAAGGCAAAAGATGGATCCTGGTGTGGGGACTATGAAAGGATGACTCGCAACTGCTATCCTGTTCCACACCTCCAGGACTTTACAGCCATGTCACCAGGTGCCCAGCTGTTAAGTGTTATCGATTTAGAACAAGCGTACCACCTTATACCAGTGGCACTGACATATATACAGAAGATGGCAGTGATCACACCTTTAGGCCTCCTCGAATATATCAGGACGCCGTTTAGCCTGAATAACACAGCTTAAACATGGCAGCATTTCCTTGGCCAAGTGCTTTGGAGCCTGCCCATCTGCTTCGCATATCTGAATGGTATGTTTGGTTTTCTCCAGCTCTGCTGCAAAACATGACAAACATCTGCAGATTATTTTTGGTAGACTTTCCCATTACAGATAGTAGATCAACAAAGACAAATATGCACTTAGACAGAAAGAAGTAGACTTTTTAGATATCAGGTGATCTCCTCCGGCATTTGGTCTTTACAAACATAAGCTGACTTGATTCAGGCTGTGCCTCTCCTTGAGAACTTCCAACAGTTACACTGTGTTTTGAGTGTGGCAAATCTCAACAGCCGGCCAGTGTGGCCGTGCGGTTCTAGGCACTTCAGTCTGGAACCGCAGGTTCGAATCCTTCCTCAGGCATGGATGTGTGTGATATCCTTAGGTTAGTTAGGTTTAAGTAGTTCTAAGTTCTAGGGGACTGATGACCACAGATGTTAAGTCCTATAGTGCTCAGAGCCATTTGAACCATTTTTGAATCTCAACAGGCATCATCTGACCCATGTTGGAGTCATACTGGCACACCTCGCTGCTGTGCTGTCAGGACCAACTTCCTATGCAAGGCTTCAAGTTCATTTCTCCAACAACTGATTGGTGGAAGTAGTAGGCATCATGGACATTTAAGCAGAAACAGTCGCACAAACATTTATAACCACATGGATTTTGTGTTTTGGCTGCTTGAGGGATGTAACAGTTGGCCAGAGTCACTAATATAAGTCCACCTTGTTATGCGAAACAGCGGATTAATGTGGTTTCATACTTCATCTAATGATCAGTTACCACCCATCCAGTAATGGAATGGTTGAACGTTGGCACCAAACTTCCATGTGGGCCATGATCTGCCTTACTGCTTGGTTTGTGCGCAGTGCTCAAACCATATCTTGGCACATTAGTGGCAGAATATGTGTACAGTAAGACCATCAGGCTTCCGTCAAAATTCTTCAGTCAACAACCGGGCTACCCACTTTGCGATCCTCCCTCTGAATTTCCAGTTTCTGTCCATCCACAGCAGCCCACCATGCAGACTGGCGCATGTTCATTCACAAGTACCTCAGTACATGCTCTCCTATTATGCTATGCATGGACTATGTCAAGACTCCTTTGTAACCACATTATATAGGTCTGTATCCAGTATGGGTAGTCGTGTGATTCAGAGACAAACTGGAATACCGAAATCAGCTGTTTTCAGTATTTTGAAGGCACATCAATGTCATGCATATCATATCGAATGACACAGGCATTAACACCGAAAGATATGCAAATACACATGCATTTCTGCCAATGGGCCTGGGAAATGATAAGAGATGACAATGATTTTTTTAGATACGTTATGTTCACTGATGACGCCACATTCAAAAACAATGGCGAATTAAATCGTCATGATTGTCATTATTGGTTCCCCGTCAGTTCACACTAGCACAGACCCGTTGACAAACAACAATGGTCTGGTGTGGAATTACTTGAGAGGACCGTATTGTTTTGACCGAAATGTTACTGGGAATCTTATTTACAACTTCTCCGTGATGATTTGTTGGAGCTAATGGAAGATGTTGATTTAGAAACTAGGCAACGAATGTGGTTCCAACAGGACGGAGCAGCTCCCCATTATGCTAAAAGTGTGCGAAACGTTTTAAATTTACGGTACCCTGGTCGGCAGATAGGACGCGGCGGACCAATTCAGTGGCCTCCAGACCTAACATCTGATTTTTTTCTTGTGGGGTTATTTAAAAATATTTTTTATGACAGACAGCCCACAACCCGAAACGATATGGAGCAATGCATTCGAATTGCGTGTGCAGCCATACCATGGGATGTGCTGCTCAGAAGTGTGGACAACTTTCGCAGACGATTGACTTTATCTATTGAAGCAAATGGGGATAATTTTGAACAATTTCTTTGTGGATAATATCGTTAATTAAGCACCCCAAATTGTGAGAGGCAAGGGAACTCACACTAATGAAGCACCCCAACATGTGATAGGCAAGGGGACTCTCACTAATGAAGCACTCCATGGGAACCTCATTCTACTAAATCCATGTCATTCTTCCTGGGTAACGCTAAGAGTAGGATACAGTACATTTTGTACAAAAGTAGCTTAATTTAGCGTAACGAAAGAATTGGTGCATATTTTTTATCGATTTGATGCGTCTTTCTCGGATCATTCTAAATAAATTGGAGTTCTTCCTCAATTTTAATTTTTCTCAATTTCAGCACCATCTGTTAATGGTTTAAAAAATGTTTCAGACAGAACTTGATTACTTTTTATGGAGAATCCCACTATGCAATCAAAATGGGCGTTTCCATTTAGAGTTTAAAAGTTGCCCCCCACCCCACCCAAGGGGGTGGAGGCTGGAGGTCACATGTAGTATCATTTGATGTCTCCCTTTGAGCTTATGAACTTGTCTTACCCGCTATTTTTACCTGATGTATAGTTTTCGAGATAATCTCATCCGAAACTTCAGATGGACCACCCTGTAGCAGTCCCAGCACTGACCCCTGAGACATGGTCCATTTAACTGTGCACCAATCAGATGATATCTCATAGCCATTCCATTATTGTGGACAATGCCCTTTTGCTGTCTATTCTTAAAGTGTGACAGAAGTCAATTGTGAGCTGCTTCACTTATTCCGTAATGCACAGGCTTCTGCAGTAATATTCTGTGATCAACACAACGAAATGATTTAGGTAAATCAAAGAAGACGCCTTGAGTTCGCAACTTTTTTTAATCCATCCAGAGCACCACAGGTAAAAGAGAATAAGGAATTTATAGTTGTTAAATAACTTCTAAAACAAAACAGTATATTTGACAGCGAATTATATGAAATGAAATGATCGGTTACCCTTAATTCCTCCTTTTTTATAATGTAGTTTAACTACACTCCTGGAAATGGAAAAAAGAACACATTGACACCGGTGTGTCAGACCCACCATACTTGCTCCGGACACTGCGAGAGGGCTGTACAAGCAATGATCACACGCACGGCACAGCGGACACACCAGGAACCGCGGTGTTGGCCGTCGAATGGCGCTAGCTGCGCAGCATTTGTGCACCGCCGCCGTCAGTGTCAGCCAGTTTGCCGTGGCATACGGAGCTCCATCGCAGTCTTTAACACTGGTAGCATACCGCGACAGCGTGGACGTGAACCGTATGTGCAGTTGACGGACTTTGAGCGAGGGCGTATAGTGGGCATGCGGGAGGCCGGGTGGACGTACCGCCGAATTGCTCAACACGTGGAGCGTGAGGTCTCCACAGTACATCGATGTTGTCGCCAGTGGTCGGCGGAAGGTGCACGTGCCCGTCGACCTGGGACCGAACCGCAGCGACGCACGGATGCACGCCAAGACCGTAGGATCCTACGCAGTGCCGTAGGGGACCGCACCGCCACTTCCCAGCAAATTAGGGACACTGTTGCTCCTGGGGTATCGGCGATGACCATTCGCAACCGTCTCCATGAAGCTGGGCTACGGTCCCGCACACCGTTAGGCCGTCTTCCGCTCACGCCTCAACATCGTGCAGCCCGCCTCCAGTGGTGTCGCGACAGGCGTGAATGGAGGGACGAATGGAGACGTGTCGTCTTCAGCGATGAGAGTCGCTTCTGCCTTGGTGCCAATGATGGTCGTATGCGTGTTTGGCGCCGTGCAGGTGAGCGCCACAATCAGGACTGCATACGACCGAGGCACACAGGGCCAACACCCGGCATCATGGTGTGGGGAGCGATCTCCTACACTGGCCGTACACCACTGGTGATCGTCGAGGGGACACTGAATAGTGCACGGTACATCCAAACCGTCATCGAACCCATCGTTCTACCATTCCTAGACCGGCAAGGGAACTTGCTGATCCAACAGAATAATGCACGTCCGCATGTATCCCGTGCCACCCAACGTGCTCTAGAAGGTGTAAGTCAACTACCCTGGCCAGCAAGATCTCCGGATCTGTCCCCCCTTGAGCATGTTTGGGACTGGATGAAGCGTCGTCTCACGCGGTCTGCACGTCCAGCACGAACGCTGGTCCAACTGAGGCGCCAGGTGGAAATGGCATGGCAAGCCGTTCCACAGGACTACATCCAGCATCTCTACGATCGTCTCCATGGGAGAATAGCAGCCTGCATTGCTGCGAAAGGTGGATATACACTGTACTAGTGCCGACATTGTGCATGCTCTGTTGCCTGTGTCTATGTGCCTGTGGTTCTGTCAGTGTGATCATGTGATGTATCTGACCCCAGGAATGTGTCAATAAAGTTTCCCCTTCCTGGGACAATGAATTCACGGTGTTCTTATTTCAATTTCCAGGAGTGTATTAAGTAACTTAATCATTTGGGAAGCTGGCCATCGCTGAAGGAAGAATTACAAATGTGGCTAAATACTGGGCTAACATAAGTAGCACAGAACTTAAATATCCTACAAGATACTCCATCATACCCATGAGTCTTTAGTCATCAGCAATTTAGTTATTGACTCAGTCCCCCTCTTAACAGTGCTGTGGTAATTTATCTCAGAAAGCAGTCTTGGAAAGTCATTTTCTAAGAGAGTTATATGATTTCCTGTAGAAACTAAGTTTTTATTTAATTCACCTACGATATTCAGAAAGTTATTTTAAATTCTGTGCCTGTATCTGACGTATCAGTAACACAAACATTTTCATTATTTGTAAACTTTATATCCTCGACCTTGTGCTGTTTATCAGGCACTTCCTTCACGACTGAACGTATGGTTTTAATTTAATCCTGAGAATTGGCTGTTCTATTTGCTTACCACATGCTTTTTGCCTTCCTAATAACTTTTTTTAGTTCTTATAGTCCTGTTTGTAATGGTCTACTGCAGCTCTATTGTGACTATTTCTAACATTCTGATATAATTCCCATATTGTTTGAACAATAGTGGGACACTAAATATTAGTACTGAATGCAGCAAATATATATAGACAAATGAAAGAATACATTACTAGATGTCATTACTCAGGCCCTGGGTTCATCTTGAACTGTTGATCTTCAGTTAACTGTAATATACTCGTGGTACTGATTATGGGCGGATGACTGTAACTGAAATGTTGTCAAAAGGTTTTACAACTGATGTCAGACACAGCATATTGATCTGGTGTTGATCTATATCTCCTGTCATGCTGATGATGTTCAAGTTGGGCAGATGATGTGAAACTACAAGGGTGGTTTGAAAAGTTCTCGGAATCACCATGGGAGGTCAGCGCTAGCGCAACTAGTTGTTCACGTGATATTCATTGGACTGTTGCCTGTAAACACGTGTCATGTCAGTGCTCTTGGAAGAGAGCTTTGGCGGTGATTTGGCTTTGTTGTTGTTCCCATGCAGTGATTTGCGAAGATGGGAAAAATCGAGATTCGAGCAGTGACTAAGTACTCCATAAAGGAAAGTATGAAAGCAAAGGACATTCATGCCGATTTCCAGAATACACTGGGGGACTCTGCTCCTTTATATTCAACTGTTGCCAAGTGGACAAATGAATTTAAAATTCGTCAGGAGAGCTTAGATGATGATCCGCGCAGTGGTCGGCCAAGATGTGTCACTACTCCAGAAATCGTTGCAAAAGAGCACAAAATGGCCATAGAGGATCGCCAATTTAAAGTGCGTGAAATTGCTCATGCTTGCGAGATGTCATCTGGAAGGATATATCACATTTTAACTGAAGAATTAGAAACGAAAAAATTATCTGCGAGATGGGTGCTGCGAATCTTGACAATGGATCAAAACCGCATGA
Organism: Schistocerca cancellata; assembly: GCF_023864275.1. Classification (NCBI taxonomy): domain Eukaryota; kingdom Metazoa; phylum Arthropoda; class Insecta; order Orthoptera; family Acrididae; genus Schistocerca; species Schistocerca cancellata. The sequence goes on from NC_064629.1 coordinate 60,192,564, forward strand.
GAATGGACATATTGTAGCAATGTTTGGCCCGTGTTAGGAGAAACGAACAAGATTTTTTGCGCCGGTTTGTGAACGCAGATGAAACTTGGGTACACTACGATACCACAGAAATAAAACAACAGTCAGAGCAGTGGAAACATGCTGATTTTGGAAATTTGTGGTAAGTTACCATGGGACCAAACTACTGAGGTCATCGGTCCCTAGGCTTACACACTACTTAATCTAACTTAACCTCTCTCACGCTATAGACGACACACACACAGACCCATGTCCGAGGGAGGACTGGAACGTCCGACAGGGGGGTAGCTGCGTGAACCGTGGCAAGACGCCCTGGACCGCATGGTTACCCCAAGGCGAAACATGCTAATTCTCCGCCACCAAAGAAAGCAAAGACAATTCCTTCGGCGGGAAATGTCACGGCATCAGTGTTCTGGGATGTGAAGGGGACTCTGTTTGTAGATTATCTCCCCACTGGACAAAGAATTGCTGGAGAATACTATGCTAACCGCCTGGACAAAATGCAACAAAATATACGCAAAAAAGCCACGTTTAGCAAGGAAGAAAGTCATATTTCATCAAGACAATGCGCGCTCGCACACATGTGCCATCACCACGGCAAAATTACACTAAGGTATGAACTGTCACCACATCCACCTTTTTCACCTGATATGGCTCTGTCCGATTTCCATCTCTTTCCAACACTGAAAATTTTTCTTGGTGGACGAAGATTCACTTCAAACGAAGAATTGATAGTAGGAGTTGACAACTATTTTGCAGTCCTGGAGAAAACTCATTTTCGAGATGGGATCAAGGCTCTGGAACATCGTTGGACCAAGTGCATTAATCTACAAGAAGACTATATTGAAAAACAAAAAAAAGTTTCAGTGATGTAAGTACTTTTTTTCTATTCCGTTCCGAGAACTTTTCAAACCACCCTCGTATTTTGTATCATCCCTGCGGTACCTTCATCGACTGCACCCATCACGACAAGTGCCACTCACTGTTAAGCAAGAGATCACAGATTTAAATCTTCCATCACTTGTGGAAGAGGGGGTGGTGGGGTTGGGAGGGGGAGGGGAGGCATGCATACACACCCAGCTAACAACAACGACTGAAGCACAGATGGCCAGTAGCCACGTGCCACTTCCTCCCTTCCGCTCTTTTGATGCGAAACAAGGTGTTGACAGAATACCGCTTGCAGCTCGAGAAACATCTCGCTGCATACAGCATATCAGATTAATCACGAAGCACTTTTCTTCTTTCTTTGGTAGGAGTGCATATTTTTAGGTTACGTAGGAAGTTGTTTTTTCAGTAAGAGTCCCACACCCTATGCTATGGATAAATTGCTCGGAAACTGGATGTCTTCTTCGAAGCTGAAATTCATGTATCCGCTGTCTATTTCAAACTCTTTCGTATGCATCATCATCATAATTAATTTTACAAGGAATGAATCACTGAACACAAATGTTCAAATGTGTGTGAAATCCTAAGGGACCAAACTGCTGATGACATCGGTCCCTAGACTTACACACTACTTAAACTAACTTATACTAAGAACAACACGCACGTACCCATGCCCGAGGAAGGACTCGAACCTCCGGCGGTAGGGGCCGCGCAATCCGTGACATGGAGCCTCAAACTGCGCAGCCACTCCGCGGGTCACTGAACTCGAGGGCATGATTGGAACTGTAAATTTAATTGCTCTTGTGGAGCCTCATTTCAAGACAAAATGCTTCAGAATGCATTCGAAGTCTTGCTGGTAAAAGAATAAGAAACGGCTCCGGCGTGCCTTAAACTTCACACTTGCAGCATGTGTGGGCTGCGTGCAGGCCAAGGTACGGCCTGTCACTCAGCTTTGCTTGCTTCTTCTCAGCCGCAACTGTAACAAAGCCACATCTAATTTAGCATTTTTCGATCGGTACAACTCTCTGAATTATGCAGAATCGTGATGTCAGCGATTTGTTCATGATATGAAGGACGTCCAGTGGCTATTTGCAAAAAAAGATGCAGTGTAGCGGCGAATCATCACAGTCCTTTAAAATGAATGAATGAAAACGACAGAAGAAAGGGATGAAAATTCGCAATTCGCATAAGTGACAGGTACTGTATATTTGCTACAAAATGGCATTACAGTACCTTGCAGGAAGAATTTAAAGATTTAATCGACAATGAAAGAGAAGAGCAGAACATTACAACTATCAACAGGTGGAATTCATTGTTCTGTAGATTGAGAAGCCCTTTGTACTGAATTCGCAGGCATGGAGAACGTGATGATGATGTTTGGTTTGTGGGGCGCTCAACTGCGTGGTTATCAGCGCCCGTACAATTTCCCAACCTTTGCTCAGTCCAATTTCGCCACTTTCCTGGATGATGATGAAATGATGAGGACAATACAAACACCCAGTCATCTCGAGGCAGGTGAAAATCCCTGACCCCGCCGGGAATCGAAGCCGGGACCCCGTGCTCGGGAAGCGAGAACGCTACCGCGAGACCACGAGCGGCGGACATAGAGAACGTGAAGCAACTGTTGGTACAAATAGTAAAATTTCTGAAGTCGCACGCGTTATTCCATTGTCGATTGCAATAATTTTCAATGGAACTGAATGAGGAGTATGGAGACTTCATATATTACTGCAAAGTACGTTGGTTAAGCCAAGGGGTATGCCTGGACCGATTTTTCGATTTAAAACTTGCTATTGTTGAATTTACGAAGGAAAAAGGGGTGCAGGAACGAAAATTAGAATATCCTAAGTGCATTACAGACTTCAGGTTTTAAGTGTACTCAGGGTAACTTCTTTCTGATGTGATGGGGATGCAACTAAAAAGAAAATCATGTTGTAGAAGGGACACATTCTGAAAAAGACAGGTAGCTCTCTAAGCTCACTGGCGTTAAGGAAAACGTGAAGTCTGAACTGACTGTGGCCTTGAAAGAATTATAATGACAGTTTCCTAAAGGTTTTGAGGATACTGCCTATGTTACACCCGTTTTCCAGCTGTTTTCGGGACCGTTTGTCGTTAAGAAGCTGACAGCGTCACTGTACGAATCAATTCAATTCAACACGTGCAGATATAACTGTTTGATCTGCAAGGTAATTCCTGTTTTAAAGACAAATACCTGAACCGTTATAACTGTCTACGACGTCTACATTGCTTTCCTGGGATAGAGTTTCCATGTCTCCGTAACAAGATTTCGAACAACATACACTCCTGGAAATGGAAAAAAGAACACATTGACACCGGTGTGTCAGACCCACCATGCTTGCTCCGGACACTGCAAGAGGGCAGTACAAGCAATGATCACACGCACGGCACAGCAGACACACCAGGAACCGCGGTGTTGGCCGTCGAACGGCGCTAGCTGCGCAGCATTTGTGCACCGCCGCCGTCAGTGTCAGCCAGTTTGCCGTGGCATACGGAGCTCCATCGCAGTCTTTAACACTGGTAGCATGCCGCGACAGCGTGGACGTGAACCGTATGTGCAGTTGACGGATTTTGAGCGAGGGCGTATAGTGGGCATGCGGGAGGCCGGGTGGACGTACCGCCGAATTGCTCAACACGTGGGGCGTGAGGTCTCCACAGTACATCGATGTTGTCGCCAGTGGTCGGCGGAAGGTGCACGTGCCCGTCGACCTGGGACCGGACCGCAGCGACGCACGGATGCACGCCAAGACCGTAGGATCCTACGCAGTGCCATAGGGGACCGCATCGCCACTTCCCAGCAAATTAGGGACACTGTTGCTCCTGGGGTATCGGCGAGGACCATTCGCAACCGTCTCCATGAAGCTGGGCTACGGTCCCGCACACCGTTAGGCCGTCTTCCGCTCACGCCCCAACATCGTGCAGCCCGCCTCCAGTGGTGTCGCGACAGGCGTGAATGGAGGGACGAATGGAGACGTGTCGTCTTCAGCGATGAGAGTCGCTTCTGCCTTGGTGCCAATGATGGTCGTATGCGTGTTTGGCGCCGTGCAGGTGAGCGCCACAATCAGGACTGCATACGACCGAGGCACACAGGGCCAACACCCGGCATCATGGTGTGGGGAGCGATCTCCTACACTGGCCGTACACCACTGGTGATCGTCGAGGGGACACTGAATAGTGCACGGTACATCCAAACCGTCATCGAACCCATCGTTCTACCATTCCTAGACCGGCAAGGGAACTTGCTGTTCCAACAGGACAATGCACGTCCGCATGTATCCCGTGCCACCCAACGTGCTCTAGAAGGTGTAAGTCAACTACCCTGGCCAGCAAGATCTCCGGATCTGTCCCCCATTGAGCATGTTTGGGACTGGATGAAGCGTCGTCTCACGCAGTCTGCACGTCCAGCACGAACGCTGGTCCAACTGAGGCGCCAGGTGGAAATGGCATGGCAAGCCGTTCCACAGGACTACATCCAGCATCTCTACGATCGTCTCCATGGGAGAATAGCAGCCTGCATTGCTGCGAAAGGTGGATATACACTGTACTAGTGCCGACATTGTGCATGCTCTGTTGCTTGTGTCTATGTGCCTGTGGTTCTGTCAATGTGATCATGTGATGTATCTGACCCCAGGAATGTGTCAAAGTTTCCCCTTCCTGGGACAATGAATTCACGGTGTTCTTATTTCAATTTCCAGGAGTGTATCTGTGTGAAAGACGTTTTTTCGATTATGAAACTGAATAAGTCACGATTACATGGCAACCTGAGTGCGAAAATCTGTGAAATTTCTGCGTCTGTCCGTATGCCTACAGTCTGTACCAGAAAAAATCACATTATGAATTCAGAGGGCCTAAATTATTAAATAATACCGAAAATTCGTTTTGTTTTTGATCCGTGTTGTTGAAAGATGCGAAATATAAAACCAAAACTGCACTGCCATTCAAATGCGGCATGTTTCCAGTTGCCCCCTTGACTTTAATGTACGTGTTTAATTTAAACGTTCTGGCGTCTTGTCTGAAATGTTATATAATGCAAGACCGCAATAACTGCTTTCTCCACCACGCGGAATGCCAACACTGCCATAAACGAGAACACACACACCAATTGTGCTTGCAAACTAAATTCTGTTCTACATAAATCTCGGCTTGAGAAAGTGGAAATAAGTACGATCTCTCATTCTGAATCTGTATTCATTCGTCCTGGTAATCCACACAGGAATCACGGACGAAAGCGATGAAATCGCCCAGCGGACCACATAGTGCAAAACTTACCTCGTTCTGTCCAGATCTTCCCTAATAAACGTACAGCTAATCGCTTTGTCAATCACAGTTCATCCAAGACAGTCTTCCAAAAGTCGAAACAGATAGTCGCATCCAGAGGACAAGCCGCTAACTGTTCATATCTCCACAGATTCTCAATCAATCTGTACCATTTCGGTTAGATACTAGTGCTTCACTCACACTGATTAATCAAAGTACTTGTGAGCAACTGGGACACCATCAGCTACAAAAATCACGCCTTCACCTAACGGCCTACAATGGTAAAAGTATCTCTCTTTTTGGAACGTGTACTTTGCAAACAAAATGTAGAAACGTGACTATATCAGTGCCATTCACAGTAGTTCAGGCACGTTCTAGTCCCAATGATTTTGGCATGGATGCTTTTGATTTATTTGGTTTAGATATCCAGGACAATGTGCATGTTATTAATAGGCAACTTTCCCATGGCAGTATTCATCAGTTGTGTGATATTGCACTCAAGTACAATGCAAAACCTGTATTTTACTGTGCCCATCCCTCGTGGTCACACTACAAGTGAACAGGAACGTTAGACTTCGTGCCGACTTTAGAACTACAATTAACGCTCGTACAGTGATTTCCCTCCCATTTCCACATACGCACGAGCTCATGGATTGCCTAGCAGGTGGAGACTCTTTTTCAAACACTGATTTAGCCTATGCTTATCTTCAGCTTCCCGTGTGTGAGGAAACTAAGAGATTTATTGTGGTTAACAAAAACATCGGCTTGTATGAATACTTCCCTTCTGAAGTGCCTATGACCCTGCGTTATTTCAAAGCTATCTTGAACAAGTGACATTAAAAATTCCATCCTCTTTAAATTATTTATATGGCATCATTATACCCAGAAGAACACTGTAACAGCATCTCAGAAATTTTGAATCTGTTTTTCCTAGTTTTAACTAACTCAGAAATGTTCATTTTTCAATACTGAAATTGAATATTTGAATCATCCTATTGAGTCCGCCGCTCGGGGTCTCGCGGTAGCGTTCTCGCTTCCCGAGCGCGGGGTCCCGGGTTCGATTCCCGGCGGGGTCAGGGATTTTCACCTGCCTCGAGATGACTGGGTGTTTGTGTTGTTCTCATCATTTCATCATCATCCAGGAAAGTGGCGAAATTGGACTGAGCAAAGGTTGGGAAATTGTACGGGCGCTGATAACCACGCAGTTGAGCGCCCCACAAACCAAACATCATCATCATCATCATCATCCTATTGACACCACGGAACTCCAAGCTGTTCTTGGCAAACTGACATACTACACGGAATTCATTCCAAGCACAGACCAACAGGCTGCTCCTTTGCATCATCTCCAGCGCAAAAAACATTATTTTTAAATGGACTAGAGAATTCGAACAATCATTACAGAAAAGTACTTTTAGTTGACACATCATCACATAGGATAGGGGCAGTTTTAGCTCAAAAGGTTGGCAAACGGAATGCCCTGTAACATTCGCTTCTAAGTTGCCGAAACGAAGCTCAAGTCAATTACAGTTAGCTGGAAAATAAAGCCTTTGCATAGTTTACTGTATATCTATATGATAGAAAATTTTTTCTTGTGACTGGTCATAATCCGCTGACTGCTCTTTTCCATCTGGTGAAGGATGTAGCTGATTCCACAACACAGAAACTGTAACACTGGTTACTACTTCTTTTCAATTATCAGTATGAGGTTCTATATTGCCCTATGGCACAGCACGCAAATGCAGAGACAATTTGTCTTGCTTACCCTTGCGAAATCATCCGCGTTTCGATGCATGAGAAGTTTCTTGTCTTGAAATTCATTATTCTGATTCGCAAGCACTGCAAGCTTTTCCTATTGATCCTCAGCAGCTCGCACAGGCTACTGAACTAGACCAGTCACTACGATTGCTCAAGCACTACATTTGGCTGGGTTGGCCTCATAATCCGAGGTCAATCTCAGATGTAGTAGTTTGCAAATACCATGCACAACGCAAACGCCTTACTCTTGAGACTTATAATTTTATTGCGTTCTCCTATGAACAAACGTGGGCCCTGATTCCCACATCTTCGCAACAATATGTGTTGAAACTATTACACAGAGGGCATAAAGGAATCGTTAGAACTAAGTAGCTAATGCGCCGACATTTTTCGTGACTCAGGCTTCATAAACAGATAGAAGATATGACCACCCGCTGCTGCACATGAGCTAATAAACAGGCAGCACCGTGCCAAGAATTTTGCAGTTGGCTTTGACTTGACGGGCCTTGGTAACATACTCATACTGATTTTGCTTGTCATTCCAGTTCATTCGACTATCAGCACTGACACTATCAAAGCCTTTTGCTTAGAAGATTTGCCACAAACAACTCTTTCGGACAATGGTCCACAATTTTCTCAGAATTTCAACAATTTTGCCAACAAAATGGAATTCATTGTACGCGCAATCGAAGAGTAAAGCTGAATGGTTCGTTCGCGCTTTGAAGGCTCAGATGTTGAAACTTCATGCTTTGTACTCAAAGAAAGATGTTTGTTGCTGTTTCTCTATACCTATCACACCATGTCTGGCCACTTGTCAGCAGAACTCTTACACGGTTGTCGCTGTCACACTCTGCTGCATCTCTTGTACCCTCGCCACTCTGTTTCCAATGTTAACTTCGCAACGAAGTTCCACACGAAGGACAAAGTTAATTATCATGTCTATAACAAGCCTCTGAACTGTAAATCTGACGTCGTCACTTAGACTTCTGGCTGTGCTCATTATACCATTCGTGGCACATTAGCTGCCTATCGACGGTACCGATACCAATTTAGTTTCCATGACTATCGTGATCCTGCTGTAAATTTTAATTTTTCAGACACACTTTCTGCAACCCAGCCTGCTGCCCAGGGCAGCCCTTGTCAATGCCTCACATCTGGGCGCATTAGTCGGCTGATGACTCTACCATGGAGATTTACCCTCACCTGCCTATGGGGCAGCTGCCACCTTCAACAGCCACTGCCGCACCCACCGCCTTTCGTAGTGATGGCAGGCACGGTCACGAAGCCTGCATCAGCCGCACAGCCTTGTGTCCTCGGCGGCACCAATGCTGCACCCACCTGTGGCGTTGGATGGACGTCCTAATTTCTATTTTCAACAGGTGTTCCTAGTGGTTGACAAGATCAATGTTAGGACGCAGCTTCGTTGGCGCTATCTGCCATTGTGTCACAACCAAGCCGTGATACAAAACTCCCCCTCACCATCGACCATACCCTCCCTGTGTGAGGACGATCTGCAATTTTGGGGTGAAGGAACTCAATGTCGACAGCACCTGTATTGATCACAGCCAGAGCGCTGCACGCCAGTCACAGCTATGTGGGAGATGGCACATTTGAATCTCACGTTAGTACACCACTGGGCGAGCTCGCTCTTCCATTGCTCGTGGTCTCTGATGGGGAGTGCCACGCATTCACGCTACTGGAGGGTCTCAAATCCACAACACCTAACTGGTTGCGACTCTGATTGGCCAGCATGTCTTTTTAAGCAGCCATATTCAGGATTACATCCAGATTCAGTGAATCTACAGACTTATCAACCATAGTACGAAAGACTGTAGTGAGGAAAATTAAATGAATATAGCAAAGTGTTACCAAGCATTATTACACTACTAGCCATTAAAATTGCTACACCACGAAGATGCCGTACTACAGACGCGAAATTTAACCGACAGGAAGAAGATGCTGTGATATGCAAATGATTAGCTTTTCAGAGCATTCACACAAGGTTGGCGCCGGTGGCGACACCTACAACGTGCTGACATGAGGAAAGTTTCCAACCGACTTCTCATACGCAAACAGCAGTAGACCGGCGTTGCCTGGTGAAACGTTGTTGTGATGCCTCGTGTAAGGAGGACAAATGCATACCATTACGTTTCCGGCTTTGAGAAAGGTCGGATTGTAGCCTATCGCGATTGCGGTTTATCGTATCGCGACATTGCTGCTCGCGTTGGTCGAGATCCAATGACTGTTAGCAGAATATGGAATCGGTGGGTTCAGGAGGGTAATACGGAACGCCGTGCTGGATCCCAAGGCCTCGTATCACTAGCAGTCTAGATGATAGGCATCTTGTCCGCATGGCTGTAACGGATCGTGCAGCCACGTCTCGATCCCTGAGTCAACAGATGGGGACGTTTGCAAGACAACAACCGTCTGCACGAACAGTTCGACGACGTTTGCAGCAGCATGGACTATCAGCTCGGAGACAATGGCTGCAGTTACCCTTGACGCTGCCTCACAGACAGGAGCGCCTGCAATGGTCTACTCAATGACGAACATGGGTGCATGAATGGCAAAACGTCATTTTTTTTGGATGAATCCAGGTTCTGTTTACAACTTCATGGTGGTCGCATCCGTGTTTGGCGACATCGCGGTGAACACACATTGGAAGCATGTATTCGTCATCGCCATACTGACGTATCACCCGGCGTGATGCTGTGGGGTGCCACTGGTTACACGTCTCGGTGACCTCTTGTTCGCATTGACGGCACTTTGAACAGTGGACGTTACATTTCAGATGTGTTACGACCCGTGGCTCTACCCTTCATTCGATTCCTGTGAAACCCTACATTTCAGCAGGATAATGCACGACTGCATGTTGCAGGTCCGGTATGGGCCTTTCTGGATACAGAAAATGTTCGACTGTTGCCCTGGCCAGCACATTCTCCAGATCTCTCACCAATTGAAAACGTCTGGTCAATGGTGCCCGAGCAACTGGCTTGTCACAATACGCCAGTCACTACTCTTGATGAACTGTGGTATCGTGTTGAAGCTGCATGGGCAGCTGTACCTGTACACGCCATCCAAGCTCTATTTGACTCAATGCCCAGGCGTATCAAGGCCGTTATTACAGCCGGAGGTGGTTGTTCTGGGAACTGATTTCTCAGGATCTATGTACCCAAATTGCGTGAAAATGTAATCACATGTCAGTTCCAGTATAATATATTTGTCCAATGAAGACCCGATTATCATCTGCATTTCTCCTTGGTGTAGCAATTTTAATGGCCAGTAGTGTATTTATCAGTGACTTCTCTGATTATATCAGTCTACATGAAAATTTGCTGCTATCGAGAACATTTCTCTCATTGTATATAACTCAGCACCCAGAAGGACCTACCACACTTCAAAGCTATTTATATCTTAATTAGTAATTGTACATAATCGAAATAAACTTATTAATGGGTTACATTATTGTAAGTAGTGAGACAAACCAGGATGGACCCCACTGTACATTGTTGCCAAATTTATTCAAGATGGCAGATTCAAGATAGCAGATCCAAGATGGCAGTGATGGATATGGCAACATCACAATGACATCATGGCGGTAAGTTCAAATTTTGGCGGGAAGATTGGTCAATTGGGCTACCTCCACTAAGCTAACCCCTCCCCTCCCCCTCCCCTCCCCTTCCTCAGGAAATGGCGGGAAGTTCAAATTCCATCAGGACAATGCAACATACCATGCGTACCTCTACTAACCTAAGAAAATGGTGGGAGCAAAGGGCACTTTGGCTACCTCCACTAACCTAAGTCACCTGACTGCCACCTCTTCCTAGGAATTGGCGGGAAAAGGACTCGGTCAGTGCTGGATGGGATGGACGTATGTCTTTATTTATTTAAACAATTTGAGGCAGTACCACTATCAAGTGTGATCACCATGGGGTCCGGAGTCTGACCGACGTAGTACACAGTACCGCTGCCAGAGGGCACTGTCACCCCTCGAGTGACGTCATCCAAGATGGCGGTCTGGGGTGGCCGAAAATGGCGGTTCACACCGCTGCCGATGGCATGTGAAATCACGTCTACAGTTAAAGTTCTTTGAGTGTTATACTGACGTCATATTTCTATCTAAATAAGCGCCAAGTCATCCTCTGGGCCACGCGTCCATGTGTGAAAACACATTTAATCATAAAAGCAGAGACAGAGAGAGAGAGAGAAAGGGAGAGAGAGAGAGAGAGAGAGAGAGAGAGAGAGAGGGAGAGAGAGAGAGACGATGGTCGCATCAAGCCTTTCCAGAAATAGTGATGTTCGAAGTTTCTCATTGGCTGTACATTCAAATGAAGCTCTCTCATTGGTCGCTTCGGTATATATATGAACCCACAACCAACCTCTATCGTCCTCAGTCTGCTGCTGTCCACGTAGTTGTGTGTTTCATCGTATCTGTGTGTGTTTACTAGCTCTTTTCTCTCCGCAATATGAGGAGAGGTAGCTGCAGCAACACCCCAAAGTGTAGCGTCAAGAGGCTTGGAGTTCTGGAAACAGGATTACCAAGTGAGTAAATAATTTCTATTTTGAGTGTAAATTTTCGTCTGTATGTTAAATTCGCCTTATTAATTCCGTCTTCTTGTTACAGTACAACTCAAGGATTTTGTCGTGGAGTGTGAGGAGAGACAGGAGGGTGCTGGACCACAACAGACTCTGGAAGCCCAGCAGCCTCCTTGTGAGTATAATTTTCATTGTAATTTGTTCTTTTGTAGTAGTGAACTGTCTACGCTCATATGTAAAGCTGTTGCATTTGTAGCGTACACACAAAATGCTGGAATAATAGAGACATTCTCTGCAAACATTGCATCACTGAGGTCTTTCATGTATGTGAAGTGTGCTGAGACACTGAAGAGTCCAAAGTGGTTAACACATTTCTACCATGGAATTCACTGGGATGATCCAGGCATACCCTATAAAGGTATGGTAACGGCGCTTAAATTATTCGATCACTCAGATACCATCATCTACGTGAAGGGGAAGCAGAAGAGCTCATGGAAGAGTCGAATCTTTAAGTTTGCTGCTATTCAAGACCTGGAATTGTACGGGTGTCCTTCTCTTCATCGATTCAGGAAGAAAAAGAAGAAGATGTGTGAAAATACACTCCTGGAAATTGAAATAAGAACACCGTGAATTCATTGTCCCAGGAAGGGGAAACTTTATTGACACATTCCTGGGGTCAGATACATCACATGATCACACTGACAGAACCACAGGCACATAGACACAGGCAACAGAGCATGCACAATGTCGGCACTAGTACAGTGTATATCCACCTTTCGCAGCAATGCAGGCTGCTATTCTCCCATGGAGACGATCGTAGAGATGCTGGATGTAGTCCTGTGGAACGGCTTGCCATGCAATTTCCACCTGGCGCCTCAGTTGGACCAGCGTTCGTGCTGGACGTGCAGACCGCGTGAGACGACGCTTCATCCAGTCCCAAACATGCTCGATGGGGGACAGATCCGAAGATCTTGCTGGCCAGGGTAGTTGACTTACACCTTCTAGAGCACGTTAGGTGGCACGGGATACATGCGGACGTGCATTGTCCTGTTGGAACAGCAAGTTCCCTTGCCGGTCTAGGAATGGTAGAACGATGGGTTCGATGACGGTTTGGATGTACCGTGCACTATTCAGTGTCCCCTCGACGATCACCAGTGGTGTACGGCCAGTGTAGGAGATCGCTCCCCACACCATGATGCCGGGTGTTGGCCCTGTGTGCCTCGGTCGTATGCAGTCCTGATTGTGGCGCTCACCTGCACGGCGCCAAACACGCATACGACCATCATTGGCACCAAGGCAGAAGCGACTCTCATCGCTGAAGACGACACGTCTCCATTCGTCCCTCCATTCACGCCTGTCGCGACACCACTGGAGGCGGGCTGCACGATGTTGGGGCGTGAGCGGAAGACGGCCTAACGGTGTGCGGGACCGTAGCCCAGCTTCATGGAGACGGTTGCGAATGGTCCTCGCCGATACCCCAGGAGCAACAGTGTCCCTAATTTGCTGGGAAGTGGCGGTGCGGTCCCCTACGGCACTGCGTAGGATCCTACGGTCTTGGCGTGCATCCGTGCGTCGCTGCGGTCCGGTCCCAGGTCGACGGGCACGTGAACCTTCCGCCGACCACTGGCGACAACATCGATGTACTGTGGAGACCTCACGCCCCACGTGTTGAGCAATTCGGCGGTACGTCCACCCGGCCTCCCGCATGCCCACTATACGCCCTCGCTCAAAGTCCGTCAACTGCACATACGGTTCACGTCCACGCTGTCGCGGCATGCTACCAGTGTTAAAGACTGCGATGGAGCTCCGTATGCCACGGCAAACTGGCTGACACTGACGGCGGCGGTGCACAAATGCTGCGCAGCTAGCGCCATTCGACGGCCAACACCGCGGTTCCTGGTGTGTCCGCTGTGCCGTGCGTGTGATCATTGCTTGTACAGCCCTCTCGCAGTGTCCGGAGCAAGTATGGTGGGTCTGACACACCGGTGTCAATGTGTTCTTTTTTCCATTTCCAGGAGTGTAGTTTTGCTGTGTCTGCTTATGAAAATGTAAAATTACTTTTAAATTGGATTAGAAATAAATGAATGCTTACCTCACAACCTCTGTGTTTTTTTTCAACTTTTTTTTAAAACTCTGTTCCCACTTTGACAGTGTACAGTTTTTTAATCACATGCTACGTCTGTGGTTTTCTTCAAGCACAGGAGATATAATTTTAGCCAAGTCTGCTATATTATCTTTGGAAGCGGACACAGTCATGTACCTCCTGCTCCCATAAACCAATTCGTGCTGCATGATAGGCGTAATACCAAGTAACCATTCCATATATTATGTTATCTTCCATCTTAAACTTCACCTCCTTAATAGCACTCATCTTCAGCAAAACTAATGTCATTTGAGACATGCACAGCCTTTATGTACATATACATAAATAATGCAATAGGGGATAGGGTCTTTTGACAATAACAACAACAACAACAACAACAAAGACGTATGGTGACTAATTTTTTTCTTGGTTTATTCAGTTCACACAAATATAATATAGTTCTTGAGGTACAACATAATTCTTGAGATACAATGTAGTTTTTGAGGTACAATACAGTATTCTTGAGGTACAAATTGACTCTGTTATTCCAATACAGAAATACTTTTAACTTACACGCTACACTGAAAAGAATTTTTTTTTATAAATCTACTCTAAAAACTAATGTGGAGATATTTTCTTTACTACAACTAAATTCCACAGCCCCAGTAGTATAGCTTTTACAATAATTCTGATGGACTGTGCATGCTTAGAATATAATAACAAAGGTTTTTACAGTAACAATTCTGATGGACTGTGAGCTATATACACTTAAAAACTATTCTGACTTGGATGGCTAGCGGCAGGTGAAAATTTAAAAGCTATTCTGTTTACAACATGCACATGGTAGGCTACACATACGTTGCATATGAACAAATATATCAATATATAATATTTTTTGCTTTTTTTAATATTTTTGTGCTTATTCTTTCTTTCACACACATGGTGTGCAATATAAATAGAAATTTTGTTCTTTTTACTTGTTATCCCTTTCTTTTCCACACATTCTCTCTCTATGTATGTATATACACATGTACACAGTACACAAAAATATTTAATGACACACCCACCCGCCCACCCACACACACTCACACACACACACACACACACACACACACACACACACACACACACAATTTCTTACACTATGATAAAAGGGCCATACTACTACTCTGCAGAAACTCTCTCTCTCTCTCACTATCACTCAATCAGAGTACGCCACACCTTCTCTTGCTACTACTGAGTGGTTTTGGGTATGGGAGAGTTTCAATCCCATCATTGCAAATGACCCTGTTATCCTCATGAAGCTACAGGCCGATTTTAGATTGCAGCACAGTGTACACTTCATGTCCTCTCGATTGAATACTGGTCTGCCGTACCATATGCGGTGTCTGCGGTGCAGCACCGCGAACACCACTGCACAGGCACTGCAAATAGTCTTCCATATATAGGGCTCTTGATGCTATATGACACACACCCTTAACCAGCCTCTGGGTGGCACCTTTCAATGTGCGACACGCATACATTTTTGTGTGTAGACCTACAAATTCCACAATCGGCAATCCATTCGACTCGTCCTTCATAAGACCGATAACATTCTTGTTCTGTGGAATAATACCATAAGAATTATCGGCCGTGTATGAGGACATGTCGAATTCATTTCCATGCCACCTAATTACTTCATGTGGATTGCAGTTCTTAACCCAATAGATGAAGCTATCTGTATCCATATAAAGTAATTTAGGATCTGCGAAATGAGTTTTCGCAAACTCATAATGAAAGTGGTACATGTAGAGTTTCGATAGGTCTAGTATGCATATTCCCACATAAATAGGTTTCGTAAACTCTACTGCAGTCTTCGCCATCCCCCCAGTGTTCTGGCGTAGCAAGACAGCCACGCCACTCGGAAGTAGCCAAAAGGCACGCGTTAAGCTCACGCAGATGGGCGTGAGGTCTGAAACAGGATACGTAATGAATGCTATAAAGAAAAGTACGTAGCTGCTGGAATACTTAACTTTAATCCATCATTTGTATACAGCGTTCTTGATGATACAAGTGAGACTCTCTCTAGAAATGGTTAATGGCGCCTTGCTAGGTCGTAGCCATGGACTTAGCTGAAGGCTATTCTAACTGTCTCTCGGCAAATGAGAGAAAGGCTTCGTCAGTGTAGTCGCTAGCAAAGTCGTCCGTACAACTGGGGCGAGTGCTAGTTAGTCTCTCTAGACCTGCCGTGTGGTGGCGCTCGGTCTGCGATCACTGACAGTGGCGACACGCGGGTCCGACATGTACTAATGGACCTCGGCCGATTTAAATCTACCACCTAGCAAGTGTGGTGTCTGGCGGTGACACCACACCCAGCAACAAAGTTCTTATTGAATATGGTGACCTGCTTAAAATTTCGGTTCTAATCAAATTTTCACGTCGTTCCCTCATATTATCCATTGTTTTACTGAAAATTGAATTATTCGTTAATTTATAAAAATCTTTCTCAAAGTCTCATGTCGCAGAAGCTCTAAGTCTTGTATTCAAATCAATATACTCCTTCAACCAGGGTGACTACTTGAAGGAGATAGCCTGGATGATTCTAACCAGCTCCATACCCAAGCTGAGACACTGCTGGAGATTACGATAATGAATGATGTATCTCCACTCATTCCCCAGTATTGTCATGAGGTTTGGCGTGAAGACTCCTCGTGCAATTAGTTGCTCTGGACACAGTGGCATATCGGCATGCACATCAACCAAACTAATAGGGTATGTGAGTTCTGCCTCCACCACATACCCAACATCAGAATCAGCTGCTATACCCCCCATGATTTTTCCACCTAATCCCTTGCATTCATCTTCAGGCACCCATCGAAACGCACCAGTCAGCAGTGATTGCTGCATGGCATGCCTGTTGTAGAGAAATGTAGGACAAGGATGGGCTGTCAGGATGCGCCACATTAAAACTCGTCCGAGTTTCCCAAGTGATTTATTATTTCCAGCTACAGTGCCCCCATTCCTCTCGGTCTGCGTCACTGGTTCCCGCAATGCTGAGGTCACCAATTCGCTGTCTCCGAAACAGCTCGGCGTGGAATGGCTGCCTCAGCGACCCGTGCAACGCCCTGCTGTGAGTCGGCCTTGTACAGCCGCGGAGTTGTGACGATGTCAAGATGCGCCAGCAACTGACTCAGGTGTCTTCGCCCCTCCGCCTCAGCGCTGCCCACAGGGAGCTGCAGGGCGGCCCACGGCGTGCTTCCTCGCTGGCACGGATAAGATCGCGGCAACAACAAGTGCCCGTGATCCGGCATCCGAATCTGTGGCTCTCACCTCGGGATGCCACTGGCGTGTGTTGGGAGCCAACAAGACTGCCCGCAGTTTTCAATATTTTTCCCCCTGTGTTCAGCCACCCTCGTTTCCTTCTTACTGGTGGCACCACTTCCTCCATCTGTCCTACCTGCTTCCATAGCATCTCATAAGCCTCATGCAATTTCTTATACTCCCTGGCTACTTCCTTCAGCATTCCCTTGCCCTCTGCACATTGCCTAAGCTCCTCAAACACTTCATCAAGCCTCCTTACTTCATTATATCATTCTGCATTTCCCATACGTTCTATACAAACCGTAACGCCCACTTGGGACTTGACACCACCACAGCTTCCTGCCTCGAGTACAGCACAACTTCATCCTGGTGCTGCACCTGCAAGGCGTCCACCCCAATGATGAAGAGATGGATTACCCCTTCTCAGTGACCTGAGGAGAGGGATCACCATCATCCTTCCTCCCTCTTCAAAAATACTGCTGTTCCTAGCTGGCTCACAATACTCGAAAACACATACAACATACGTAAATACAATGCCTAATTAATCTATGCAAACCCAATGACACATAACAAGAAAACAAAAAATTATAATATAATTTCTGGATCGAAAAGCATATGGTACATAATGTGGTACTCTATCTTCCTGGTTTTTCCTGCGCTTAGCATCTCTCTCCACTCTCTTTTTCTTCCTCTTCCCTTCCAGTGACATACCTGGAATGACATCCGGACTACCCTTAAATGGTCGCAACCGCCCAATGTGTACTATCGTTGTACTGGTTGGTAACTGAAGCTTAACATTAACGGGGGATATGGTTTAACTACTTGGTATGGCTCTTGATACCTCGTGACAAACGTCTTCGTTTTCCCTTTTGGCTTATAGGGGCTGGCTAGCATTACCCATTGCCCTACTCTATACTGCGGTAAATTTCCTTTCCACTTCACTGCGTCTTCCTGCCTTTCCAAAGACTTCGTATTTGCCTTTTGTACCCGTTTCCAAACATCCCGAATTGTTCTCACGAATTGATGTACCGATTCACCGGTCCTTCCTTTCTATAGCTTCACTAAATCAAACGATGATGGCATTTTTCCACCATACACAACCTCATACGAAGACAAACCGGTATTTGTATGGACTTTTGCATTGTATGCGCATACAATATGCTTCAAATACTCATCCCACTGACGGTGATGAGAATCCACATAAAAATTCAGCATCTTCCCGATTCTTCAGTATACCCGTTCTGTCCTGCCTGTGGATGCAACGTGGTCGTCCTCAACTTCTTTACGTTCAACAATTTACACAGTTCCTTCATTAAATCCGACATGAAGTTGGTCCCTTGGTCAGTAATTATTGTCTCCGGTACGCCAAACTTCAAAATCCAGTTATTTACTACCGCTTACGCGACTATTGCTGCCTGTTGATTTGGCATAGCCACCATCTCCACGTAACTCGAAAAATGATCTATTATTGGCAGAACGAATCTGTTCCCCAATGGTGTTCGACTGAAAGATCCTAAGACATCGACTCCCAACATAGAAAATGGACATGTTGCTTCTGGCAGTCGTTGTAGCTGTATCTGTTTCCGACTCAAATCTGCTCTCTGTGCACATGGTATACAATTCTTGACATACTGATCCACATCTACTTTCCTACCTCTCCACCAATACCTCTCCTCCACTCTCCTATTCGTCGCTCTACACCTGCCATGACCAGATAACACCTTCCTTTAACATGTCATCTCTCAGTTTCGCTGGCACTACTATCCGTGGCCCTAACTTCGTTTCCCTGCACAGCAGACCATCGTACATATTAAACTGTGGCTGTGTCTGATACAATTTACAATCGTTGTCAGCGTCCTGTAATTCATGCCATACTGCTAGGTCACAACCTATGACTTCTACTTTTGCCATCTTTATACTCAGTGCATCCGCATTACCGTGCTTCTTCCCAGGCTTGTCCACCACCTCATAGTCGAATTCACTAAGCCTCACAGCCCACCTAGCGAGTCTAGTGCGCGAATCCTTCAACCTCAACAACCACTTCAACGCAGCATGATCTGTCACTACCCGAAATCTTCTCTCATATAAATAACATTTAAAATATGTGATTCCATAGATTATGCTACGCATCTCATTCTCTGTTGTTGAGTAATTCCTCTCTACTGCATTCAACTGCCTAGATGCATAGGCTACAGGATATTCTTTCCCATCAATTTCCTGGCTAAGAAAACACCCTAATGCTGGATTCGATGCATCGCATGCTAGAATAAATTCCTTTTCAAAATCTGGAAACACAAGAACCGGATTTGATGTTAACACTTCTTTCAGTTTGTCAAATGCTTTCTGACACTCTTCTGTCCACTCAAATTTCACACCCTTCCGTAACAATCGCGTCAATGGTTGTGAAAAATCTGCAAAACCCTTCACGAACTTTCGACAGAAATTGCAAATTCCGACGAATGATTGCACTTCTTGAACTGTTTTCGGCTCCCGAAAATCCCTTACAGCCTGTACCAACCTCGGATCAGTTAGCACTCTGTCCTTATTGACGATATGACCTAAATATTTCACTTCTTCCAATGCAAAATGACACTTCTCCAGGCTCAAATTTAAACGAGCTGCTCTCAACCGCATAAAGACTTCCCCCCTTAACCGCTGTCTATGCTAATACTACTTGAAAACACTATAATGTCATCCAAATAGACAAGACACTGCCGTGGTTTCAAACCCCTCAACATACTGTCTAACAACCTCTGAAACGTTGCTGGAGCGTTTTTCAAACCGAATGGCCTCCTGATGTACTGGTAGTGGCCTCCCGGAGTAGCAAAAGCAGTTTTTGGACGATGCTCTGGAGCCACCTCTAACTGATGATAACCATTTGTCAAATCCATCATAGAAAAGTAGTGGCACTGTCCTAAGTGATCCAAAGTCTCTGATATGTTTGGAATGGGGTATGCGTCCGTTACTGTCTTATCATTGAGGTGTCGGTAGTCACATCAGAACCTGTATTTCTTATTTCCATCCATGGATTTTTTAGGCACAACGACAATGCCTACCCACCAGTCTTCGTCAACTGGTACATCCAAATTCGCTACTAAAACTCCTTTTCTCAAATTCGCATCTACAGCCGTAAAATTATCCACGTTCACGGGGACTACTCACCCGTCGTTTCCCCCTTGTACGCGTACAATACCAAGTTTCACAAAACAACATAATGGATCCAAAAATTCATTATCCTCCAATAGTTCAATAACACATACCGTACCCACAGGTAGATTTGACTCTACACATACCCAAAGCGACTTCCCGGTGCCACTAGACACACACTCATGCTAATTAAGCCTTATGCTAATGTACGCGGTTCAATTAGTTTGTTCATTACGTTGAAGGCCCCTCGCGACAGCTCTGTATGGACAACAGCTTCCCCTAGCTGAAATAACGTTCCACCAAGTTTCACAGTTCTCTTGTCGAAGGTCAATTTTTGCATGATGTTGATGCAAGAAATGTACTCCTAGGATCATGTCATAGCCCTCGCTTACCCACGGTACTACCTCCTTGCATGCATCAAATCGGACTTTCCCTATGCTAAAGTCAACTGTCACTGACCCCAAAGGGGTGACCTCCGTATTCCCCACTCCACACAACCTATAACATGGTGGGTCTAACTTCCTCCGTCCCATTAAACTCTTAGTAGCCACTGACACTTGCACCCTTGTGTCCAACAAAATCTTAAACGTTTTAGTTCCTATGGATCCTACCACTGAATATTCCAGCTCTGCATAAGTATTTGTAGCATTGAAATTAAACGGGAGCTCTCTTAGGTGGGTCTTGGGCCCCCTCTGCTGTTTATTGATTGTCCACCTCTATTAACTCCACTTCTCCATCCTCCACGTTGCTGATTTGCACACCTTCTTCTATTCCTCAGTGACTGGGTACATTGCATCTGCATGTGCCCCATACGACCACACCTATAACATTTTATACCCGCTGTAAACACTGCTTGTCTATCATGTACCCCCGTTGCCACGTCGATTTCCTCTCGTTGAACTGCCAGCTGAATGGCCGAATACAACTCTTTCGGAGTCCCTTCAAGCACTTTCCGCGACATATGCGCCAGTAACTCCCTCAAAAATACATCAGTTGCCCTTTTCTCGGCCGGCCGCTGTAGCCGGGCGGTTATAGGCGCTTCAGTCCGGAATCGCGCGCTTGCTACGGTCGCAGCTTCGAATCCTGCCTCGGGCATGGATGTGTGTGATGTCCTTAGGT
The DNA here is from genome assembly GCF_023864275.1 of Schistocerca cancellata. Classification (NCBI taxonomy): domain Eukaryota; kingdom Metazoa; phylum Arthropoda; class Insecta; order Orthoptera; family Acrididae; genus Schistocerca; species Schistocerca cancellata. The sequence continues at coordinate 60,213,685 of NC_064629.1, forward strand.
TAGTTAGGTTTAAGTAGTTTCTAAGTCTAGGGGACTGATGACCTCAGATGTTAAGTCCCATAGTGCTTAGAGTCATTTTGAACCCTCCTGCAACAGAACGCCATTCGCCTCTTCGCTCTGACCCAACTCGTAAGTATACTCGTTAATTCCTCTTATCCTGTCCGCAAATTTCTCTACCGTCTCCTCCTGCCTCTTCGTCATTGTTCTCAACCTCTCCCTGAAGTACCGAGCGCCATTCTGTTTCTTGTACCTCTGTAAAAGCCCCTCCTTCAACTGCTTAAACTGTCCCGCCTTCCTTAAGGCCTCAGAACACCTTACATATGTCTTCGCTTCACCCATTAATCTAATCTTGATTACATGTAACAACTGTTCATCAGACCAACCATTCATCACAGCTGAAGTTTCCAAGTCCTCCACAAACGAACGCACATCCTCAGATGCCTTGCCAGAAAACGGAATAATCAAATTCGCAGCAGCTGGATCAATCTCCTGCCGCGGCACCCTAGGCAAAAACGACTGATCCGATGCAGTTTCCCGCTCACTTCTAGATGTTAATTCACTTCTCAACTGCGTACTGTCCGCTATCAATTGTGCTACCTCTTCCAACAAAATCCGTATTGCTTCTGGTTCCGACACACCTGACTCACCCATTGTGTTGCTTTCATTCCCAGTTAGTCCCGAAACAAAACATTTAAGTACAAGAATAACCTGCTTCCTACAGCTCCGTATCATCATACTCAGTATCATCATACACCAATACAAAAGTAATCAAATGTCACGAAAAACAACACCTTACTGCCCCAAACTAACAAACACTTATTCTGAAAAAAAAAAAATATGCCTACGCAAAACATCTAAAATGGCCTGCCAGGAGCCATACTCAAAACACAAACAAAAAAAGAAAGAAAACGTCCAATACTCAAAAAGAAAAATTGGTCAACACTCACCACATTTTGTGACTGTAATGTAGGCAGTGGGCTCGAACGTCGTACTGTACAGACGACGCCCACTATTCTGACACCAAATGTAGAGGAATGTTGGACGAGAATGGGCTGTCAGGATGCGCCATATTACAATTCGTCCGAGTGTCCCAAGTAATTTATTACACTCCTGGAAATGGAAAAAAGAACACATTGACACCGGTGTGTCAGACCCACCATACTTGCTCCGGACACTGCGAGAGGGCTGTACAAGCAATGATCACACGCACGGCACAGCGGACACACCAGGAACCGCGGTGTTGGCCGTCGAATGGCGCTAGCTGCGCAGCATTTGTGTACCGCCGCCGTCAGTGTCAGCCAGTTTGCCGTGGCATACGGAGCTCCATCGCAGTCTTTAACACTGGTAGCATACCGCGACAGTGTGGACGTGAACCGTATGTGCAGTTGACGGACTTTGAGCGAGGGCGTATAGTGGGCATGCGGGAGGCCGGGTGGACGTACCGCCGAATTGCTCAACACGTGGGGCGTGAGGTCTCCACAGTACATCGATGTTGTCGCCAGTGGTCGGCGGAAGGTGCACGTGCCCGTCGACCTGGGACCGGACCGCAGCGACGCACGGATGCACGCCAAGACCGTAGGATCCTACGCAGTGCCGTAGGGGACCGCACCGCCACTTCCCAGCAAATTAGGGACACTGTTGCTCCTGGGGTATCGGCGAGGACCATTCGCAACCGTCTCCATGAAGCTGGGCTACGGTCCCGCACACCGTTAGGCCGTCTTCCGCTCACGCCCCAACACCGTGCAGCCCGCCTCCAGTGGTGTCGCGACAGGCGTGAATGGAGGGACGAATGGAGACGTGTCGTCTTCAGCGATGAGAGTCGCTTCTGCCTTGGTGCCAATGATGGTCGTATGCGTGTTTGGCGCCGTGCAGGTGAGCGCCACAATCAGGACTGCATACGACCGAGGCACACAGGGCCAACACTCGGCATCATGGTGTGGGGAGCGATCTCCTACACTGGCCGTACACCACTGGTGATCGTCGAGGGGACACTGAATAGTGCACGGTACATCCAAACCGTCATCGAACCCATCGTTCTACCATTCCTAGACCGGCAAGGGAACTTGCTGTTCCAACAGGACAATGCACGTCCGCATGTATCCCGTGCCACCCAACGTGCTCTAGAAGGTGTAAGTCAACTACCCTGGCCAGCAAGATCTCCGGATCTGTCCCCCATTGAGCATGTTTGGGACTGGATGAAGCGTCGTCTCACGCGGTCTGCACGTCCAGCACGAACGCTGGTCCAACTGAGGCGCCAGGTGGAAATGGCATGGCAAGCCGTTCCACAGGACTACATCCAGCATCTCTACGATCGTCTCCATGGGAGAATAGCAGCCTGCATTGCTGCGAAAGGTGGATATACACTGTACTAGTGCCGACATTGTGCATGCTCTGTTGCCTGTGTCTATGTGCCTGTGGTTCTGTCAGTGTGATCATGTGATGTATCTGACCCCAGGAATGTGTCAATAAAGTTTCCCCTTCCTGGGACAATGAATTCACGGTGTTCTTATTTCAATTTCCAGGAGTGTATTTTCAGTTACAATGCCCTCGTTCCTATCGGTCTGCGTCAGCGGATGCCGCAGTGCCGAGGACACCAGTTCGCTGTCTGCAAAACGGCTTTTTGCGGAGTGGCTGCCTCGGTGACCCGTGCAACGCCCTGCTGTGTGTCACGCACGCGGAATTGCGACGATGTGAGGATGCGCTGCTCAGCGGTCTTCGCCCCTGGTGCCTCAGGTGGCCCGCGGCGTGCTTCCTTGCCAGAGCGGCTAAGATCACGGCGACAACGAGCGCCCGCAGTCCAGCGCCTGACTCTGCAGCCCTCGCCTCGGGATGCCTCTGGCGTGTGTCGGCAGCCAACAAGACTGCTCGCGGTAGCGAGCCGTGGCGTGGACCGCCGCCGGCTGGCTGCGGACCCCGCGTTGGCCTCTGAGGGTCGAACCGGCGACCTGCCGTGCACTGGAATGCTGGCGCCCCATCTGCTGCTGTGTGTAGCCGGTGGTGTGACATACCCTGCCATCCAGGACAGCTGTCACACTCGAATGCCTTGTCAGTGATATGCAAACCACTGCGTTTACTCTTTTCAGCGGCCCTGTGGCTTCCATTCTACTTTGCAACTGGTGCAACTGGTACAGCCCGCACCTGGCTGTAACTTGTGTGCTCAGAAATATTGCACCAAAGCTAACCTTTTCCCATCTTAAATGGTGGCGCCACTACACTGTACAAGTTATTTACATCGAGATACATTATGTAACTCGAATCGAGGGATGCCTCCGTGTGCCTATGGACACAAAGTCTCCCACAGAGTCCTCGCTCAAAGAATAGAAGCATGTCAGCATAGGTCAATAATTCAATGCTGCACTTCGTTTTCTTGAGCATTGCGTCCCAAGACAACCCAGATGTCATGTAATAAAAGGCGGGATGCAGAGAATATGTGGTCATGCACAGACTCCAGAATATCTCGAAAACGTCTGCAAGCAAGCGCACATCTGTGTCCACGCAAAGCCGTGTGTACTCTCCTAAAGTTGAAATTTTGAATTCCCTCCAGACATTCACGGCATGCTCATACTCAGCATCCATTATGGCATCGCCTGTAAGGTTGCTGGAGAATGCAGTTAGGTCGAGTAGCCTGGTTTCATTGATTTTCGCCATATTATCCACATACTGACATGGGAAAACCCCCTTTCTAGTTACAAGTTGAAACTTTTTCTCGTTGGGAAATGCAGCTCGAGTGATATGCGTATCCCACTGTGGTAGAGTTTCAACAAGTTTCTGGAGTGGCGCCTGCATAAAATGTAGCGTATCGAGGAAGCAGAGTATAATTCTTGGCGTCATTCGTTTGGAGAATGGAACGTATTTCTCGATGCTCTCAGGTAGGACACTCACCTGATCTTTCTCCAAACCGAAATCAGCCAATTGCTCAATTAGAAAGTGAGCGTCATACCCCCTTAAATTGTGGAAGAAAACGATTATGTGTTTAGGTAGCTGGAACTTCAAATTGCACGCATTGTGAGTTGCGCCACGGAACTTCCCCGTAAGATGACAGTGGTCCATAAGAGGAGTTTCCGCTTTGCTATCTAAGGACAGCCCGCAAATATGACAGTCAACCACGTTATTATACAAATCTTCATTCTCCATCGATTTGGTCATGGGAACGTTGTTACTGTAAAGCTTATCAAACTCCCATGAAAGTTTTTCGAGCTCAATGAGCAGCCACACCGCAGGATTAGCAGTGACAAAACATTAGTAGTGGTTAAGACTGGAATCATAGGACGATACAATTTGGTACACTGCTGCATATGGCACGTGTTTTTCTGTAAAGGTGGTACGTAAGGGTGTAGGGTCACCTTCACAGGAGCAACGAGGCATTCAAAGTCAGTGTGTACTACATTGGGCATCGCTCCTGGTGGTGAGCATTCTTAAAACTTATGAATTTGTTTTCCTCTGTAGGCATAATAACACGTACCGGGTCCTTGGAAGCAGTCTACTAGATGCGCTGCTAATAACTTGTCTGAGGAGAAATAATTGTGGCACCGTAAGCAAATATGTTTTGCGTGACGATCAGATGATAGTTGGACGGAAAGGAGTCGGGAAATGTCTTTGATCCAAACATAGTGATAATTATCGGCTTCAGAGAACAGCAGCATGTTTACATTCATCTCACACTCGCCGGCAAATTTTGAGAAATGGAGGGGGCTGATGACAATATGCTTGTCTTGCTCATCTGACTTGCTTTTCTTCTCCAGGCCATAAACATGAACCGATATGCCGGTATTCTGTGCCTCAAATTTAGGTATGTCCTGGATCTTGACGGGGAACCCTACACCACCAAAGTTATAACACCTACGAATATTCTCACCTACACGGTATGTGCTCGGGCGCTCAGGATGGTTCCTTCGATCGTACTTTCTTTCGCAAGCCACGGTTGACCACGCAAAACAAGCCTGATCCTTTCTATTTTCGACATTAATGCAAGCCTGCTTATTAGCTATATCTTTAGGGAGCTTGATTTAGCTAGACCCTCCACTTACCTGATCGTAGACATGTGTATGGATGTCCAGGTGTAGTATTCGGCTGAGTGCTTTACCTGATCCTCTGACTTCCATCTCAGAAAACTGTGCCAGTATAGCACTCAAGGTGGATTTACAAAACCGCTCGGGGATTGATGTGCTCCACGTTATCATGCCATCCCCCCCCCCCCCCCCCCAAATATAATGAAGAGATGTCTCTTCAACACCAGACTCAACTCTGGGGGTGGGGGGTGCGATAATTCGATGCAAAGTGTTGTGACTTGGCAAGACAGCCAAGCCACTATGACCGGCAGCCGAAAGGCACGCGTTTAAGCTCACGCAGGCTGGCGTGAGGTCTGGAACAGTTACAGGAGTTGAATCTAGTAAAAATAATACGTAGCTGCTGGAATACTTAACTTTAATTCATAATTGGTGAACATCTGTCTGACGGTACATGCATCACAAGATAAATAGCAAATGATAATGGCGCCTTGCTAGGTCGTAGCAAATGACGTAGCTGAAGGCTATGCTAACTATCGTCTCGGCAAATTGGTCAGTGAACCATCTCTAGCAAAGTAGGCTGTACAACTGGGGCGAGTGCTAGGAAGTGTCTATAGACCTGCCGTATGGCGGCGCTCGGTCTGCAATAACTGACAGTGGCGACACGCGGGTCCGTCGTATACTAGCGGACCGCGGCCGATTTAAAGGCTACCACCTAGCAAGTGTGGTGTCTGGCGGTGACAGCAGACAAAGCACCACACTGCATTTAATGGTGGGATACCACAGATCATTGAATACCTTGAGGAGCTCCGTTTCCACTTCAGGAAGGCACGCCCTTAGAAATCCAACAGGGTCACGTTACTCTCCTGCCGGGTTCTCGATCCTCGTGAATGCGATTCGCTCCTCAAAAACGTCTGCTATCACCGAGTATTCTAACTGAGGTACGGTATCACTGACCTGATGTCCTTCACTAAAAGCATGGGAGAGAGAACTGCCACTAGCCACAGGATCTTCTCTATTACTAGTACTATAATTACATCTAGTCGATGGAGTTGGCGAGGTGGACAGGGATGCGTGCTGTACCTCACGTGATCGGCGAGGACGTGATGGGGGAGGAGGAGGAGGAGACGCTGCGGAATCGGACTGCTGCGAGCAGCCTGGTTGCTGCAGCCGTAACCTGCTAGCCCGTGGACACCAGAGCGACGCTGTGGCGGCCGCAGCTGGGGCAGGCGGCGGCGGTGGTGGTGGGGGCGGCGGGGGCCGCTTCCCGCGTGGCGACTAGCGGCGCCCATACAGGCGGAGCGTGCCTTACCGGGCGCCGCTTTGGTGGGGAATACAGCTTAGCCGCCACTGGTACGCACGCCACACCGTATAGAGACGCAACCGCTGTAGAAGAAGAGATAAAATAAATAATAGTTAAGTACATTGTTTATCACTGCTGGTGCGGTGAAAGAAAGAATTCTGACGATCACATAGTTATAAGCAGAGTGAGTAATTACCTTTCTCGCTCTGGCTCCAGGGCATAAACACTCGATCAGGCAACTCCACCGCACCCTCAAAAAAGTCATCATAATTATCATCTAGTAAAGCAAGATCTGAGCGCCTTTATCGATCTCGTCTGTCTCGCCTACAACAACAACAACAACAACAACAACAAACAAGATTTATAAACCGATTTGTTACAGAAAAACCTTCCTATATAGAGGCACGTAATCCTTTTTTTTTTTTTAACTTACAAGTATGCTGCTTGGGCATCTCATTCTTTGCTGGAGGCTGTTCCTGCATCTGCTGATGAACAGCTTCCAGCTGCCTGTCCAACAAATCCAAGTCCTCTAGAGCCGTTGCTGTAACAGGACGAGACATAATTTTATTTATTTTGAACGTCGAATTACACTGAAACATCAGACATGGATATTTTTTTCTGTACTTGTGTGGGTGCTGTTGTCAGTTATCCACAGCTGGGGGCTGTTCCACGTAGTGTTGCAGCTGTTGTAGTAGATAATTGTTTCAGCACCCAGCTTTGCTTCCAGCTCAATTTACATTTGCTTCAAGTGATCTAGAAAAAAAAGAAGTATGAAATAAGAAAATTTTGAATTGCTACTATACAAGAACAAATTACAATGAAAATTATACTCACAAGGCAATTCCGGCTGTGAACCCAACACAGGAGGTTGGACTTCCGAAGTCTGTTGCGGTCCAGCCCTCTTCTGTCTCTCCTCACACTCCAAGACAAAATCCTAGAGTTGTACTATAACAAGAATACGGAATTAATAAGGTGAATTTAATATATACACGAAAATTTACACTCAAGATAGAAATTATATACTCAATTGGTAATCCTGTTTCTAGAACTCTAAGCCTCTTGCCGCTACACTCTGAGGTGTTGCTGCAGCTACCTCTCTCCATATTGCGAAGAGAGAAGAACTAGTAAACACACACAGACACAATGTAATGCACAACTAGGCAGACAGCAGCGGACTGAGGACGATGGAGGTTGGTTGTGGGTTCATATATAGACCGAGGCGACTAATGAGAGAGCTTCATTTGAATGTACAGCCAATGAGAATCTTCAAGCATCACTATTTCTGCAAGGGCTTGATCCAACCATCGTCTCTCTCTCTCTCTCTTAAAGTAACAGAAACGCTTTTATGATTAACTGTGTTTTCGCAAGTGTGCACATACATGATGAAGGTTACCATTTCTGAGACGTATGTTGAAAGCAGGAATTACGATTTCTGGGAAGGGTAACACGTGATGCCTCGTTAAGACCGTCAGGAAGAATGCAATTGGTGTTATTCAGGGCTATTTTCGTGAACAGGTCCTGTTAGGATCGCGAGGGATAGAAAGCAGTCGATCCGATTTCTATAGCGCGAGCTGTGATGCCAGTATCCACAGGTTTCACACACAGGGGCACGTCTCGTATGTCCTGTTAGGATCGCGAGGAACAATGCACCCTGTGCTATTCTGGCGTCATTATTCACAGGTATCGTGTCAGCAATGGTAAACACACGTGCACATGACCCAGAGGATGACTTGGTTCTTATTTAGATAGACATGTGATGTCAGTATAACACTTGAAGAACTTTAACTGTAGACGTGACTTTCACATGCCATCGCCAGCAGTATGACCTGCCATTTTCCCCCACCCCGGACAGCCATCTTGGATTACGTCACAGGAGGGGTGACAGCGCCCTCTGGTGGTAGTACTGTGCACTAGGTCAGTCGGACTCCAGACCCCAAGGTGAGCACACTTGATGGTGGTACTGCCTCAAATTGTTTAAATAAAGACTGTTTAAATAAAGACATATGTCCATCCTATCCAGCACAGGCTGAGTGCTTTTCCCACCAATTCCTAGGAAGAGGTGGTGGTTGGGTGACTTAGGTTGGTGGAGGTTGCCCAAGTGACCTTTTTTCCCACAATTTTCTTAGGTTAGTAAAGGTAGCCATGGTGTGCAGCGTTGCCTCGATGGAATTTGAGCTTCCCATCATTTTCTGGGGGAGGGGGTTAGGTTAGTGGAGGTAGCCCAATTGACCTATCTTCTCGCCAAAAGTTGAAATTCCTGCCATGACGTCATTGCGATGTTGCCATATCTATCGCCGCCATCTTTGATCCGCCATCTTGAATAAATCTGGCAACAATGGAGAGCGGGGTTTCTCTGTCAAAACATTTTGTAGAAATTATACTCACGGTGAAGATAGCTGCAAGTGACGTTATTCTTAGCTTCGATGTGGTAGAATTATTTACTAGCATCCCAGTACCACCCAGTAAAAGATACAGTGGAGATCATAATGGAGAAAGTTGGTCTGGATGTTTGTGACTTTTTTGATTTATGTCTTCGATCAAGCTAATTTAAATACAACAGTGAACAGTCTGATGGTCTTGCTATGGGTTCACCCTTGTCTCCAGTAGCAGCTGACATTCATATGGAACATTTAGAGCAATAGGCATTAAGTGATACTCCTTTTGAAGCCTTCCTGTTGGCTCCACTATGTGGATGACACATTTGTTATATGGCCACACAGTGAAAAGAGCTTCATCTGTTCCACAGTTTCTTAACCGTAGAACGGACGGGCGAAAAAAAGTAACACAAACAGATGAGCTGGGGCTGACAGACCCATCGTTTTATTCACATTCCAGAATAAGTAAGACTTAAATTTTCAACACCAGTGCTACTATACTTCTTTTACTATTTATTAATATTTAAATTTACCATACATTTCTTTGAAAATAACGTTGTATTTCTCCGAAAATCTGAAAGTAAAATTATTCAGTATTTAAAAATGTTCTTAGAACATTTAAAACAGTTTTATTTTATTTTTGACAGTTCACGTCCTCACAAGTTATGAAATTAGGATTGTCAAGCACGCTATTAGAAAATATTATACATTTTAGTGCATAGCATAATCCAATAAAAATGATTTCTCTTGTTACGATATACATATTACTGATCTGTATTTTCTGCACAATCTTCACATAACTTTACAGAATGGGAGAGAGACAGCCACTTTCCACAACTTTTACAAAAATATTTTGTTTTATTGTCTTTGCATTTATAACAACGATCTCGTTTTCCTTCTGGGACAACTTCCTTGTCAATGGTAATCCCAGATAGACGTGCTGCCAGCTGTCGAGTGTTGCTCAGGAGATTCTTCTGGTTAGTTGTCTGTGCCATGTGTGGTTTTATGAGTTCCAAACCGAGTTGCTTGTGAAATATCCTGCTTGAAATATCCAGTCCTGTGTTTGCTTTGTATACCACAAATACATATACCAGCAATGTTCAAAATGGCATAAAACATGCAGAATGGCCCGCGTCTCGTTTGCTTGCCATCATTATGTTCTGAACACATGGCATCAACCATGTCCACTCCACTCTTTGTTGAATTGTAGAATGTAATAATTTCTGGCTTCTTCATATTACCGGTTTCTTCATCGATTTTATTGCTTGTATGCATTGAAGACAGCAAAATTACACATTTATTTTTCTTTGGCACATATGACACCAATGTGAAATTGTCACAAAATGCGAATATGAACGAATGTATTTCTCTTTTCTTGTGAGACAAGAACTCCAATGGAATTTCTCTTTTATTTTTGCGCAGTGTCCCAAAGAGTGTAAGGTTACAGTCTGTGAGCAGTTTTCTTGCAAGAGAACAGCTTGTGAACCAGTTGTAAAGGGTAATATTCCTTCCTGCTCCCTTCACTGGCTCCACAGGTCTGAGCACAACATCGTCAGCTGCGTTACTCACATGGAAGAAATCTGAAGGTTGTTGCCCTACATACACTTCCAAGTTTTTTACATAGTACGTTTTTGCATCTGCCAAGATAAATATTTTGATCCCATACTTTCCGGATTTTAAAGGAATGTACATTCTGAAAGAACAACGTCCCCGAAAAGACAGTAACATCTCGTCCACTGTAAGATATTCACTTGTTGTGTAATGCCTTGTGCAGTTTTTTGTGAATCCTTCGATAACATCACGTACAGGGGCCTCTTTATCACTTTTTTTACGTTCCTCTCTTGTGTGAATATTATCTAATCTAATACATCTCAGAAGAAAACGAAGCCGCGCGGGATTAGCCGAGCAGTTTAAGGCGCTGCAGTCATGGACTGTGCGGCTGGTCACGGCAGAGGTTCGAGTCGTCCCTCGGGCATGGGTGTGTGTGTTTGTCCTTAGGATAATTTAGGTTATGTAGTGTGTAAGCTTAGGGAATGCTGACCTTAGCAGTTAAGTCCCATAAGATTTCACACGCATTTGAAGAAAACGAAATCTTCGCAGTGACATACTTGGAGGGAAGATTTCTGTCCCTGCGCCACAAGTGTCCCAAAATTCTTCTATATTCATTTTTCCTCCGTGAAGAACGCCAGAAATGTGCAAAAGACCCAAAAATGTCTGGAACTCCTCTTTTTTCAAGTTCCTTGCAGTATTTGGGTCACTTTTATAAAGTGGTTTTACGTGGTCTATGTAAGTATTTGTGCTCTCTATTATCAAATCGAGCAAATCGTCGTCAATGAACAGCTTCCAGGCCTCAACAATGTTGTTAGCATTTCTGGTTTCCCCACTGACACCAGGCAAATGTGTAATTATATTATGTGATCTGGTACGTACATTTTGGTTGGGAACCTTTTTCTGCCATTTAGTTCGCCCATCTCTCGACAAATAGTAAGGTGATGATTCACTGGAAGAGGAACTGGAACCAACCACACTAGTTGATACAGAATATGGAGATGTATTAGTGAGTGTACTCACGTTTCTCTCAGGAATAACGACGTTATCTTCGCTGTCCAGCTGTTCGTCTCTCATTTCGCTTTGATGTTGCTTGTCATTGCGAGACACAATGCATCCCTCTCAACCCATGCCCCTTGGGTATCCATGTTATGCCGCCTATAATGTAGTGTGGGTTCTATCACATTTAGAAGATGGTGTGACTGGAAGTATAGTCATCATGGTCTTTACCTGATGGGTTTTTGTTACTAAAGTGACTAATCATCATAAGTAAAAGAAAAAGTATTTTCTACTGGTATCCATATTTTGCCATCTTATGATGCAATCCAGTATTTGTCCCATACTTTTTATGAATACTGAGGCTGACTGGCGTGAGGTATAAACTGACGTCTTTCAGAGAATTAATGTAAATACTGGTAACTAGTATGGTTGTACATACATTCCATATAATCTGAGTCGATAGCTGGCTATAATACTACGCTCTGTATGTCTGTATCTTTAATTATTTAACGTGGAGATCGATTACATGAGCCACCAAAAGGAGATGCTGACAGTTCTTCTGAGTATATGTAGGATTGATGACTGTCTGTTCCTCAAAAGCAAACGACTCTGGGCTACAATACCTAGCTAGTGGTTTTTTAGTGTTAAGAACCTGGAAAATTCTAGTGAGCGTAAATATGAGAATGCACAGAACTAGACACCGCCAGAATGTCTGAGTGTCTTGTTGGCAGCAATATAGAAGAAATTATACCTCCCTGATGTATAAAGGAGGCGATACGCATTGAGCACACCTATTAAATTATACATGTGTAACCCTAAGATTGTTTTACAGTTTGTCTACACAGGAAGTGATATTAGTTCAGATGGTATTAATAATGATGTAGTTTCTAGTTCTGGCTCCTAAAACTTGAGTACATAAGTGTTATACCTTTTTGGCTGGATGTGTACTTATGGAAGACTGGTTTTAATGGATTTTTCGGTAGTAACAAGATGCAACACCTCGATACTCTACTCAAAGAAAGATAATTATAACGTACAGAGATTTGCTAATGGTGGAAGGATGTGGCTGTCTATTCATCTAATCGTTTCCTCAGCTAGGTTACTTGGTGGCAAAAACATGTGTGGTATTTGCAGTAGTTATGGTTGTCAAACGTACAACTCTCTCCAGAACGTGTTAGAATTTGGAAAAAGTACAATGACAGTGGTTCTGATAACGCAAAAGTGAGTCCTGGCTGTCTTGCTGGTAACGATATAGACCAAATTATACCTTACTGATACATGAAGGAGGAATTGTTTCTCGAGCAGACTTAAACAATCACCTATTGAAGTTTTCATTTACGTATCCCTAAGATCATTCTGCAATTTGTCTACTTCTGGAGAAATACTACATTAGATGGTGTTGATCATGACGTCTTCTTAGTATTATGACTGCTGAAAATTAGAATACATAGGTGTTAGACTGTGCGGGGGTGGCCACGTTAGGATGGAGCGGGGACATGGGTGCTCGGATATGTTAGAGAATTCTCGACATGCGAAACATAACAAGAACGTCAGTGTCACATTTGGAGTTTATCGCTCCAAGCCCTATTACTAAGGGGTACGACAAAAGAGATGGCGCTACAACAAACATCAGGAGGCCGTCGCAGTCAGACTGATGGTACGATGCCCTAAAAGAGGAGCTAGCAAAAACGTCTAACTGGGAGAAGAGCTGGTAGGCAAGAGGGCGACCGTGTGTCCTCGATGCCTGTAGCCAGTCTGCTTCGCGTCCCTCGTGTGAAGATTTGCAGATTTCCTGCTGGCTGGCAGGGTGATGCCCAAGGCATCCCACTGCCGGCAACGCCTTTGAATACCGTCACCTGTCAGCAGTACACGTGGTGGAAACCAGGCATCGGCAGGAGCAAATCAAATAACATTCAGCTCGCGCCCACCCAGGTTCAGCCACTGTCTCGTCATAGAACACAGTACCGGAATCATAAAATATAGTGTGAACCAATTTTAAATGAAAAATTCCTCAATCCTTGGGTTTCCCTCTCGGGCTGTTTGCTCACCACACATCCCCCGCCCCTTTCCACAGGAGCCGTTTCACGGGAAAATGAATGTCGAGACATCGATAACATAACATAAATTGTTAGTAAAAGGTGAAGGGATCCTTTGGACAAGTTGCCGCCATTTATCATTTACTAAGGGATTTATTCTATTTAGGGATTCGAGGGGGGGAGGGGTGCCTTAACAGTGTTCTTTAAATTGATTCAGAGGGTACAAATCACGGTAATGTTCACTGATGTTACAAAAACATATACACAAATTTCGTTGTGAAATGAGCCCAATAGTTAGTAAATCTGACAAAATAGAGAGAAAAAAGTGGCTCTTTGGGTCATTATGCTGATGTGACGCCATCAGGGTGGGAGTAGCCCTTTCAGACGATATTGTTCTTTTGAAGCCATGTAGAATTCTCTTATTTCGTCGAATATGCACAGTAGCTATTTCTACAGCTACTCTTTGTCTCCAATACATGCTGCCCTCTAGCTGCTGCAGCTTGAACAACTTCATATGTTTCGAATCATTGCAGTAACTGATTGCAGTATTTCTGGTTTCACCCAATGTACTGGTGCAGAATAAAGGAAGAGGCAATTCTGGTATTTCTTTTGGAAGGTATTTCTTCTGATGCCGACTCGGATTGACAGTAGCAGTGAAAGTGGATATGATGTGTTAGCCAAAGACAGTGACCTTGATTTTTCGATGAAGAAAATCAATGTTGTCTTGCAATCTTTTAGAAAGTGAGAGTAAAGAACCATTAGCCTAAAAATGTAAAACTGCTATTCCAGTTCAAAAACATGCAACAGAAGCAACACATCTACCAATACATGGCACTGTACAACTGTAGCACAAAGAAGGAACATCACAGAAGCAGATGGATGTGTGCTCTTTGTCAAGTAACCCTATGCCTAACTGCAAGGAGGAACTACATTTTACCTTACCACCAAAAGTAATGACACTTCACGCATGGTGGCTCCATTTGAAACCAAGCTGTATGTGTCCAATTCATGTATGTAGCACTTGTTTTTCACATTGCTCTGTCTCAATGTATGTCTAATTCTCAAAGAAAACAAGAAAATTAGAAATGCAAAAGCAGTGGCTAAGCTGTTGGGCTGGCTGTAGTGGCATCCAACAGCGTTGTTGCTGCCGTGAAAGGCCGGCAGGTGTGACGATCTGGCCTCACAGGTGGCAGGGGGCTGGAACACTCAGTCGTGGGGTACATCAGTGAGGGCTCATACGGAAGTGTCAATATAATTGTACTAAGTGTTCAGAGCAACATTATTCGCAGTCGTGTTAGGAGGCCAAAGACAAAAGTTTACAATACTAGTCTAATTAATAATCTTTGTTATTCTCTCACATCCACATAGTATCAACATTAACAGTTAGCAATTAAATTCTACTCTTGGTGGAGACATTGTCCTGTTAGGAGCTGATCAAGTATAGAACAATGCTCCCATATTACTACATCCCATTACACTTAGACAAAACATTCTTCAGTAGATAGTACATAAAAAGGTAAATTTTTGTTTTAAAAGGAAAATAAATAACTGATGTGAATATGCAATGGTTAAATCTTAAATTAGGGACGATGGTCCATGCCTGAAGAGTTCCATGTTCCTAACTGTTTCACCCAGATGGCTTGACATTGTGTTCTTAAGACATCTGCAGTGACCTTGGCTATATAGAACCCATATAATTAAACAGACAGTGATCAATCTTAGAGTAACAAATGTGTCACTAGAAACGAATACTCGATTAATGTAATCCTTAGCGTTCCAGTCATTAATATGGGGTATCACACAGCCAAGGGTAATTTCTCCTCATTCTCGAGCCAACAAATCATTTATAGATTCCATAAGGCGAGTTCTGGTATTATTTGAAATACAGGCGGGCTACCTGGGTGGGGCAACACTTTGGGGACTTCTGGCAGGTAAAACAGAAACAGTTTAATACTAGCATCATGTGCATATGTAAGACGGGCAGATAAGCTAGTGGGGGGCGGGACTATGTCACATGTTGAACTGTTAAATAGGAGTCCACTACTGGCCATAACAACCCGACATGTCTGAGAGATAAATGCATGATCACAACAGAGTAAGGCCATTATAGTGGGCTGTGGCACAGAGTACAGTAATCTGTTACTGACAAGGATGAACCAGAGTTCTTATATCAGGACAACAGTATGGAGGCAAGAATGTACTTTAGCTCCTAAAAATAGTGCACTTTCACAGTTACACTCCTGGAAATTGAAATAAGAACACCGTGAATTCATTGTCCCAGGAAGGGGAAACTTTATTGAGACATTCCTGGGGTCAGATACATCACATGATCACACTGACAGAACCACAGGCACATAGACACACGCAACAGAGCATGCACGATGTCGGCACTAGTACAGTGTATATCCACCTTTCGCAGCAATGCAGGCTGCTATTCTCCCATGGAGACGATCGTAGAGATGCTGGATGTAGTCCTGTGGAACGGCTTGCCATGCCATTTCCACCTGGCGCCTCAGTTGGACCAGCGTTCGTGCTGGACGTGCAGACCGCGTGAGACGACGCTTCATCCAGTCCCAAACATGCTCAATGGGGGACAGATCCGGAGATCTTGCTGGCCAGGGTAGTTGACTTACACCTTCTAGAGCACGTTGGGTGGCACGGGATACATGCGGACGTGCATTGTCCTGTTGGAACAGCAAGTTCCCTTGCCGGTCTAGGAATGGTAGAACGATGGGTTCGATGACGGTTTGGATGTACCGTGCACTATTCAGTGTCCCCTCGACGATCACCAGTGGTGTACAGCCAGTGCAGAAGATCGCTCCCCACACCATGACGCCGGGTGTTGGCCCTGTGTGCCTCGGTCGTATGCAGTCCTGATTGTGGCGCTCACCTGCACGGCGCCAAACACGCATACGACCATCATTGGCACCAAGGCAGAAGCGACTCTCATCGCTGAAGACGACACGTCTCCATTCGTCCCTCCATTCACGCCTGTCGCGACACCACTGGAGGCGGGCTGCACGATGTTGAAGCGTGAGCGGAAGACGGCCTAACGGTGTGCGGGACCGTAGCCCAGCTTCATGGAGACGGTTGCGAATTGTCCTCGCCGATACCCCAGGAGCAACAGTGTCCCTAATTTGCTGGGAAGTGGCGGTGCGGTCCCCTACGGCACTGCGTAGGATCCTACGGTCTTGGCGTGCATCCGTGCGTCGCTGCGGTCCGGTCCCAGGTCGACGGGCACGTGCACCTTCCGCCGACCACTGGCGACAACATCGATGTACTGTGGAGACCTCACGCCCCACGTGTTGAGCAATTCGGCGGTACGTCCACCCGGCCTCCCGCATGCCCACTATACGCCCTCGCTCAAAGTCCGTCAACTGCACATACGGTTCACGTCCACGCTGTCGCGGCATGCTACCAGTGTTAAAGACTGCGATGGAGCTCCGTATGCCACGGCAAACTGACTGACACTGACGGCGGCGGTGCACAAATGCTGCGCAGCTAGCGCCATTCGACGGCCAACACCGCGGTTCCTGGTGTGTCCGCTGTGCCGTGCGTGTGATCATTGCTTGTACAGCCCTCTCGCAGTGTCCGGAGCAAGTATGGTGGGTCTGACACACCGGTGTCAATGTGTTCTTTTTTCCATTTCCAGGAGTGTATTTACGTCAGCGCTAAGAGACGATGTAGGAAACATGTAATAGTCAGTGTGAATGCAGGTTTGAAGTGTATCAAGCGACATTGCCAAGTGTGTCTAATGAACTTACCAACAATCAAGATGTCACTGGTGTGTGCTAGATGATGTTTTTCTAGGCAGCTGAACATCCAACTGGGAAGGGGTGAAGACTAACTTTCGAATCCACAGTTTGTGCAAGTGACAAGCAGTGAGATCTGCATGTTTAGCATATCCAGGGATCATGACTATTGCACCCTAGCAGCGAGTAGTAATATAGCATACTTGATTCCCATATAGGGTAAATCATCTGCATAGGAGTCGATAAATGAAAATAAATGTTTGATAATGTTTGAAAATCGGTTTTTGCAAGCAACAAGTTGGGGCTGAGCCTCTGTTGCAATTCCAGCTGAGTAACAGAATATAAATGTTAACATGCAATTGGGTTGTAAACGTACTGTACAGCAAGATTTGTAAAGCTTTGGTTACTTGCAGGGTAGGAGTCAGGTTTGATAGTTCCCTATATACAGTGACTACTTCACATTGGACTGAGTTTCTAAGTTCTTTATATTGTTGTACACACTTGGTAGCTACATTCCAGACTTGTCTGATAGTGGCCAGATGGTTACCTTCGATATGCGAAAGTTGCCCATACTGGCGGACGAGAATCTCATGGTTTTGAGCAGTAAAAGATGTGTGCTTCTGGAGAGTTTTATTCCAATGAGCAGCATCAGCTTGGTCGGTAGAACTGAATAGTGTCTTTAGCACCGTTCCATCTGCAATGAACCAGGCTCACTTGGTGTGATGTAGTAATACGGCACCTGGAATACTTCGCAGTTGCTCTTGAGCAGTGACAAGCACTTGTTGGCTATCCCATAGAGTATAAATTGTTCCACTTTGGCCTGACCTCCTTATAAAGGGTTCATATGCTGTAAACTGACTAGTGAGTCGCTGCAACGCTACTTCTTCTTTCAGCGCAGTTAAGCTTATGCTGGCTAATATGACGATCTGGCGAGGAGTGTACAACAAGTTGTCCAATCGTTCAAACATTATACCGGATAATGAGGGATGGTCCTAAAAGGGGGAGCGCCCATAACACTAATAAGCAGAGAAAACATAATACAGCACTTCATTTCAAGCATTGACAGTGTGTATGAAGGTACAATGGCTCAGAGTATCTTGGCGAATATGATTACTATAAATCTGCAGCGTACCTGGTGGTACCAGGTAGCCCAAGTCCATCTGCCTTAAAGGTAGTAGCTCAGTGAATTGCAATCGGCAACAAATCTTGTCACTCATTTTAAATTCAAAGATTGACAGAATGATGTATGGGTTTGACAGACTGATGTATGGGTTTATTTCACACAAAGAATCTGACGACAGACAAAAGATTGGTAGCTACCTGCGGATTGTTGTGTGACTGATGGCTACGGAGCTGTTCGCAGCATGCTGGTATGGCACATGAAACATTCGACTTGCAACTGAATGTTTGCGAGTGGAATGTAATGGTAATCTATGGGGCTGTTTGCGAGTTGAACTGCGATCATAGTATGGTGCTAGAACACAGAGCCAGCTCAAAAATGTGGTCGAGGAGGCAGGGGGCATTGTGTCAAGAATGCTTACAAATCATGTAGTCAGCACCCACGTGGATGCAGATGTAGTGTGACGCTTGAAGTTTGTATTACGACCAAAATGATCAGTTGGCAGAATCGACCGGAAACTAGTGGGCATCGACAACTCCGAATCCTAACACAAACTAGTAAACTGACAATATAGTTCAAAATGTCAAACTCACAGGCAATGGCAGAAAGTCAGGAAATGTATTCGCAGTCGCGAATGCAGACAACCATCAGCTGTATACTGGAATGATGACAATGACAATTTGTGCCAGACCGGGACTCAAACCCGGATTTTCCACTTATCGCGAGCGGTCACCTTACCATTAGGCTATCTGAGCAAAACTCAGAGCCAGATCCAAACTTGCATATGTCGTCAACCATGCATCTACAACCTGCACTTGTACATTCATTATTTACATTCCTGTACAGGGGAGACATTTTAGTTGAAAGTCGCTTGCTCACTATTAGTAGAAAAATACGATATTGTAGTGCCTGTGTTCTTCAGAAGTACAATGCAAATTCTTTCAGATATTCATGCATGTCCGAAGGAACAGGCACTGTGGCGACTACAGCCATTATGAAATGCGTGAAATGTATTCGCAGTTGCAAATATGAATGCATGTCCAAAGGAACTGTGCATCGTACTTCTGAAGAACACAGACACGGCAATATCTTATGGCAGAAAGTATGGAGCCAGCAAGAAATAAATGTAAACATCAGAAAAATCGTTGCCAACAATCTTCCAGCAGGAGTTCATAATTTTGCAATAAAAGACATTAAATTATGCAAATTCACATGTAAATGTGAAGGGTATCATGTTTAGTTGTCTTAAGTTGGACATCCTAAAGGAGCTCGCTTCACATAGGAGAAAGTATAGTTGGTGAAGCTTTGTGCAAATTATGCTGTGTGCAAGTGAAGCAATAATTATGAGATGGTGTAGCTCAAGTCTTGCCGAGACATACTGAGGTATTTGTTACGCTAAAAATCCGCAGATTGGAATTGAAGTTCTATTCGGAACATGTCATGGAAAAAAGAGAGAAAAAGTGGATAGTTCATTAATGATCAATACCAAAAGTGCACAGTTCTACGTATTTCACATATATTAAAATAATCATGGGTATTGACCAGTTTTGGATAAAAATCCAGCTTTCGGTTTAAGAAACCAGCTATAGTGCTGGATAAGGATTAGCTGGCTGTTTTTCAAGGAATTCCTTGCAGGGTGGCGGAGTGGCTATGTATGTAAAAAACAGTATTCCATTTGAGTCCATTGATGTATCACGACACTGCACTGAACAGATATTTGAATGTTGTGTGGGGGCAGTTGAATTTAGTGAAACTAAACTTCCAGTTGTTGTTGTTTATAGGTCCCCTAACTCTGACTTGAGAGCATTTCTGCTTAAGCTAGAGAGGATTCTGGATTCTCTTTGTAGGAAGTACCAGAAATTAGTTTTATGTGGTGACTTCAATATAAATTTTGTACATGATTGTGCAATAAAAAGGATTTTGGTAGATCTCATAAATTCATATGATCTACTGCAGACTGTTTTTCCAACTAGGATGCAGGGGAACAGTAGCACAGCCATAGATAATATTTTTATTCATTCTGTTAGGAAAAGGGTGAATGTCCTTTCAGATCATGATGCACAAATCTTAACACTAAAACGCTTTAGTATTCAAACAAATGCACATTTAATTACAAACTATGTAGGAAAGATAATCCAACAGCAATAGAGAGTTTCTTAAACCTTGTCAAGGAACAAGAGTGACAGGATATTTATAGTGCTGATAACATAGATGATAAATATAATGCTTTCCTTAACACACTTCTCATGCTCTTTGAGAGTTGCTTTCCATTAGAATGTTCTAAACGGGGTACTAGCAGTAATTGGCAGCCCGGGTGGCTTACTAGTGGGATAAGGATATCATGTAGAACTAAGTGGGAATTATATCAAAATGTTAGAAGTAGTCACAATCATGCTAAAGTAGCCCATTACAAATAGTATTGTAAGGTGCTCAAAAATGTTATTAGGAAGGCAAAGAGTATGTGGTATGCAAATAGAATAGCTAATTCACAGGATAAAATTTAAACCATATGGTCAGTTGTGAAGGAATTGTCTGGTCAGGAGCACAAGGTCGACAATATAAAGTCAGTTCGCAGTAAAAATATTTTTGTTACTGATAAATCAAATATATGTACAGTATTTGACAATCATTTTCTGAGCATTGCTGGTGAATGAGTCAATAATTAAATAACTGAAGACTAAGGACTCTCATGGTTATGATGGTGTACCTATCAGAATATTAAAGTACTGTGCTGCACATGGTAGCCCTGTATTTAGCCATATTTGAAATTTTTCCTTTAGGAATGGTCAGTTTCCTGAATGATTAAACTACTCAGTAGCAAAGCCGCTTTGTAAGAAGGGAGAAAGGGATAATGCAGATAATTTTAAACCTATTTGTATGCCATCAGTGTTTGCTAATGTTATTGAAAAGGGTGTGTATTTAAGTATAATTGATCATTTTATAGCACACAATTTGCTATCAAATGTACAGTTCGGCTTTAGAAATCGTTTAACAACTGAAAATGTTATATTCTCTTTTCTCTGTGAGGCACTGTAGGGGTTAAACAAAAGATTTCGAACGCTAGGCATTTTTTTAAATTTAACAAAGGCATTTGATTGTGCTGATCACAAAATATTGCTCCAGAAGTTGGAGCATTATGGAATAGGGGGAGTAGCTCACAAATGGTTCACCTCTTACTTTAGCAATAGACAGCAAAAGGCCATTATTCACAATGTTGAGGATGGCTGTGATGTGGGGTCTGAGTGGGGTATGGTCAAGTGGGGGGTGCTCAAGGGATCAGTGTTGGGGCCACTCCTGTTCCTTATTTATATAAATGATATGCCCTTTAGTATTACGGGTAACTCTAAAATATTTCTGTCTGCTGATGACACTACCTTGGTAGTAAAGGATGTTGTGTGGAACATTGGCTCGGTTTCAAGTTGTGCAGTAGATGACCTAAGTTCACGACTTGTACAAAATAAACTAACGCTAAATCACAGTAAGACTGAGTTTTTACAGTTTCTAACACACAATTGTACAAAACCTGACGTTTTAATTTCACAGAATGGGCATATGATTAGTGAAACTGAACAGTTCAAATTTCTAGGTGTTAAGATTTGATGGACTAATTAATTAAATCGATCAATTAATGAAATCCCCCCTATGGGAAACCTCCCAGCACTCCCCCTAGTTCACCTGGAAATTGGCGGGAAAAAGACTCAGTTGATTGGCCATTTGGCAGGAAATCGAATGCAGAGTATGGAACAGTGTTTAAACAATTTAGACAATGAGTAGAATACTGTTTATTTATCTATAGAAGTGTGTGTAATATAGTCCATTTATTTATTTAAAGGATTAGGTGGGAAATCAACTGCAGAGTATGAAATACTGTTTAAACAATTTAGATAATGTGTGGAATATTGTTTATTTAAACAATTTATGGGATACAAGGCGGTGTTTGTAATGTAGTTTATTTATTTAGTTAAAGAATCTGTCAGGAAATTGACTGCACTATATGGAGTACTATTTATATAAAAGGTTTGAGTGTGACAAGGCAGTGTGGAATATTCAAACTATTGCGACGCTTTTTTGTTCAGATCGTACATGGAAATGCTGAGGTCTTGGTTGATATTTTGCTGCCAGAGTCAGGCATGATGTTAAGGCTCTTATTTTTTTATTTTCCTCACTTTCTGTAGCACACCGGTGTCTAGGCACACACACAAAAATCAGAACAAGTTCATGACTCCTTCCAAGGCAAATTCCTGACTGTGAATGAATTCCGCCATGGACTCCAACTGCCCAGCCTCCAAGGCGCACTTTCTTCTGTTGCATTTCACGAACTGCTTCGGGAGTTATTACATCTGGTGTTGCGGAATTTTGTCACATATATAACTTTAACATGTGACAGAAATTAAATGCATCACTGCACGGAGAGCAATCTTTGCAGGTGAAGCGAGAAAATTTAATCAATTGCGAGGATAACCACCATCGCCACACATGAACACGGACTCTAAAAGGAAAAGTTGCGACACACTTTTGAAACCACCACTGAGACACTTCGTGCACTTTTGTGGGTAATAACCTAGTCTTTGAGCACGAGATGCTTCAGGAGTTACTAAATCCAATTGAATATGTCTGTAAATGCACAGTAGTTTGCTTCAATTTTACGACGTATACCGCCACTGAATCGAAAAAAAGATCACGGCAAACTTTTGAAACTTCTCAGTGTTCGTCCACTACACCGGAATATATGCGTGCATACACAAATTAGGTGTATATATACGCTAAGATAAAAGACAGCAAATACACCGCGTTGAAACTCTGACGACGATCCTGCATCACATAAAAATATAAAAATATATTGTTAAATACGCTATCCCAGTAGTTTGCTACACGAGGTCAGACCAGCACCAACTTGTCATGCGAGCTCAGACCATCTCACGGCACGAAACTCGAATCAAAGTCAATAATATATTCATACATATTCTTTATTTAATCATTTTGCAGGAGATGGGGTTCCCCCACTTGTGCAGACTTCATGTCTGCACCACCCCACCCTTGGTCGCGATAACATAAACACTGTAATCAAAAGGAATGGATTGAAGTGCAGTATAGTAGTTACCGTTTGGGGTCTCTCACGCGTGTGTCTATCGTCAAGGCGACGCCATGAAGGTCAAAACAGCCCAGTGTCCTAATTAAAAAAAAAAAAAAAAGTGCAAATGTGTGTGAAATCCTGTGGGACTTAACTGCTAAGGTCATCAGTCCCTAAGCTTACACACTACTTAACCTAAATTACCCTAAGGACAAACACACACACCCATGCCCGAGGGAGGACTCGAACCTCCTAATTACAGATCAGGTTACTAAATACCACGGACTGGGTATCGGCCTCCGTTGATCTCGCGGTGCCCGTACAAAGCATCAGTTGGAGGCATGCTGTCCAGACTCTGTCACTCTGAAGAGGCCACTCCCTGCTTATCCGTGTGAGCCAATGTCTCCAAAGACGGAGACGGAGGTTTTCATCTCTCCTCAGAATACTGTATTCCTATTGGCTAATGCTGGAGATAAAGGGAAAGCTGACACAATTTCGATATAAAGAATACAGTGAAATGATCCATTTGCACTACCCTGTCAAATTAATTGTTTAACAATTAACAGAAGTCAAACAGATCGCTTGAAACATTCACTTCCACTTAACGATGATCCTTCTTGGCAATGAAACATATTCCCAACGTTTGAGTATCACACGCAAACATTATGCAGATCAAGTAATGTAATTTCCGTCACAAATAGCTCGTAGCGCTAAATATATCTGAGGCCTTCTATGCGCCCTCCTCCACCACAATGTTTCCACTAAACATAGCTGGTGAAAAAACAAAATCCTGACGATCACACAAACTCGCGTTCACGAAGCGCGCCATCTGCCGACTGCCGGGTAGCCTTGTATGCGCCAGCCTGGGGGGAGAGAGATACAAACCCGCGCCAGCCGCCCGTATCGAACGCATGCGTGCACGCAATACAACTATCATAAACAATAAAGTGATCAGTCTGGAATTTGAGGTCACGACTGAGTTTTTAAAAGTACTATATACTTCCTAAACTGTTTCTCTCCGCTACATTTGGAAGGAGGGAGGAAGGTTCTACTGTGTGATAGAATAGAGATAACAGTAAATACCGCTGCAGGACAGAGTCCAATGCGCTATATTGAGAAGTACGAAACATGACACACTTAAACCGTGATATAGTCCGTAGCAATAAGTTGTCATGGCAAGATGTCGGAGACAGCTGAAAACACGCATCCCGTGCGGTCATGCTGCACGCCCGTCCCCCTCGTACACCGCCAGCGCCGATGCAAACATTTCAGTGGACGCGATATATGCCAGACATGGAGGGGAGCAGGGGATGACTGAAGCGGTAGGAATTCGGATGTTACCGATACATCCAGTGCAAAGTGCAAACATCTATCATTTTGAATCTTCTTTCCCACAAGACACACATGTTCGCTTCTGTCGCGTTCACCCAGTACACGGGTCACTTCGCCAACCCTCTCTGCCGCGAGCAAGACCAGACAGGTACGTGCATTCTTCGTACACGTCACAGGCTGAGCTAATCCATTACTTTCAGTCACAGACAACTCGTGACCGCCCTTAAAGGAAGCCACGGTGCACTGCGAAACAAGAAGCTGCAGCTTCGATGTGTATAGCAGTTCTAAACAATTTCACCCCAGCAAAGACCCGCCAGTTTATAAAATCTACTTTACCCAATCCGAGGCAGCAATGTTGCTGACAATACAGCTCGAATTTCTCACTCAAAATGTAGATTCCTCACGTTTATACGAGTATTTTCGAAGATAGAAGAAATCGAACAATACACACATTTTCACGTAGCTAAAGTATTGTTACTTGTTTTGAAAATCCTGTGCAGGACTATGGCACAGACTACATTCCCTCTAAGTACTCTTTCATCAGGTAGAAAAATATATTTTCTCTCCTTTCAACCACATACCTCCGTTGAATTCTATGAAGACGTCTTTCAATGATTACAGCCACTGGTGAATAATATTCGTGCCACTCTCGTATCTCGAAACGAGTCACCCATTTCGAACCTATCTGCTACAACAAAACTCCAACGTGGTTTTAGACAGTCCCTCTGCATCTTGTAACTCTTCCTAACTCTCTGCCCCGGCCTCCCTGAAGCTTTGTCCACGTGATCGTCCCAATTTAAGCCGGAACTGATGGAAGATGGAGAGCGCTATATCCATCACCTTCTGCAACCTGTGTAGAAACAGGTCGAGATGAGTTAATGCAACAGGACTGTATTTTGACCACTTGGTGGAAATGGAAAGATGTTGATACAGCTCCGCCAACGATTTGCAATGGGCAAGGTCAGTGCCAAAACGAAGCTTTCTCCTTCAACACAAGGTACTATAAAAGACAGTAAGAACAATTACAGTGGTGTTTCTTATCGGGAAAATTAAGAAGACTCCATATCATACAGGAACTGGAAGAAGGACGAGGATTTTGCTATTGCATTGTGATGTGTTTCCAAACTACATACAGGTATTACAGGTCGAATGATATCTGCGTCCCTCAGGGTGCATTCACGTCTGTCCCCAAACATTCTATCATCATTATTTTGTACCATCCACCAGAGAAAAACTATAACCTGTAAAAGCTGCTCTAACTTCACACGACAGAAAATTCGATAAGATTTTTACTGCATCTCTCTCTTCTGATACATCGAAAATAAATACCGTCTGCATGCTGGCATCGAGCATATGTGGCGATCCTATTAAATATACAGGTATTATCCACTCGAGCAGGTGGTCAGTGATCGAAGTCGATTGCACAGACTGGTATAAAATTTCATCACCTGTACGATAGGAGGACCATATCCCACAGACTGTCAGTCACAAGATGGGTCCCTGTTTTGTTGCCTCATACATTGTTTTTTCTGTTGTAACATGCTTTGTACACCGCCATACATTTAATATTTTCCGCCACGACTTCAAGGTCTGTGTCAGGTTCTAAACTGACATTAAACACGTTTTGATCCATTGGCTCTCACAGAAAACTGGACATCGCATGGTGTAAATGATGTTGCTGCTGCTCTCACAACACACACACTGGATGATTGACATGAAAGACAGTCCCAACATAAGGACGCTGAAAGAGTTTTTTGGCATTGTGAAGTGTTTGCAAACAGATCATCTTTTACAGTAACAGGATAACTGATGACTTGGTGTTCCACTTCAATTGATCCCTCGTATTGCAGTCACATATATGATCGCTGTTTCGGTGCTAGCCATTCCCAGAAGGTGTTGCCCCTCCACCAAGACTATTTCCCCATCTCAGACAAGCAACGTCAGTCAATCATTATGTGGTGATCACCAGCTTACCAGTGGATGAATGGGATGGAAAGTACACCACCAATGTACTGTAATAAGCATCACAGTTGATAGTGCGATCAGTTTTAGCAATTTTACCAGTTTTTTACAACGCTAACCAGTGACACGGTAGCAAGCTTCCATGTGATCATGATATCACTTCTCGTTCCGTATTCTGTAATTGCTTGTAAATGTAGTACAGTTGCTGACACCTAAGGCAAATGCACTATTTTTCTGGTTGGGTGGCATAATATAACACTGTACTCTAATGCAACCAGTCACTTCCAACTACATATTCTACAGTTGCAGTGCGTTTGCACTGTTTGCTACATGTCTGTGTATGTGTTGCAGATGACTCCCATGACCCAAAGTAGTAGTAGTAGTTTATTCATGCAGAGACAATGTCCATTGCATGGATTTCGTCAAAAAATACATAGTATATATATATATATATATATATATATATATATATATATATATATATAAAGGGTGAACAACACTCTTCACAATACAAATGTGCATAGTAGACTGCACAACACCAGATCGCATTGAAATACCTTGTACAGCTTTGATTAATTACATTAATGTATGAGAAACACTTTTTACATGGAATACACAGTTCATATTTAGATATAATACATAATAATTCTAACACTGTTGTACACATTATTTGTTTAGCTCATAGCAACAGTAAGATAAAAATTACTATTGGCACAGAGTACATAAATCTAATTGTTTTGTATGAAGCTACTCCAGGTATTCGTTTAAGCTATAATAGCAGTTGGTCATTAAAAATTTGAATACTGCTTCTTTAAATGGAGACATTTTTTTTATTTCTTTTATCTTTACCAGTAGTCTGTTATACAATCTACTTCCTTGTATGTTTGTTTGTTTCTGCACCAAAGCCTTGTTAATCCTTTTATAATATGAATGTCATTGCACTTTCTTGTGTTGTAAGTATGTAGATCAGAGTTGGATTGGAAATTGTCAATACTTCTTTTTACATTAATTACGCTATTTTGTATATAGAGACACGGTAGGGGTAGAATATTTAGCTGTTCAAATAATTGCCTTGAAGGAGTTAGCCTTGAACTGTTGGTAATTATTCTAACAGCTCGTTTTTTGTAGAGTGAAGATGGTTTTGAAATTTCTCTTACTATGACCCCAGAAGGTGAGGCCATAGGTAATAGCAGAATGTATACAAGCAAAGTAAACAGTTCTGCTTCATTCCCTACTACATAGAAAGCTAATAACACGTAACGCAAATCAAGCTGAGCTTAACTTATGAGAGAGATACAGGATGGTTCAAAATGGCTCTGAGCACTATGGGACTTAACAGCTATGGTCACCAGTCCCCTAGAACTTAGAACTACTTAAACCTAACTAACCTAAGGACAACACACAACACCCAGCCATCACGAGGCAGAGAAAATCCCTGACCCCGCCGGGAATCGAACCCGGGAACCCGGGCGTGGGAAGCGAGAACGCTACCGCACGACCACGAGATGCGAGCAATACAGGCTGTGGGATTTCCAGTCTAAATTTTCGTCTATGCGTACACCTAAGAATTTTGTGGTAGCAACTCTCACAATTTCTTTATTTTGTATCCTGAGATCCAGATCAGAGTGTGAGTTTGTTTTCCTGTAATGGATATAATTAGTTTTCGAGATATTTATGGTTAATTAGTTCATTTCAAACCAATTTTGCAAATATTCTAAAACTCAGGTTGCAGATGTTGGCAATACCCAGTTTATGTCAGGTAGTACAATGTTTGTGTCATATGCAAACAGGTTTATGTGAGTACTATTTACTGGAATCTTGATATCATTTATGTAAAGAAGAAATAGGAGTGGTCCTAGAACACTCCCCTGCGGTACCCCAATTGGCACAGTCTGAATATCCGATCAGTAAACAATACTTTGGTTTTTACTGTTTGTTTTTGCAATTTCTACTAACTGTTTCCTATTATGGAGATATGACTGAAACCACTTTTTTGCCACTCCTCGTATACCAACATATTCTAATTTGTCTAGCATGATATCATCTAGGACAGTATCAAATGCCTTTGATAAGTCCAAGTTTATTCCTATTGTACTGTTGTTCCTATCTAGCCCCGTTACAATATTTTCAATGAATTGGGTGATGGCTGACTCTGTACTCATTCCTTTGTGAAATCTGTGTAGGTTTACTGACAATAGATTGAATTTCTCGAGGTAATTTGTAATTCTGTTTTTCATGACTGTCTCTATTACTTTTGAAAATACCGATAATAAAGCTATTGGTCTATAGTTTCCCACTTTATGTATATTGCCCTTTTTAAACAATGGTTTTATTTTTGCAATTTTTAATCGTTGTGGAAAGACTCCTTCTGACAATGATATATTTATGATGTGTGAGAGTGGTTCTGATATGGCACTAGCGCATCTCATCATGATTGAACAAGGTACCTCATCAATCCCTGAGGACATTTTATTCTTCATTGTTTTTATTATTCGATTAACTTCCAATTTGTTCGTAGGAGGTAGCAATATTGAATTAACACTTTGTTCTCCTGGGTTTGATGTTCTACTAATCCTAGAACAATGTTTACTCAAATTGATTGGTCTATTTATGAAGTAGTCATTAATGTAATTTGCTAAAGTAAGATTTCTGACTAGCACACCTTGATAATCTTTTAAAACAAAGTCATCTAGATTTCTAACATTTTTGCTGGGGCCTGTTTCTTTTTTTACTACATTCTATATAGCTTTCGATTTGCTTGCTGACCCAACAATTACACTGTCATTGTGCCTTGTATTGGCTTTTTTATCACCTTCCTGTAAATTTTCTTATATGTCGTAAAAAAAATTTGGAAGTGTTCATCTTTGTTGTCTTTTTTGAGTTGACTGATCTGTTTTTGTGTTTGACTAGATGCTCTAATAGCAGGTGTTATCCACTGGCTTGTGTTCTTAGGCATGACATTGATCTCTGTGAGCTTTTTTTGGAAAACACATCTCAAATAGGGACATGAATGTACTAGAAAAAGCATTGAAAGATTTCTCGGTTGTTGTTTGTGCGAAGACATCTTCCCAGGTTTCATTAGCTAACAACTGGATGAAATTATTCACTTTTTCTGTATAGAAGTGCCTTTTGTATTCCCACTTATATTTTACTGCCTTGGGTACAGAGGAATTTGTGTATGCTAATAGTGTATTGTGATCTGAAAGACCTAAGTTTACGTTTAGTGCCTCAGTGATACCATTATCCACATTTGTGAAAATATTTTCTAAAAGAGGTGATGACAGTTCTCTTATTCTGGTGGCATCTGTAAAGAGTGGTTTCGTGTAAAAGCTGCTTAGTATACTCAAAAGCTGTCTTTTTTCATCACTTTCAATTAACAGGTTAATATTAAAATCCCCAAATAACAATAATTTCACTTCATTACTATAAAAAGTGTTTAATACTGCTTCTACTTTTTTGAAGAATATGTTTTTGTCACCCAGTGGTGATCTATATATTGTTATTACAACTAGTTTTTCACTCTTCTTCCCAGTTTTTAACTCTATGGCACATGATTCAAAATGTGTTTCTGTATTTAGATGGTCCAATTCTGTTTTCACTTTGATCTGCAATCCTACTCTAGAGTAAATGCATACCCCACCATTTTTAAAAACACTTCGGCAATAATGTGATGCTAAATTAAAGTTGCTTATATTTATGAGACTTAATTCACTAGCCTTGCACCAGTGTTCAAAGAAACAAATACAAGACACATAATCAAGATTGTTTAAAGCTACTTCTAGATCTGGCACTTTGTTTTTGAGGCTGACACATTATCCTGACTGGTTTGCAAGTATTTTTTCTTTTGCCATTACCTGGTACTGTGCTTCTTTTTGCATAGTAGTTGTGGCTTATCTGCAAATTTTCTTGCTGGTTTGTCACAATCTTTTCCTTTTCTTTGTTTGAAGCCATAACAAAATCCATATTTAATGATGTAGATGTACCTAGTCTTTGACTCCTCCTTAAGCAGTGTTGTGTTGCTGCAACTGTTGTTGATGGTTTTGTTACTGCTGCTACTGTTGTTGTTGGTTTAGTTGCTGCTGCTTCTGTTAATGTCGGTTCTGTTGCTACTGTTACTGTTGTTGTTGGTTCTGTTGCTGCTGCTGTTTTTGCTGCTGCTGCTGCTGTTTCTGTGGCTGGAGGTGGTGGTGGTAGTGGTTGTGGTGGTGGTGCTGACAGGATTTTTCGTCCGGTTGCTGCCTCTGTTTCTTTTATTGGCACTATTTCTGTTGATGGTGGACCTGTTGTTGTAGTATCTGTTAGTTTTGCTGTTGTTTCTGCCGATGGTTTTGTTGCTGTTACTAATGGTGGTTTGACCATTTGTGATAATTTTACTGCTGCTACTGGTGATGATTTTGATGTTGGTGTTGCTTCTGCTGTTGTTGCTACTTGTGGTGAACCTGCTTTTATTAATTCTTGTGATATTACTGTTACTGTTGTTGATGGTGCTGCAGATGTTTGCTCGTACCTTTTTATTTCCTCCAATACTTTTTGAGCTACAATTTTCTTCCCTAGGCCATTCAAATGAAGGCCATGAGAAGTGTGGAATCTCCGACCAATGTCACTAATATCAACAACACAAACATTTTTGAATTGACTGCTTGTACTGGAAAAACTCTCATTAGCAGTATTAATGTCTTTGTTCACACAAGACTAGGGTGACAGATCATAGTGATGTGGAATGTTGACAAAGAGAATGTTTGTATGTGACAAATGAGCCAGATGCTTTTTCAATTTTGAGCAAGCTGTTTCATTTTTATATAAATCGTTAGAGCCACTAAACAAAGCCACAAAGTCTTTTGAAGTCAACTTGATAATTTCATCAGTGTAAACATTCTTAATTACCTCCGAAAGGGAAGCCGCAGGCTTGACATAACTCGTGGATTTCACAACTGATGCCTCATTAACAACAGAGACTATTCCGCGTCTGTGGCTATCAGCTAAAATGTGCAGTTTTCCCATGTGATTATGTATTTTTTGCTGTGACCTAGGCATATGTTGACATGGATTGCGCGTAGGCCTATTCAGGGGAGCAGCAACGGCTGAAACATGTACCTCCGTATTTTCAAAAATATTTTCTGAAGCACTATCATCACTCATTTCGCCTAGCACTTCGTACCTGTTTTGTAGTTGAGTAGGTGGGTGTAGTCTGACCCTGTAAACATTGGTATCATATTTCCATTCTGATGATGATTTTTCGTGTGTTTTCGGCGACCGATCAACTTTTACACACCAAGAACGGAACTTTGTGTCGCATACGCCATTACTGCCTACTCTCCCGTACTTTTTACACACTTTATGTCTTGTATTTTTGCTACTATAGTTTATGATTCCTGAGTGAAGTTCACTGAGCGATTTATTTACGCCCGTTGCGTTCAGCTGCGGGGATTTGTTGCACTCGTGTTGCAAAACGCGTAGCTCTTCCACTAACACTGCAATGATATTATTTGTGTAATCCATCTTGTTAAGTTTTTGCACAGATTCGTCTCTGCTACATTTTGCGCAGAACCATATCTTACGTTTAGGATCTACGTTAACACATGAATAATGAAACACAGTTTTACATATCGGGCACATTACACCTTTAACCGCACGTTTTTTGCAGTGGCAGGGATCCGAACCTAATGTTACACTTGTTTCTCCGAAAGACGATGTAGATGCTCCATATGTGTAATTCTCCTTATTACTTCTTGTGGTTCCACAGTTTTTTTCTGTGACTTTTTTTATTATGTAGCATGGCATGCACAAGTTTTCACAATACACACTGACTATACTGCACGATAAACACTTTTCCTCGCTATTTTTACATTTTTTTCCGGACTTTACACACTCGCGATCCTCACTCGTCCCCATTGTCTCACCAGAGTTAGCGTCCGAGTATGGATCCACCATGCGTTATATCCGAAGTGATGTTGGGATGCGGATGCACAAAATGAAATATCCAGGATAGGGTTTGAAGTAGATTTGCCATGCATAGTGTCGAGCAATGTTGGTGTGCAGATCCACAATATACCAAATTTGGGATAGGGTTTCAAATGTTCAAATGTGTGTGAAATCTTATGTGAGTTAACTGCTAAGGTCATCAGTCCCTAAGCTTACACACTACTTAACCTAAATTATCCTAAGGACAAACACATACACCCATGCCCGAGGGAGGACTCGAACCTCCGCCGGGACCAGCCACACAGTCCATGACTGCAGCGCCTTAGACCGCTCGGCTAATCCCACGTGGTGGATAGGATTTGAAAGCGGATCTGCCACGCATTATATCCAGAGGTGGATCCACAACACATCACATCTGGGATAGGGCTCAGAGGTGGGCCAACCGCACATTACATCCGGAGATGTGTGCTATGTTCGAAGTTCGATCCCCCAGTGGAATACCAGGTATGGGAATCTTCCGCAACATAACAGACACAAACATACAGACAACTGAGCGAACACACTGCAGCTTTAGAATGTGTGGTTAGAGGTGACTGGATACATTCCAGTACAGTGCTATACTATGCCATTTGACCAGGAAAATAGTGCATTTGCGCTGGGTGTTGGCAACTGTACTACATTTACAAGCAATTTTAGAACATGGAACGAGAAGTGATGTCATGATCGCATGGATAGAAGTGGCATAAAATCCATAAAATTAAGAAAAATGGCGGAAAATACGTATAAATTGAGGGAAAATACGCTGAAATGCGGGGAAATTGAGGGAGTACTTGCATGTCTTCTGCTCGGTGCAGAACAACTCTCGTACGTGAAAACGAGTATACGACTGCAAGAGGAATATGAGAAAACGTTGACATGGAAACTTGGGAACCAGGGAAACAGTCAGTTTTCGTCGAGGCAACATTCTACTGTATGTCATTGAGGTTACAGTGATACACGCGAGTTTACTGCTGTCCTTGATGCTTTCCTGGAAAAACAGAGAACCATCTGCCTCTAAACTTACTTGCATCTGCGTTAAAGGATGACCGTGGGTGGATGGTGTGGTCGGTTTAGATGGAATTGTAACGAGGTATGAATTAATGGTAGACTGATGATGCATTCTAGAGAGAGAGAGGAAGATGCTGCTGCAGGTCATTTGACCATTTTTTCCCGTTGTTCTGTCGGGATGCATCAGTTGTGTGACTTAACCTGCATTCAACTCACACACAACTGCGTGTGACTTAGGGCACTCTCTACTTGCGATCGTTAACAGCAAACCTCTCTGTCATCAGAGGACATCCATCTAATGTGTGATGAAACATGTCCATGCTGCTTCGACGCATTCCTCTAGACGAACGAAGATTTATGCTACGTACTCCATTCCCTTTCTGCATCTTGGGCATAAAATCGAATCTTAGTTTCATAGCTATGGTGATTCTAAATTAGCGATTGTTGTTTGTGAGATACTGCAATCCCCGTGTATACATCTGCTTGACAGATGTCCTGTTTACGAGGTTAGTGGCAGCATGACGTGTAACTTTACATGTCAAACACTGCTGCTATGCATTTGTTTCTTTCTCTGTTACTAACGATCATTTTATATAGGACTAATGCGAGCATAGTATAATTTGTGAACCATAATCGGATGTGAACAGCAGGTGTTATTCACCTCTGGAAAGCTATATTGTGCATGTATAACAAAGAATCGATGTTTTAAGGATGCAGTTTTTTCACTTTACACTTTGTCAGCAAAGTTTATCGTAGAGAAACCAGCACAGAGAATGTATATCAGGCGCTGTAAATATATTTCTTACTTTGGAATAGTAATAGCGTTACATTCTAAATTACTAATAGGTCAGAAAACGGCACAATCTAAAATTATAGCATGTTTTTAATTGCAGAACCATGTAGTCATAGTAGCGCAAATGTTTATGTTCTCTCTTACGAATACCTTCTTGGTACTGACCCCACACACTACAACAATACTTTAGAATTGATGTTGCAGTTAATTTACAGAAAATGCTTCACTCTACGTTTGTCTGGAACTCCATCATGCATAAAAAACCCGTTTCTTGATCTTAACCGTCTATTATATCATCAAAACACTTTCATATCTACTATACACCGATAAAGGGTGCTAACCTCCTCGACATTCGCGCATCTGGAGGAATCTTGTGCTCTTGGATGGGTGCGGGAGAGCAGCTACAGACTCGGTTTCTTCTGTTCCTCCATGAAACGTGGAATGTAGCGGTCTACTTCTGGTCAGCTGAAAACTAAATCAGTGACAGTGTTGCAAGGAGTGTTGCTCAAAGATTATGTGAG
Organism: Schistocerca cancellata; assembly: GCF_023864275.1. NCBI lineage: Eukaryota > Metazoa > Arthropoda > Insecta > Orthoptera > Acrididae > Schistocerca > Schistocerca cancellata. The sequence goes on from NC_064629.1 coordinate 60,248,472, forward strand.
GAGATCTTTCAGTCCCTAATTTTATCCTAAGAATGCGATAATGCTCTGTGACTCCCATCCACATAGGGAAAGATGGGCAATAGTAATCGTAAATTATACACTATGATCGGAGTGCTAAAAATATGTAGATCGGTCTGTGATATGCTTTGGTGTATATATTCGAGAATTAACAATGAATGGACATACTGCACAGTCATATACCTACATTTGCCATGGTACTCGAAAAGTAGAGGAGGGGTGGTTTAGCGATGATTCATAAATTTGGAAGAATGCTGCCATGTCACTAGTCAGAGTTGTAAAAAACTGGTAAAATTGCTAAAACTGATCGCACTATCAACTGTGATACTTATTACAGTACATTGGTAGTCTACTTTCCATCCCATTCATCCACTGGTAAGCTGTTGATCACCACATAACGATTGACTGACATTGCTTGTCTGTGATGGAGAAATAGTCTTGGTGGAGGGGCAGCACCTTCTGGGGATGGCTAGCACCGAAACAGCGATCATATATGTGACTGCAATACGAGGGATCAATTGTAATGGAACTTGCCATCAGCTATCCTCTTACTGTGAAAGATGAGCTGTTTGCAAACACTTCACAATGCCAAAAAACTTTTTCAACGTCCTTATGTTGGGACTGTCTTTCATGTCAATCATCCAGTGTGTGTTGCGAGAGCAGCAGCAACATCATTTACACCATGCGATGTCCAGTTTTCTGTGAGAGCCAATGGATCAAAACGTGTTTAATGTCAATTTAGAATCTGACACAGACCTTGAAGTCGTGGCGGAAAATATTGAATGTATGGCGGTGTACAAAGCATGTTACAACAGAAAAAAACAATGTATCAGGCAACAAAACAGGGGCCCATCTTGAGACTGATAGTCTGTGTGATATGGTCCTCCTATCGTACAGGTGATGAAATTTTATACCAGTCTGCGCAATCGACTTCGATCACTGACCACCTGCTCGAGTTGATAATACCTGTATATTTAATAGGATCACCATATATGCTCGATGACGGCATGCAAACAGTATTTGTTTTCGATACATCAGAAGAGAGAGATGCAGTAAAAATCTTATCGAATTTTCTGTCGGATGAAGTTAGAGGAGCTTTTAAAGCTTGTAATTTTTCTCTGGTGGATGATACAAAATAATGATGATAGAATGTTTGGGTGAAAGACGTGAATGCGCCCTGAGGGACGCAGATCTCATTCGACCTGTAATACCTGTATGTAGTTTGGAAACACATCACAATGCAATAGCAAAATCCTCGTCCTTCGTCCAGTTCCTGTATGATATGGAGTCTTCCTAACTTTCCCGATAAGAAACACCACTGTAACTGTTCATACTGTCTTTTATACTACCTTGTGTTGAAGGAGAAAGCTTCGTTTTGGCACTGACCTTACACATTGCAAATCGTTGGCGGAGCTGTGACAACATCTTTCCATTTCCACCAAGTGGTCAAAAGACGGTCCTGTTGCATTAACTCATCTCAGCCTGTTTCTACACAGGTTGCAGAAGGTGATGGATATCGCTCTCTCCGTCTTCCATTCAGAACTGACTTAAATTGGGACGATCACGTGGACAAAGCTTCAGGGAGGCCGGGGCAGAGACTGAGGAAGAGTTACAAGATGCAGAGGGACTGTCCAAAACCACGTTGGAGTTTTGCTGTAGCAGATAGGTTCGAAAAAGGTGACTCGTTTCGAGATTAACCAGTGGTTGCAATCATTAAAAGACGTCTCCTAAGGATCCACCGCAAGGATGTGGTTGAATGGTGAGACTTGATTTCTTATCGCAGACAGCATTTCTACTAGAAAGCGTCACACTACCAGCGACGCTTGTGTGTACCTGTGGAATCAAGACCACTTTATATTCAGGGTGACGGTAACGTAGTCATTGTCATCGTAATGTACGTTGCTGGCGGTAGAACCCTTCTATGGTCAGCTTGAGATATCGGTTCTCAATAGTGTTCCTCGAAAAGAACATCATCTTCCCTCTAGGGATTCCCGTTTGAACTACCTGGTAGGTTGCAGTCCATCTACTGAAAAAGAAAAATTACTTGTCATGCAAGGTGACTGTCATGATCAATTTCATTAATTAGCCTATCAGTTTGATATCAGTGACATGCCACCTGGCAGGTGTAGGAGATGGGCAGGGCACCACGGGTATGATTCTCCACTTGATGTTATTTTCATTGCAGCGACATCTTTTAATGATATTTCAATCGTCCGCCTATCTTCCTGAGTCCTGAGCTTTTATTTTATGAAGGAAAATCTTATATTGGTAGTCAAGGCATTGTTCTCGGACAAAATAAGAATGAAATACTAAATTTAAAAAACTGGTGTGATTCACAAAAATTTTAGAACATCTTCAGAGAAAATACCATTACTGTTAGAAAACAATTGAAATATTTGCAACACTCAAAATATTCAGTATTAAACACCTAAAAATAATGAAAGCAACGTCATTGGAATGAGAAAATATCAGCCATTGCCAAACGCAGTCCCATTGTTACATCGAAAACAATATATCACTACATTGTTGTGGTAATATGAACAATCACTTATTCGATAGTGTACGATGTATTAGAGTATTACGTCATGTCTGAACACATTCCGGTCCAAAATTACTGGAAACAAATAGAAGCAACCTTTATTTTTCGAATGTGTACTGACTCTGAGATAAACACTTTTTTTAAGCAGTTGCTGATACCTACGGGGAATATGCACAGACGAAAACAACTGACGCAGTGAAAGTACATGATAATTAGACACAGAGAGTTCGCTTGGTTCCCTGAAACAGTAGACAATAAAATTTGCATGTAGCATATACGCTACGTGGGGTCTGAGGAGGCTAGGCGATGAGAGACAGCCATCGCAATAAAATCAGAATTTATAAAGTGATACATAGTATAAAATTTGTATTTACATCTTGTCTATGATGTTACCTTTAAGAGACTTTGTATGTGATGAGACATTTGGTTACCTTAAGGGAGAGATCGAAAGTGAGGAGGCATCCTGTGACAGTGGCAGATCATAGCACTCTGTCATATGCCAAAAATGAATTTAATATTCTAGTCCTGTGATACCTGGTGTGACAGATAAGGAAAGGTATTTTTCTACCTGATGAAAGGTACTTAGAGGGAGTAAGGGGCACAAGTAACGATACCTTAGCGACACGAACAAGTGTGTAATGTCCGATTTCTTCTGTCTTCTAAATTAAATTGTATCGTTCGAGTGAGAAATTCGAGGTGTATGGTCAACAAAATTGCTGCCTCAGATTGTGTAAAGTAGATTTTTTTAAACCGGGGGGTCTATGGTGTGTAGAATTGTTTATAACTACTGTAAACGTCCAAGTTGAAGCGGCTCGATTTGCAGTGCACTGCGGCTGCCTGCAAGGACGGTCACGAGGAGTCGGCAACTGGAAGTATTGGGTTAGCTCAGACTGTGATGTGGCTGCCTGTCTGACGTTGCCCGCAGCAGCGAGGGCTGGCGAAGTGACCAGTGTGCTGGGTGAGTGTGTGTGCGTTGCATGAGAGAAGATTTAAAATGATGGACGTCTGCACTAGACATTCGAATTCCTACCACTGCAATCATCCCAGATGCCGTCCATGGCCGGGGGTGGTGCACTCTGGCATATACGCGCGTTCACTGAACTCTTTACGTCGGCGCTGGCGGTATACGAGGGGGACTGTGCACCTCGGGACATGAGCGCGTGGGATGTGTGTTTTCAGCTGTCTCCGACTTCTAGCGTTGACAGCTAATTGCTACGGACTATATCACGGTTTAAGTGTGTCATGTTTAGTACTTCTCAAAATAGCGCAGAGGACTCTGTCGTGCAATGGTCTTTGCTGTTTTCTCTATTCTATCACGCAGTAAAACCTTCCTCCCTCCGTCCAAATGTAGAGGAGAGAAAAAATTTAGGAAGTCTACAGTACTTTCAAAAACCCAATCACGACGTCAAATTCCCGGATGATGACTTTATTCTTTCTGAGAGCTATACTGCGTGCATGCATGCTTTCGGCACGAGCAGGCACGGGTGGCGCGGGTGTGCGTCTGTCCCACCCAGCTGCTGTCGGCGAGGCTACCCTGCAGTCGGCAGATGGCGCGCTTCGTGATCGCCAGTTTACGTGATAGTCAGGATTTTTTTTTTTTTTTTTTTTTTACCCCAGATATGTCTAGTGGACACGTTGTAGCGGAGGAGGGCGCTTACAGGACCTGAGACATACACTCCTGGAAATGGAAAAAAGAACACATTGACACCGGTGTGTCAGACCCACCATACTTGCTCCGGACACTGCGAGAGGGCTGTACAAGCAATGATCACACGCACGGCACAGCGGACACACCAGGAACCGCGGTGTTGGCCGTCGAATGGCGCTAGCTGCACAGCATTTGTGCACCGCCGCCGTCAGTGTCAGCCAGTTTGCCGTGGCATACGGAGCTCCATCGCAGTCTTTAACACTGGTAGCATGCCGCGACAGCGTGGACGTGAACCGTATGTGCAGTTGGCGGACTTTGAGCGAGGGCGTATAGTGGGCATGCGGGAGGCCGGGTGGACGTACCGCCGAATTGCTCAACACGTGGGGCGTGAGGTCTCCACAGTACATCGATGTTGTCGCCAGTGGTCGGCGGAAGGTGCACGTGCCCGTCGACCTGGGACCGGACCGCAGCGACGCACGGATGCACGCCAAGACCGTAGGATCCTACGCAGTGCCGTAGGGGACCGCACCGCCACTTCCCAGCAAATTAGGGACACTGTTGCTCCTGGGGTATCGGCGAGGACCATTCGCAACCGTCTCCATGAAGCTGGGCTACGGTCCCGCACACCGTTAGGCCGTCTTCCGCTCACGCCCCAACATCGTGCAGCCCGCCTCCAGTGGTGTCGCGACAGGCGTGAATGGAGGGACGAATGGAGACGTGTCGTCTTCAGCGATGAGAGTCGCTTCTGCCTTGGTGCCAATGATGGTCGTATGCGTGTTTGGCGCCGTGCAGGTGAGCGCCACAATCAGGACTGCATACGACCGAGGCACACAGGGCCAACACCCGGCATCATGGTGTGGGGAGCGATCTCCTACACTGGCCGTACACCACTGGTGATCGTCGAGGGGACACTGAATAGTGCACGGTACATCCAAACCGTCGTCGAACCCATCGTTCTACCATTCCTAGACCAGCAAGGAAACTTGCTGTTCCAACAGGACAATGCACGTCCGCATGTATCCCGTGCCACCCAACGTGCTCTAGAAGGTGTAAGTCAACTACCCTGGCCAGCAAGATCTCCGGATCTGTCCCCCCTTGAGCATGTTTGGGACTGGATGAAGCGTCGTCTCACGCGGTCTGCACGTCCAGCACGAACGCTGGTCCAACTGAGGCGCCAGGTGGAAATGGCATGGCAAGCCGTTCCACAGGACTACATCCAGCATCTCTACGATCGTCTCCATGGGAGAATAGCAGCCTGCATTGCTGCGAAAGGTGGATATACACTGTACTAGTGCCGACATTGTGCATGCTCTGTTGCCTGTGTCTATGTGCCTGTGGTTCTGTCAGTGTGATCATGTGATGTATCTGACCCCAGGAATGTGTCAATAAAGTTTCCCCTTCCTGGGACAATGAATTCACGGTGTTCTTATTTCAATTTCCAGGAGTGTATTTAGCGCTATGGGCTATTTGTGGCGGAAATTTTATTACTTGATTTGCATAATGTTTGCGTGTGATACTCGAACACTGAAAATATTTTTTATTATGAAGAAGGATCATCGATAGGTGGAACTGAATGTTTTAAGCGGTCTGTTTGACTCCTGTAAACGGTTAAACAATTAATTTGACAGGGTACTGAAAATGGGTTATTTCACTCTATTTCCCTTTCTCTCCAATATTAGCCAATAGGAATACAGTATTCCGAAAGGAAATGATCACCTCCATCTTCGTCTTTCGAGACGTGGGTTCACACAGAGAAGCAGGGAGTGGCCTCTCGAAAGCGACAGAGTCAGGAAGAGAGTCTGGACATTTGCCGATCAACAATATGCCGCCACTCGATGCTCTGCTTGGGGACCGCGAGATCAAAGGAGGCGGATATCCGGTCGGTGGTCGGTGGTATTCAGTAACCTGATCTGTAATTAGGACACTGGGCTGTTTTGACCTTTATGGCGTCGTCTTGACGATAGACACACACGCGGGAGACCCCAAACGGTGGCTACTATACTGCGCTTCATTACATTCCCTTTGATTACTGTTATTATGTCATTGGGAGCAAGGGTGGAGGGGTGCAGTCATGATGTCTGCCCAAGTGGGGGAACCCCATCTCCTGCAAACTGATGAAATAAAGAATATGTATGAATATATTATTGACTTTGATTCGAGTTTCGTGTCGTGAGATGGTCTGAGCTCGCATGACAAGTTGGTGCTGGTGTGGCCGGCTACGGTGTTCGCACGCTCGAGGATTCAGCCGCTCTGTGGTGAGCTGCGGCCGCTGACGGACGCGTTGGCGCTTTGCGGGTTCCCCTGTTGGCGATCACGCCTCGTGTAGCAAACTACTGTGATAGTGTATTTAAAAATACATTTTTACGTCATACAGAATCGTCTTCAGAGTTTCGACTCGGTGTATTGGCGGTCTTTTATTTTAGCGATATATATGGGCTGGGGCTGGGGCAGTTTAGAGTCCATCGCGGAAATCATTCACAGACAGGAATTTCCATGTATTTGCCTTGGAAGGAGTTCTTACGTCATTAACTTGTTCTGTTTTTTGCGTGTGTGTCTACATATATATATATTTCGAGTGAATTTCACCTTAATGTGTATCCGTTCCACGTGCACCTGGGAAGACCGTACAGCGTTTTGTGTGCGAGTGTATATGAAACAAATTGTTGAAAGCAACATTTGCAAATGTATTGAGACGTTAAACACTACACCTAATTTGTTTATGCACGCAAATATTCCGGTGTAGTGGACGAAGACTGAGAAGTTTCACAAGTGTGCCGCGATCTTTTTTTCGAGTCAGTGGCGGTATACATCGTAAAGCTGAAGCAAACTACGGTGCATTTAGAGACATATTCAATTGATTTTGTAACTCCTGAAGCAGCTCGTGCTCAAAGACTAGGTTATTACCCACAAAAACGCACTAAGTGTCTCAGGGGTGGTTTCAAAACTGTGTCGCAAACTTTTCTTTTAGAGTCCGTGTCAAAGTGTGGCGGTGGTGGTATTCCCCGCAACTGATTAAATATTCTCGCTTCATCTGCAAAGATTGCTCTCTGTGCAGTGATACATTTAATTTCTGTGACACCTTCAAGTTATATATGTGACAAAATTCCGCAACGCCAGATGTAATAACTCCCGAAGCAGTTCGCGAAATGCAACATAAGAAAGTGCGACAGGGAGGCTGGGGCAGTTTAGAGTCCATCGCGGAAATCATTCACAGACAGGAATTTCCATGTATTTGCCTTGGAAGGAGTTCTTACGTCATTAACTTGTTCTGTTTTTTGCGTGTGTGTCTACACACCATTGTGCTTCAGAAAGTGAAGAAAATAAAAAATAAGAGCCTTAACATCCCTGACTCTGGCAGCAAATATAAACTAAGCCTGCTCAGCATTTCCATGTACGATCCGAACAAAACAGCCTAGCAATAGTTTAAATATCCCACACTGTCTTATCACCCACAAACTGTTTGTACAAACAGTATTCCACATAGTGCAGTCAATTTCACGACAAATTCTTTAGCTAAATAAATAAAGTACTCGTATATTACAAACACCGCCTTGTATCCCATAAATTGTTTAAATAAACAATATTCCACATATTGTCTAAATTGTTTAAACAATATTCCATACACCGCTATCGATTACCCACCAAATTCTTTCAATAAATAAATAAAATGTTCCATACACGGCCAGAAATAAATAACCAATACTCGAACCATTGTCTAAATTGTTGAAACAATATTCCGTACATTGCAACCGGTTTCACGCCAAATGGACAATCAACTGAGTCTTTTTCCCGACAATTTGCCGGTGAAGGAGGGGGAAGGCTGGGAGGTTTCCCGGAGGGTGGATTTAATTAATTGATTAATTTAATTAATTAGTGACTCAAATTGATGTCAAAGTGTGCTTGTGTTGGCGAGGCAAGTTCCCAGAGGGGTGGGGGAGGAGGCGGTGGAGGGTGAGAAGGAGGAGAGGGAGGACTTCCTTCGTGGCTGTGGCATGCTGGTTCGTAAACCAATTTCCAGTGCTTCATTATGCTATGAAAGTTCGGGTGCATTTCCTACGTTGTGCAGCGAGAGGGGGATACGTAAACGTAAATACACTGTTGAGCTAGTACATTATGATCGCCTGCTTAATAGCTTGTTCGTCTGTCTTTGGAACGATATACATCACTGGTTCTGGGTATCAGCTATCCGAAAGTTTGTTGGTAGGTTTGTGGAGGTAAGTGGCATTAGATATCTACGCACAGGTTATGAAATTCGCGTAAATAACGGGCAGCTGATTTGCGTACGCAGCGATGGCGTCCGATAAAGATCTAGATGGGCTCCATAGGAATTACATCAGGCGAATTTGGTCGCCGAAACATCAAGCTGAGTTCACTATAATGCTCCTCCAACGAGCGGCACAGCTGCACCATTGTACGGTTTTAACTGATCAAAATGTACTACCACAGTGCGATCAGACAACTGGACTTCCGCATTTCCGGGAGAAGTTACCCATATAATAGGGTAGGGGCCCAATACTGAGGTGTGAATTTCTTAGTTTTTCCTTTCTTAAGTACAGGATTTCAGAGCAAAACAAGATCCCCTGAATTGTACTGGGGAAGCGTAATGTTTCTGAGGAGCCTTTGAATTATTATGTTTGACCTGCTTCCAGATGGACTTCAATCTCTTTGCTTCAGCTATATCCACACTGGGTGGCAACTTATTAAATTAAACAGTGGAATTCATCGGTCTCCTATAAATTGCCTCGTAGGCATATTCGTGTAATTAGTGGCACTAGGCCGGTGCCACCACACTCTCCATTGTTGCCAGATGTATCCAAGACGGCGGCTATGACGTCATCCAATATGGCGGTCTGTAGAATTGGCAACAGCGCAAGATGTCATCCAAGATGGCGATCATGACGTCAGCTGATGATGCAAGTGCCATTATCCAAGATGGTGGGAAAGCGCCATGCCCCCTTGGAAGGAAGTTCAAATTCCATCAGGATAATGTAACACACCATGGCTACCTCTACTAACCTCAGAAAATAGCGTGAAAATAGCTCACTTGGGTACCTCCACTAACCTAAGTAACCCGACTGCCACCTCTTCCTAGGGATTGGCAGGAAGTTTGAATTTTGACAGTAAACAAAGGCTATCTCTACTAACCTAAGAAAATGGCGAGAAAGAAAGGGCACTTGGGCTACCTCCACTAACCTAAGTCATCCGACCGCCACCTCTCCCTATGGATTGGTGGGAAGATACTCAGGCTGCACTGGGCTGCTGCAGAGAGGAAGGAGTGTACTTTATTTATTTTGTGACAATTTATTTAGGGGTGGATTTTGCTAGATAGTATATTTATTACACTGATACAAAACAGACACTCTGAAATGCTTGGGTCACACCACACAGCCTACAGCCCTCTAAACCACTCCTAAATTACCGAAAGAACCCAAGTACACTCCTGGAAATGGAAAAAAGAACACATTGACACCGGTGTGTCAGACCCACCATACTTGCTCCGGACACTGCGAGAGGGCTGTACAAGCAATGATCACACGCACGGCACAGCGGACACACCAGGAACCGCGGTGTTGGCCGTTGAATGGCGCTAGCTGCACAGCATTTGTGCACCGCCGCCGTCAGTGTCAGCCAGTTTGCCGTGGCATACGGAGCTCCATCGCAGTCTTTAACACTGGTAGCATGCCGCGACAGTGTGGACATGAACCGTATGTGCAGTTGACGGACTTTGAGCGAGGGCGTATAGTGGGCATGCGGGAGGCCGGGTGGACGTACCGCCGAATTGCTCAACACGTGGGGCGTGAGGTCTCCACAGTATATCGATGTTGTCGCCAGTGGTCGGCGGAAGGTGCACGTGCCCGTCGACCTGGGACCGGACCGCAGGGACGCACGGATGCACGCGAAGACTGTAGGATCCTACGCAGTGCCGTAGGGGTACGCACCGCCACTTCCCAGCAAATTAGGGACACTGTTGCTCCTGGGGTATCTTCGAGGACCATTCGCAACCGTCTCCATGAAGCTGGGCTATGGTCCCGCACACCGGTAGGCCATCTTCCGCTCACGCCCCAACATCGTGCAGCCCGCCTCCAGTGGTGTCGCGACAGGCGTGAATGGAGGGACGAATGGAGACGTGTCGTCTTCAGCGATGAGAGTCGCTTCTGCCTTGGAGCCAATGATGGTCGTATGCGTGTTTGGCGCCGTGCAGGTGAGCGCCACAATCAGGAATGCATACGACCGAGGCACACAGGGCCAACACCCGGCATCATGGTGTGGGGAGCGATCCCCTACACTGGCCGTACACCACTGGTGATCGTCGAGGGGACACTGAATAGTGCACGGTACATCCAAACCGTCATCGAACCCATCGTTCTACCATTCCTAGACCGGCAAGGGAACTTGCTGTTCCAACAGGACAATGCACGTCCGCATGTATCCCGTGCCACCCAACGTGCTCTAGAAGGTGTAAGTCAACTACCCTGGCCAGCAAGATCTCCGGATCTGTCCCCCATTGAGCATGTTTGGGACTGGATGAAGCGTCGTCTCACGCGGTCTGCACGTCCAGCACGAACGCTGGTCCAACTGAGGCGCCACTGGGAAATGGCATGGCAAGCCGTTCCACAGGACTACATCCAGCATCTCTACGATCGTCTCCATGGGAGAATAGCAGCCTGCATTGCTGTGAAAGGTGGATATACACTGTACTAGTGCCGACATTGTGCATGCTCTGTTGCCTGTGTCTATGTGCCTGTGGTTCTGTCAGTGTGATCATGTGATGTATCTGACCCCAGGAATGTGTCAATAAAGTTTCCCCTTCCTGGGACAATGAATTCACGGTGTTCTTATTTCAATTTCCAGGAGTGTATAATGCTCTACAGACGCTCTTGCTAGTTGTAAACTGTCCAAATAATGCATTGCACAGCCTACAGACCTGCAAACCACTCGTAAATAATGGAATACATGTATGTCCAGAGAGCCAAACAAATCGTAAATTGTCAAAATAATAATCCATCTAAAAGACTCTGCAAACATGTTTGCTAACATCAACTGTTGAAATCATGCACCAGTCTTTATTTAAACAATTTTAGTCACTACCACCATCCAGTCTGTTTGCCATGAGGTCCAGAGTCCAACTGACCTAGTACACAGTACCACCACCAGAGGTCACCGTCATCAGCTGCGTGAAGCAGTCCAAGATGGTGGCCATGACGCCAGTACCGTTATCCAAGATGGCGGATTTTGGCGGGAAACAGTGTGTTCACTACAACGTCTGGACCTAGTACACAGTACTGCTACCTGAGAGTGCTGTTGTCTGTTCTGTGATGTAACCCAAGATGGTGTGGGAAAATGGCTGGAAACAGTGTGGTCACCATGAGGTCTGGACCTAGAACACAGTACTGTCGCCAGAGGGCTCTGTTATCCATTCTGTGACATAACCCATTACATGCAGGAGGCAGATACATGGGTAGCAGGGACTGTGTGGCATGGACTGGGCAGTTTTTTAGGTTAGACAGTATTGGGAAAGATCAAAAAGGGCTCCAGTCTCAAAGGGTACAGGGCAAAGAACCGATGAGAATCGACCAAGCAGCAGTTAGTATTGTAGTTGTTAACTGTTGTAGCTGTGTTGGAAAAGTACCAGAGCTTCAAGTGCTGATAGAAAGCACTGAAGCTGAAATCGTTATAGGAAAAGAAAGCTGGCTAAAGCCAGAGATAAGTTCTGCCGAAATTTTTACAGAGGCGCAAACCATGTTCAGAAAGGATAGATTAAATAAAGTAGGTGATGGTGCGTTTGTGTCTGTTGGTAGTAGTTTATCTTGTAATGAATTTGAAATAGATAGTTCCTGCGAATTACAATGGGTAGAGGTTATACTCAACAGCCATAACAAAATAATAATTAACTCCTTCTACTGACCCCCGACTCGGCTGATATAATAGCTGAACACTTCAAAGAAAACTTGAATCTCATTACAAATAAGTACCCCACTTATACAGTTATAATTGGTGGAGACTTCAATCTACCCTCGATTTGTTGGCGAAAATACATGTTCAAAGCCGGTGACAGAAAACATCTTCCGAAATTGTACTAAATGCTTTCTCTCAGAATTACTTTGAACAATTAGTTCATGAGTTCACACGAATTGTAAATGGTTGTGAAAACGCACTTGACCTCTTAGCCACAAATAATCCTGATCTAATAGAGAGCGTCATGATGGATACAGGGATTAGTGAACACAAGGTCATTGTAGCGAGGCTCAAAGCCATACCAACCAAAACCACAAAAAATAAACGCAAAATATATCTATTTAAAACAGCAGATAAAAATTCGATTGATGCCTTCCTAAGAGAGAGTCTCCATTCCTTCCTAGCTAATTATGCAAGTGTAGACCAGATATGGCTCAAATTCAAACATAGATTATCGACAGCAATAGATAGATTCATACCGCATAAGTTAATAAGAGACGGGACTGATCCACCATGGTACACAAATCGCGTCAGAACACTGTTGCAGAAGCAACGAAAAAAGTATGCTAAATCCAGAAGAACGCAAACTGGCTAAGTTTCACGGAAAATCGAAATTTAGTGCGGATGTCAACGCGAGATGCTTTTAATAGTTTCCACAATGAAATACTGTCTCAAAATATGATAAAAAAAACCAAAGAGATTCTGGTCATATTTAAAGGACACCAGTAGCAAAAAAACAGTCAATACTATCACTGCGCAATAGCAAAGGAAATGTTACCGATGATGGTGCCACAAAAGCGGAGTTACTAAATACAGTTTTCCATAATTCCTTCACGAAAGAAGACGAAGTAAATATTCCAGAATTCGAAACCAGAACAGCAGTTAGCATGAGTGACATAAAAGTAGATATCTTAGGTGTTGCGAAACAACTCAAATCACGTAAGAAAGGCAAGTCTTCCGGTTCAAATGGCTCTGAGCACTATGGGACTTAACATCTGTGGTCATCAGTCCCCTAGAACTTAGAACTAATTAAACCTAACTAAACTAAGGACATCACACACATCCATGCCCGAGGCAGGATTCGAACCTGCGACCGTAGCGGTCACGCGGTTCCAGACTGAAGCGCCTAGATGCACGACCACACCGGCCGGCCAAGTCTTCCGGTCCAGATGGTATATCAATCAGGTTCCTCCCAGAGTAAGCAGACACAATAGCGCCTTTCTTAGCAATCATATACGACCGCTCACTTGACGAAAGGTCTGTTCCTAAAGACTGGAAAGTAGCATAGGTCACACCAATATTCAAGAAAGGAAATAGGAGTAACCCATTCAATTACAGACCCATATCACTGACCCCAATTTGCAGTAGGGTTTTGGTGCATATACTCTACTTGAATATTATGAATCACCTTGAAGAAAATGACTTATTGATACATAACTAACACAGATTCAGAAAATATCGTTCTTGTGCAACACAGCTAGCTCTTTATTCCCATGAAGTAATGAGTGCTGTCGACAAGGGATCTCAGATCGATTCCATATTCCTAAATTTCCAGAAGACTTTCGATACCGTTCCTCAGAAGCGACTATTAATCAAATTGCGTACATATAAAGCATCGTCTCAGTTGTGTGACTGGATTCGTGATTTCGTCTCAGAGAGCGGATCACTCGCGCTGCTGCTGCTGCACAGGCAACTGCATTGAACGCTGCCAAGATGCCGTACAGACGTTATCGTCGTCGTTCCAGACAAACAATTTATAAAACCATTGAGAACATAGAATTCTCCACATCTGCTGCTGACAAGAAGAAGAACGCTGTCAAGAATACTGCTGCCACTGCACTACTCGACGGACCTTCTGTTTTCTGTGGATGTAGACTTAATTTTAGTATAGACTTGAATGATACATTTTCACACGGCAATGGTTGGCTCACAGTAGACGGTAAATAATCGAGTAGAACAGAAGTGATATCTGGCGTTCCGCAAGGTAGTGTCATAGGCCCTCTGCTGTTCCTGATTTATATAAATGATCTACGTGATAATCTGAGCAACCCTCTTAGATTGTTTGCAGATGACGCTGTAATTTACCGTCTAATAAAATCATCAGACGATCAATTCCAATTACAAAATGATCTAGAGAGAATTTCTGTATGGTGCGAAAAGTGGCAATTAGCACAAAACAAAGATAAGTATGAGATCATCCACGTGGGTACTGAAAGAAATCCGATAAATTTTGGATGTACTATCAAACCTAAGGGCTGTCAATTCGACTAAATACCGAGGAATTACACTTACGAGCTACTTAAATTGGAAAGACCACATAGATAATATTGTGGGGAAGGTGTACAAAGACTGCTCTTTGTTGGCAGAACACTTAGAAGATGCGACAAACCCACTAAAGAGACAACCTACATTACACTTGTCCATCCTCTGCTGGAATATTGCTGCGCGGTATGGGATCCTTAGCAGGTAGGATCGACGGAGGACATCGAAAAAGTGCAAAGAAGGGCAGCTCGTTTCGTGTTATCGCGCAGTAGGGGTGAGAGTGTCACTGATGTGATACGCGAGTTGGGGTGGCAGTCACTGAAACAAAGGCTGTTTTGTTTGTGGCGAGATCTATTTACGAAATTTCAATCACCAACTTTCTCTTCCAAATGCCTAAATATTTTGTTGACACCCACCTACGTAGGGAGAAAATATCATCATAATAAAATAAGAGAAATCAGAGGTCGAACGGAAAGATTTAGGTGTTCCTTTTTCCCACGCGCCATTCGAGGGTCGAATGGTAGGGAAATAGTATGAAAATGGTTCGATGTACCCTCTGCCAGGCACTTAAGCGTGAATTGCAGAGTAACCATGTAGATGTATATGTAGATGTAGACTGTCTGGAGGGGGAAATGACTCAACCTCCGCTGGGCTGCTGGAGAGAGAAAGGAGTATACTTTATTTATTTGGAACAATTTATTTAGGGATGGATTTCAGATAGTATATTTATCACACTGATACAAAACACACACTCTGACATGCTTAGGGTCACGCCACACTGCCCACAGACCTGTAAACTACTCCTAAATAAGGCTGTGCAGACACACAAATAACTCCTAAATTACCGAAATAATTTCAGTACACAGCTCACGGACATGCAAACTCCTCCTTGACCCGTAGTAAAGTTATATTTTGACTAAAGTTCAGTCTTGATCACACCATTTATGTTTCAATGATATAAGTAACCGGTTTCGTTTATTTTTACACAACCATCATCAGACCCATGGCTCCCTTAGGATGGTAGGCGGAGCTCTCCTCAGCTGCTACGAAGTTTATGCATCTAGCAGGTGGAAGATACTTTTGCTGGTTCTCAGTACGTGAGAAACACGTTATTTGACTTTGTAAATTATAGGGGTTATTTGGAATCTGTTACAACACCGAGATCAGTATTAGCGAGTGGAAATATCAGTTTACTCTATTTTTCCTCTGTCGAATTTTTTTCACATAAAGGATTTCACAGACGGGATAAGTTTTTAGTTACTCAGTGGTCTAGTGCATGCTCCACCTTGCTAAAGTTTGGGTTTTGTAGAGAAATAATTTCCAGTCTGTATCTCCGGAATGATGTTGCTCGAGCGATCAGTACAATACTGCTGCGTGCTTGATATCAGGAAGTACCGCGAAAATGGTATAATATTATGGCAAACCATATGAAAATTCATGTGTTATTGTAATCCCAGTGTCTGGTTATGGGTGTAGAAAAGCAAGCTAGGAAGCAGTAACGCGCCCGTGCTGAGGGGAAACGAGATCGAATTTGTAGAACAGTTGTGAGAGTGACTTCGGTCTGCTGAGGGCGCTCTGGTCACCTGTCGGAGGTGGATGACTGCCGACCTCACAGGGAAATATCTAGAGCTGTGAGGAGTGTATACGGTGCTGTCTGATTCCACAGTATATGTACAAATGATGTAAAAGGGCTGCTTTTGTATGGTGCAGACGAATTGCATGGTTACTACATTGACACGGTACGCAGTGTTACACTGCTGGGTTGGAGATCGGTTTCGCACTCTAATATTCAAGCTCCTGTCCTCAGTGGGAGAGCCCTGTAATTGAGTAAGAGTTTTTCAGTATTTGACGATATGTAGGGGCACTTTGCAAGGTTTAATTGTTGTTGCAATATTGCACTCTGTGAAAATAGTTTTTTTTTGCTGATGAAAGCCTCGTCTGCAGAAATAAAAAATGGTGAACGGTACTTCCACGCCGGCGGCATCAGTAATTCACCGGGTAAATTCGATAAGAGCCAATCATAATGCACAATTCATCCACAAGACATCCTTTGTGCTGGGATATAGGAGTCACTACATAGCGGTGGGAAGTGTAACACATGATGGACTGGGTGCCATATTAGGATCTCCAGGAAAAATGCATTCGACGTTATTCTGCGCCATTTTCGCAAACAGGTTCTGTTAGGACAAGAATTTCAGTGCATACAAGCCGAGACATCACGAAAGCTCCTACAAAAGCGCGCATTAAGTATTTCTGGGGCACTATACAATTTCCGAGAGTTCGACTTGGTTCTTATTGTAGATAGCCATGTGGCTTCAGTATGTCATTGAGAACATTTCTAGATGCGCTTCCGATGGTTTGTAGCTACACGCAGTGGTGCATCAACCGCACGTCATGCATGTCCGATTAGAATCGCTAGGGAGAACGCAGCCTGTGCTATTCTGGACGGATTTCTACAGCATCGGCGAGGGTGACTCGCTCGGCAATTAGGTCTTCGGTGAACCGCAGGTAGAGAGAGGGATCACACCAGCAGCGGTGAACCCACACGTGTGGCCCAGAGGAGGACTTGGCGCTTATTTAGAAGGACATGTGACATCAATATAACACTCGAAGATCTTTAACTGTAGAGGTGACTTTGACATTCCATCGGCAGTTGCATGAGAGTGATGGCTCAGGCTGGCTTGCTTCCGGCAGTGGCTTGCAGCGGTGTCGACATGTGTGCGCCCTTGGAGTGTCTGCGTTTCGCAAATAGGTTTCCGCTCTCGTCTGGTCGCACCAGCAACGGTGCCTAGGTGATCACGTATTTCAAGAGGAATTTCTCATGTGTCAGTTATAAAAGGGATGCCGCCGCCTCATGCTTGATTGTCCTGAATGGGGGCCTTTGAGTAGCTTGGCAGCAGCCGGTGCATCCTGACGTTTGGGAGCGTATGCGATACCCTCCTGTTTGGTCCAGTGGACAGGGGTCAGCGGGCAGTGCCTGTACATGTTGTTTGCATTAGTTTGTGTCTGCACATAGGTGTAATGCATTGTTTAGGAGGAGTTTGCATGTCTGTATGCTGTGTTCTGAAATTATTTCGGTAATTTAGGAGTTGCTTGCGTCTGCAGAGCGTTATTTAGATGTAGTTTACGGGTCTGTGGGCAGTGTCGTGTGACCCCAAGCATGCCAGAGTGTGTGTTTTGAATCAGTGTGACAAATATACTATCTGAAATACATTCCTAAATAAATTGTTCCAAAATAAATAAAATACACTCCTTCCTCTCTCCAGCAGCCCAGCTCATGTTGAGTCATTTGCCCCTCGAGACAGTCATCTTGAGTTATGTCACGGAATGGACGACAGCACCCTCTGGTGACAGTACTGTGTATTGGGTCTACACTTTCTGGTGAACACACTGTTTACCATCAAAATCCGCTATCTTGGATGACAGTACTTGCGTCATCTACTGGCGTAATGGCCGCCATCTTCTATTGCTCACGGAATGGACGACAGTGTCCTCTGGTGTGGTACTGTGTACTAGGTCAGTAGGACTGTGGACCCTGTGGCAAACACACTGGATGGCGGTAGTGCCTCATATTGTTTAAATAAAGACTGGTGCATATTTTCGACAGTTGACGATTATATTGCATGTTTGGAGAGTCTTTTAGTTGGATTTGATAAATTACGAGTTGTTTGGCTTTCTGGACATAAATGTATTGCATTCTTTACGAGTGGTTTGCAGGTCTGTAGGCTGTGCAATGCATTATTTTGACAGTTTACAATTAGCAAGCGCATCTGCAGAGCGTTATACATGGATTATTTTGGTAATTTAGGAGTAGTTTACAGGTCTGTTGGCTGTGTGGTGTGACCCCAAGCATGTCAGAGCCTGTGTTTTTATCAGTGTAACAAATGTATTATCTCTCAAAATCCACTCCTAAATAAATTGTCCCAAAACAAATAAAGTACACTCCCTCCTCTCTCCAGCAACCCAGCGCAAGCTGAGTCATTTTCCCACCACTACCTAGGAAGAGGTGGTGGTCGGATGACTTAGGTTAGTGGAGGTAGCCCAAGTGCCCTTTCTTTCCCGCCATTTTCTTACGTTAGTAGAGATAGCCCGTGTGGCTTTTACTGTCAAAATTCAAACTTCCCGCCAATTCCTAGGAAGAGGTGGCAGTTGGGTGACTTATGTTTGTGGAGGTAGCCCAAGTGAGCTATTTTCGCGCCATTTTCTTAGGTTAGTAGAGATAGCCATGATGTGTTGCATTATCCTCATGGAATCTGAACATCCTGCCAGGGGTGCGTGGTAGGGGGCGTGGCACTTTCCCGCCATCTTGGATAATAGTACTTGCGTCATCATCTGACGTCATGGCCGCCATCTTGGGTGACATCATGCGCTGTTGCCAATTCTACAGACCGCCATCTTGGATGACGTCATTGCCGCCAGCTTGGACACATCTGGCAACAGTGAATAGTGGGGTGGCGCTGGCCTAGTCCCACTACTCATGTATATGACTATTATATGCAGAAGCTGTGTAAGCTACATATTGGTCCCAGTAAGAATGTGCTTGGGTTAGGTAATAGGACAGAATTCAAACAATTGTCTTGTGGACACATTCGAAGCAACCATTTGCCTTAGGATGAAAAAGCATCATGTGCCATTTTTTTATTTGCAACAATTTGGATACTTGTATAAAAAACGCAACATGAAATTAGCACAGTGTTTGGTCAAGACGTCATCCAGACTTTCATAGAGAAGGACTAAATGATTGACAAAAGTACACCCAACAGTTTCTGTGACCATATCTGCAAATGGTACAAGTATAAGATACCTAGAACAATGATCTATATTAGAGAAGATGTATTTCTTATTCTGTGTACTATGTGGCAAGGAGCCAATGATGATGAGGGCAACATTTTGGCGTGGTTTAATAGCTTCTGGGTGGGTCTGTAAAGGAACTTTCTACTCTTTCTCAATAGTACTAAAGTTAATTCTGCTTAATTCATCTCTCTAGAAGCATTACCTATAGTTCTTTCTTCTCCATTATAATCCTGACTAAGGACAGCTAAGAGAGCAGAATCTGAAACGTCTGTTGAAAGAATAAAGGGTTTTTCAAAATCTGGATAGACCAGCAAAGGCGAACTCGTCAGTACATCATCAATTTGTCTCATAACTATGTCACTTTGTTCCACCAAATTCAGCATCTTTCTTCAACAACTTAGCAAAACGTTTAGCCACCATCGTATAATCCTTCACAAAATTAATAGTGAGCTGAATCAAGGAACGACTGTAACTCCTTAACATTAGTGGGAACTGAAGGATTCTCAACTGCTTCTGTTTGTCTTGGGTCTGGTTTAACACCTCCTGCACTAATAATATGTCCCAGGTACTGGACCTGTGGGTTGGTAAAAGAACACTTGCATGTTTTCAGGCTTAAATGAGCACTTTTCAACTTAGACCACACACTTCTTAACCTCTCTACATGTTCCTCAGCTGTTCTTGAACAAATTATTATATTATCCAAACATACGATACACATAGTGGGCTTCAAACCTCTCAATAACAAGTCAGCAAATTTTTGAAAAGTACCAGGCGCTCTCCTTAGGTTGAAGGGCATATGGAGAAACTATTGTAATACAGAAGGAACCACAGAAGGAACCACAAAAGCGACTTTGGGTCGATCTTCAGGTGCAATCGGTATTTGGTGGTACCAAGAGTGCATGTCAAGGGTGGTAAAATACCGACAATTTCCTAATCTGTCTAATGTTTCGTCGATACGGGGTAGATGCTAGTGACCTAGTTTACTGCTCTCATATTGACAGACAGACGATAGGACTTTTCACCATTGACTGACTTCTTAGGGACCACAACGACAGGTAACGACCAGGGCCTTACAGAGGGTTGAATTATGTTTCTGGACGATCGGTATAACTTCTCCTGTGGGGATATTGTGCTGTACGAGGTAAGTTACTGACAAATACTGGTATTTCTCGAATGGCCACACATATTCCTCCACAACTGGGTACACAAGAGTCTGCTCTGACTCAACAAAAGAGTGCTGGATCAGACAAATGTGCAAATTTCTCTTGTAACTGATTCTTTAAATAAAGACGTAACTGCACGAACCATTCCCACTGGCAAGTGCTGCTAACTACTTCACTTAAACTGTTTTTCACATTGAACCGCTTCTTCAAGAACTTTCTCTCCACTAGCCAATGTAGTTCCACGTGGAATCTCTACATCTCAATACACACCGGTACTCGTATCTTCTTTCCTACCACTTCTGATTTACTTATGCTCCTTTTGACATAGATTTGCAACCAGTCAAGATCATCATTCTGCCTGGGCAGATCAACCAGAAAGTCCTATCTCACTGATATCCACGTTTTGATGACAATTCAGAGAATGTTTCCCATACCTCTGATGACTCTGACAAGGGTGCTAGTTTCTAACGCCCACGTATGCGATTCTATCAGAGCCTGTGGAGGAGACCTCACAACACAGACATTTGCCACTGAGGCATGTGCTTACTGTGAAAACAGTGAGTCGCATCACTGAATTGCATAGTTCACGCCTTGTAAGCTGTCATCACTCCCTAAAATGACATCGAAAGCCCGTCTGTGTTTCCTGATCATTTCCATGACAAGCTCATACCTCCTCTGCAAGTTTACTAGACAGGTACCTGCAGGATTGATTATCTCCTCGCCTAAACCACTTATGTGGTGGTTTGAGCACATACTTGTTACTTTGTGAAACGTATAAAACTCTAACCTGAGCTCTTGTATTTATTAACATTTTGACAGTCCTTCCTCTGAGCTTGCCTTGTAAATTTGTCACCTCATTGTCTTATCCCTTTCTCACAGTGTTCATTGTTTTTGTAGGGAGCGAGGTTTGCATGGCAGGATCTGCTCCATGCTCGTTTCCCCACTGTGTATTTCCATTTCCCCATTGTGTCCTCCCGTTTTGCCTATTGCTTTGTGATTCATTCTGCTGGGGAAAGCTCCACCTCTGATTTTCTGGGCAGCCGTCAATTGCATGCCCTATCATACAACATTTCATACAATAAATACATTTCATACAGCCATGTGGTTCGGTATCCTACACCAATGACAATCTTTATCATTTACAAAAACGTGATGAGACTCATTGCTGCACTTGGGGGCTGACACAAATTGACCCATTTCCTCATCTAACAGCAACAATCTCACGACTTTTTGTAACGAAGGGGGGGGGGGGAGAGGGTGCCACCTCAGCTTCAGTCCCTATCTATCCTTTTATTCCATGGATAAATACATCAATAGCTCTCAGTTCTGGTTGTTTAATGATAACCTTATTTCGCATGGCATATTTGCCCAGTGCATATATACAGCAAGACACAGTTCGTATTCTATTTGCAAAAGCCTCGAAATCCTCGCCATTTTTCTGGCGCAAAGAGGGCAACTGACCTTGATAATAACTGATGTCTTCTTTATCAGAGCAGTGCCCTGCTTACCCCTTCGCCACAACATCAAAACTTGTCTCATTGCGTAAGGCATCAACAGACTTTACGAAAGTTCGGGCATTACCTGAAAGTTTCCACTTGCTTACATTCAAGAGAAAACTATCCAGCCAGGAACAAGTATGCCCACGTCATAGACGTACTGCTGAAAGGTGGTAACGCTCTGACCGGGTTTTGCCGAAAAGGACAAATGAAACTAAGGAAACGTGTTAGTAACATTTGGAATACATGTCTCGGTTTCCACTGCAGAGGCACTAGAAGTGCTTGTTGTGGTTTGACTTGCTTCCTGTCCAGTTTGACGTTCACATTGATGTAGTAGGTCGTCAATCTGTTCCTATAACTGCATATGCTGTAATAACAATTCACTAACCTACTCTCGGATGATAGCGACGTTATATATATCAGCACCACCAGCAACGGCGGCTTCTTGCCATTCCTGCAGCTGATTCGCCCCAGAGCGTGTGCTAGGCTTCGTCGCAAGATTTGAGGGCAAGTATTCAGAGACCAAAGGCGTTACAAATGAAAATAAGGCCTCAACATTTAATTTCAACATTTAATTAAAAGAAAAACCTGGCAGCTCGCTAAAGATATGTACTACGAAATAAGAGTACATAGCAGTGGTACATACATTCGTCTTTCCAGTGCCGTGTGGAGAGATGTGGCAGAGGCGGCGGCGACTGTGTGTGGCGTCAGCGACGATGAAGTCGGCGACGTCGGCGTCGGCACGGACGCTCAAGAGGTACAAGATGTGCACATATAAATCTATTTCCTTACAAGTGAACTGTTCATGAAGAATACCGTTACATTGAACGTGATGATAATGTCGCATATGTACACAAGACGAGACATGCACAAATAAATGAAGATCAAAACATGTAAACAATAGATGAGAAATACACACAACATTGAACATAATGAATGTGATGATAATGTCACAGACGTTCACAAGATGTATGCAAAATAAACATGTATTCAAATGAGTGTAAATCAAAAATAAACTGCTCACTATAATACTGTTCATCACATTACAGATGAGAATGTTATACATCTATACGATACATAGAGCTAAGACGTGTGAAACAAACGTGCACTTTACACAGCAATAATGTTTATAAAAGACTTAATTGTCAGAAATGCCAACATGGAAAATACACAAGACAGAATTGGCAAGTGACATAAGAGTTGACCTTAAGTAGTATTGTTCATCGGAGAGCGCTATAAAATCGATACAGAATGGATGGTAGTTCAAACATCTGGTCACACTAAACAATAATTTTCCGATGACACACTTTGTACTGACAAGGATATAGTAGATAAGATGGGGTGGGTAGCACCTTCACGTTTTCAACAGTGCACGTCTTATAAGACGTACAAAAATAAGATTTCTACCTTTCCTTCTTCCACAGAACCCACAATCAATATGTCTAAAGTACTCATCACTGACCTTTGGGAGGCCTGCTCCTCATTTAGTAGGTTGCATAGTGTTAGCTACGCGAGCCACGTGGACGGACTTGATGTCAAGAAAAAAATCGTTCGGGTACCTGACTTTGTACACCCTTAACTTAAGCATGCGAAATATTTTTTAAATAAATTCAATAGAGTAAGCTGTGCGAACCGTGCCGACATCTAGAATGTCAATAATCTAAAAACAAATCTTTTGTGTACCTTACTTTGTACATTCGCCATATTTTACCCAACTCTTAAATTCTAACACGCAAAATAATCATAACAAGCTTCAATCAACGTTTCATGCACTACTTTGCAAAGGTAAAATGTCTGCTGCGTAAACTGCAAGGTACCTTTGTTACAAATATTGGTGCGTGTCTAGGTTTCACCTTTCACTCTAGAGTCATTACACTGAATACCTCGCATGGTAATACGTTAAAACATGGATGCATCACACTGCATTACAATTAAATATATACAATAGACAAACAAAAATGGAAAGACATTGAAACGACAATGAGCTTGTATGAGCTGCCTGATACTCCCACACTACTGGAAGTATCACACTGTCAAATGTGGGCAGTTCCTCTCAGCCTTGCACTGCACACACACACACACACACACACACACACACACACACGCGACCGTCATATCACCTCTCCACATTCACATCAAGTGTTTCACAGTCCAGACACACTAAAAAATTTCTATCTAAGCACAGAAATTACATATTAATTATTGCAATTATTCACAAAATACGACATGTTGTTAATAGTTATAAACAATTTTCTATACCACTACTGGCGTACAGTACTCTATTGAGTCTCGTACTCTCTCAGGCTGTGGGCGTTAAAAATCCCAACCTCGCACTCTTGCTTAGGCACTGAGTGCTACTGCCTGTCCAACCGAGTATGAGCCCTTGTACAGGTGGTAGAACTTTGCTATTCTTTTCTTTTCAGCATCCGACGACCTACGCATTGGAACGGGGACTCGGTTCCCGACCTCGTAAGTCTTCATCCCTTTTCCCTGCTCCCTGTCGATTCTTTTCGTCGTCTTCTCCACCATGAACTCTTGGTCTCCATTCATGCGTTGCTTGTGTCTCTATGCCTCTCCTCCGCCGGCGGTTTGACAATCCTGTCAGCCACAGACTTCTCTGGTTTCTGGAACTGTACGTCTGTTTGTCTGTATCCTGTACTGCAATGCACGGCATCGTTGAAGTACCTCCGTATCTTCAGTAGGTGCTGTACCCAGGCGTTGTGTCTGTCAGGAACCAGTATTGTAAAGAACATTCCCAGTTGGCGCATGTATCGTTCTGCAGGGTTAGATTGAGGGTTTCTAATCACTTTGATCCGTTCCTTTTCTAATCCTGCCTTCCATCTCGGAGCTGTGAAAATTGTGGCACGGTCTGAGAAGACTCTCTTGGGCTTCCCACATGTGCACACATAATCTTCCGTCAAATTTTTACACAGATTTTCGTTGTGGTGCGCTTTGTGGCGTACAGCCTGACGTGCTTACTAAATGCGTGCGCAACAACGAAAATAAACTGCCGCCCGAACTGTCCCTTCGGCAGAGGGCCGTAATGATCAACGCACACCAGATCATTTGGTGCTTCTGGTGTGATGGCATGCATTTCACCTAGCATAACCGCGTTAGGATGTTTTACACGCTGGCACATGTCGCATTTTCTAACAATCTCCGTAACTATCCATTTGAGAATGGCATGTTCCCATTCCTTGGCGATTTTCGCACACAACTTCGTCGCCCTGCAATGGCCAAGGTGCTGGTGGTACCGTTCGATTAAATCTTCTAAACGTGCGTCAGGGAGCCAAATTTTCTACCTTCGTTCTTTCACATTCCACCTGAAACATACCCTCCACTCGACTGAGCACAATAGAGCAGTATTTCTAATTCGCACATTCTCCTCACCAATGCCGTACATCAGGAAGTCCTTTACTCTCCGGTTTTCTGGCTAACTCTCTCCTGTATTGTCGGATGCACGCCTAGTCCCATTGTTGTAACACTGCCATTACAACTTCATTATTTTCTCACGCGACGTTTTCTTCACCGCCGTCTTCCCGCAAAGGATTTCGGCTTAACCAGTCCGAAAATTTGTTGTGTTTACCTTGGCAATAAGCGATTTACATATCCAATTCCTGAATCGACAGGGTCCGACGCATCATCTGACTGTTCTTAGGAACATTAGGGCATGGTGGTCTGTATATAAACGAGTTTTTTGGGTGATCAGGTAACTCCTAAACTGTTTTGCCGCATAGACTATGGCCAATATTTCTAATTCTGTAGTGAAATACCGTGTCTCTGCATCCAGTGGCTTCCGGCTACATGTGGCCACAATGTGCACGTTCCCATCCTTGTCTTCCTGTTGTAGACATCCCCCAATGCCTCGTGCACTTGCATCTGTGAAGAGTTGGAAAGGTGCCAGGAAGTCAGGATGCACCAAACAAATACTGTCGTGAAACGCAATCTTAACCTTCTCGAATGCATTTTCCTCCTCGTTTCCCCAGCTCCACTTCTTGCCCTTCTTCAACAGTGCGTATAGATGACTCAGCATCTGCGAGAAGTTGACAATGTGGCCTCTGTAAAATGAAATCAGCCCCAAGAATGTCTTAATTCTCCTACGCCAGATGGCCATTTCATTTTCTTGATTTCCTCGAATATGCACTTTTCTGGACGGATACATTTCCCTAAGATCTCGAACCCGAGTTATACCACCCAGTTTGTGCACAAGTTCGCTTTGTCAGGCCTGAAGGCCACGCCGTATACCTGGAGTACTGCCAGCAGCTGCTTTATATGCCACATGTGTTCTTCAAAAGTTGCAGATGCGACAATTATGTGGTCGATGTACGTGGTACAAAATTGCCTCATCGCTGGAGTGATTATACCATTCAGAGACTTCACAAATGGTGAACTTGAGTCCTTAAGCCCGATTGGTACTCGGCTGTACACGTACTGTTCATCTTCGAATGAGAAGGCCGTGTATATTCGGAAGGATGGATCCAGATCAATTTGATTGAAACCAGGTTGAATGTCAAAGGTTGACAGCCAAATTTTTCCCGAGAACTGGCGCAGTATGTCCTGGATAGGCTCTGGCCTTGTTCCGTCTGCCTCAATATGATCATTTAATACCCTCGCATTGAGGGAACAATGGACCGACCCATCTTTCTTAGTCACAACCGCGAGCGGATTCACATATTGCAACGCGGCCCACGATATGACTCCGGCTGCTTCCGTCGCCTATATCGCTTCCCCAGTAGCTTTTCGGTGCTTCCAGGCCACTGAGTATGTTTTACCTGTCGGCGGCCGGTCACATGTTACTCTAAACTTGTGGACCGCACCACGAAATCTTTCCAGTAGGACTGAGAATATATCCCCGAATTCCATGATAATTTTCTACACCTCCCGTCTCTGCTACAGGTTCCACCATGGGTTAGCTTGAATACTCTTTCTAAGTATTCCCTCCGGATCAACCTCTGGGTTATCCACGCACACTTCTGGCTGATCGCCTGTACACAGGGCGCCATCTATTGTGTCCCTTGTTCCTGAGTGAGACGTGATCAATTTATCTCGCCACTTCGACGCATGAAAACACCTGAAGTCCTCCGAAAACTGTCTTACTTTTGCAGATTTGGAACTGTAGAGGAAACAACATTGTTTTCTACTGCCACTCCGCAATCGCTTTCGCATTCTGCACTGCACATGAGCTTCTCTCTTACTTTGGGGGCTTCACTTTCAACCTTTTTCATTTTCTCGGCGCGCTCATCGTCACGGCATTTGACTGTGGTCTCGCTCTGTATATTACCATGTTCCTTTTTGAACGTGTCATCAGTAATCACATGGGTGGCTTGGGATATCATGGGAGTGTACTCATTTACGGCCTGTGGCCCTATAAACTCTAATAGTATATGTGTGAGGGTCTCTAACCCACGACCAGTGACATCATGTCCGTCGTGTTCACTTTCACCGGCTGTGTGCATGGGACTCTCGTCAGGACTTTCGGACGGCAAACTGACTTCAATTGGAACCCCTGCTCCCTCTAATAAATCACCTTTTAGCTCCTGTGGCCCATCTATGAAAATTTACATACATTTTACTAAATTAACTTTGCCGTTTGTTCCCTCTGCACCCCATGTGATCGGATCTTCGAACAAACTGACTACAGTTTTAGTGATCCAATCCGTGACCACCACTCCACTCGAGAGTATATGATTCCTGATGGTAAAATCGAGCGATAACCCACAGATGACAACTGCATTCACCTGGAAGGTACTTCTTCCGTCGCTTAACGACACCAAGACCTTTTTCTCTACCTTCTTTCTTTTTGCCCCAAAAGCGGGAATTAGTGAGATTCCTTTTACAAGTATCTCAGCTAGTTTACTACCAATTTCTACCAGCTTTGAGTAAAAATACGTTGAAAGTGCTGTAACTTCCGACTCAGAATCCAGATATGCTTTCGCCTTAATTCCTTCCAGGGTTATTTCAATGAGTGGATACCGATTGTTCACATTTTCTGGCAACTCTGGGTCATCACAGTACTGGCCAATGTCGTCTTGCGCTTGTGAATGCCAGTACCGCACATTGCGTATGTGATGGCCCTTCTCTACTGTAGCGTCCCCTGAGATATCCCATTTTCTCCGATCATTCATTTTGTGATCTCACACTCCTCTGCCTGAGGTGCGGTCAGAGGTGGTGAACCTCTATTATTCTCACGTTCTCTCCCATTATGCGACGCTTGCACGCACTTCACTTGGCGTCTGTGGTTTGGCGCTTCGTTCCTGCCTTGTTTTCCATGGTATGGACCATGACGTCTATCTCGCTCTCGCCTATTCCCCTCTTCTGTCCTTAGTCCGTTATTACCCCAGTTCTGCCTGTCATTGCGGTGCACAAACCATTGCGGCGCCCCATTTTCTGTCCTAATTGCGTTTCCATTTGCTGACTTTTGCTTCTTCTGCTCTTCGATGTCCTCCAAGGAGGAACTGTTCTCTCGGCAGTGCCCTGGCGAGTGCACATCATTGTACATGAGCAGGAAAATGTGAGCGCATCGCGCTGCACCATTCCTCATCTGACATTTTGTCATCCAAGTATCCTGCCAGAACGACAAAGTGAGCAGCGTATGTTGCCATGGATTGGCGTGACTGTGGCGCATACTGTCTCCAATATATACTCATCTTTGCACGAGCCTGTGCAGTCATATTCCAGTATATTGCCAGAAGCTTAAGTGTGTTCTCGCAAATTGTAACGTCAAATCAGGCAGCCTCCTCCTGATCGAGCGTCTGTCGTGTAAGAAGTAAAGCATTACGTTCCGCCACTCCTTCCACACGCAGATACACGTCTAAATTCTTTAAGTATGCCTTTGGCTGAGAACTGCGCTTTCGGCCGAACTTGGGCAGTGGGATGTCCACCCCATGCATCGGGAATGCGGTCTGCAAATTCGTTGGCGTGACTTGCGTTACACGGATATTGTCTTGTCGAATTGCAGACACTTTTTCCTCGAGGACTGACACTCGTGTTTGTGTCTCCTTGGATGATTTACTTTCCTCATCTACGTGCACAGAGATATCAGTCATCTTCGCGTCTACCCGCGTTTATAAGCTGCCGACCTTCGTTTCATACTCTTTTCTCACCTCGTTTAGGTCGTCGGTGACTTCCGTCCATATTTTTTCGGTGTCGGTCTCCAATTCGTGCCTAACTTTGGCGATCTATTGATCAAGCTTGTGATTGCAAAGTTTTAGCTCAGTTAGGAGTCTTTAAAACCGCGTTTTATTCTCGTCCCTCAGGGCTGTTAACCGATATGTGTGGTTTTCTAACATCGCGAGGATTCGATCTAGTGGACTCTGACTTTGCGTATCCCCTGCAAACGTACCTTATGTTTCCTCGCTCAGCCTAAAAACTTTCCTCAACTGTCTCGACTGTTTCCATATTTATCAGTCTCCCAGACCTCAGTTGCATAGAAAAACTAAATTAAAAACTTAAAAGCGCTCCACAGAACGAACAGAGATAGTTGTGAGAGCAGCTACACAACACTTCTTTATAACTGCTCTTTGTGTGTGAGGCCTGGACAGTCTCGTGTTTGGTCTCCGCCTCAGAGTCTGCCGGCGTCCTCGATTTATAAGGAATGTCCTTACTGTAGAGAAAAACATCTTCTTAAGAACGCTGACGTCTTTCACACTCCTCCCAGTGCCAATTCCCCGCGCTTTGTGTGTGCTCCTCCCTGTGCCCATGGGCTGCTGGAATTGTCAGCCAATTCCTGCTTTCTAAGGCAGGTAAAATGACTGACGCCAGACCAGGAGAACTCAGACGCTTTCGCACAGACATGCTTGGCGTTCCGTCCAAACGGCTGCAGGTGTCCATCAGTTTTCGGCACGCTTCTCGTTGTCAGACAGGCCCTTCGCAACGTGTTCCTCCTTGAGTGAGGCGTGGATGTGCGCCCAGCTTCCCGCTGTGTGCTTGCAGACCGACTGCAGTGTGCTCTTCTCGGCGGCTCGATCCAGGGTGTCCGGCTCCTTTCTCCTCGTCGGCCGCTCGCGGCGAGTTGGCAAAAGTGGCCATTGTCGGGCGTATTACAATACCATTAGGAAAACAACCTCATGATCTGACGACAATTTCGCGGTAAACCACACATATCAAAACATTTTCTCGAAAACTGGAGTCTGCAGTTGGTTATGGATCGAGGTGTGTATTTTATTTGCGTTACTTCTATTTGTGACTTCTCTTTGCTGTGCAGTGAGGCTAAGGCATATTGTAAATGACGGATGTAATTCTTCACCTGTCAGTAAATATATACGTTGCTGGATTTACGCTGTGGGATCTTTGAAGCAGTGAGTATGCAAAATAAAATAAGGATACTGTCGCAATGGATCTTACCACTTTATTAGGATAAATCCACACACAGTAATATATGTACACTTCAGTCACAAGAGTACACATCAAAAAAATAACGAAACAGAAAGACAAAGACAATAATCAATACAAAGAGACACACCCATTCATTTTTCTTAATGTCGATTCTGTATGTCTGTATGGATTTTGGCGTTCGATGCTGCCATTGAGTGATGACAGAGGAGTCTGCTGTAGTGAGAGCAGGGTGGATCACCGTTGGCAGCACTCTAAGCAGGTGTCTGGATGTCGAATTACACCATGGAGATAGGATAGTTGGCTCGAGGCTCTGTGTTGGTAGAGGACTATGTGGATGAATGATACATTGGTAGTGATGGACAGTTGGTCCCCCAGCACCCAAGTTGCCTTGAGGTGCTGGATGGAGACATTGAAGGTTTACTATTAAGTAGGATGGAAAACGTCTGTGCCCCAAGTTGAAGTACCTTATGGGGGCCGCTATAAGATTGTAGGAATGCAACACAAATTGTATCATCTTGGAGCATATGTGGGTGCAGAAAATTAATGCCTTATTCATTAAAACTTTCTGTACAATGTGAGCTTGAGGAGGCATTATGGATGTGAGCTGTGTGACATCTGACCTTGTTTACCAGCGATGACAGTGCTGAGATTGATACTGGCAGAGAAGGCAAGAGCAAGTCCACAGGCAGTGTCAGACATTCACTATATGAAACTTTGGCGAGAGAGTATTTTAGGTACTACTTGTCAGCTGTCCTTATACCCAGTAGAATCCTTGGTAACGCTTCAGTCCACTGTGTATCGTGACAAATCAACGCAGCCTTCAGAGTTTGGTGCCACCTTTGAACCAAACCATTGCTTTGAGGGTGGTAAGCTGTTATGTGGAGGTGTTGCATTCCACAGTGTGCACAATTCTTCAAAGAGAAGTGATCTGAACTGCCACCCCCAATCAGTCATGATAGACAACAGGCACCCAAAACAAGATATCCACATATTGATGGAACACATTGCCACAGACTCCGTTGTCATATGTTTTAAGGGTATGGCTAAACCCTACTGTGCTCTACAGTCAGTGGCTGACATATTTGAAAACTCTGGAGCCAGATGTACATGTTGAAAATGGCCTTGAGGTACATCAACTGTCCCTTATAGCAGGGACGTATGGCGTATTGTTTTGCTGCATTCACAAGGAATGCAGGCACTCTCCCACATTCTGCAGTCTGGCTTTACCTCAGGCGAGACAAACTGCTCCCTAACGAGCCTTGTGGTGAGGTGAAACACTGACTGTGCCAGATTATACAAGCTGGCAAAGATGAATTTGCGGTGTTCTGCCAGGATCAAGAGACATGGCCTGCCTTGATATATATCGCACCATATGTGAACACCAGAATGTGTTGCAACTGTAGAATTGAGGTGGAATCATCTTGCTCCTGCTCCATAGCCAACTCGCCAAAGTCAATCAGTGCACTTAGGGCATGAATCGTTGACATGTAATGCCCCCATTTAAATGCTGGATATCAGTGCTAAGCTCCAGTGGTCTGTAAAACATTCGAAGGGTTGACCCTCTTTAAACTATTATACTGTCTCATATTATGGCTGCAGTTCCTAGTCATAAACCAACCACATCGTTGGGCCACCTTCAGTTTATCGGAAAAGAACCGTAGGTGTTGCTGGATACCGTGGACTGTCTGTTGCAAAACTGTACCAATAGTAGTCTTGCTCGCATCAGCCATAACAGGCAAACGCGCTGTAGGTGAGGAACGGACCAAGTTCACAGCATTTTTTAAGGATTGTTTAGTCACGTCAAAAGCATGTATCATCTCCTTCAACCACTGTACAGTTCGTTTCCCCTTAGTATTCTTCCCAGGCACTGTGTTACTATTGGCTGAATTTTCGCAACCTGTAGAATATGTCGCCAATAGAAGTTTGTCATACTTACAACCTTCTTAAGTCTTGGTATGTTGTAGGCGTAGGCACCAGTTTCATTTGTTTGTTTCTTTCTTGTGTCAGTCTGATACCTAACAGCGACAAAGAATGTGTCTGGAAACGTCATCCATTGACGCTACAAAGCGTTGAAGTTATAAGCGCTGGTGCCTCCTACTGGGCCACCCCTTCGGCAGCAAACGTGACTTTGTGTGCTGATGGATAATAGGCAGAACGACTCGCAATTTTTTCTTGTCATTCATGATTGCAACTGATTACCACGGTCGTCAATGGAGAATATGGAGCTATTTGCTGCGTAGGTAGGCCTTGTATCCTATGAATGCGATGCTCTGTTGCATTGGTTGATGTGGTTTCAGACATGTGTTTCCATCTACAGTTCATTTTTCTCCTGTAAACCGAAAAACATTGGAGGTTTTAGAGGGTTCCAGGAAAAGAATATAATGCTGATGCAAATTGGTGTCCAGAACCGTCATCCACCACGGCAACAGAGTATCGCATTCATAGGAGACAAAGTCTTCCTACATAGCAGCTAGCTCCATCTTCTCAACTAGCAACTGTGGCAATGAGTCGCGATGACTGAATAAAAAACAAAATTGTGAGATGTCCCACCTACGGTCTGTCAGTGTACAAAGTCACGTTTGCTGCCAAAGGGGTGGCCCACTGGCAGGCACCAACGCCTGTAACTTAGATGCTCTGTGACATCATTGGATGATGTTTATGGACACCAGCTCCTGTCCTCGATTTGTTCCTCAAGACACCCTCTACAATCCTTTGAGTTTGTCGCAACGTTTCTGGCATATCCTGTTTATTTGACTATACACTGAGGTGGCGAAGGTCATGGGATACCTCTCAATATCCTGTCGCACCTTCTTTTGCCCGGCATAGTGCACTAACTTGATGTGGCATGGACTCAACAAGTCACTGGAAGTCTCCTGCGGAAATACTGAGCCATGTTGCCTTCATAGCCGTCCATAACTGCGAAAGTGTTGCCAGTGCAGGATTTAGTGCACAAATTGACCTCTCAATTATGTCCAATAAATGTTTGATGGGATTTATGTCGGGTGATCTGGTTGGCAAAATCATTTGATAGAACTGTACAGAAAGTTCTTCAAACTAGTCATGAACAACTGTGGCCCAGTACCATAGCCCACTGTCAGCCATAAAAATTCCATCGTTATTTGGGAACATGATGTCCACGAATGCCTGCAAATGATCTCCAAGTAGCCGAACATCCAGAGGACCCAGTCCATTCCACGTAAACACAGCCCACACCATTATGGAGTAACCACCACCTTGCTCAATCCCTCTTGACAACTTGAGTCCATGGCTTCGTGGAGTCTGCACCACACTAGAACCCTACCATCACCTCTTACCAGCTGAAATCGGTATTCATCAGACCAGGCCACGGTTTTCCAGTCGTCTAGGGTCCAACCAATATGGTCGTGAGCCCAGGAGAGGGACTGCAGGAGATGATGTGCTGTTGGCAAAGGCACTGGCGTCGGTTGTCTGGTGCCACAGGCCATTAAGGCCAAATTTCCCAGCGCTGCCCTAATGGATACGTTCGTCGCACGCATCACATTGATTTCTGCGGTTGTTTCGCACAGTGTTGCTCGTCTGTTAGCACTGACAACTCTACGCAAACGCCATTACTATCAGTCTTAAGTGAAGGCTGTCGGCCACTACGTTACTTAGAAACTTACACAGTGACACACTGTCTGGGAAGAATACTAAGGGGAAACGAACTGTACAGTGGTCGAAGGAGATGATACACACTTTTGGTGTGACTAAACAATCCTTAAAAAATGCTGTGAACTTGGTCCATTCCTCAACTACAGCACGTTTGCCTTTTACAGCTGATGCGAGAAAGACTGCTATTGGTACAGTTTTGAAACAGACAGTCGACAGTATCCAGAAACAACTAAAGCTGTTTTCTGATAAACTGAAGGTGGCCCAATGGTGTGATTGGCTTATGACTGGGAATTGCAACTGTTACATAAGGCAGTGTAATACTTTAAAGAGGGTCAGCCTCTCGAATGTTTCACAGACCACTGAGGCTTAGCACTGAGATCCAGAATGTAAATGGGGGCATTACATGTCACCCATTCATGCCCTTAGTGCACTAATTTACTTTGGTGAGTTGGCTATGGAGCAGGAGCAAGATGATTCCAGCACAAGTTTACAGTTGCAACACATTCAGATGCCTAATTCTGGTGTTTACATATGGTGCGATACATATCAAGGCAGGCCATGTCTCTTGATCCTAAGGTACCCTAATGTTTGTTCCTGATAGAGCACAGCGACGTTCAGCAAAAAGGTCTTCCTCTTCAAGATTCTTAGAAAGGGTCAGGTGTGAGAAAACACTGTCTTTGCTCTCTTTACCATTTGTCCCCAAGTCAACAGCTAGAAACTTGTAGTCTGGATCAGCTACAGCATGTTACACAATTGAAAAAGAAACTGCTTATAATTTCTGAACATACTGCCCCGCTGACGTGAATTCTTTGTTCTCACATGCATATCGTCCACAGAATACAGAAACTACCATTTCTCCCAAAAAGCTTCTTATATTGGGTTGGCATCGCCTTCTTTGGGGAAAGGTATGTACAAAGTGTGGAAATCATTTTAAATCGCTTTGCAAGTTTTCTTCACTATTTTCCCAAAAGTAACGTCTGATTTTCTAAACGGATATCCCAATATTTTGAAAAATCAGTTGCCAGATGCTTGCAGCAAAAAACAGCATACACTGTGCCATTCTTTCCCAACGTGGTCATCTTAAGACGCTCATGTTCACAGTCAGAATCATCTCCTGTGGATGATAAACAGGTGCTCTGTTGACATACTGCATACTTTCAACAACTCCATTCGACACAAAACCGAACAGTCTCAACTTTTATGGCATGGCTGCAGCATGCAGTATACTGTTACTCGTTGATGAGATTATTCATGACACCGTCATGTTCATTATTTGTATTGTTTTAAATTATTTATGTAGTAATGAACTTGTTTCATTTTCTTTTGTTTGAGCTAACATGGCAAAAAAGAAATAGCTTGGTTTAAAAATGTTCAAATGTGTGTGAGTTCCTAAGGGACCAAACTGCTGAGGTTATCGGTCCCTAGACTTACACACTACTTAAGCTAAGAATAACACACACTCACGCCCAAGGGAGGACTCGAACCTCCAGCGGGAGGGGCCGTGCAATCCATGCATGGCACATCAAACAATGCAGATACTCCACACGGCGGCTCAGGGGAGGTTTTTTAGAGGATACAACAAATTTATACACAGAAGGAATGGGGATGAGGTGCCAAGCAGTTCAGTTGCCTCACAACTGACTCGCAGCTGTGTGTCTGTCGGATGTTACTTGGCTGCAGTGGGTGATCTTAATCAGTTGGCCTTAGTCATTCCATTGTACATGCAAACTGTTAATTCGAAGAATGCGGCCCCACTGGACGTCCAGGCTTATGAGATCACTTTGTTGTCCGGGGCTTTTCCTCAGTAACGGGTAATACCGCCAATAGTGTGTGATGATCGGTACAAAGAAGTCACAATGGAAGAATGTAGTATCAGGGTCCCACAAGGATCGGCACTGGTTAAAAAAAAATGGCTCTGAGCACTATGGGACTTAACATCAGAGGTCATCAGTCCCCTAGAACTTAGAACTACTTAAACCTAACTAACCTAAGGACATCACACACATTCATGCCGGAGGCAGGATTCGAACCTGCGACCGTAGCAGTTGCGCGGTTCCGGACTGATGCGCCTAGAACCGCTCAGCCACCTTGGCCGGCAGCACTGGTTCCATTACTTTTCTCATTGCCTATATGTTATTGGTATCTCGACTGTTATCTCCCATCGCACATATGAGGGGGGACCCAAAAGTAACCAGAATCGTAATGCTGCACTTCATGTACTTGTAGTAGCAGGTTGCGCCGCCAGGGGGTTGTAGTAGGAGCTGTGTTGAGTTATTCTGCCACGCGGCGTCACCCAACAGTGAGAAGTGTGGTTTCTTTGGCAGTTCTTTGAGTGTGCGTACAGTGTAGACATGACACGAGGAAATAGCTAGTTCTTATGAACAACATGCAGCAGTGAAGTTTTGTTTCTTGCTCAGCAAGAACGCAGGAGAAACTGTTGCGTTGATTCAGACAGCCTACAAATACCATGCTCTTAGTAAAACGCAAGTGTACGAATGTTTTTCTCGGTTTAAAATGGGAGAAATGGTGGTTGAAGATCAGCCCCGTTCCGGTCGACCTTTAAATTCTCGAAGCGAAGACAACGTCGACAAAATCCGTGATCTCATCAGTGAATATCTGCGCAGGACAATCGATCAACTCGTGAACTTGTCCGGGTTGTCCTGGAGCTCACTTCAGCGCATCTTGACCACCGATTTGGGGATGCAAAGAGTGGCAGCAAAATGCGTTCCAAAGCTTCTTACCAGAGATCAAAGGGATCATCGCGTTCAAGCCTGTCTCTAAATGAAGGATGCATTCAAAGATGATCCACAGTTTTTCAACAAAATAATTACAGGTGATGAGTCATGGAGTTATGGGTACGATCCAGAAAGTAAACAACAGTCATCACAATGGAAGTCACCTGGCTCACCTTGACCAAAAAAAGCTCGACAAGTGAAATCGAATGTGAAAACGATGTTGATCTGTTTTTTTGACATCAAAGGGATCGTGCACTCTGAATTTGTCCCTGAAAACCAGACAGTAAACCAACAATTCTATTTGGAGGTTATGAAATGGCTTCGCAGAAGTTTGTCGCGAAAACGTCCAGCTTTGTGGGAATCTGGCGTGTGGTTCCTGCATCACGACAACGCTCCCGCGCACACAGCTCTCAGCGTTCGCCAGTTTTTGGTTTCAATGAAGACGACTACCTTGATCCACGCGCCCTATTAGCCGGATTTAGCACCCTCGGACTCCTTCCTATTCCCGAGGATGAAAAGAGACTTGAGAGGGAAGCATTTTGCAGATGTGGAAGACGTAAAACGCAATGTCATGAAAGTGCTAGCAGGTATCAAAGAGGAGGAATTTAAAAGGTGCTTCGAACACTGGAATGAACGTTTGGACAAATGTATTAATGCTAATGGAGAGTACTTCGAAGGAGATTAAGGTTGTATTTGAAAACAATAAAGTATATGCTTTCTAGAAAGAAATTCCAGTTATTTTTGGGTCCCCCCTCGTATCATTTATATGCTGATGATCTTCAGTTATACGTAAGTGCAAGTGCAATAAATCTGCACACAGCCATCCAGAATGTAACTGCTGACTCACTTCCTTTATCAGAATGGACACAGAACACAGGTTTGAAACTTAACCCACCTAAAATGCAAGCAATCTTAGTCGCTCACAAAAAACGTATTACTCAGTTCAGAGACTCTCTTCCGCCCTTAATCCTCAACAGCACAGAAATCATCTTTTAATCCTGCCTCGGGCATGTCCTTAGGTTAGTTAGGTTTAACTAGTTCTAAGTTCTTGGGGATTATTGACCTCAGAAGTTGAGTCCCATAGTGCTCAGAGCCATTTGAACCAAATCATCTTTTTTCTTCTGTAAAGAATATGGGGATTATACTGGACCACCACCTAGAGTGGACTGAACACACAACTGTGATCTATAAGAAAGTGTCAGCATCACTTCATTCATTACAGACACGAAAAGATGTATTTACTCTCGAACTAAAGCAGAAACTTTTAGAATTACAAATACTCTTAATCCTTGATTATAGCGATCCTATTCTCCAAAGACTTTCGTATGAGGGAGCTCAAATTGGCTGGAACTGGCGATGAATCCTTGTGTGCGATACA
Source organism: Schistocerca cancellata (assembly GCF_023864275.1). Taxonomy (NCBI): domain Eukaryota; kingdom Metazoa; phylum Arthropoda; class Insecta; order Orthoptera; family Acrididae; genus Schistocerca; species Schistocerca cancellata. The sequence continues at coordinate 60,286,425 of NC_064629.1, forward strand.
TTCGTGATATACACGGTTTTGACCATATCACTCTTGCCTGTGAACAATTATCATGGCTACGAGCAGATAAGCACAGAGATTATCATACCCTGTGTTTCCTGTATCGTCTTCTTAATCATTCCACTACACATTTATCTTCAACCCTTACACTACTTTCTGAACAACACTACAGAAATACTTGTTCTTAACAAAGTAAAATCCTCTCTGTAACACTACACAAAACTGCCATGTTCTTTAAATCATTTTCTGTATCAGAAACACTACTTTAGAACAATCTTCTTCAAAATCTTAGAAAAATTAAAATCCTGTCAAACTTCAAAAGACAGCTAATGGCCCTCCTCCTATCACAATAGCTATCGCTTCTTACAGCTCACTGTCATCAACGCTTCCTCCCCTATCACGTTGCCTTCCCCTTGTCTACAGAGTTCTCTATTAACCTTATTTTCTTTCGTAGCAGCGATGGTCACTTTCATTTCAATTCTTTCCTCCTTCATTACCCCTTGCACATGATCTAATACCAAACAAAGGTTCAAAGTACTAAACTAACCAGTATCATTCTTAATAATTCCATTATTTTTATTATTATTGTTATTGCAAATTATTATTGAGTTTGTTTTGTAATAACTACGCTGAATATCCAAAGAAACAGGTACAACTACCTAAATTCATGCAGGCCCCTGCGAGCACACACAAGTGATGCAGCATGACATGGCATAGACTCAACTAATGTCGGAAGTAGTACTGGAGAGAATTGACACCATGAATCCTGCAGGACTATCCATAAATCCGCAAGGGTATGAGGGGGTGGAGATCTCTTCTGAACAGCACGTTGCAAGACATTTCAGATTAGCTCACTAATGTTCATGACTGGGGAGTTTGGTGGCCAACAGAAGTGTTTAAACTCAGAAGAGTTTTCCTGGAACCACGCAGTAGCAATTCTGGACATGTGGGGTGTCACATTGTCCTGCTGGCATCGCCCAAGTCCGTCGGAATGCGCAATGGACATGAATGGATGAAGGTGATCAGACAGGATGCTTACGTACATGTCACCTGTCACAGTCATATCTAGACATATCAGGGGTCCCATATTACTCCAACTGCACATACCTCACACCATTACAGAGCCTCCACCAACTTGAACAGTCCCCTGCTGACATGCAGGGTCCATGGATTTATGAGGTTGTCTCCATACCCGCACAAGTCAATCCTCTCAATACAATTTGGAATGAGACTCCTCCAACCGGACAACATGTTTCCAGTCATCAACAGTCCAATTTCGGTGTTGATGAGCTCAGGCGAGGCGTAAAGCTTTGTGTCGTGCAGTCATCAAGGGTACACAAGTGGGTCTTCGGCTCCAAAAGCTCATATTGATGATGTTTCGTTGAATAATTCGCACACTGACACTTGTTTATGGCCGAGCATTGAAATCTGCAGCAATTTTTGGAAGTGTTGCACTTCTGTAACATTGAACGATTCTCTTCAGTCGTCGGTCCTGTTCTTGCAGGCTTTTTTTCCGATCACAGCGATGTCAGAGATTTGATGTTTTACTGGATTCCTGATATTTATGGTACACTCATGAAATGGTCGTATGGGTACATCACCACTTCGTTGCTACCTTGGAGATGTTGTGTCCCATCGCTCATGCGCCAACTATAATACCACGTTCAGACTCACTTAAATCTTGATAACCTGTCATTGTGGCAGGAGTAACTGATCTAACAACTGCGCCAGACACTAGATATCTTATACAGGAGTTACAGACCGCAAACCATATTCTGCCTGTTTATGTATCTCTGTATTTGAATACACTTTATTATACCAGTTTCTTTGGCGCTTTAGTGTAATTGATATCATTCTTAATTCCCCCATTATTTGATTCACATTATTAGTGTTATTATTAGTATCACTAGCCATCATTTTTATTAATAATGCAAAATAATGTTATTACACCAGGCCATTGAGTCACACGAAATTATTATTATTATTATTATTATTATTATTATCTATATACATAATTAAGTTTGTATGGAACCCTCAGAGAATGAGCTCTACTCACCTGATTTTTTTCTGAACCAAATGAATCTGGGAAGCCATTGCTCTGTGAATCAGGGAACCTGATGCACTGTTGCAAGAACATGCCCTTTGTTAACAATTCGACCACGATGAATGCTGATGTTTAACCTCTGCCAGTTTGTTGCATTGGTTGTACAGGGCCGTACATAACAAGGAATTTTCCTCTTGCAATGCATGACGATCCCTTTTGGTGCCCATGTACAATTTATTAGCTATAGCCAGCTGGATGTCGCACAAGGATCATAACTGCTAAAACTTGCACACAGGGGGTCTGAATGCTTCAACATGTTGTGCTATCACTAGATGCTGTGTTGAAGAGCACTTCTCTCAGACCTGGACACAAGGGGAAAATGGCAGAGAAAATCTGCCTTTAATGGGAGTTCATTCACGTCCCCTTGCTTGAAAGTCCATGTGAAACTTTGGCTGTTTCCATAGTCAACATTGCATACAATAGAGTCACAAATTATAATAATCGAACATTTGCCGCCTTCAGTTGAGGAGACAGATTTGCAATGTGGGGAAGAGTAGTGGTGTTTGGGATCATGCTAATCTCAGTATCCATGTCCAACAGAAAATATGAGTTGTACTACTGTCAAGTATGCAGAGGCGGCCATTGCATCCAGATGCTGGAAGAAAACTAGTTTGATTCACATGGTTGGAGTTTTGGCATATTTTCAAAATACTGCAATGTCTGACGCCGAATGAAATTGTGAACAGCGTGTTTGTGCTCGAGGAGGAGAGGAATTATGCATGGCCTTTTCGAAGCGCATGTGGAACCAGCACCACCACACAATCTGTTTGTTGCTGGTAACACCCTGAGTGGTAAGTAGCACTAGTTGGTTTGTTGTTGTCAGCTGACTGTGGTTCATTTCGTTACCCATAAGAGGTGAGATGTAGTGGAAGCATTGGGAGCTTAGGATGTGTGTGGTTCACATCAGCCACTGCCAGCTGTGGTGAAGGCCAAGATGGCTGTCATTGCTCTGTAGGTGGCATGTTGTGAAACAGTGTATGTGGTTGGCTTTGCTCAATAGCTGCCTGCCAAGTCGAATAATAATATCACTGCTGAGTACATGTTCTGCTGGTTGCTGCTGAGTAGTCTGCCGTCTGCAGTTTTACCTCTTATGCAAGTTTTTTGTTGAGAACACTATAATCCAGTGAGGCAATTTACTTGCCCATAGGGGCCACAGTATACTGCCTGGTATTAATGTAGGACCTACTAGAGTTCATAGAAGGCACCAAAACTGCGAGGGCGTCTATCTGTTCAACTGCTCTGAGAAAACTGCCTGTCGAATTTGATGACTTGCACAGTCTTCAATGTAATGCCGTCTTGGCTGACTCAAATTTGTAAAAAGCAGGTGGTGACAGGATGACACTGCTGATGATAGAAGCATGCTCTACTATGTGATAGAGTAATGCAGAATGTTTCACTGTATCATCAATAATGTTGTGAGTGGAGCACACTGTTTCTACAAGTACAAACCGAGTTTGTGGTTGTTCTGGTAGGGTAACAACGCTCAACAATGGATTGCTGGAAAAGTACGTGTATGCCCCTAACAGAGTCGATCCTGCCATACCATCAGATGTAACCCCATCGATCAACTGCAATATTGTAGAAAACCATGAAATCTTATGGCATGGTGTGCTGACCAAGCTATACTGAGGGATAAGAATGGATTTGTCACCTCTAAAACTGGTGAGGAAGCACAAGTCGAATTGGGAGGAGTAGGATCCAGCACAGATCCTGTAACACTTCCAGGTATCAGTCTCTGTTGCTACTCCTCCATTAGAAATACGTATATCAGATCCACGGGAGGAAACATGGAACGTCGCCACATGGAATCTACACGTCCATGTACATATGTCGGAAGAGGGTTGTAGTCACTCTCACTAGCAGCTTCAGAGTTGGGTGGCTTCGTACTGTTTGTGGTACTACGCAGTCCACGAAAAGCACAATGAGAACTGGCAGAAGGTACCAATAACCTTTGATGGTCCGTAGTATTCTTTGTAACGGTAGGTTGATAGTGCTGCATGTTTACTGAGTTCATTGTTGTCATAGGCCACCCATGTGGAATCTTTGTAGCAGTGAGTATGCAGAATAATGTACCGATATTGTTGACGTGTATTGTATCACTTTATTAACGAAAATCGACACACAGTAATATATGAACACGTCAGTCATAAGAGCACACAGCAAGACAACAACTAAACAGAAAGACAGTCACCAAAACAAAGATATATACAGTATATACAGGGTGGTCCATTGATAGTGACCGGGCTAAATATCTCACGAAATAAGCATCAAACGAAAAAACTACAAAGAACGAAACTTGTCTAGATTGAAGGGGGAAACCATATGGCGCTATGGTTGGCCCACTAGATGTCACTGCCATAGGTCAAACGGATATCAACTGCGTTTTTTTAAAAATAGGAACCCCCATTTTTATTACATATTCGAGTAGTTCGTAAAGAAATATGAATGTTTTAGTTGGACCACTTTTTTCGCTTTGAGATAGATGGCGCTGTAATAGTCACAAACGTATAACTACGTGGTATCACGTAATGTTCTGCCAGTGCGGACAGTATTTGCTTCGTGATACATTACCAGTGTTAAAATGGACTGTTTACCAATTGCAGAAAAGGTCGATATCGTGTTGATGTATGGCTAATGATGTATGCTGTTCGGTATCCTGGACGACATCATCCAAGTGTCCGGACCGTTCGCCAGATAGGAAACAGGAAGTGTTCAACCACATGTGAAAGGTCAACCACGACCTGCAACAAACGATGATGCCCAAGTAGGTGTTTTAGCTGCTGTCGCGGCTAATTCGCACATCAGTAGCAGACAAATTGGGCGAGAATCGGGAATCTCAAAAACGTCGGTGTTGAGAATGCTACATCAACATTGATTGCACCTGTACCACATTTCTATGCACCAGGAATAGCATGGCGACGACTTTGAACGTTGTGTACAGTTTTGCCACTGGGCACAAGAGAATTTACGGGACGATGTCAGATTTTTTGCACGCGTTCTATTTAGCAACGAAGCATCATTCACCAACAGCGGTAACGTGAACCGCCATAATATGCACTATTGGGCAACGGAAAATCCACGATCGCTGCGACTAGTGGAACATCAGCGACCTTCATGGGTTAATGTATTGTGCGGCATTATGGGAGGAAGGATAATTGGCCCCCATTTTATCGATGGCAATCTAAATGGTGCAATGTATGCTGATTTCCTATGTAATGTTCTACCGATGTTACTACAAGATGTTTCACTGCATGACAGAATGGCGATGTACTTCCAACATGATGGATGGCCGGCACACTGATTGTATGTGGTTCAAGCGGTATTGAATAGCATATTTCATGACAGGTGGATTGGTCGTCGAAGTACCATACCATGGCCCACACGTTCAACAGATTTCTTTCTGTGGGGAAAGTTGGAGGATATTTGCTATTGTGATCCACCGACAACATCTGACAACATGTGTCAGTGCATTGTCAATGCATGTGCGAACATTACGGAAGGCGAACTACTCACCACAGTCTAATATATACAGTCGCAACACTCACTGCTGTGAAAGTTGTTACCATTTGACAATTCAAGTGACACTAGTGCCCCTACCGGCCAGAAAGCTCGCCTTCCTCTGACGGCAGATGCGACATAAAAATAATGTTTGTTTTTAATTCGTTTTGTACGTAATTTACAAAATAGTTAGTATATTTTTGCGTCACAAGTGTTAGGAGAACAGTGAGAGACATAAATGATCGTGAAATATAAGTAAACAAATCCAAACTATTGAATGAAGTGACATAAGTTGCAACATATTCTTGAAGAAATAATTAAGAAGTAGCATACAATCGCACTTATTCCACTGAAAGTAAGAGAATACACACTGTATATCCCACATATGAAGTATATACAGGGTGTTACAAAAAGGAATGGGCAAACTTTCAGGGAACATTCCTCACACACAAAGAAAGAAAATATGTTATGTGAACATGTGTCCAGAAACGCTTACTTTCCACGTTAGAGCTCATTTTATTACTTCTCTTCAAATCACATTAATCATGGAATGGAAACACACAGCAACAGAACGTACCAGCGTGACTTCAAACACTTTGTTACAGGAAATGTTCAAAATGTCCTCTGTTAGCGAGGATACATGCATCCACCCTCCGTCGTATGGAATCCCTTATGCGCTGATGCAGCCCTGGAGAATGGCGTATTGTATCACAGCCATGCACAATAAGAGCTCAAAGAGTCTCTACATTTGGTACCGGGGTTTCGTACACAAGAGCTTTCAAATGCCCCCATAAATGAAAGTCAAGAAGGTTGAGGTCAGGAGAGCGTGGAGACCATGGAATTGGTCCGCCTCTACCAATCCATCGGTCACCGAACCCATTGTTGAGAAGCGTACGAACACTTCAACTGAAATGTGCAGGAGCTCCATCGCGCATAAACCACATGTTGTGTCGTACTTGTAAAGGCACATGTTCTAGCAGCACAGGTAGAGTATCCCGTATGAAATCATGAGAACGTGCTCCATTGAGCGTAGGTGGACGAAACTAAAATGAGCTCTAACATGGAGATTATGCGTTTCCGGACACATGTCCAAATAACATCTTTTCTTTATTTGTGTGTGAGGAATGTTTCCTGAAAGTTTGGCTGTACCTTTTTGTAACACCCTGTAGATGCTCTTCCTTGTGTAAAAATGAAGTGACTTATCACTTTTCATTACGTTCTGTTTTGCAGGAAGCCTGCTTCCAAAAATACAATTTCCATCTTATTCTTTGTGGTATCAGGTTTTCTCAATAAAAAGCATGACTGTTTTAAAACTTTATTATATCCCATTGATACATTTACTGAAAATAAAATTACATCAATGAGCCAGCTTCATGACTTTTTTATTTCTTCTCTTGCTCCTACAGACTAAGTCTTGATTCCTGAATTCAATAATGTAAAAGAGCCTCACTTTCACAAACAGTCTTATTAACAGCAGCTTGGTTTCAACACAGCACCCAGGTGGAAAATTGGGGATGTCCATCAACATGTTCACAAAGAAAGCACCACAATTACTTATGTGAGCATATTCATCAAAAGTAGAAATCATCTTAGTCTCACAATGAGTTAAAAATTCTTTGACATCTTCTTTACGAATAAATGTATCTCATGCTGTTTGCCTCTACGAGATCTGTTTGGACTTCCGCATTTGGTAGTCTGATCACTGAACTCGTGTCACTGACGTCCAACAGTGGTGAAAAAAGTAATTTGGGCGTTGCTTTCATATCCACTATTGTCTGACTCCAGTTGATTCCCTCACAATTGGAGGTAGCTACACTGTGTGTGTTCATCAATTTGCTTAAAGCACAATTATTGAATGCAGCACAAAACTGTCGTGGTGATAGGTTGCTACAAAAATCACCTTTATGCCTTATCACTGAGAAAACGTTTTCCAGTGGATCTTGATTAATTTTGCGTGGTAATAAATGTAACTTGGTTCCATCCAAAACATCATCAACAAACATGTTCAAAGCGTTTATGTTACCCAGAAATCCTTTAACACACTTAATCCTAGATGAAAAATCTTTTCCATCAACATCTACAAATTTCCATGACTGTATCCATGGCTTCAGTGTCTTTAATATTTCCAAATGTCTTGAGGCACTTGTAATGCAGTTCCTTAAGGATGCAGGCCATTTAACACTATATGCATTAAGTATGTCAAAAATATCATTTACTTTTTGGCAAAAATCTGCAGTAGCAGAAGCAGATGATGATATGGTGCCACAAGTAACAAGTGTCTCAATGCTTGTTGCTACTGTATGACTCAACACATGAACTGCAGTGCTTAACTTCATTTTTGAAAATGAAGGAAATTGGACGGCTCTTTTAGTGAACTTGGGGGCCAACTTGTACTTCCTTTCACAATCACTTGAGTACAACTGACAAATGTCCTTCCGTGAAGCAGTGACAATCCATCCTTCATCTGTTGTGTGGATAATGTCATACCAGAATAAATCATTACGTATGCTTTTTATCAAGTATGCTTTTTATCAAGTATGGGGTGTCATAAAAAAAGTAGATCTTACTTCCTTCGTCTACTAAGCATGGATTAACTGGTGTGATACCCAGTCTGTGCCTCCACTCCACAAAATTCGAGCCTTGGTCAGTCACACGTTTTTACAACCAAACCAATCTCTGTGAGTTTTTTGACAACTTCAAAAAATATGTGCATCAGGTGGGTGGCTCCTACTGTTCCTTTGGAGAAATAATATACTAATGGCTGTTTAAAATTTGAGAATATGCTGTTAATCATTATAACTAATGCAGTATTGGCAACCACAGATGTATGTATGAAACCCATGTCTTCAAATCCAATAACACGATCGCTAGAGCTGTCGTATATCAAATTTTCCATTAGTGACATCTCATCCATAGACAAATTAACAATTATATCAGTTTCTAGTAACTGCTGCACTTTCTGCTTTAAAAGATGAAATACGTTATTATTTATCCCACAATTTAATTGTATATCTTCCACATACCTTTGTAAGGTACGTACTGATGGAAGGCTAAAACAGTGTGATAAAAAACTCTATGCCTGAGTACTATAATACAACAAAATAAGTACAAATAATTTAGTTTCATCTTTCCATCTCACACCACATTTTCCATTCAGTGGTATACTGATTAGGCTTATCAATAAATCGAGAGCATCTTTTTTCAAGTACTTGCAACCAATACTATTTAAAATGAGCTTTTCCTTTTGTACTTGTGTCCTGTGACGTTGTGGTTGCAGTTTATTCTTACGATGGGCACTTTCCTTGTCACATAGTAATTTTGTACATAGTCTAATTAAAAATGTTTAAATGTGTGTGAAATCTTATGGGACTTAACTGCTAAGCTTATACACTACTTAACCTTAATTATCCTAAGAACAAACACACACACCCATGCCCGAGGGAGGACTCGAACCTCCGCCGGGACCAGCCGCATAGTCCATGACTGCAGCGCCTTAGACCCAAAGTCTAATGATTTGCATATTTTTACATTTCACACGATTTTCCAACATGCGAATAATTTCACGTAATCTAAGCACTTCATCTTCAAAAGATGTCTGTGTTGCAGATTTCGTTGTTAGTGATTTTATAGATGTCTCTCGTGTAGGAACACTTGTGGTAGCTGTTTCTTCTGTGTCAGGAGACAGTTGTATTGTTTTTGCAGTAACACTTTCACGTTTGTATGGCAACTTTCTCTTAATCGTCACTAGTTGTGGCTTATTCGCCACGTCAAATAATGTAGGCACTGCATTCCATACCAATGTCTTCTTTTCCGCGCTCATGAACTGTTTTGACTCGAAATGTAACGCACAAAACTTCATATTATTGTGCAAATAAAGGACATCTTTTTGCAGCAGGTCCTGTCTTCTACTATTTATTAACCATTTCTTGCTCCTAAAAAAGAAAAACAAATGCAGTAATTCAATAAGTTTAGAAAAAAATTGCAAATAAAGTGCGCTCTAATGTGATGTTTCATACCTCTCAGGGTCCTTAGGAAACCTGAAGAATGACAAATGTGGAGTCTTCTTCTTCTTATCATTACTGCAACTGATTGCGCTACACACGCTGCCTTTTCTAAAAACCATGTTAAAGATTAATATAAAAGATACTGTTTACATTTACTGAATAGCGTATTCAGCAGCGTAGCTTCTCCACCACTTGGGGCGTTGTTGTCGTGGTGTATAACAAAAATCAGCAAGAGTGTCGCGACTGTATATATTAGACTGTGTACTCACTGTTGAGAGGACTGTTGTTACACGTATTGCCAAATGCACTGAGGTTGATGGACATCATTTTAAGCATTTATTGCATGAATGTGGTATTTACAGGTAATCAGGTAACAGCATGCGTTCTCAGAAATGAGAAGTTCACAAAGGTACATGTATCACATTGGAACAACCGAAATAAAATGTTCAAACATACCTATGTTCTGTATTTTAATTTGATAAACCTACCTGTTACCAACTCTTCATCTAAAATGCTTATTTCGTGAGATATTTCATTGTTCTTAACGTCGATTTTGTAAGCCTATATCGATTTCGGCGGTCAGCCCGCCACAATGGTACATATTTTGATGGAATTACTTTTAATGAACATGTTCGTATTCTGGTTTCGTTGACAAATAGCCTATCGTATAAGCAGCGATCAGTTTGCTCACCCCGTGAGTCAGTAATGCCAGGGTGTATACGCGGACAAGGAAGAAAAATTCCCGGATTTCCCGGTTAAAAATTCACTTTCTCCTGGGTGAAAATACGCCCTTTCCGTGTTAAGTGACAGTATATTTTCCCTTATGAATCCTTTTAATGGTAAAGGTTTTATACACGGGCATAGAGGTTCCCGGCATTTTAGAAAATGAAACTCAGAGAAAAAGACACGTTTTGGAAATATCTTTTATGTGCAGCCACATGTACGATGCGTATTTTCGTATTACGAAAGTATACATTGGAATTCCACCAAACACCGCATGTTACTTTCTGAATCACTGAAATCGAGATTGCGATGCATCTCTGTAAGCCAGTCATAGCTCATGTCATGTGATCTCGGCAGCCGATGACAGCGGATATTCAAGAGGATAGGGCACATGATGTAGTCAGCCAACAGCAACATCACTGTTATGTAGCACGAGCACACAAACAGGGAAATTTAATAGTTTAAATTAATATACATAGTGTTGCTACAAGAAAAGCAAGGCTTTCACATATAATATTAGGCTCTAAGGTTAATAAGCTGCAAGAGAAACTAAGATTTCACATATAATGTTGATCTTTTTTGCGCGTGTTATACTTTAAGATATATCACACAAATGTGCCAGCAAAATTTTTAATAATGACATAAATGTCTGATCTTCAGGGTTCGAAATTCTTCTAAATGACTCGTCATCAAAGAGCTGATTTTTATATGACAGTCAAACGCTCTGTGACTTAAGAAATTCATGATACATTCTCGCAAATAGTTCAACTTATCTAAAAGGATATTTACTTTGAAAAGAACGCTTATCAAACCACCATTCACAATATTTTCCCACAACCTGTTAGAAATAGGTTCGTTGCAGCAGTTTCCAGAGAACGCAGATAACAGGCGACAATGCACTTGCGCAGCTACGGTGACGTAGGAAGCCCGTATGTACGTATGTGTAAAACATTGAAAGATCATACATTATGTCATAAAAGAAACAAGAGTATTGGAATTTCGTGAACCATACTAAAATGTGAACATTTAAAGTGTATACTTAAAGTGCACATTCATATGTCCAGATTCCCAATGAAGTAGACCTCAACCTGATTTAAGCTTTTCAGCGTGGTTTTCGGGATGTAAATTTTCTTGGAGCACCAGTACTGTATTATGTCATGTTGGTTCTTTATTATGGCAAGATGCCATATGTGCTAGAAGATGAAAACGTGCACTTGAAATGCATCGAACAGTCGAAACTAGCCAGTACTGATGAATTAAACATTTCGTTTCAAATACATCGACTGCCTCTGCGGAAAAAATTTATAAAAGTCAAATTTCTTTAGCAAACAGACAAAAATAACTTCATTGTTCTGCAAGGCGATTAATGCTTGTCAGTCAGAAAGGTGGAAATAAAATAAAATAAAATCTGAAGCTAATGACATATTTTAGCCTTCCGTAATTATGTGAATGTAGTTTAATTCACTTGATAGCTCCCGGCCACAGATATCTGTTTTGCTTTCATTTGACGTGAGAGTAAACGAAGGGGAAACAGCAAAATCGCTAAATGTAAACACGGGTCACGTGGAGGCTGTCCTCTATAACTCAGACTGCTCTGCGCATCAGCCTCGGATCTACGATATTTGTAAACCGGGTGAATACTAAAAAAAAAATCGAATTTTCAAAACTATGTTCATCTTGTAGCGCACATCTTTCTGAAAAGTCTGAAACATGTGTGTTCGAGGAAATGTACGACATGTTATTTGGTCTTAAGTGTGTCAAGGTGCACTGCCACGCCTCTACATAAAGCATACTTCTATCTCACGTCACTGTATTTCGCTATGTGGAATTGAAACGTGTATATTTTGTAATGGATGCCATCAAACCTACACAGGACAGTGGAAATTAAAATGTCCTGTGGTGCCTCTCCTGCTCCCAGTCGGCCTGTTTGACAGCCTGCACCTCTTTTTTTTTTAAAAAATCTCTTTACTGCCTATTAGCTTATAACTTGCTGTTTTGTGTGACATAAAATGAAATATAGGATACAGAAAACCTATAAAGAAAAGAGACAAGCAAGAAAGAACACATTTCTTCAATCCTTAGCTCCTAGCATTGTTTTCCTCTCTAATCTTGCTACCGCTTTACATGGCGTGCTTTCCTTTCTGCGAAAGAATCTATTACCTCATCAAAGCTCGTCAAACGGTTCGCTACATGAAAAATCGAAATGTCGTTATCTAATTCTGAAAAAGCTGTTAACACAAATAATACCCAAGACTGGTGTGGTTTCTCGATCTGATTACGTCTATTTTGTCACTCTGCTGGATAAAACAAAATAGATCTTTCTAATATTATAGCAATTTTGTAAGACAAACCAAATAAATGAGACTGTTCTGGCACGAATGGCCATTTTTATAACACGACACAATATAATTCACAAAGTGCCAAAATCAAATGCCTATTAGGTCTAGTACACGGGAAAAGCTTTATGTTAGGAAATAGTTTCACATGTCATTCATACGCACCAGCTTCTCAGGCATGAGATCGGAAAGTAGTATTAAGAAATTTTTATGTAAATTTGGAATCGTCTTAGTCTTCTATCATTTGTCTGATGTCCCCGTTTCTTTTCCTTCCTCATTCTAACAAACCATCTTGTCATCACCAATTCTGCAGCTATTCCTGCCACTGTCAAAATTTGTTCGCGATTAATTTCACTAACCCTGCCAGAATCACAGGTTTAGTTATCCCGCGATTGTTTTCCGGCTAGGGGTTATTACGTGTTCGTACTACACGTTTTCCGCGTTACTTCCAGAATAGAACTTAAGCGGCTGCTAGCCGGGGACTGTACAACTGGTCCTTACCAGTATAGCGATCTGGCCAAAAATTTTCTGTCAAAATTTCATTTTCTTGGATACACCGAGAAGATAATACGTAATCTTTCTCTTATTCCTGTCGGTCATTTATTTCCATTCTGGTAGTCTCAATCTATGGATTTCGCTAGTAATTATAACAACGCTGATCATTCGCAAACCCAATAGACCATATAATCAGACAGCGATTGACATTCATCCGTTCGGCTTTACTCCGTTCAGCTCGTACAGCCCCGTCCCCTTTTGTCTGCGGAAAGTTTATTTCTAGATGCGACGAGGATTCTCCTGACAGCGACATCACATGCACTATGCACGCTTTCAAAACTCAACTTATGATTCATTCAGAAATCAACTTAAAATGTGTTCAAAAAGCAACAGGGAAGCATTTCAAAATCATATGAACAATCGATACACAAGCGTGCGCAGGATGCTGGGCGCTTTGTGAAACAAGGTTTTTTCCCCCCTCATGAATATGAATTTGGCGCCCACTTTTCCTGGTAGCATCTAGCTGCTTGCTGCGACTGCTTGCACAGCCAATAGCCACATTCCTGTCACCAGAAGCGGGAGAATCTAATGCTCAAACGCGACTCGACTGGGTATGCCCATGAGCCCGCTCCTAACTGCTAAAACGAATATAATGTAAACAGTTGTGACTTCACGCTCAGCGGAAGTAATCTGTTGTTATGAAACATTGCACAGTCTTCCTAAAGCCTTTGACACATTTTGCTGTTGGCAGACGCTTGCATGAGCACTGTGCGTCATTGTTGCGTATGGCGCATTTCCTTTGCAATTTAAGTTATTTTCGTTTTTTTCTCTCGTTTATGTTTTATTGTTTGAGTATTATTCTGCAGTAGCGGGATACAGTAATATCCGTTGTTAGAGTATTGGTTCTTATCAGTCAAAATTACAAAAATTTAACCGAAAACTAAAACAATGTAAAATTCCCGTGTTTTCCCGGTTTTCTCCCAGATGAAAAAAATTCCCGGGTTTTTCCCGGTTTGTATACACCCTGAATGTAGAGAAACGGCTCCATTTTTAAGTAAGGTCGCAAAATTTTGTCCTGAAACTTTTGATAGGATTCTTTTGAGAGTTTTTCACATTTTGTGGCTATTGTGTGCACATTCTGATGTCATTCCACTGTCCTGATGGACTCAAGCACCAAATTTGTTGCTGACTCCACGCATACTATTAGTCGCAGTTTTCTGGAAGGTATTAACCTGTATCAGTTTTGATGATAAAATTTGTTTCAATAATATTTGAAATATTTATTTCCTTTGCCTTTAATTCCATTGCATTTCACGATGTCATAAAAAATATTTATGTCACACACCTCCACGAAGACGAGAGAGAATATATGGCCCAAAATTTCGGAACTGCACTCTTAGCCACTGCGCTACCAATACACTTGGTTATATGCTGTCCAAGTAGCCTGATGAAGTCACGTAGAAACTTTGTCATCTTCTCAGAAGCTATTGCTTGTTGGCATCGAAGCAAAAATACCATGTGTGATCAAAAGTATCAGGACAGCCCCCCCAAAAAAACATACATTTTTCATATTAGGTGCATTGTGCTGCCACCTACTGCCAGGTACTCCATATCAGCGACCTCAGTAATCATTAGACTTTGTGAGAGAGCAGAATAGGACGCTCCGCGCAACTCATGGATTTCGAACGTGGTCAGGTGATTGGGTGTCACTTGTGTCATAAGTCTGTACACGAGATTTCCACACTCCTAACCATCCCTAGGTCCACTGTTTCCTATGTAATAGTGAATTGGAACCCTGAAGGGACACGTACAGCACAAAAGAGTACAGGACGAACTCGTCTGTTGACTGACAGAGACCATCGACAGCTGGGGAGGGCGCAATGTGTAATAGGCAGACATCTATCCAGACCATCACACAGGGATTCCAAACTGCATCAGGATCCACTGCAAATACTATGATAGTTAGGTGGGAGGTGAGAAAACTTGGATTTCATGGTCGAGCGGCTGCTCCTAAGCCACACATCATGCCGGTAAATGCCAAACGACGCCTCGCTTGGTGTAAGGGGCGTAAACATTGGACGATTGAACAATGGAAAAATGTTGTGTGGAGTGATGAATCATGGTACACAATGTGGTGATCCGATGGCAAGGTGTGGGTATAGCGAATGCCCGGTGAACATCATCTGCCAGCGTGTGTAGTGCCAACAATAAAATTCGGAGAGGATGATGTTATGGTGTGGTCGTGTTTTTCATGGAGAGGGCTTGCATCGCTCGTTGTTTAGCATGGCACTATCGCAGCACAGGCCTACATTGATGTTTTAAGCACCTTCTTGCTTCCCACTGTTGAAGAGCAGTTTCAACATGATCGAGAACCTGTTCATAATGCACGGCCTGTGGCAGAGGGGTTACTCAATGACATCTCTGTAATGGACTGGCCTGCACAGAGTTCGCACTGAATCCCACAGAACACCTATGGGATGGTTTGGAATATCGACTTCGTGCCAGGCCTCACCGACCGACATCGATACCTCTCTTCAGAGCAGCACTCCGTGAAGAATGGGCTGCCATTCCCCAAGAAACCTTCCAGCACCTGACTGAACGTATACCTGCGAGAGTCGAAGCTGTCATCATGGCTAAGGGTGGACCAAAACCATATTGAATTCCAGCATTACCAATGGAGGGCACAACGAACTTTTAAGTCATTTTCAGCCAGGTGTCCAGATATTTTTGATCACATAATTAGGTATCCCTCTACGCCACCCTGTCAAGTTTTAGCTGAATCAGAGAGTGAGCTACGGCAGACTCTTCTCATGAGATCTGCTAGTTAAACCTCACTAATTGATAGTGAGCCCTTGTAAGTGCATTTACAGAAGATTTACATCATCTGGACCTCATATTTGATGGTAATAAAGACCGCGCAAATATCGACAGGCAAAAATTAGAACAAATTTGTGTGTCCATAAGAAGTTCAATGCATGAAGCACGCAACTTTCGCTATTATACCTTAGTGCAAGTTCTTGAACACATTCTGAATTCGAATATAATAAATTTTCTTCAGACAGAATAGCTTCTGACCACAAATCAGCCCGGATTTGGAAAGAATTGCTGATTTGAAACTCTCAGATTTCCATTTTTCCACGATATCCTACAAACCACAGGAGGCGGCCAACAGGCAGAGTCCATATTCCTGGATTTCAGAAATGTGTTTGAAAAGGTGCCCCACTGTAGGCTGATATGGTAATGAAGGTACAGGCATACGGAAGAGGGTCCCAGATGTGCGAGTGGGTTGAAGACACTATAAGTAACCTAACCTAGAATGTTGCCCTCAATAGCAAGTGCACAAAGCTACAGACAAGACCGCTCTTGTTCTCTGTACACATAAATAATCTGATGGGCAGGGTGCACAACAATTTACATCTGTTTGCTAAGACACTGTGATGTATGGGAAGGTGTAGTGGTTGAGTGACTGTAACAGGATACAAGCTGATTTGGAAAGAATTTCTAGTTAGTGTGATGAATAGTAGTTTGCTCTAAATGTGAAAAAATGTAAGCTAATGCAGATGAGTAGGGAAAAAACAATCCTGAAACGTGAATAAAACATTAGTAGTGTACAGATTCACAAAGTCACATCTACACGTAACATCGCACAGTCATATGAAATGGAATCAGCACATCAGGCTGGGAGTAGGGAAGGTGAATGCTCAACTTCACTTTATTGGGAGAATTTTGAGAAAGTGTAGCAAATCTATAAAGGAGACAGTGTGTAGAACACTAGTCGACCCATTCTTGAGTACTGCTTGAGTATTTGTGGTCACCACCAGGTCAGAATAAAGGAAGACATAGCAAATCAGAGGCATACTGAGATTTGTTACCAGTACATTTTATCACTGTCATTATAGAGATGCTTTGCGAACTCAAACGGGAATCCCTGGAGGGAAGATGACACTTCACAAGACACTGTTGTGGAAATGTAGAGAACTGGCATTGATTTTACTGCTGCCATCATACACTGAGGTGAGAGAAGTTGTGCAATTGTGATATGCACAATATGCAGATAGTGTTAGTATCGTGTACACCAGGTATAAATGGCAGTGCACTGGCAGAGCTGCCATTTATACTTAGGCGATTCATGTAAAGAGGTTTCTGATGTGATTACAGCAGCACAACATGAATTAATAGATTTTGAACGTGCAATGGTAGTTGGACCTAGACACACGGGAGATTCCATTTCGGAAATCCTTAGGGAATACAGTATTCTGAGATCCACAGTGTCGAGTGTGTACTGAGAATACCAAATTTCAGGCATTACCTCTCACCACAGGCAACACAATAGCCGACAGCCTACACTTGACGACCTAGAGCAGCAGCGTTTGAGTAGAGTTGTCAGTGCTAACAGACAAGCAACACTGTGTGAAATAACTGCAGAAATCAGTGTGGGACATATGACGAATGTATCCATTAGGACAGTGCGGCGAAATCTGGCATTAATGGGCTATGATAGCAGATGCCCCATGTAAGTGCCTTTGCTAATAGCACACGCCTGCAGACCTCCCCTGGGCATGGCTTGTGACCGTATTGGTTGGACCCTAGATGACTGCAAAACCTTGGCCTGGCGAAATCAGTTCTGATTTGAGTTGGTATGAGCTGATGGTAGGGTTCAAGCGTGGTGCAGACATCATGATGCCATGGACCCAAATTGTGAACAAGGTACTGTGCAAGCTGGTGGTGGCTGTGTTTACATGTAACAGACTGCGTCCTCTGGTTACGTTTGTCTACTTGGAGGTCATTTGCATCCTTTCATGGACTTCCTGTCCCCAAAAGACAATGGAGTTTTTATGGATGACAAAGCACCATGTCACTGGACCACAACTGTTTGCAACTGGTTTGAAGAACATTCTGGACAGTATGTGCAAGAGCTCAGTTCGTGCACAAAATCCTGCACCATCAACACTTTCACAATTATGGATGGTTATAGAGGCAGCATGGCTAAGTATTTCTGCTGGGGACTTCCAATGACTTGTTGAGTCCATGTGATGTCAAGTTGAGTCCAGGCAAGAGGAGGTCCGACCGATATTAGGAGGTATCCCATGACTTTTGTCACCTCAGCGTACATTTTGCATACTAACCATGAAGATAAGATGAGAGAAATTAGAGCTCATATGGTGGCTTATAGGCAGTTTTTTTTTCCCTCGTTCTGTTTGCGAGAGGGACAGGAAAGGAAATGCCATGTATTGTACTGTGGTTTGTGGAGTATGTATGTAGATGTGGATGTATCCAGTTGCTGCACTGCAATTTGTTTCTCTCAGGTCCATAATCTGTCTCATCACCACTGCTAGCCAACCACATAATCAGTCCTTAGCATTCGAGGGATATGTGAATCGAGACTGAACATTGGGTATCTCACATTTCCAGAATCAATGACCAGCTTCCTCTGCTTGATGTCATGGCATAGACCAGTTTTTCTGCTGATATTGTCAATTGGTCCAAATTTTCTACCATTTTTGTACACAGTGGCCCAATTGTTTTGCTGTGGAGTGTAACTGGAAACTACTTTAAATGATATTCAGTAACAGCACAAATATTTTAAATATTTTATACAACTATGTTGGATAGTAGTTACATTTCTGCAAGCTGATGAATGCAAATTGCTTCAGAGAGTTTGATGAACACATCATTGTTGTTGTATCACGATAAACAGCAATTCTACTAATAACTGTCGGTTGCCTAGAATCTCTTAACTCAAGTGGAAAATGCCTTACAAACTAATCAGTTAAATTAAAACAAGTGTGTGTGTGTGGGGAGGGGGGGGGGGGGTGGCAGCACATGCACAGTACAGTGAGCATTCCTCCATGGGACTTCTGTTGAGAGAGGTAAGGACAAAATGTTGAAATATTATAGTACAGAACCATACAAGGAAAGGAAAGTAAAAACCCCTCATTAACATGATTACTGTTATTGACACTGATCACATCAAGCTGTAATATGACTGAACCATTTGACAGACATTATCTTTTTTTCTTTCAACTTGTAGTTATCAAATATATTTAGTTTTCTAAAGTGGAAGGTTTATGCAGGAAGTAGTATGACTAAGTATTTAAAAAGTAATTAATTGATCAGAACGGTACAATGAAGCAAATTCTTAAAAAAAAAAAAACAAAAAAAACAAAGACTCCCCTATGTCAACACATTTTTGCCAGCAAGCTTTCCGAGTGTTGTAGGCATACTGGAAGCCCTGGGCTGAGTCTTTTAGGGCACGTGTCATAGCAGCTTGCAGGTTGTTGTTGGTCTCAAAATGGCCTGCTTTCAGGAGTGTCTTGACTGGAGAGGGAATGGAAAAAAAGTCCTGGAGCAATGTTATCAGGATTGTAGAAGGGGCTGGGGAATAGTGTTGCCACTAATGGGGGTAGAGGGGGAGGATGAATTGTCTTGGTGGAGATTTCCATGACTAGCAACGTGTGGTTTGATGAGTGTGGTTTTACTTCATTCTATGATGTGCTAAAAATTATAGTTTTGTCCAAATATATGTTTGCAACAAAGTTCTTACTGCCTACCATTTCAGAACACTTGATGTCCCAGAGCCCTTCAAGGATCTCACTTACAGACATTGGAAACTGGTACCAGTGTCTAACACTGCTCATCATTTTAAAAATCATAAAGTAATTTGTTGTTGTTTTTGTTTTTCCATGGATAATGTCTATGATAAATGGAGTGAATGCCTTGCTGTTCGCATTTGATGCAAACATAGACAATCTGCTTTTGCGATTCCTGGATGAATCCATGAAGAAAAGTTTATTGAAAGTGACTTAATAGGTATTGAAGAAAACTGTATTCATAATTGCCTAATTTTGAAACTATCTAGTGCAGCAGGGCGTGAGAACTTCGTGGTGCCTATAGTTGATGTCAGAAAAATTCAACATGTTGTTGTGGACTTCAGACTAAAGATTGGTTTGATGCAGCTCTCCATGTTAGTCTATCCTGTGCAAGCCTCTTCATTTCTGCATAACTAGTGCAACATACATCCAGTTGTATCATCAATGGCTGCTATGTGGATGACCTGGGTTTGATTCCCGGAACTGCTGAGGATTTTTCCTTGGTGGGAATGCTGGAAAGGGGTGCACTCAGCCTTATGACGACAACTGAGTAGCTACTTGGTTCAGACAACTGCCCAGACAACACTGTGCTGACACCATGCTCCTTCATAACTCATTAAATGACACTGCTTACAGATTGGATTGGACTGGATTGATGGGCCAAACTACGAGGTCATTAGTCCCTCTCTCCTATATGTGTCCAGCCAGGAAGAGTCCTCAGAGAGGAAGAACACAGAAATCAATTCAGACGGAATAGGGAACGTCCAGAGTGGCAGGGGAGCGCCACTCATGGGTGCGGACTGAGAAGGCAACACCAGGAGGCCACGACCGCAGTTGGAGGCGGCCAGAGTGGGCGCGGACAGAATAGGGAACACCTAGAGCGGCAGGATAGCGCGACCCGCGGGCGCGGACCGACTAGGGAACGGCAAACAGAACACCAGGCACCGGGCATGCATAAATATGCGACCCGGTCCAGCAAGCAGCCAGCCTCAGGGAACACCTGATGAAGACGTCAAGTAATGACGTCGAAATATTGTGTTTGGAAGACGCTGATATCCGGCAGAAAACCCAATTTCCACGAGATGTCATCAAATCGCCGGGAAAGTCTAAGAAATTACATCTCTATGATACTTGAACAGATAGAGCTTCAACTGGTGCAGGTTATAATACGAACAAAAGTGATTCGCTTGATCTAACAGTGTTTGAATTATGATTTATTCAAACTGTCTTGCATTACATCTGGCTTTTAGTGAGACCGAAAGTAATTATAGGTTACAATCTCTCAAGGCATCCATCACTTAACATGATTAAACTGTGCCTGGAACATAACATTCAATTTGTGCTTCTATCACCTAACTCTACTAATATTTGTCAGCCGCTTGATGTGACCTTTTTAGACCCCTAGAAATTGCCTGGAGAAATAAGCTAGATGGCTGTAAAACGAATACTAGATGGTGGCAACAAAATACAAATTTCCTTGGTTGTTGAAAGGTGCCTGTATGTTATATCTGGGTTTTGAAAAGTAGGAATTTCTCCTTCTGTCCTGATAAGGTTATTTCACAGATTTCAGACGAAACTAATACATAACACACAAGAAGTTTTTTGGACAGCAGACTTCAGAATGTAACTGAAACGCATTCATCCTAATGAAAGTATTATTGGCAGATATTTCAATGAATGTGACAGTGCTGAAAGTTGTGTGTCCCTATCTTGTGATTCTGATTCTATCTCCAGAATATCTAACAATAATGTAGAACAGCACCAGTCAAATGAAAATGTAGGGGTCGGCAAAGAGAAGGATAGGGATGGCCAAGAATTCAATAAAAATGATTTTACCACAGTGAAATTTTTCATGAAATGAAGGTTCAGGTTTTTTACTGATAAACTTGATAACCTCTCTAATGACACTTATGAAATGATGTTTCCGAGATAAAGTTTTTGATAGTAACATTTACTTTGTCTTTCTAAAATTTAAAGACGTAACTGAGGTATAACAAGCCCAAACCATTAAAAAAGTTGAGACAGAACAAAGAAGGTGAAGTAAATATATACTTGAATGCAGAGATATTTATGATACCGAGTCAATATCTTTCATGCTGATACTGAAATCTATTTGCCAACTTTCCTGAATGCAAGTGTTTTACAGCATTAATGTTGGAATTTAATGTACCTTTGAAAACTTATGTAGACTAGAAGATGTAATATGTTGTTGTAAATACACCAACGTATTCTAAAATAGTGATCTGATTAACTACGCAGGACAACTGATCTTGTTTTTGCATAAGAAATAAATTAGTGATCAGATTCATGCCACGGGCAAAGTGAAATTGATCAACAATTAAATTAATATAATAAATGCAATTGTGAATTAAAAATATACTAACACTTGAATACACCATTATCAAAGTTGTACAGTTAACACTTCAGATTTGTATTGCAGTATCATTACAGTAAATGGTTGACATCTCAAAAAACTTTTTTTTTTTTTTTGTATCAGCTTTAAGTAAACACTATGTCCCAAAGTACCATCACGTTTCCTGTAAACCATGACATTCAAAAATGGAATGTCTCCCATAAGAGCATCACTTCCCCATGGCCAAACAAAAAATGTACTGTCAACATGTCTCCAGAAACATGTTGGTTGCAAAGCTCCATGAATAAACTGGCAACTATCAGCGATAAAGGACTACCCATAGCCACTCCACCGTTCTGTTCAAAAATGTTTCAATTAAATGAAAAATATGTGGATGTCAGTACATGATGACAGATAGTTATCAACTCTTCATCCAGTTTTTCACTAATAAAACCCGAGGAGCCTTCAAAAGGGCTTATGTGAAGAGAGATACCACATCAAAGATCACAAGTAAATCTGAAGGTTCCAGCTTCAAAGACTTCAGCCTTCAAATAAAATCTACTGAATTGGAGATATGGTTTTCACACTTGCCAATGTATGGGTTAAGAACAAATGTTTTGTATTTTGCCCAGTTATAAGTGGGTGCACACAAATTATGAACTATACGATGTAAGGATACCCCTTCCTTATGTATCTTTGGTAGACCATACCAGCTATGCGGAGCAACAGCATCAGTATCATGTTTTTTGCAGAACTCTTCTAAAAATGTACACATTTTCACAACAGAGAGAGTCTTGGGCTTAATCTTTTCTGTAGGTCACTACTACATCTACATCATCATCATCATCATCATCATCATCATCATCATCAACATCTGTAATTCAGGACACCGAGTAATGAATCCGTTTTAAGGATGTAATCATCTCATGTCGAAACAACTTTGGTATTCCCCTTGTCAGCTGGTAAAACTACATCATCATTCCTAAGGGAACAAATAGCTGTTCTCTCCACGTAAGAGATGTTATTTCATGGTGGCGAAGACCGATGGAACATGTGGAACACTTCTTGCCTAATTTCTTCTTCCTGGTCTTCAGAGAAGCTGTGTAGTGCTTGTTCTAAATAACAGATAAATTCTGTAACAGGAAGCCTCCTTGGAGTGAGAGTAAAATTTAAACCTTTCTCCAACACCACCACTGTGGGCCCCACATCTCCTTATTTGAAAGATTAATCACGGGGTATCAATATGTATCCCTTTCTGGCACTGTAGGACGAGGTTAAATAGACTTTCCCTGGGAGTGTATAAAAGGGAATATTGATCAATGTACTTCATGCCTAACGCTGGGGGTATATTGTAAGGAGTTTTAACATTAAGAACGTTTTGTGTCCACCTTCCGATATTTGGGGAATACTTAGCTCTGACAAAGATGATTTCAGACTTAGAAAGCTTAGCATATACAAAATTCCATGTCAATGTGGAAAGGCTTAGATCAGCCACTTGAATTGTACAGCACTGGATGGGTGTGTACAACACTGCTGTCACATGATACTACAATGGCCTGAAAAATCAGCAGAAGTGGAACATTTTTTTAAATGAAGCACATGGGATGAAATTTGATGAGACTCTGGAAGTACTGGCAACTACCAGACTCTCATCAAATCTCATCAACGTACACATTGGTTAAGAGGCAATTGAAATTTGGCTGCCAGGCAATTTGATCAATAAAGACAAGGGTTTTCCTCTTAGTAAGATGTAGAACCCTGTCCCTGTACTCCATGCATCAAAACACAAAACTCTTTGATGCAGCTGGACCAAGTGTTTGAGTATGATGTATTGTTGGCACCGGTATTCTACTATCAGCGGCACCACCAGCTCAGCCCAGTCTTGGGGGCAGCAGCTGTGGTGGGTGGCACATGTGCCATGTACAGTATAAAGGGGTATACATGACAACTATTTGCAGCACTGCCACTAATTTTCAATGGGACTCAGCTGCTGCAGAATCGTCTGAGCCTCTGATCTAGACAGTGCTGTATTTTTATGCAACATGACAATTTAATGTTTCTGATAATGTTCCTGGGACTTATTTATTCATTGTCTGCAATATCTCAGGTCATCCTTTTTATGAAAGAGTTAATATTCAAGATAACTTCTCTAAACACGAAAAACAGGGATTTTCAGTTCAGTTATGTGTTCAAATAATTCAGAAGTGTAGTCTTTAGATTTACAGAACCTCTATGAGATAGGAGAGTAAGCAAATGTCTGGTTAGATCAGAAAAGCGTATACAAGGGTGTTTATGACTGGCATATTTTTATCCTCTTTTTAGAAGATAAATGTCAGAATTCAGTTTTTCTTGTCATACTTTCACGCACCAGAAACAACATTACTACAGTCTATACTTACTGGATAAGGAATCTCAATCTCTGAGCAAAGTTCTTGTTACTTCTTAGATTTTCTGAAAAAAAATTTATGTGAAGCAAAACAAGAGAATTAATTTTTAAAATAATTGCATGTGATATTAAGACAACTAAAAAGTACACAAAAATTTATTTTTTCAGTTTCACAATT
This sequence comes from Schistocerca cancellata, assembly GCF_023864275.1. NCBI lineage: Eukaryota > Metazoa > Arthropoda > Insecta > Orthoptera > Acrididae > Schistocerca > Schistocerca cancellata. The sequence continues at coordinate 60,311,092 of NC_064629.1, forward strand.
CACAAGATCTCTGGATTTTAAAAATTTAACACAGTCCACTAGATACTATCAGAAGCATTGTTTATGTATTAAAAGCAAAACTAGTGCCTTTTTTTTTAACACTAGAATCACACTGAAGATACAGTTAAGAAACCATTTAAAGTAACGTTGACACTGGCAACCAGTTTCAGCTACAGAAGAATACTTCATCACAAGTCAAAAGCAGAATATTTCAGCCACTTAAGTACACTAATTTAAACACCTCACAATGTCAAGTTCTTACATTAAATGAAAAGACAAGTATATTTGTTTGACTATTATTTTTAGTCTGATATCAGTGATCACTTCTTTTCTTAAAAAAGAATTTATTTCAACAATTGTTTGGCCAGTGAACCATGTCAATTGTATCCTATGATATTACAGAAGACGATACTCAGTGGCTATAAGAACTATATGAGGGTTGAAACATGCACAATACAGAAACGAAATTTCGGAACTGCAGGATCAATGGGCGATTTAGGAGCTGCAGTATAAAAAGAAGAAACGAAGAGGGAGTGAAGGTAACCACATGATGCTCAAACAATAACTCAAAGAAGAAACTTACAGAAAATATAAATACAACAATAAATGAAACTGAGTCCTGTACACATGAAAAACATGCTGAAAGAATAAGAATCAACTGCTCATTTAAATGTGCATGGGGAAAAACAGTTCTGGACACATAAAGTGACTTAGATAGGTAAGTTGAACCAAATTAATAAAAAGATATAAATATAATGACTAAATGAAGTGAAAATAAGAAATATAATGAAATACAGAAAAATGGGAATATACTTTTTCACAACAAGGAAGGACAGTCATTACAGTTGTGTGTGAGTAGCAGAAAGAAGAACTCTTTAAACTGCAAAATAAATGAAGCATACATCAAATTATAATCAGAGATGTAGAGTAATAGGGAAAAACAAGCTGAGAAGTGGGGAAGAGTCATTAGTAATAGATGAGTTTACTGAACATTGTAATTTCAACATGCCTGTAAACACAAGTTATATAATGGCTGCGGAGTCACTTATCATGAATTTATTAGATAAGCTTATGTTACAATCAGGTGAACAGTAGCAGCGAAGTTGATGTTCAGTAATTGGCTTCCCTCTGCAGAGCTCCAAACAAATGGTACTAGAGAGGGAAACAATGGATATAACAAGGCAAGCACTCTCTCCTGTCTACAAGATACTATTGTTCTGTCAAAACAGGATGTCTCAATGACAACACATAAACTAGTCAATAACTTTATGGCCATAATTTCAATGTAGAAAGACTATTTGTAGAATAACAAAGTAACAATTTGGTAACTTATGAGACTCCATCTTATTGGAAGAAGAAATGTAGTAAAATGTGGATTAAAAAGGCACAAGGTACAGTGCTCAAAGTCATGGAAATAACACTCAAGGACAGAAAAGTGGGCACATATAAGTAAGAATGGCATTAATAATAGAAATATGGAAGAAGACATTGGGTAGGTCAATGTTTATAAGCAATGCAACCTCTATAAAAGTAGTTAGTTAACTTATTAGATGCATGTATTTTTATCATGAGTACAGTGGCAGTTTGAAAAATGGGAAAAGCCCAGATATTTAAATATGCAATGGGATGATCTGATACCTGTGTGGGACAACCCAACAAGTGAGATTATTCCTGCAACAGGATTCTGTATCTTTAGTTGGTCCATCTATGACCTAAGGGAGGGAACAATTCTTATAAAACAATTTAAAATTGTCACTGAAATTCATTAACCAGTGGTTGCCTTCAATACTGCCACAGGCTCTAAAATGAGTGAGTATTCCAAATGTCAAAGAGCACGTAACTGCTGTTTAGTTCAGAATTTTCAAAATATTTACATTTAATTTTCTCTAAGTTTGTAGAACATAGACCTTTTAAATTTGACTTGCATCTTAGGATATAAAAGCACATGTCACATTAACACAAAATGAAAGAAATAAACAGTAGCATACTAAGTTGCATTATAAATAGTGGTCTAATAAAAATTAGTTGCACTAAAATTGTAAGACACTAATAGTACCCAAAAGTAATACTAATATTTCTCAGAAATTTTTAAGTTTTTCCAAAAACATTGTTCTTCCTCTAAAATCTCATTATCACCATTTTTGTGCTTCTTAAATGTGGCCTTGGATATAACCACAGCTAAATATGCAGCCAAAAACCCCAAATGAGGCTTAGTTTCCCATAAAATCACTAGCAAAGATTAACAATGAAAATTCCTCTATCAAACTCAGACCTGTCCTCAAAAATGCTTGAATAAGAGTATGAATTCCTTGACTCACACCCACCCAATCCTCAAACACAAGTAATGTCACTTGCACTTGTGGCAGAGACTGAAAGAAATTTTCTATTGGAGTTCTATCCTGGCCTGTGTAAATAAGAGACAATATTAATAAAATCTTGTGTCCACTTATCATGGGCACTGGTAGTTGGCACTACTACTTCATTAAATTTAGATCTGTGATATAATACATTAGCAGACAGTCTATCCGTTAAGAGGGTTGCTTTCTTATCTGATGATGTTTCTGACAACTTTATGCTACTTGTACACTGTGCTGACATATCTGTGGATTGCTTTAACCTTTGCTTTCTTTCTAAATAAGATGAAAGTTTGGTATATGCTTCCTTTGCTTCCCTTTGACCAAGTGATGCAGCATACTTGAAAAGTTCTTGAGCATGAGAGAGGTCCTTTGCAACACCACCTAAACCATACATATGAAAAACACCAAGATTGTATATTGCAGTTGGATGTCCTTTCTCTGCAGCCATTCTGTAATATGAAGCTGCCTGCAAAAGAATTTTGTACAAAAATAAGTTAATGAAAGAGGATCATGGTAAATGAGTAACAAAATAAGTTATTTATATAATGTGTGGTGTCTGTTCTTTCAGACATGTGTGAAAGAACAAACACCATACATTCATATAACTGGTTCACCTCAATGGTCAATAAACCCACCACCTTCAGTCTCGATGAACAACTACATTCGATTTCCTATGGGAATATCAAAACAGCGAGCCTGGAGGGCATGGACAGGGACTGCAGATAGGTGGTGCTAGGTGGGAATGTGGGTCAGCCGAGTGACATGCCAAGATATTCCACGTAACTGTGATCAACACTGTGGAAAGCACAGTGGTTAATATAACTGCCTAGTAAGCAGGAGATCCAGGTTTCGAATCCTGGTCTGGCACACATTTTCACTCGTTGTTACAGATTCCACATAAAGTCCCAATGTAGTTGAAATCAACAGTTCCTTCCTTCCCCCCCACCCCCACCTTCATTTACATAAAACCAATTATATATTAATCATTAATAGGGTTGAACAAAGATTTTCAAAACTAGTGCCCTCTCTTTTCTTGAAACTTCCAGGCTGAGAAGCTGTATCAATGCAGGAAATTACTCATTAACATTTCCTCCTTGTCTTCATCTGTGGAGATGTCATCCACAAATGTGGATGAAACATTAGTAAATATTCTTACATATCAACCTCAAGTTTCAACAGAAATCAGTTAATGAAAAAGGCCTTTTTGTAAAAATACAACATTTTAGTGTTTGAATCCAGTTTCCAGCACTGTTGTGTTGAATTTGGTGGGACATTCTGTTCCAAACAACAATCTGCCAACTTCAAATTATACTTCTGAGAAACTGAGCTGCCTGCCCCCCCCCCCCCCCCCCCGCATGCATGCACGCACGCACCTAGTAACATGTAGCATCCCATTTGTCCTGATGGAGGTAACTAAACAGAAAAGTGGCAGAATATATCTACTTGCATGATTTTTTCCCTTTTTTATGTTGGACTGTAGCTTACATTCAAGTTGACATAACCGTGAGAAATTTTGGGCCTTTTTCGCTAAAGCTGGTACAGCAAATGCTAGAAACTGCTTGGATGTGTAAACAGAAGATTTTTAACATTATATATATAAACATATATAACTATAATAGAAGGAAACATTCCACGAAGGAAAAATATATCTAAAAACAAAGATGATGTGACTTACCAAATGAAAGTGCTGGCAGGTCGACAGACACACAAACGAACACAAACATACACACAGAATTCAAGCTTTCGCAAACTGTTGCCTCATCAGGAAAGAGGGAAGGAGAGGGAAAGACGAAAGGATGTGGGTTTTAAGGGAGAGGGTAAGGAGTCATTCCAGTCCCGGGAGCGGAAAGACTTACCTTATGGGGAAAAAAGGACGGGTATACACTCGCACACACACACATATCCATCCACACATATACAGACACAAGCAGACATATTTAAAGACAAAGAGTTTGGGCAGAGATGTCAGTCGAGGCAGAAGTGCAGAGGCAAAGATGTTGTTGAATGACAGGTCAATCATCAACACCTTAACATCTTTGCCTCTGCACTTCTGCCTCGACTGACATCTCTGCCCAAACTCTTTGTCTTTAAATATGTCTGCTTGTGTCTGTATATGTGTGGATGGATATGTGTGTGTGTGCGCGAGTGTATACCCGTCCTTTTTTCCCCCTAAGGTAAGTCTTTCCGCTCCCGGGACTGGAATGACTCCTTACCCTCTCCCTTAAAACCCACATCCTTTCGTCTTTCCCTCTCCTTCCCTCTTTCCTGATGAGGCAACAGTTTGTTGCGAAAGCTTGAATTTTGTGTGTATGTTTGTGTTCGTTTGTGTGTCTGTCGACCTGCCAGCACTTTCATTTGGTAAGTCACATCATCTTTGTTTTTAGATATAAACATATATAACATTATATATATATACAGGGTGATTCAAAAATGCATGTAAATATTTCAAGGGTGTATTTGTGAGGTAAATATAAGACAAAAATGTTCTATACAATTTTTTCCATACTTGGCTTATTACAGAGTTATGAACAAAACAGGATAATACATTCAATACAACGTAAGGTATTTAATTCCCAGAGTTCACAGTTTAATTACAGTGCATTTGGACTAACAACGCAAACTGATAAATAAACGTGACGTAACAAACTGAAACAATTCCTCGCGAACACTGTATTAATTTAGGTCCTGTTGATTGAACTACAGCAATGCACAATAACTAAGGAAAATTGAAGCATTTTACAGACTGTACTGTACTGTACTGTATTTGCACAAATCTTAATGCAATGCATGTTCAAAATGCTGTCCCTGAACTTGCAGACAGACCCGTGCTCGTCGCATCAATGATCTCTGCACATTACACAGTCCGTTCAACTCTCCACGAATAATTTCACAACCACCTTCAATTCTTTGTTGTAGCACTTCTCTGTTCGGTACTGCAGAAGAATACACCAATGTCTTTAGTCGGCCCCATAAATAAAAGTCTAAAGGGTTCAGGTCAGGTGATCTGGCTGGCCAAGCAATTGGTCCTCCGCGACCTATCCATCGATGTGGATACGCAGAATTGAGGTACGCCCTTACGTTGCGGCTGTAATGGGCGGGAGCACCATCGTGCATAAACCACATGGTGGCTCGTGTTGCAAGAGGGACATCCTGTAACAATCCAGGCAATTCTCCCTCCACAAATTCGCAGTACGCGTGCCCATTCAGCCTTGGAGGCAGAACATGAGGTCCGAGTAAGTAATTCCCCACAATACCACACCAAATGTTTATGGAGAATTGATGTTGATATCCATGCACAATTCTCGCGCCAGGATTCTCGACAGCCCACTGGTGCATATTATGCGAATTGATTACACCCGCACGAGTAAACATGGCCTCATCTGTGAATAATATCCGCCGAATGAACATTGGATCATTCAAATGACGCTCTTGTAACCACTGGCAGAATTGCTGACGGCGAGGATAGTCTTCAGGTGTCAATTCGTGCACTTTTTGCAGGTGAAATGGATGCAACTGTTGTCTCCGAAGCAGCCGCCATACAGTAGATTGTGGAAGTCGTACAGCTGCACTAATTTGTCTCGTACTGATAGATGGATCTTGGTCTACCAGGTCCAAAACATGTTCCTCGACGTTCACTGCATGCTCAAGTGGTCGACCTGAATGCGGCCCAGGACGAATGCCATACTCCCGCATACGTCTGTCCACAGATACAAACGTCTGATGACTTGGTAACCGTCTTCCTGGAAACAGCTCACTGTACCTTCGTCTTGCTGCAAGTGCATTTCCATCTGCTGCACCATACACAAGGTGCATATCAGCATACTCACTGTTTGAGTACATCATGTGCACGAAACCTTTGGCCTTCCGACGATGAATGAACGACAGGACGTACTTTTCCGTTACCAACAACATCAGCGCCATCTTCCGTACAGTAGGAGTAAACATCACGTGCAAACAAAAACAAACACTATTCATGCAGTTTCGAATCAACTGTTGGGAGATACGTATGTGAATTACGTACCAGAATATGGCATCCTGCTGCTTGCACTGCCGTCATTTTGATACGGACATGACTTTCGTATTTAACGATAACTCTGGAATTAAACGTTTATGGAAAAACATTTATAGAACATTTTTGTCTTATATTTACCTCACAAATACACCCTTAAAATATTTACACGCATTTTTGAATCACCCTGTATATAAAAATAAAGGATGCTCCAACCCACCTGAGTCAAATCCTTCTCTACACCAAGGCCCATTTCATAGCAAATGCCCATATTAAATATAGATGTTCTGTTGCCCAGCTTTGCTGATTTTAGAAAGTATGTAGCTGCTAGCTTCTTTTTTCCTGATTCCATGTGCTTCACTCCAAGCTTATTATCAACAGCACCAGCTAGTGCTTTCTGAATTTGTGCTAAATTGTCTGTAGCTTTATCCAGAGCCTAAAATGTAGAAGAAACTTAATACAATGTAGAAGAAACTTAATATAACATAAAACTTAGTTATTTCACAGTTAAAGTATGCACAGTGTTTCAGGAGGAAACATACAACAATTAAAACGTGACAGCTGATTGTATGTTATTTCCCCTTCAGACTGTTCCACATCAACATAAACACTATTCACAATAGTTTATGATATAACATTTTTTGGCTTTTAATGCATACTGATATGACACACACATTGGGAAGAGACCATATTCATGCAGTGTTTAATGTCTTTGAATACATTGTTCTGCAACAGGCTGTTCCAACAGTGCCCCACAGAGCAGAAGCACTCCAGAGAGTTCACTGCAGCAGATTGTAATTCACATGGGGGTGGAAAATGAATTTACTGCTCCCTGGTTGCATGAAGCCATAACTGATGCAACAATGTGCATTCAATAACAACAATGCCTAGTTGTGGAAACCATGTCTCAATTGGAGGCTACATTTCTATTTACTGATAGGGATGGATGTCCACAGTGCCTGTATGTCACAAAATGCAGAATTCTGCTACAAAGTACAACATACAGTGTCAATGTAAACATCCTCATGTAACACGTTACAAGCAGGTAGAAGGCAAAGCACATAGCGTGTTAGTAACCAGGCTTACGAACAACATACCAGGAGACTCAAATTTAAAAAAGGAATTTTTAGGACAGAATTTATAGTAATGTATGAGATTAGTTCACATACTGTATTGTGTTTATACTTTTCAAGTGAATGATAGTGAAGGAAATGTGAATGAGACAGCAGTTTGAGCAAGCTAAAAAGTCACCACATTAAAGCAACAAATGACAATTCATTTTCAGAGGGACCTCTTGTAAAATTGTATATGATAGCAGTTGAAGAATGTTTGTTTTTGAGGGAGCTGCAGGCAATTCAATGGGTTTGTCTTTTGAAGCGAACAGAACCTCATCAAATCCTGGATACGGCAGAAAATTCTGAGATGCAGCTCAGGAAAAAAGCCGAGAACTTAATTGTCTTTTCATTTGCACTTGACAAAAGCACTGATCTATACAACAGTGCTCAGCTTTCAGTAACTGTGCATGGTGAAGATGGAGCTGCAAGTAACGGAGAAACTCTGGGATGTGGTACTGCTCCATTACACTGCTCTAGGACTTCGCATATTTGTGAATCAGTGGACAATATGAATTTACCGTAAGATAAACTACATTCTGTAACCACAGACGGTGGATCACAAATAATCTGGCACCTTCAGGGTTTTGATTCTAATTTAAAATATACTCTAAAAAGTGAATTCCAGAAAGATGTTTTGATTGTTCACAGCTTCTTTCACTGAAGCACTGTGTGCTAAAACAGTAGAGCCAGGAGGCATAATGAAAGCTGTGGTCGAGTGGGTGAATTTTGTGTGGTCTCACATGGCAAACCAATGTCAATTCAAAGGATTCCTGCAAGATATGGAAACAGAGTAAGGTGACATATTTTACCACAGTACAGTTCATTGACTTAGTCAGCGGAAATTTCTTGATGTTTTCTTTGTCATTAATAAGGAAACATTAATAAGGAAATCTCTCTCTCTCTCTCTCTCTCTCTCAAACTGAGTGTGGAAGAAACGCACTGTCTTAAAAATTTAAAATGAATATCAGACCTAGTGTTCCTAGCTGACAACTATGCATCCCAACAATTTAAATTTGTCATTGCAGGGCAAAGAGCAGCTAATGACATCCACCACCACATCAGAGCATTCATCAAAAAAATTTTTTTTTGAAAGGCAAATGAGTAATGAAAGTTTAACATTCTTCAGTCTTTTGACTCCTTTAAAACTCCCTGAAGGTACTAGTTTTCGCAGTTACCAAACCAAGATGAAGTAGCTCACTACGTCTTTTGAAAAAAAGATTCTGAGAGCCCACTATTTTGGAAATAGAAATGAAACTGTTCAGCACCCCTTTCTCTTTTTCACCTGATGATTTGGCATTGTCATTCCAGTTAGAAGTCACAGATTTCCACAATACAGCTTTGCTCAATGCTAAATGTGTCATGGTGGTCCCATTCATTACAACAAAAAACATCTCCCACGTTGCACAAAAATGCCGCCCAGATCATGTGCATGTCTGGGCCTACTTACCCTTCTGAGCAGCTGTTCCTAGTAATCAAAATAAGAATCAAGGAATAATCTTTCCTTCAGGATGTGACAATGAAGAGTATCCTCTTTATTAATGCTGTGAACTCCTTGATGCCCAATATATTTCTGCTCTTGGTCTGGAGAAGTCAAATTTCAGAAGGCCAATACACTTACTCAGTTTCTTCACTTGTTTAGCTTCCTATTCCCCTGATGTGGCATAAAATTTCTCCATAGCACTTAAGAGTATGTCAGTCATTTTGTAAGGTGCAGGTGGCAGATCAAAAGGCTCGCAGTGCCACATGGTGGTGCACCTGATTGTTCAAAGTAAGTGACAACACTATGTAGAGCAGAGTGTGCAAGAGCTGGAACGGCCTGCACTACAGGCTAGTCTTCTTTTAGGAAACTATCTCTGGCACTCTTGAACAGAAGTAATCAAATCTGCAAATGTCATAGAGGTACATGATGTCACCATAAGTGGCATGTGTAAATGCCCATGACATCACAGAATATTTTCAACTATGCTGGCAAATTCCAACAACATTTTTAACTGGGGCAAGGTAGTATGGACTCATTATTTCATCCCTTTTCTTAAGCTGTTTCTATCTTTGAACAACTAATGTTTGGATTCCAGTAATCAATCTGTCAAATGTTGTGACTCTCCAACATTTGTACATCAAACTGAATATATGTCTCTCCCCCCCCACCCCCACCCACACCCCCAGAAAGGTCTATATTATTATCTTCCAAAGTATGCCCATCACCTACTAAAAAAACCTGTATACATACAACAAATGACCCATTAGCTTTACAGGTGAAAGTAGAATATTGCTAAGACATTCTCTTACAGGAAAAAATTAAAGCAATTGTTTGAAATGCATGAGAAAAGTATTACTAATGAGAAAAAATATGATATTTGTTATAGTGAATTAAAAAACTATTAACTAGTAATTGAAGCTTGCCTTAACCAAAATGTTGGTTTAAACACCATAGTGCTTCACTAGGCACTGTCACATCGAAAGTTAATTGACGGACACAACCCGTTGAAGAACCTATATATGAAGATTGACTCTAAATCATGATGCAACTTGGTATTTTTCCTCACATAAGTCCTACCAAGTGAGGACTGCACCCTCAATCTATGGGTTTGTAGGCTGGCACTTAACAACTACTGGGTCTATGTTCAGTGGTACATCAGTTATACTCAAGTAACAAATAATGGGTTTTCAATCAATTAAATCCTGTATCTGCAGCACTGTTCCATCAAATAGAATGGTATTATTAATATAAAATGTGAAGTTCAAAGCACTTTTATGACTAATTACGCTGCTCTAATATATTTACAACTAACATGAATTTTTGTACAAAACTACTGTTGTGCAAAGTTAGCTTGCCATATTAATTTATATTCATAAAAGAATCCTACATATTTCACACATGATTTGACACAAAGTTAATGGAGTGCTGAGGATATTAAGTTACTGCAATATTTGGGGTGGTAGAACAATCTACAGAAAATGTGCCATGGATGCTTTGTTTTACTGCAGGTATGCCATAATTTTTTATCACGTAACTTGAATGAGGGAGATCACAATGAAGATAAATATAATTATAGAACCTTGCTTTTCTTTTTATTTTTTGTTTCCTTTGTCAATAGTGTCCAATCATTCTTAATATGAGAGAAATATGCTCCTAATAATAAGAGAAACTAAATGTAGAATAATTTACTGAACCTGATAAGAAAATATGTGCTGTTACTGAAAGTGACATGCCATAACCATCAAAAACAAGCAGTTCTTTTCCATGGAAAAGGTACCCATGTGTCCAAAGCAAACTGCTCCATGTGAAATCAGATTAAGGTAATTTCCTTCCAACATCGTGAATGGAAACATATTTTGAGAATAGCCACATGACTACCTCTTTTATCTCTTGGGCAGAAACGTCATCAAGGCAGTTTTAGGTGGAAGGCGGTTTGAACATAGGTAGCACAGAATACCAACAGAGGTCTGTTCTGCATTTACGGCACTGCCAATCTCAGCAAGAGATTCGGGTAACCATTACCAAACAGTCTGTGTAGTTCACTTTACATTGTGTTGTGTGTTCCTCGCTGCTTTCTTTTCTTATTTCAAAATGAGTGAAGAAGATACTCAAGGTCCATCATGGGGTTCTGGTGCTACTTCTACAACCCTACAAATAATCAGCGATTGTTACCATCACGATGTGACAGCTTCACTTTTAGAGAAGCATAAACCACAAATGTAGGTTGCTGGCCATGTAAGAGGCAGGTGGGACTTATTCCCCTGAATTGCTCCTTCTCCCACGGTGGATTAAGTCCTCATTTGTTCATGCTAGTGGCCAGCTTATGTTGAAGTGGCTCAAAATGGCTCTGAGCACTATGGGACTTAACATCTATGGTCATCAGTCCCCCAGAACTTAGAACTACTTAAACCTAACTAACCTAAGGACAGCACACAACACCCAGCCATCACGAGGCAGAGAAAATCCCTGACCCCGCCGGGAATCGAACCCGGGAACCCGGGCGTGGGAAGCGAGAACGCTACCGCACGACCACGAGATGCGGGCTATATGTTGAAGTGTCTACACTATATCACAGTTTACTGTTTTCTGAATTCACTAACTTTTCTTCTCAGTGATACTCTATTGATCTTTTTATCAGCAAAGAAGTGAGTCTCTGTTATTGTATACACTAAAACTTGTCTGTTGAGTTGTCATGTAGTAACATACCAACATACATCACCATGACTTGTTATTTGTAAACACTGGTGCGTAACCTGGATAATTATGAATTATTCTGAGAGCTGGGTATTTTTGCTGGACAGACTGTAATGCACTAAGTGAGCTGGGAGAGGAGAAACTGGCTTCTTGTGATGTCTCCATCAGAGAGCTCGCAATTTTTTTTTTGCTACATTGTTATACTTTTAAAGTCTAATATAGCTTGTTGTAAGATATCTCCAGTCCAACGGGTAAAATTTTACCGAAGAACACTGGCAGAGCAGAACTTTAAGAGGGTTCACCTCATTTGACATCAAGCATTCAACTCTATTCAGTGACAGGAGGCTTGTTACAACCTGAGAGTGGAGTAATGTGGCTGCAAAAATTTGACAGTGAATGTTGACCATTACAGCTACTAGGGGTAGAAAGGCTACTGATGTCACGCTCAAACTGCCAAAAATTACTGACAACTGTTAACTAAAGCCAATAACAATGTAAGACGATACTACAGAGAAACTTAATTTGTTTATTAATTATTACACAATGGTATGCAAACATTATTACTTCAATATTAACTAAAACAACCATGAAACAAATTATTTCTGAATGTTTGTGAAGATGTGCACAAACTGTTATTCAAAGTATGGAGAGTTCATAAAGTTAGAAAATGCCACAGCAGTTGTCCTTGTTAATATATACACATAAGGTTGAGTTTTAACCAACACTAATGTGGAAAGCAATGAGCAATGCTCCGTATGTCCTTGTATTAAGTGACACATCAGTGTCACATCTCATAGTACTTTCTTCCAAATTTACTATGATTAGCAATGTTACGTTTTTATATGTTGAATGTTGCAACTAGTGTTTGGACTTTTCATGGGCACATGCAGAGGATGTGCAAAATGAATGTGACATCCTAAATCTAGTCCATGTCATTTGTATGGTAGTCTATCTGTAATCTTTGTAAAAGCCACTTACTTGTTTGTTTTTATGCATAACTAGGCTGCAGAAAGCAATGAAGCCTATGTTGAATAGTAAGTGGGCAGAAACAGACTAATAATGTGCTGCATCGTTTGCTCTTAATCTCAACTTCCCCCATAGCTCTATTTCATCCAATGTAGTTTGTACAGTGTAGTGAGTGTAGAAGTCAGTATTCCTGTAGTGGATTCTACATGAGAGGCAGGTTACATCTTGACAACCTCTCATTTTGTTAAAATGTACTCTCATATTGTATGAGAGTGCTTTTAATACAATACACAAGTCTTATGGTAGTTAAAGTCTGATGATACTACAACTAAAGCCAATGATTTCTTTCCACACAGACATATACAATCAGGTTTAAGTTAATTTGAGATTTTTACTTAAAATGAATGTAACTAATCCAAGATTTTAAAACAAATTAACAAAAATATTTATTTCATTCCACATCCAAATCCGTGTTTCTTGGCCATCAGAGAAGTGACGCCAACCACAGATCATCAATTCATGACATATAACATCTAATGCTATGACCCCATGTTTTGCAAAAATCTTAAAGGGGTTTTGTCAATGTTGGTAGATTTGTACACAATGCAACAGAGGTAAGTGTTTATCAGGAACTTTTCAGCTTTTAATACTACAAGGATCAAGCACTAAATAGTTAATCATGACTCATTTGCTGAAAAAATAACTAATTATCAGTGCCATCTTTCCATGGTACAGTGGCCCATGAAGTATCACAGTTGATGAGATAATAAAGTGAGACTTAAGAGGAGAGCCAACACCTCTTCCACATATATTACCAACTAATTACATCCATTACTGGTAATGTTACTGCTGTGATTGTATTACTTCTTTAAAAAAGAAAACCACCATCTTCAGTCACAAATATTGATTTTTATTGCAATACATAATGCATTTTGAGCCCTGGGAAAGGGGGGGGGGGGCTCAACTTCAGCCCCCAAGGGCTTGAAATGCATAATTTATTGGAATAAAAATCACAATTTGTGACTGAAGGTAGTTTGTTCTCTTTCATATTAACATTAATAACCACAACTGGGGGAGATGTACCTTTAATGTACTTTTCTGAAGAATGTGACTATCTTAATTGTTATTGTGGTCTTCAATCCAGAGACCGGTTTGATGTAGCTCTCCATGTGCACTACTCTATCCTGTGCAAGCTTCTTCATCTCCAAGTAACTATTGCATCCTACATCCTTCTGAATCTGCTTAGTGTATTCATCTCCTGGTCTCCCTCTACGATTTTTACCATCCATGCAGCCCTCCAATACAAACTTGGTGATCCCTTGATGCCTCAAAACATGTCCTGCCAACTGATCCCTTCTTCTAGTCAACTTGTGCCACAAATTCCTCTTCTCCCCAATTCTATTCAGTACCTTCTCATTAGTTACGTGATCTACCCATCTAATCTTCAGCATTCTTCTGTAGCACCACATTTTGAAAGCTTCTACTCTCTTCTTGTCTAAACTATTTATCATCCATGTTTTACATCCATACATGGCTACACTCCATACAAATACTTTTAGGAAAGACTTCCTGACACTTAAATCTATACTCAATGTTAACAAATTTCTCTTCTTCAGGAAACACTTTTCTTGCCATTGCCAGTCTACATTTTATATCCTCTCCACTTTTACCATCATCAGTTATTTTGCTCCCTAAATAGCAAAACTCATCTACTACTTTAAATGTCTGATTTCCTTATCTATTTCCCTCAGCATCGCCTGATGTAATTAGACTACATTTTACTATCCTTGTTTTGCTTTTGTTGATTTTCATCTTATATACTCCCGTGAAGACCATCCATTCCATTCAACTGGTCTTCCAGATCCTTTGCTGTCTGACAGAATTACAATGTCATCAGCAAACTTCAAAGTTTTTATTTCTTCTCCATGGATTTTAATTCCTACTCCAAATTTTTCTTATATATCTTAATTACAATGACAATACTCTCAAACTCTCTGTTACTCATTATGGAACCATCATACACAAGGGCCAACCTGCTGTAGAGCTGAAAACATGTAATATAGCTCTGAAGTATAAAAAATCTTTTTGGCTCTCTGGCAAAGTGTCACACTACAGATCCAAAGGTCTTAGTTTTGACTCCCAGTCAGTTCTACGAGTTGTGTATCATTTTTCACTTCTTTCAGCTCTAGCAATGTTTGTTAATGCGAAAGATGCCAAGTTGTACAGCAATTCAGAACCCACATTAAATTGCAAGTCCCCTTGTAACTGGCTGAGTAAATCGTGCCATATACATACAAAAATCCTCAAATAATTGCCTTTAGTTGGACCACATTATACAAAGTAGAAGGAATGTGAGCAAAATTACTTGTAACTCTTAACTAATTCCAATCTGCTTATAAGATATAATGACTATGGATTTCATTAAATATACGTAAAGAAACAGATTATGAACATAGTGTGCACTTTCTTACCTCTTGCACTGTTAGTGTACTGCATGCACTATTTTCAACTCTGTGAGCTGTAGTCTGAGTGGAGAGACTGTCTTTTTTAGCTACTCCAACAATTGGTTGTGCAATGGTACTTCTTGTCACTTCATAACTGAAGCTTCTGTTAGTTTTATTTATTTCAGTACTTGGCTGAGCAAATACCGTTCTTGTCAAATTGGGAGCAAGTCCTGCTTTATCAAATTTATTTCCATCAGATGGTAGAATGCACTTTCGGAAAAATGGCTGGCTCATGCACCATCCTATGGCCAATGCTGTACTCTATAAGAAACAAAACACAATGCATTATTACATGATAAAATTAAGAGTTTATTCTCCTGTATAAATTTAATTTTACTCCATTTCCACATTAGATAAGCTACTCCATCTTCCGGTTGCTTATCTCTTCCTTCCACAGCGAATCACATTCACGATCTTATAAATGTATTTTGGATTAACTGAAGCATTCAATACCACTTCACCAATTAAAAAACTGTCAACTTACAACCTAACCTAAACCTTGGACTACACAACAGATCAGTATGGCAGCACAGCTAAGATTTTGTATTCACAACCAAACTTAGCTTCCAATGTAAACAGACCTGAGACTATGCTACAGATCAGTCTGTCACCACAACTTACATAGCCTCATAAGAAATACTGTCACTGTGCTGTTCTCTGTCCGTCTGCACACACACAACAAGAAATGCCACATCATTACGTTACAGGATGAAGCCGACATCCTGTGCACGAAGGTTCAGTTCACCCTGTATTTTTACCAATTATTTGAAATTCCCTAATGGAGTGTGCTGCAGGATTTGTCAAATCAACATCCACTTTCATATTATGAGTGCCTCTGAGAAGTTTTCATTTCCGCTGTAAGGGAAGATGACAAGTCTTATCTTGTTCCGATTTACTTAGTTCTCTTCTCTCACAAGAACTATACTTTCAACCACAGCACAGAGTGGTTGGGTTGGAAAAGGGGGAACAGAGTGTTTGGTATGTTACAGAGTACATCTGCTTGCTCAGTGTGAGGGGTGAGGACTTTGGGTAGGCATTACTAACACCATGTTTCCCAACAGTACCAGTTGCATGTCAGCTATCATTCCTTTTTGGCCACAACAAAGCCCTGGCTAATTGTCTAGAGGTCAGAACTTGTATAGTAGTATGGGCATTACTGTGTTGCCTGCTTTCAATATGAAAGGCAAAGCAGGTCTAGTCACGGTGTGTGCCTGTAACCACTAACCACCTTGTCAGTTGTATAATGGTGAACGAGTGTGGGGCGATATATTGCACATAACCTAATGAGGGCATCTTCAGACTATGCTGTTATTGTCATCTTCTGCATTTAGGTTTTGAATGTCCCGTATTGCCATTTGATCTCTGTAGATACAGCCACTGTACCACAGCTGCCACCAATGCTGCAGGACAGAGTGCCAACACAGTAACTGCCACCCACTATTCCAATGGCACTAGTGAAGATACATGCATTCATCAATACAGATACCATCCAGATCACTAGCAACCCAATGGGCTGGTTATAAGGGGTAGGTATCTAACTGCTTTCACATATACAGATATGGGCTTCGGCATAGGTGACACTGATGATAATATCTAGGTAGCACTCCCTTCAAAAAGAGCAAATTCCACTAGCAACCAGATGTTCACTCTACAACCTCTGATGTTGAACCTGCATTAGAGCATCAGCACTGCCTGTGCCCAGCATCATACAATAACATCAGAATCTGCTACACAGAGATACACTAGATCGTTTATCAGAAGCCTACTGGTATCACTGATGAGTATAGCAACAACTGCACATACTATGGCCTTGGCTGTTACTCGGAGTCTCCTTGGAGTGGATTAGTCTTCATTTACAAGACTTCATTTATTGCACTAGTTATTATTAGGCACTCTGTTTTTCACAGATTATTTGACAGCCTATGGCAGTTCATTAATTACAGAACTTCAGATTTGTCGTAGTTTGGCTGCACCAAGTACTTACATTCCTGTTGGGTATATAAATTAGAGTCAACCCTAATACTAAAACCATCAACGATATGAAACTTGTCCTACATAACTACCACACATGATCTATTACATGCCAACCACATTATAGATGGTGATTCAGCTAAGCTGATCAGCTCCAGTATTTCAGGAACCATTTAATAGTTTTTAGTTTTGTTTTCACCTAGATGAATTGTGAGGAGGTCCTCATTAAAAAATATGCAGTTTCTTTGCATAAATATATTTATTACAGAGACATCAATATTAACTTCACTTTTTATAATGAAAATCCTAATATTGTAATTCTAAGAGAGACAAGCTCAATGGTATTTTACCCTTCAAAATCTGATTACCAGTTTTGGAGCAATTAAAACATTTAGAACTTAAGATTTGACTGTTTTGAACATTAAATCGATTGCTGTTTCATGTGGAAGTTGGTAACTTTGTACCCAAATAAGGAAAAACATCATGCTAGATATGGAAGAAACAGACTGTTTGCACCACTACAATACCTGTGTAAAAGCAGCACAAAAGAAATATCACTTTCATTCTGTATATGCTGTTCACATGTGTTGAGTGTTGGTTGTTTGGAGGGGGGGGGGGAGGGGGGGAAGCCTTTCAAAAACCAAGAGAAACTGGATATACTACTACTTTAATGCAGATGGAACACAATGCAAACAGTTAAGTTGTATGTGCAAAGATATCCAGACTGACAGTGACTGACAAGAACGACAATTCAGCGAATGTGCAAAAAGCTTATGTTGGAAGGGCACTGGAATATTAGGCAGAGGGTAAGGAGAAAACAAAATGTTCCAGCATCTGTTGCTCATAATCCACATCTTAGGTGAAAATATATTGCGAGTGCCTCCGGAGTAAGTCAGACTAGTGTTTGCATTTTGCACCCACACAGCTTCCATCTGTATCACGAGTCACTTTATCAGCAGATTAAGCAACAAGGCTGCAGAGAACACACAGAATTCTGTAAGTAGTTGAGAACCCATGCTGGCCGAGGCAGGTTCAACATCAGAGGTTGTAGAGTGAACATCTGGTTCTAGGAAAGCATTCAGCCAGCTCTATTCTGGTCAATGGATAGGACATGTGGGTGTTATCAGATGGCCAGCTCATTTGCCACATTTGACACCATCAGACTTTTTTCTCTGTGGTAAACTCAAAGATTATGCCCATGCACATGTTCTGATGATCTAACAGGATTTAAAACACAAAACTGTAGCAGCACATGCAATGATGTCAAAGGAATCTCATCTGTCTGTCTACGAGTCCTCACACCAGAAACAACAATGTTAATTGCAGTAGATGGTCAGCATTAAAAAAACTTCATGATATAAATGGAATTTTAGAGAAGAGTTTATGACCAAGTTGTTTTGTGATACCCTTTCTGCTACTGTTGCTGATGTAATTCTGCAATGTGAGTATGTATCTTTACATCAAATTCATGAAACAAAGTTCTTATTTACCAATCTTTATAACTCAGTCCCCTGTATTACAAATCTATGTAATTTTTGACATGCATCTTTCTTTTAAAGCTCTGGCAGGAACAAAAGCCAAAATGTCACCATAGTTAACTAGCAAACCATCCTTACATGATACGGTCTTTGCATTCCCATTCATGTGTCAGTCGAATCATCATAGCCTAGTGTTATTAGTATCAGTTTTAAATCAAACTTTTCTCCACTATTCCAATTTTTTAAGTAGTCTCATTTAGATACATCAAGCCAAAGCACCCCATCAGCCTGACATGACAGTTCCGTATAACAATGCGAACTTCTTCATGAGGTAACAACTGGTTTCCAGTGCAAAACAGAAATATCCTAAGTTCCAAATATTGTAATTTCTCCAAAACTACTAATCAGATTCTGAAGAGTGAAGTGTCACTGAATTCATCATTTAGAACTACGAGACTAGCAGCAGAAATTAATATATTTCTACCCGAAAAAGCAAAGTTGATACCAATATCCCCAACATAGTTATGCAGAGAGAATATGCACCCTTTAGTGAAGACATTTATCATAATTCATTCGGGGAAAATAGAATTATGGTATCTTTAACAGTTCAAGAAACAACTGGGAAGAATAGCTTAGCTGTATCGCCTTGTATACTAGCAAACATAATCTTGTTCAGTTCACTATGATAGTCATAACAACCCCCAGTCTGTTGGTACGAATGAGAGGGATAGTCCCACAGTTGCAGGAATTTCACTTCAGAGAAAGATAAGAAATTGCTCAGTAGCCTCGATTTCGGTTGTGTGTTCCACCAGGTACCATTTCTAATGATCTTGCTGCCAACAGTTAACTCCTTTCTTCGAACATGTGGAAATTTGGATTCTTTCCTCACTTCTTTTCTGCCACTCTGAAGTGTTACTAACACATTGTGATTGTCATCTATGACCATTCAAATTAGTGACTGTTGAGATGCAATGTGTATACAGGTAGCGTTCATAAAGTATTTCGAGTGATTTCACTGTGAAGTGACCGTGTGTTGCAGTGCATTTGGATCATTTGGGCTAGACTCTGAAAGGGAAGGAGGAAGAGAGGAGGATGCACCAGGTTCACAATGCACCCCAAGTCAGTCTGGTCTGAGCAGTGGTTGTGTCAGCGTCTTTTTCATTCAGTGAAACTCATCTCCGAGACCGTGTCTTCATCTGTAATGGAGTAAATGATTGAACAATGGTATGTGATCAAGTTCTGTGCCAAACTTGGCAAGAGTTATACTGATACAAATCAACTGATTCAGCAAGCCTTCTCTCTTTTAACTGCATTGCAGATCTAGATTTAAATTGACAGTGCAGCTGTCATCAGCACACTGATCAAATGCCATGTCACAGTTGTCAACAATTACAGATCCACAATTACATACTGTTACAAGTAGTGATGTAGACTGAACGTAATTATAATGACACATTTTCCAATCTAACTCAGGCATGTACAAGCATTAGTCCAATTTGACAGATGACATTACAACCGATACAGACCACCTTTCTGCCCTGGCTTTGTAATTATATCTTGAATAATTTTTTTTTTTCGACAACACTTGTGTTACTTTATGAACACACACTGAGCCTAATCAGTGATTTTAACACTCAACTGATTCTAGTAATAGCATTACCATTTTCATTAAGAACAACATAAAACAACTTGCTCTATGAAACAGATACTATTCTTCAGCACTTACTTCAGATAAAACTATGTTTCAACTAATTCTATCAGCCATTTAATCTGAATTACTTGGTGGATCTCATGATAGTATCTTCACCACCATTATTACTGTTACCATGTCTTAGTGAGAATGCCACACAACTTGAAGTTTGCAATAGAGTTTCACACACTTCTCAAACACTGTTTTATACTTGCCTTCATTAGAGTTGGTCACGAGACGTCCAAATTTTAGTCAGCCACAATTTTTTTGCATCCTTCCTTCAGTGATACTCCGCCACCTCTCCAATCTACAAAATTACCTAGTCCATCTTTATGCTGCACTGACTACCAATCTCTTGCCACATAGGTCATATTTTGTGGAAGATCCAGGTGCAAGACTGTCCTATACATCTATTCAGCACATCTTACTGCGGCCCCATCACAGGCACATCTTATCCTATCAGAGGCAGTGTCACCTGTGGAATCAGTCTTATCACATAACAGTACTCCTGTAACTTATGACAGTATTTCATGTGGACAATACCACCAAACAGCTGTCCAGCCAAGTTAATAACCAGAGCCAAACCGTGGCTGAGGACAGAGTTGAGCATTCAATGACAGAAAATGCTGCTCAGAACTTGCTTTGATTTCAATGACTGTTTCTCAACCTAAGCCATTTCGATCGTCTCCTAACACCAGCTTTTCTGAATTACATAGATGGGGATTGTCTTTGCAACTTATCCTTCAATCCTCTAAACCCCCAATCTCCCTGTCCCACACAGACCCCTGCCCAGTAACTGTAACTTCACTCAACCTGCACTCATTCTCTCCTCTTTGGATTTTTCCATCTTCCTGTTCTACACTGCCTGACAAAAGGAGTTAAGCACACAGAAGACATGGTCTGATATCAATGTAACTTCTTATTCATACATACTATAAGCAGGTATGTAAATGATTTAAAGTTGCAGTTCTCTGTGATAGGTAGAACAGCCACTGGAGTGCATTAGTGTTGTTCATGTTTACTATTGTTACCATGCCTTGTAGGATAAATAAGGAGAGTGAACAGCATCAGACTTAGCGACCACTGAAGGACACGGAGATGCCACGTGCGCCTGTGAGATGGCATTATCAGCACCTGATAAGAATCTGATAGGGACCTCATTGTGTGTTGCCATTTGGCCAGCTGGTCAAATCGTGCAGTATCCAGATGTGTGGGGCATTCAGGTGTGACAGCATCCCAATGTTGAATTGCATGGGAATGTCGGATTGCACGGGAATACGACGGAAGGCATACGCATCGTCAAGATCCCAGTCGATCATGTCTCGGCACCACATGGTAGGATCACCATATTGTGCATGGAGCACATCACGACCCCTTCACACTGTGCCTACCACCCGAGAACACATAATGGACTCCCTGAAATATTCCATCATCCCCCACCACTGGTTGGAGGCTAGTGGCAGCTAGACTAGGGAATTACTCACACAGGCTGCCAATAACACCACAAAAATGGCCATGTTTTGAATGGTGCTGTGGCCGGCAAGTATGGATGCTGATGAATGGCACTGTATTGTGTTCAGCAAAAAATTGCAGTAGTGTAGTATGCTGGATAATCCTTGGCAAGTATAGTGGCAACCTAGCAAGAGGTCCAGTCTTCAATGTTTTGGACAGGCACAGTACTTTTACTCCTGGTGTCACAGTGTAGAGAGACTGAGTGTGATTTAGGTCATGGCTGGTAGTGACTGAAGGAAGTCAAATGGCACAATGCTATGTCACGGAGGGTACACAGTCTTCACGTGTCACCTCTCATGTGACAGTATCTCGGTGTCATTTTTCAACACGACAATACTTATCTGTACGTGAGACGTGTTTCCACAAATTGCTGGCATGATAAGGTGCTCACATGGGCAGCAAGATCCCCAGACCAACCCTGATGAAACATGTAACAGACATCAACTCTGATCCAGTGCCAGTACCAAGGACAGCATGAACCAGTTACAAAAGTTGTGGGCAGACTTGGCTCAGGAGAAGATACTATGGCTTTATTATACCCTTTCCAATGAATTAGTGCATGCATCCAGGCCAGATGGAGTTCAGTGACATACTGATAGGTGGGCTCATACTGTCAAGTTCTTTGAAGTTTCATTTCTTTCTCCCTTTCCGGGTGCTTAACCTCCCCCCGCCAGACAGTGTTCTTCCCTAGCACTGAACACAGCTCCATTTCCTTGCATCGACGCAAGCTCACGAGTGCACTGATCACGGCAAATGTATGTTATGAGTGGAATTAGGAACAAAAACTGCGATCTTCAGGTTGAAGACTGGTTTGATGCACCTTTTTTTCCATTTTCTACCCTGTTAAGCCTTTGCATAATTATTGCAACCTACATCCAGTTTAACCAGCTTACTGCAATCAAACATAGGTCTTCCTCTACAAATTTTACTCCATAACCAAACTGTCTATTCTTTGGTGCCTCAGAATATACCAAATCAACCGATCTCTTCTTTTCGCCAAGTTGTGATGTAATACTATCTTTTCCGCAGTTCAATTCAGTACTTTATCATTAGTTATGTGAGTGATTCATCCTATCTTCATTATTCTTTGGCAGCACTATATTTCACAAGCTTCTATTATTTTCATGCCTATATTGCTTACTGCCTACTTTTCACTTCCATATAGGGCCATGCTATATACGGACAAACATTATCAAACAGCACTTCCTAATAATTTTTTCTTTCTCAGAAATGCTTTTCTTTCGACAGTCATTCCACATTTTATATCCTCTTTACTTCAGCGCCATCATCAGTTATTTTTCTGCCCAAATGGCAAAGCTCATCCATGACTTTTAGTGTGTCATTTCCTAATCTAATACCCTCAGCATCACCCTGTTTAATTCAACTCAACTCCATTACCTTTGTTTTAATTTTGTCGACATTCTCTTTATAAACTCTTTTCAAGTCACTATCAATTCTGTTCGACTGATTACCAGGTCCTTTGCTGTCTCTGACAGAATTAAAATGTCACTGGTAATCTCAACTGAAGCCTATTCCCTTTCAAATATTTCCTTGGGTTCCTTTATTTCTTTCTCAACATAAATGTTGTGAAACACAGGGGATGGGCTACAGCTCTCTCTCACCATCATCTCAGTTACTGCCTCCCTTTCTTGTCCTTCGGCTCTTAAAATTATAGTCTGGTTTCTGTACACGTTGAAAATAACCTTTTGCTGTCAGTATTTCATCCCAGTTAGCTTCTGCATTTCAAAAAATTTATTCCCGTCAACACTGTCAAAAGTGTTCTTTTTTTCTTTCTTCCTTTAAAAAAAAAAAAAATTCTCCAAATGATGTAAAGGCAGATTTGCATTACTTCCTTCTGTCTTTTAAGTCAAGTCACAGGGTTGGTATTGCCCTGTGTGTCCTAACATGACTCTGGAACCCAAACCTATCTCCAATGTTGCCTTCCACTTGCTTTACATTTTACCATAAATAATTTCTTGTAATAGTTCGCAGTCATGGCTTACTCAACTGATGGTTCTGAAATATTCACAACTGGCAGCACCTAACATTCTTGGAACTGGGATTATTACATTCTCCTTTATGTTCTGAGGTTATTTCACCTGTCTCATATATCTTGCAGACTAGACACAATAATATAGCCATGGCTGGCTGTCCAAGAATGTCAGTAATTCAGAAGGCATATTATCTACTCCAAGGAAGTTGTTCCGACTTAGGTCTTCCAGTGCTCTGTCAAGTTCTCCTATCAGTACATGTCCCATCACTTCATCTATGTCCTCTTGTCTCCCATAATACCAACTTGAAGTTACTTTCCTTTGAACAGTTCAATATATTTGATTCACATTTCAGCCTTCCCTTCTTTGCTTAGTACTGGCTTTCCATTTGAGCTCTTTATATAGATACAGGTCCTTTTCTTTTCTCCAAAGGTTTCCACCATTTTCCTATTGGTGACCTCTATCATTCCCACAGTCACACATACATCGACAGCTTTGCATTTCTCCTCTAGCCATTCCTGGTTCACTATTTTTCATTACTTGCCAACCTCATGCCTTAGATGTCAATTCCTCTTCCCAGCTATTTAATATTTTCTCCTTTTGTACAAAAAATTCAGTATGTTTGTGTGTTACACAAGAATTTCTACTGGCCATTGGATTTTGCCTAGTTGACTTCCTGCTTTCATTATTTTCTTTAACTTGTACTGTATTCACTCACCTGTTCCAGCCAATTGTTGCTTAATTCTCTTTTTGAATCTTTTAGAAACCTCTAGTTCTTTTAGTTTATCCCAGACCTATCTCCTGAATTTCCCAAGTATATTCTTCAGTTTTAATCTGGAGTTCATAAACAAGAGCTATGGACTCAGTCCATGTCTGTTTGAGGAAAATTTCTGAAGTTAAAAAAAAGTCTGATTTCTAATTCTCTTTCCTACCATTATGTAATCTACTGGCAGCATTCTGGTGTCTCCAGGATTCTTTCACATATACAACCTTCTTTCATGCCAATCCCTCCCCCCCCCCCCCCCTCCCTTCCTACCTTCCCCAGTATTTAATTCCAGTCCCTCATCACAAATAAAAGTTCATCTCCCTTAACTGTCTGAAGATCTTATCTCATTACATATTTTTCCCAAAATCATCATCTGTGGAATTAGCAGGCACATAAACTTATACTACTGTTGTGAGTGTTGGGTTCTAGTCTATGTCCGTAATTGTAACACATTCCCTATTCATATTGGTTCCACATATTCTTATTTTCTAGTCCTGTATTACCACTACTATATTTTTTGCTGATTATCATGTACTCATCCATTCAAAAAGGGTCAATGGAAGTGTGTGATTTCACCCGTCTGCTCTGACCCTTGACATAATAGTGTTGTGGTGTGTGACGTCACTACGGCACGGAGTTTTTGAGTTGGTTGTGTTTGTAGATGTTGTGTTGTTATATTTGATGGTGCCCTCTGGAGGTGAAGGTGGACATGCTGAGTTTAACATGTGGTATTGGGTTCATTTGAGTTGTCGTTGTCATCATGCTAACGTGGTTCTGAGTTTATGTTTTTGTTGCTATAACGAGTGTTGAGGAAGTGTTTCCAGTGAGTTATTAAGGTTTGTTTTGTTTATGTGTTTGGCACTTTTCTTGGGCCTGATTAGTTTGGTGTTTGTTGTGGGGAAAGAACTCTAATTTTATTATTGCTTTTTTTGTTAGGTACAGATAAGGCAGTTACGTTCATGAGTGTATTGCTACGTTTTGAGATAGGTGATGGTACAATGACTATCATACAGCTTCTGCAGATTTTGGTCACCATGGACATGTGGCGCTGTGTGTGTGTGTGTGTGTGTGTGTGTGTGTGTGTGTGTGTGTGTGTGTGTCTCTCAGAGGCGTTTGTTGGTAAGTAATATTTGTTTTGGTTTTATTCTATAGTAATTATGATGTTTTGTGTGTTGTATATTTATGGAAAGTCAGTTGTGTTTTAATTGATGTTGCGAATATGGGGTGTTTGGGTTTTTGAGTTGGTTTTGGTTCCACTTTTCAGAGTTGTAGTTGTTGGTTTTTTGGTATTGGAAGCTGTGGTTGAGCTGTATACATCAAAGGAAGTTTCCAATTCCACTTTTTGGGACTGTAGGTGCTTTTTTTTAATTTTTTTTTTTAATCTGTGGCCGAGCTATATACGTCGAGGAAACTGTCCAATTCCTGTTGGTGTAGTGGAATTTAGTAATTTAATTTTTTTATATTATTTGTTTTGAGATTGTGCCGTGTTTTTTCACTGGTGTATATTTAGCTTGTCCCTGCCCTAAACGCCCAATTTTCCATGGGTGTCCCATTAAGTTTCATTTTATTTTTGGAGTGAGTCATCATTATGTCATTTTTATTATTGTTCGCATTTATTGGTGTGTGTATGTAGTGACATCATTGTAGTCAATTTGTATAAGCTGGAAGTAGCCATTTCCGCCATATTGATGGCATCATGGGTCAAAGAAGATTGGACACTTCTGTAATGCCCTCAAAACTATGGTTCTTCCAGCCACTATACTTAATTAATACCCACTTAAAAATAATTGCATTTTGATCTCACTCTCAATGTATACACGATAGTTGACAGTGGGGTCATTCCATGTCAAGTGTCCCAGTTTAGAACATCCTCCCAGTACAGCCATCTCCAATTTTGATGAAATTTGTACAGTATATACCTGAGGGCACTACATGAACTTATGCAAAGTTTCAGGCTCACCTGTAACTTAGCTGAGGTGCTAGAGCCACTTTTGTGAAGACCACTTTTACAGAGACCAGAAAGTCGTGAAGAAATCTTCAAGTTTGGCATTCCACTGTTCCTAATGTAAAAGAGCTAGACTCTTTCTTCTGGGTATAGTGGTACAACTTCTTGTGCTTTACACACAAATGATGGAAGTAGAGTTCAGAAAGCAATGCATTTGGCATAATCTAAGTTCAAAGAGGGCATCAAATCACGTCACGAGAAATTTGTCCCATACTTTAACGAGGCATAAGTAGTGGAGAAAGTGTGTTATGTCCCTAGTCTTTTGCCAAACTACTGTCTGTCTGGGTGTTTAGTACATCACACATTTTGGTCTGGCTTGTGTGTTTAATTTCTGTGCTACCATCCTGTAAATTTGCTAAAAAACATGAATGTATCAAAATATATCTGCATTCAAAGTCATGTGTCTCAAAATGGACACCTAC
This sequence comes from Schistocerca cancellata, assembly GCF_023864275.1. Taxonomy (NCBI): domain Eukaryota; kingdom Metazoa; phylum Arthropoda; class Insecta; order Orthoptera; family Acrididae; genus Schistocerca; species Schistocerca cancellata. Next base: position 60,338,052 of record NC_064629.1, read on the forward strand.
CACATTACATTCATTAACACCCCTCAACAGAGTATATTTCATTCTATTAGAAAACTCATTTTCATTTTGGTGTCTCTTTGGGTAAGGTGCAAAAATTGCACCTTAAATTTGAAATTTTGTTGATTATGTCTGCAGTGTTTAAATATCCATTTTGCTTTTTATTTGGTGATTTTAAACCTTTGTGACAGGTTCATTGCTAAATTTAACCATTTAACTGTACTCGTGACTGCTACATAATTTTTGTGAAGCTGAATGCTTATTAATTTTATTTCTTTACTTTATTTAGGACTCGACAATTTGATTTTTGTGCCTGAAGCACATCAAGTTGTCGCTAAAATGGAAAAACAAGAGGGTGATTCCACATCAAATCATCCAGAAATTTTAGGAAATGACACCCATCATCACGCAAATCCTTGAAATTTTGTGTAATTCAAGTTTATCTATATATTTTCACATTTCCAAAATATAACTATTGAAAGTCAATTACTTTTTCACTTATGGTAAAAAGAAGTTGTATAGATTCAGGAATTAAGGCTTTCATAGATGAGCTACTTTATAATTTAAAAATGCAACAGTTCCTACAGTTTTTGCAGTGGAAGCTTGATTCCCCCCCTCCCCCCCTAAAGAGGAAAGTTTATATTTTTATAGTCATGCTTCTTGTAGGGAATATATACCATATACATCTCAGAAAAAATTGTAAATAATTTCTTTTAAACAAAATCCATGCATGGACATTATAATTTTTTAAAGGTAGAACCCCCTCATATATACCTTTTGAAAATTTACAATATTATTATAAATATTCCATTACGCCACACAAAAAGAATCAGTTTGTAGAAACAATGGGAAGTGTGAAAAACAACGTTACAGTACAAGAAATATTAAAGTTGCTAATTCATGACTACCATGCCACCACTGAATTGCTGAATTTGGCTACACTGAATTTCCCTAGGAAACAATAATATCTGAGAACACTGTTTTATTGCCACTACATGTATTGCATCATCCGGTTCCTTTTGTTTTGGGTCATGTATTCATTGAGCATGCAGTTCTGAGCTCTTGTACTGAGTTGTACCCAGAGTCAAGTACTGAGTCGTACCCAGAGTCAAGTACTGGTTAAAAATTCAATTGTTGCAGTTTTTAAGTATTCATTCCAAACCGAAAGTCCCCAATGTTACAATAACAATGTGAAATACTTTTGTAATGAAACAATGGGACAGAATTATTTTTCATTATTTAATTACTTTTTAGGTTATACCAATCATCTTTTGAATTATTTACGACAAATATTGTTTTTATGACTGAAGCAGTATGGAAAGTTCAAGCAGGCAGTGTTTTCTTGGAAAATATCTGCAAGATATGTGTGACAATGTCCTGACTTGTGTGAATGAACTGACTAGTGAAGAACAAGAACTTTTATTATGACGAAGCAATAGACATTCATTCTTTGATTTAAGTGTTTCATGTGTGTGTGTTAAACACAAGGACAGGTACCTGCGGAGATACTTTCTACGTAAGAAAATTTGCTGTGATCCCTTCAAGTGCCATAAACGATCTGTTTCGTCTGGATTGCATGAAATTAATTTAGAAAAGGCAAATACCTGCATAATGAGAGGCTTTAGCGTTATTCCTGGGGAGAAAATGTGCCCAACCTGTATAAAACTTATTAATGAAAAACAAGCAAGTGACGACTCATCACCAGACTATATAAATGACAGTAATGTAAAGGTGCAGGCTCCAGAAAAATCTGTGCTAAATACTAGCTTAACTAGCTTCAGAGTATCTCCTGCAAAGCTGCATTCAGTTGCTCAGCATAGTCTGTAAGCAACAGCCAAATAAAAACTGGAATCTGCAGCTGGGGCTTTGAAAACTAAAATTTCACATACATATGAATTTGAGCTGGCTGCTAATGCAAGCACTATCCCTGACAGTGGTTTAATAGAACTAGAAGAAAAGGTAAAACATCATGATGAACTCATGGACAAAATCAAACAGAAAATTGAATATGCAAATAATGGTGAAAAAATTCAGTTACTTACTCTTGTGCTGCCAACTTGGCCTGAACAAAAAGTCAGTTCCAAATTTCAGGTTTCTGAATATTTGGTATGACAAGCAAGGGATCTTTTAATGGAGAAGAGTTGGTTGGTTTAAAAGAGGGGGGAAGGGACCAAACTGCTAGGTCATCAGACCCTTGTTCCCATTAAAATAATTTCATAAGGTTGGGAGTAAAACAATCGAGACATACAAAACACACCTGGAAGAAAAGAGAAAACCACAAGAATGACAGAAGGGCAACAAACACTAAAGTGGACAAAATCGTACAAGGAAACCACAGAGAGACGCAAGAAACATGTAGAAGAGATCAAAACAAGAGAGCAGATTACCATGGCTGGCTGACCATGAGAATAAACAGGAGAAGCCAGACACTCTGCAAAACATTACAACCTCCACCCTAAAAGCACTAGGGTGGAGAAAACAGAGGGACCAAGGACATGTGCTAAAACTTAGATCAAAGGATAAAATCCACCCTCACGAATAAAATGTAAAACTAAAGCTTCTGTTGAGGCATTGTCACCCAACACCGAAAGTAGAGTGCTGGGAAAGTTAAAAGTCCGCCGCAGAGTGGCTAAAAGTGGGCAGTCCAGCATGAAGTGGACAACCGTCATTTGTGAGCCACAGTCACACCGAGGTGGGTCCTCGCGACGGAGGAGGCAATCATGTGTTAGCCACGTATGGCCAATGCGGAGCTGGCAGAGGACAAGTGATTTCACGTGAGAGGACCGCATCGGAGACTTCCACACATTCATAGTCTCCTTAATGATTGTATTGTGTGTACTGTTATGGCATTCCATCTCCCAAAGCCGAAAAATCCTGTGGCCGAAGACAGAACGCAGGCCAGTTATGGGGATGCCAATCTGCAGAAGCGGTTTCCGTGTAGCCTGTTTGGCGAGCCTGTTGATAAGTTCATTTCCTGGGATTCCGACGTGGCCTGGGGTCCACACACACACCACTGAATGACAGGACCGTTCCAGGGCATAGATGGACTACTGAATGGATGCTACCACAGGATGACGAGGGTAGCACTGGTCGATAGCTTGTAGGCTGCTCAAGGAGCCATCTGCAGGAGTGCTGTTCAGTATGTCCTCCATGAATATACACAAAGCCTATGTGACCACCAGCCACTGAACTGTCGGTGTAAACCACTTCATGGCCCAGGTACATGTCGAGAATCGAGAGGAAGACAGTGGAGTGCCGCAGGGTTAATGGAGTCCTTGGGGCCACGTGAAGGTCCAGGCGAAGCTTTGGCCAAGGTTTACACCATGGAGGTGTAAGTGAATGGACCTCAAGTGGAGGTGGTAAAGGGAAGGACTCCAGTTCAGACAGAAGGGACTGGACGCGAACCACTACCGTAAGCCCTGACCCGGGCCGCCGATGCGGGAGATGAACTGCAGTGGTTGGGAGAATGAGACGATAATTCGGATGCTCAGGAGAACTATGAATGTGTGCAACGTAACTGACCAGCACTTGTGCACGCCTGACTGTCAATGGAGGGACTCCGGCCTCCACCAGGATGCTGGTCACTGGACTCATCCTAAAAGCTCCTGTCGCTAGGCAAACACCACAGTGGTGCACTGGGTCGAGTAAACACAACGCTGGGGCTGCCGCTGAACCATAAAACAGGCTCCCATAATCAAGGCAGGATTGAAAGGTGTAGAGTGATCTGCACCCCAGTTGGTGTTGCTCAGGCGGCAGAGGGCATTGAGGTGCTGCCAGCACTTCCGCTTAAGTTGACGAAGGTGAGGAAGCCAAGTCAATCGGACATCAAAAACCAGTCCTAAGAATTGATATGTCTCCACTACAGTGAGTGGATCATCATTAAGGAAACGTTCTGGTTCCGGATGAACGGTACGACGCCGACAGAAGTGCACGACACACAACTTTGCAGCTGAAAACTGGAAGCTGTGGGCTACAGCCCATGACTGTAGCCTTGAAGATAGTTCCCTGTAGGCGTCACTCAGCAACACCAGTACTGGAGGAGCAGTACGAAATGCAGACGTCGTCTGCATACAGAGAAGGTGAGATGGACGGCTCTACAGTTGCTGCTGGACCATTAATGGCCACTAAAAATAGAGATACACTCAATACAGAGTCCTGGAGGACCCCATTCTCCTGGATATGGGGGGCACTAGGGGGCACCAACTTGGACACAGAAAGTATGGAGCGATAAGAAGTTTTGGATAAAAATCGGGAGTGGGCCCTGGAGACCCCACTGATACCATGTGGCAAGGATATGATGTCACCAGGTAATCTTGTGTGCTTTACGTAAGTCAAAAAAGACGGCAACCAGATGTTGGCATCTGGAAAAGCCTGTTCGGATGGCAGACTTAGGGACACAAGATTATCATTGGTAGAGCGACCCAGATGGAAGCGCCGTGACATGGAACCAGTAGGCCACGTGACTCCAGGACCCAAACCAAGCACTGACACGCCATATGTTCCAGCAGCTTACGAAGAAGGTTGGTGAGGCTGATGGGCCAGTAGCTATACACATCAAGTGGGTTTTCATCGGATTTGAGCACTGGAATGATAGTGCTCTCCTGCCATTGTGAAGGAAAGATGCCATTGCACCAGATCTGGTTGATGATGATGATGATGATGATGATGATGATGTGTCACTTGTAGTCAGATGAGAGATGTTTAATCATCTGACTGTTGATCCAAGCTGGTCCAGAAGCTGTGTTGGGGCAATGTGCAGGGGCGCTGAGGAGTTCTCACTCTGTAAATGGGGTGTTACAGGGTTCACTGTGACATTTAGTGAATGAGAGGACTTTCCTTTCCATCCGCCATTTGAGGGTGAGAAAGGCTGGGGGGTTGTTCTCTGACACAGAGGCTCATGCATAGTTCTCAGCAAAGTGCTCGACTACCCCGTTTGCATCGGTAGATAACATTCCATTGATGTTAATGCCAGGGACACCTGCTGGGATCTGGTACCCAGAAAGACGTCTGATCTTCATCCAGACTTGGGAAGGTGACGTATGGCACCCAATGGTCAACACGTACCTCTCCCAACACTCCTGTTTCCGTCTTTTTATAAGTTGGCGAACACGGGCATGGAGCTGCTTAAAGGCTATTAGGTGCTGTAGGGAAGGGTGCTGCTTACGTCACTGTAGAGATCATCGATGCTCTTTAATTGCCTCAGAAACTTCCGGCGACCAACAAGGGACTGTCTTTCGCTGGGGGCACGAGGGATCACGTTTCTGCCGCAGACACGATCATTGTATTGACCTACTCAATGACAACATCAATGGCACCATGTGGGGAAGATTCAGAAGTGACAGCAGAGGTGAAGGCTTCCCAGTCTGCCTTGTTTAAAGCCCATCTGGGTAGGCGTCCGTGGGCGTGATGCCGGGGCAGTGACAGGAAGATGGGGAAGTAGTTACTACCATAATGATCATCATGTACTCTCCAGAGGATAGATGGGAGAAGGCCAGGACTACAAACCGAGAGATCAATGGCCAAACATGTGCCATGTGCCTCACTGAAAAGTGTGGGGGCACCTGTATTTAAGAGGCAGCGGTCAAGTTGTGACAGTTAATTTTTGACCTCCCTACCTTGGCCGTAAGCATGGTGCCACCCCACAAGGGGTTATGCACATTAAAATCTCCAAAAAGTAGGAAAGATTTAGGGAGTTGATCAATCAGTGCAGCCAATACGTTCAGGGGTACTGTACCATCTGGCGGAAGATATACGTTGCAGACAGTTATTTCCTGTGTCATCCTTATTGTGACAGCCACCGTAAGAGGGTTTTGAAGGGGCACAGGTTCACTACATACTGAGTTCAGGACAGCTGCAAACTCCACCTGACACTATTAAAGTCGCTACAGTTCCTGCAATAACCCTTACAGCAGGTTCCCTGGAGGGTAATGCAGAAAGCAGGTGTAAAGCTTAACAGTTGCTGCTGTAGCTCAGCAAGGTGGTGGAAAAAACTGCCGCAATTCCACTGGAGGATTATATGATTGTGAGACTGAGATGGCATGAAATACTCCATGAGGCAGTCTACGCCTCAGGGTCACCTGCTGCCACTGGATAAGTACCTGTGCGATCACTTGCTGCTCCTTAGGTTTGTCCAGCTGGGAGAGCTTCACCGAGTCAGTCTCAGGGACTGAAGTAGGTTTTAGGAACAGGGAGGGAAGTGTCCCCCACCAATGGGCAGATGGAGTCTGACGGCTCTGAGAGCCAACTGTGCATGGCAGAAAGCAAGATGGTAGTACTGTTGTCGTAGCAACAGTGTAGGTTGGCGTCATATGCACAAGATGTAGCCACTCATATTTTCTCTTTGTTTCAGTGTAGGTCAGTTGGTCCAGGGTCATGTATTCCACTGTTTTTCTTTCTTTCTGAAGAATCCTGCAGTCTGGCAAGTAAGGCAAATGGTGCTCTCTGCAGCTGACAGAGGGGGGAGGTGGGGCACAGGGAGTATTGGGATGTGGAGGCACAATCCTGACAGGTGACACTGGAAGTACAGCGGGAAGACATGTGGCCAAACTTCCAGCACTTAAACCACCGCATCAGGGGAGGGATATATGGCTTTACATCACAGCGGTAGACCATCACCTTGACCTTCTCGGGTAATGTGTCACCCTCGAAGGCAAAGATGAAGGCACAGGTGGCAACCTGATTATCCCTCTGACACCAGTGGATGCGCCAGACAAAATGGACACCTTGCCGCTCTAAAATGGGCGCACAGCTCATGGTCAGGCTACAGAAGAAGGTCCCTGTGAAATATGATACCCTGGACCATATTTAAGCTCTTATGGGGCGTGATGGAAACAGAAACATCGTAGCAGGCCATGGAGACCCCACTCTCATAATGTGGCAAGGACATGATGTCGCTAGGTCACGTCGTAAGCTTTTCGTAAATAAAAAACGACGGCAACCAGGTGTTTGCATGTGGAAAAGGCAGTTCGGATGGCAGACTCAAGGGACACAAGATTATCAGTGGTAGAGCGACCCTAGCGGAAACCTCCCTGGCATGGAGCCAGTAGGCCACGTGACTCCAGGACCCAACACAACTGCTGGCTCACCATAAGTTCTAGCAGCTTACAAAGAACATTGGTGAGGCTGATGGGCCAATAGCTATTCACATCAAGTGGGTTTTTACTGGTTTTGAGCACTGGGTTGATGGTGCTCTCCCGCCTGTGCAATGGAAAGACACCATCGAACCAGATTCAGTTGAAGAGGACGAGGAGATATTGCTTGTAGTCGGATGAAAGATGTTTAAGCATCTGACTGTGGATCCAATCTGGTCCATTAGCTGTGTCAAGGCAAACTGCAAGGTCGCTGAGGAGCTCTCACTCTGTAAATGGGGCGTTATAAGGTTCTTTGTGGCGTGTAGTGAACGAGGGGATCTTTCCTTCCATCTGCCGTTTGAGGTTGCGAAAGGCTGGGGGTAATTTGCTGATGCAGAGGCTCGAGCATAGTGCTCGGCAATCATGTTTCCTTCGGTAGCATTTATGGTAATGCCGGGGACACCTGTTGGGGTCTGGTACCCAAAAACACGTCCGTTCTTTGTTCCGACTTGGGAAGGTGACATATGGCACCCAATGGTTGAGACATACCTCTCCCAACGCTCCTGTTTCCGTCTTATTATAAGGTGGCGAACGCAGGCACAGAGCAATTTAAGATCTTTTAAGTGCTCTAGGGAAGGGTGCCGCTTATGTCACTGTAGAGCCCCTGCGCTCCTTAATGGCTTCAGCAATTTCCAGTGACCACCAAGGTACTGACTTTCACCGCGGGCACCCTAAGGAACAAGAGACTGCGGTTTCCACTGCAGAAACGATCTTTCGAGTGACCAGCTCAACCACCATATTGATGGTACCATGTGGGGGAGATTCAACGGAGACGGCAGAGGTGAAAGCTTCCCAGTCTGCCTTGTTTATAGCCCATCTGGGTAGGCGGCCATGGGCATGATGCTGCGGGGAGTGACAGGAAGATGGGGAAGTGGTCACTACCACACAAGCCATCATGGGCTCTCCAGTGGACAGATGGGAGAGGTCCTGGGCTGCAAAGTGATAAATCAATGGCCAAGTAAATACCATGAGCCTCACTGAGATGTGTGGCGAACCCAGTATTCAGGAGGTAGAGGTCAAGTTGAGACAGTAAATTTTTGGTACCTCTACCTCGGCCAGTAAGCACGGTGCCACCCTGCAAGGGGTTATGGGTGTTAAAATCTCCCTAAAGTAGGAAAGGTGTAGGGAGTTGTTGAATCAGTGTAGCCAATACGTTCAGGGGTACTGCATCATCTGGAGGGAGATATACGTTGCAGACAGTTAGTTCCTGCATCGTCCGTATCCTGACAGCCACAGCTTCGAGAGGCATCTGAAGGGGGCACAGGTTCACTACATACAGAGTTCAGGACATAGACGCACACTCCACCCGACACGCTATGGTTCTTGTAATATCCCCTATAGCGTGGGGGGCAGGGGCCCACATTGACGGGAACCAGGTTTCCTGGAGGGCAATGCAGAAAGCAGGTGTGAAGCTTAACAGTTGCTGTAGCTCAGCCAGGTGGTGGAAAAAACCGTCACAATTCCACTGGAGTATGACATTATTGTGATACTGGGAAGGCATGAAACACTCAATGAGGCAGTCTGCACTTCAGGATCACCTGCTGCTACCTGATGAGTACCTGTGCAATCAACATTCTTTTTGTCTAAGGGCCCAGCGAGATCTAGGTCCTCAGCAGACACAACAATCACCACTTCATCCTCAGATGCAGGGCTTGTAGGTAGCAGTTGTGTGGGTGCCATCGCAGTGCCTTGGTTCTTGCGGGTCTTTTCCTTTTTTTAGTTTCTCTCGCTGCTCCTTAGGTTTTTCGGGCAAGGAAAGGCTTCACTGGTTCAGTCTCAGGGACTGAGGAGGACTGTGAAGCCCTACGACCAGCTACCTGTGTGTGCGCTTCAGCCACTGGCGGGTACCCGCTTTGCCACTGGTAGTATCCTGGGAAGGGAGTGAGCCAAGGGACCACTTCACAGCAAGAGGAGCTGAAGAAGACTTACACTTCTCCAGCTGCGAAGGTGGGACTAATGTCCCCGATGGTGGGAGTAGCTCGCGAAGTAGGTGTGCAGGAGCAACAGGGAGGGAAGTGCCCCCACCATCAATGGGGCAGGTGTAGTTTTACAGCTCTGAGACCCGACTGGAATTGGCGGAACTGATGGGGCAATAACTGTTCTTGTAGCGGCGGCATAGGAAGATGTCATAGGCACAGGGTGCAGCATTCAAATTTCCTCTTAGCCTCAGTGTAGGTCAGTCGTACAGGGTCTTGTATTCCATAATTTTCCTCTCTTTCTGTAAAATCCTGTGCAGTTGACATAGATGAGAGGCGGGGCACAGGGAATATTGAGATGTGAAGGTCTGTCCATTATCTCGACAGGTGACGCCGGAAGTACAGCGGGAAAACATACTGCCGAACTTCCGGCACTTAAAGCACCACATCGGGGGAGGGATATATGGCATAACATCACAGCGGTAGACCATCACCTTGACCTTCTCGGGTAATGTGTCACCCTTGAAGGCCAGCACGAAGGCAACGGTGGCAACCCGATTATACCTCGGACCCCAATGGACGCGCCGGACGAAATGAACACGTCGCCACCGTAAATTTGCGTGCAGCTCTTTGCCAGACTGCAAAAGAAGATACCTGTGGAAAATAGTACCCTGGGCTATATTTACGTTCTTATGGGGCGTGATAGTAACAGAAACAGGCTCAGCTCGTCACAAGCGAGTAATGCCTGTGACTGGGTAGAGGAGGCTGTTTTTATTAAGACTGACCCTGACTGCATTTTGGACAATCCTTCCACCTCCCCAAAATTGTCCTCCAAATGTTCTACAAAAAACTGATGCTTCATCGACACAAAGGATTCCCCATCAGCTCTCGTACATACTAGGTACCGGGGCGAGTAAGATTCACTGTCGTCCTTAGCCTGGCGTTCCTCCCGTGGCATCGTCAGGGGGGGAACTAGTTGTGGTTATAATTCTGTGCATTAAATTGAGCCCTCGAATGCTCGGAGACTGCTGGTGGTTGACCACCAGCAAGAGGTGATGTAGTATGCTTCATGGCGTGTCAACCGCCCTGATGCCACCCACTTCGACCAGGGGCCCTCCCCTCGGGCGCCACCCAGCCGCAGCAAAGGCCACCTGGCAGGATGGCCATTACTGGGAGTTCTGATGCCCCAGGGTGACGGGCATCTACTCCTTGGCATACATGGGGAGTTAATGGCAAAGGCATCAGCAGAGCGATCCCTGTGTTGTCAGGGGGCTACAACCAACAGGATACGTGGCAGCCCCACCACAATGGACTGGCTACCGTGCTGGATATCAGATGCAAACAAGTCCATTATCACTGTCAGTGCAGAGAATGTTCCTGCACAATGTATGGAGGAAAATGCACCCAGAAGGGTGACCTCGCCCAACAGCTGGAGAATGAGCCGAAGTGCAGATCCACGTCGATGAAGGATGCGAAAGGTCTCGGCACACGACGGACACAATGCACCGTGTAAGGCGCCCTTCCCCAACTGGCTCACTCTTCGGGAAAATTTTGAAGAATGGAGGTCAAACTCTACAGGGGGCTACCACGTGAAGTCCAAAATGTGAGACTTCCTTTAGTTGCTTCTCATGACAGGCAGGAACACCTCGGGCCTATTCTAACCCCGGACCTGCAGGGGGTTATGGAGAAGGATATTTTATCAATGGGTGAGCAGAAAAGAGAAAAAATATTGCCAGACAATACAGTGCAAAAAGTAAAGAGTTTTTATTTGGATCACGAAAACACAAGAATAATGCCTGGGAAAAAAGCCAAAGTGAGCACTAACAAAAATACCTATAAAAAGTGTCTTGTTTTAAGTAATTTAACTGAACTGTATTCTCTCTATTAAAAAATTATCCTGAAGACAAAGAAGGATTCTCAAAATTTGCTTCTCTTCGACCAAAACAGTGTATACTTGCAGGATCATCAGGAGTACATACTGTATGTGTGTGCATTTACCACCAAAACGTTAAATTGCTTCTAAATTCCATTTCTATTAAGGAAACATACGAAGATATAATTAAAATAGTAGCATGTGATATAAATAACTGAACCTATATTTTTCATCTGTGTGAAAAAGTCCCACCAGTTCATTGCATAAAACGCACTTACAAAATGCAATAGAAGACTATGATCCTAATGAGATGGTATACTGCAGTCAATGGGTATCAATCGATAGAATGACTAAGTTTTCAAATCACTTCTGTATCAAAATTCTGTGAAAACTAATTAATAAAATTGAAAAACTTACTCCACACTCTTTTATTTCTCAATCGAAATCTGATTATTTGAAAATGAAGAAGGAAACACTTGATGAAGGATCAGTGTTAATTTTAATGGATTTCAGTGAAAATCTCAAGTTTGTTGTTCAAGATGAAGTACAGGGGTACCAGTGGAACAATGGCAGCTGCACTGTTCACACTGCCCATATATATTACAGAAAGGACAAACAGCTGAAGCAAAAAGTATTTGTATTGTTTCAGATTATCTAGAACATGATGTTGCATTGGTGTACCAGACTCAGAAGACTGTACTGAATTTTTTAAAGTGTGAATTTCCAGAAATTCATCTAGTGTATGTCGAATATTTCGCTGTGGTTGTGGTGCACAATACAAAAATTATTAAGAATTTCAGAAATATCTGCTACCGCGAACGTGACTTTAACATAAAGTGTAGCTGGTCCTTTTTTGCTACCAGCCATGGCAAATCTCCCTGTAATGGTATTGGTGGCACTGTTAAAAGACTTGTCACAAAAACAAGTTTGCAAAGAGTTTAGAAAGATCAAATACTTACAACTTCACAGGTAATTGAATTCTATCACGAGAACCTGCAAGGCACTTCAGTTCTCAATATTTCAAAAGATGAAATGCTACAAGTCAGACATCATCTTTCTCAGCACTTAACAAGTGCAAAAACAATTCCTGGAACACGATCTATGCATCACATTGTACCAATATCACCAACCAAGATTGGAGCAAAAAGGCTGAGCTGTGATACGGATTTCAGTATCGTGCATGATTTCTCAGATGCATTTACACCACTAATGCCAGAATGCACTGTGCAGCCCAACTGCTATGTTGCATGTGCATATGACTCTTCTTGGTATTTGGGAATTGTTGAGAAGGTGAACTGTGAAGGAGGAGATGTTACAGTAGGGTTCACGCATCCTCACGGACCACTCCCATTCTATTGGACTGATAATGACGTTTGTGATGTTTCTTTCTCTCATACGAGGTGTGACAATAAAGTAAGGAGACTGATTTTCTTTGTAAGATGTGGCAACCCTGCAGGCACAATACCTTTGACCTCGGTCTATAAGCTGCTTCTAGCCCAAGCGGCACATCGATGCAACTGCTCAGTCGTGAGTTGTGCCGTAATAAGTTAATGCACGTTTGTGTCGTTCATCATGGAAATTGAACCGCATAATATTGCGTAATGGTATGCCATTTCTTTTTGCGTTAAATTGGGTGAAAACGCAATGACAGCTTATGGTAAGCTTCAGAAGGGTTTTGGAGAGGAGGTAATGTCAAGAGCTCAAGTTTTTTGTTGGCATAAAATGTTTAGTGAAAGCAGAACGAATGTTGAAGATGAAGACCACAGTAGATGACCATCGACCTCACGGACGGATGTCAACTTGGCCAGGGTGCGTGAACTCGTGCGATCTGATCTAAGATTATCCGTGAAAATGATTGCGGAAGAACTGAACATCAATTGAGAACTGTTTCGTCTAATAATAACTCACGATCTTGGTATGAGAAAGATTTGTGCAAAAATGGTCCCATACTGCTCTGTCAGTACAGCACTTTTTAACCTCAAAACAAATTTCAGTTGTACCACAGCGACCTTATGCACCAGATATCACTCCGTGTGACTTTTTTCTATTTACAAGAGTCAAAACGGCGGTCAAGGGACATCATTTTCAAACAACACAAGATGTCCAAAAAGCTGTGACGAGGGTCTTGGAGGATATTACAGAAGATGAGTTCCAGAAATGTTACCATCAATGGTAGAAGCACTGAAAAAAGTGTGTGCAGTCACAAGGGAACTACTTTGAAGGAGACAACACTAAACTTGACTAAAACGGTAAGCAACAGTTTTTTTTCACATCAGCCTCATTACTTTATTGTTGCACCTCGTATTCTGAGCGAAGTTGGTATCATCGCTGCAACTTGCCATACTTATTCTCTGAGCAAAGAGTCCTCAAAGTTGATGGAAGAAAAGTCGTTCTCATACAAAAAAAAATATTATCTGAACATCAAAGTGTATTGTCACACGTGTAATTCCGAACCAACTTTAATGCAGACGGCAGCACCACCAATTTGGGCAGTGTTGACAATATTGGCTTTTGACAAAATGCTTAAATATTATAAACAAAATGCTATGTATTTTTACATTCACTTAATTTGGTTATGACACAAGTAAGAAGGTGTTCACGTGTCACGTAATGTACTGCAATTTATGTTCAATTTGGATATTGTTATGTGTACTTATCTTGTTAATGTCTCTTGGGTAGTAATTGTATTTCTCTCCAGGATAGTGCCATTCATTTTTCAAAACTGATTTTTTTGTGGGATAAAACTTTATTATTTGGGGGGGGGGGGGGGGGGGGTGACAATTGTCCAAAATATTTTTCTAAATTAACAATAACATTAATTAAAATTAATTTACAAAAATTTAATTGGGCAACTCTAACATGTTTTCAGAAACTACATGTCCAAAAGGATATTCAGGGAAAAAACTGTCAGCATACCATATTTTCTTTAAAAACTGCAGCCAATTTTCAAATTTCTACAGTTTGCTTTGAAGTAACAAATTGCATCAAACTTTCAGCAATTGCTACCAACAGAATGTATATAAAGCAAAATAGAATAGAGAGATAAGTAGGATCTAATATAGAAGAGTACCAAGCCAGATTTATGAACGGTAGACGTGCAGAACTGATTCGTAATTTAAAAACAATTATGAGAGTTGCAACAACTCTTTTACGAGATTACAATTTTCTCGAGTACTATTGTTCTCTTCGCGAAAGATGATGTCACTAAACAAAGTCTCCCAAATATTCAATATACGTACACGGACCTTGTGCTATAAAATGAAAAATACGCACTGGGAGAAACCTAGAGGACGAATAGTTTTTACTTCATACGAAGAAAAGCAACTGTGTAATTGTGTGATTCAAATGGGTGCCTGGGGGTACCGATTCGATTTGTTTGACCGAAGAGCGAGCAGTAAAATTTTGTTGGATAGAATGAGACGGAAGGTAGCTAAGTTTGGGACTTCCCACCTTAGACTGGGTTAAGTCATCCCCAAGCATGCACAAAACAATTATCAGTGACACAGTGTAGTAACATTGCTACAATGAGAGCAGTTCTGAGTAAAGAGATTGTTGAGAAGTATTTTGAAACTCTTGATATCTCACTAGATGGTATACCGCCAGAAAACATTTCAAAATTTAAAAAGCAGCATACTATGGTTACTTGGCATATAGAATTATTTTCTGGGGAAATCAACCTCTTGCAAAGAAAACATTCATTGCTCAGAAGCATGTTGTAAGAGTGATGTGTAGTGTAGACCCTAGATGCACTTACAAAAGCCTATTCCAGAATCTGGGAATTCTTACAACTACTTCTCAATACATATATTCACTTATGTGTTTCATAAGTAAAAACACTGATTTATACAAATGTAACAGTGAATACCATCAGTACAACACGTGGAGGAAACATGATTTCCACACTGAAGGTAAAAATTTGAAGGTTGTGCAGAATCGTGTACAGTACTCTGGTATAAAGATATTTAATGCTCTTCCTTCAGAAATCAAATGTGAAATAGCCAACAAATCTACATTTAAAGAGCTTCTGAGGCAATTTCTTTTAGCCATGTTATTTTACAGTTTGAAAGAGTTTATGAAAAAAAACAGTGAGAAACTGCCTTAAAATCGATGTATTATCGTATAAATTGAACATTAAGCTGTACATTCTTGCCACATATGTAACACTTTTAGTGTTAACTGCTTATATTTAACTATCTGGGTTATATGACCTTTTTCATATTTAATCTACTATGTTTTATACTTTGTCAGCTGTAAGCCTAAGGTTTCTCATTTCATCATATTGTGTTATGGATCATTGTAGTAGTAAGGTAACTTTCTAATCTTTATTTGTAAATGTAGTGTATAAGTACTTGTCATTGACAATGTAAAAATTGACACACACTACATACATGTGAAATTCTCACAGTTGGATCCATGGTGTAAGTTATAAATAAATAAATAAAATTGGCCAATGTTCAATATAAGATACAAAAGCAGTACACAAAATCTCAGTTCACAACTAGGTAATGGGTGTCATGGCCTAGATGACTTGATATGGAATGACCCAAGATCAAGTTAATGTGTGCAGTTTTGGAAATACAGATTCCCCATGCCATTTAATAACATACAGTGTCTTAAAAGGACAAAAAGCTGTAAAGGAACTTTCCTTAAAAGAACAACAATTACTTACTAGACGGAATGGTTTACACCCTACTGAAAATGATCAACTATGCTTCCACCATGACACTTTACTCCTACAAAGATTTGAATTTTTGCAAAGATTGTGCCGCAACCTGTTTGGTAAGAAAAACCACACCGCACAAAAAAGTTTGCATTTGATCAACATAGAAACAGCTGACCTACTAAAAAGTATAACTGTGTCTGGTATTAAACCAAGCCAAAAAAAAGTGCCCTTCCTGTTGAGAAGAATTTGATACACTGAAATATTCACAGATGGAAGTTACATCTCAGTCAGATGAAGATGACAAGACTAATGTTGCTCACAATTTGAGTACAAGCTTAACAGCTGTTGGAATATCACCATCAAAATTTCAACGAATTGATGCAAGGGATACAAAAGGATATGCAAAGTGAAAAATACATCAAGCTGAAGGTGCAATTATTAAGAAAGTTGCAGAAGTGGGAGGACTTGATCCCAGTGAATTGGAGCAACCATCCGCTCAGATTACAGTCAGCTGATCCAAGTATTGAAAGACAAATTACATATATCAAATCATAATCAGGAAATTTAAACTTTAACCTTAGTTCCCCAAAGCTGGTATATCAAAAAGACTATGGAAGAATTTTGTTTTTCAGAAAGAATGGTATGTAAGGCTAGAAATTTAAAAGCTGAAGAGGGAATATTGGCACAGCCCAAGGTAAATGTGGGGAAAAGCTTCCCGAGGCTGTGACGGCAAGAGTCATAGAATATTTTTATGATGAAGAGTTTAGTCAGTGCGCTAAAGTTGCTACTAAACATGTTGTCATTACTGAACTACAGCCTGGCCAGTATGTCGCTTGCATTTATGGTGGAAAATGGTGGATAGAAAATATCTGAACTTTCATGTGAACAAAAAGATGCCTTGATTAATGTCATGAATCCTCATGGAGCTGCTCAATCATTTCACTGGCCAGTTAGAAGAGACATATGCTGCATTCCAGAACAACAGATAATTATAGTCATAACAGTTCCAGCTGCTTCAATGATGGGGCGGCAATACAGTTTGCCGCAACACTAGTTTTGGACATCAACAACAAATTTAAAGCATTTAATGACTGAAAAATTCTGCATTATGGCTTGGGAACCACAAAGAGACCCAAACAAGGCCCGGGAACCTGTTGGATACCCACATTCACATTTGGGAACCTGCTAGATACCCACATTCAGGCTTGACAACCTGTCAGATGCTCAAATTTCGGTTTGGGAACCTGCAGTAAAGAAACCCACCTGTGGCTGACTTTGCATGGCTATCGGGCGAGGCCCCTTGGCAATGGGGCTACGAGTCACTGAGATTGGTAATGGCGTAGCCACCATGGAGCAATGCAAGGATTTTTCTCAAATTACAAAAAAAAAAAAAAAAAGTCAATAGTTTGGGCACAATTTTTGCACCTTACCCAAAGAGACACCAAAATGAAAACATGTTTTTTTAATAGTATAAAATATGCTCTGTTAAACGCTGCTAATGAATGTAATGCGGCAGGTGTCCATTTTGAGATACGTTACTTTGAACACAGATATATTTTGATACATTCATGTTTTTCAGCAAATTTACAGCATGGTAGCACAGTAATTAAACACAGAAGCTAGACCAAAATTTGTGATATACTAAACTCCCAGACAGACAGTAGTTTGGCAAAAGATCAGGCCCATAGTGCACTTTCTCCACTACTTACGCCCCATTAAAATATGGGACAAATTTCTCACGACATGATGTGTTGCCCTCTTTGAACTGAGACTATGCCAAATGCATTGCTTTCTGAACTCTACTTCCATCATTTGTGTGTATAGCACAAGAAGTTGTACCACTATACCCAGAAGCAAGAGTCTAGCTCTTTTGCATTAGGAACAGTGGAATGCCAAACCTGAAGATTTCTTCACAACTTTTCGGCCTCTTGTAAAAGTGGTCTTCACAAAAGTGGCTCTAGCATCTCAACAGTTACAGGCGACCCTGAAACGTTGCACCCTCAGGTACATACTGTACAAATTTCATCAAAAACTGAAGATGGTTGAGCTGGGAGCCTTAGGCCACTTCACGTGGAATGACCCCGTGGTGGTCATGCTGTGGGGTAATTGTTCACCATTTTCCTCTCCAAGTTTATCCACTTTACCTAAATCGATGCAGTGAGCTTGTGATACTATTGTGGCCGGCTTCTACATGAAACATTCTTGTTTGTTTCAATTTCTTTTACAGCTTCCTTCACTTTATTTGCAGCATGAAAATAAAATTGATGACACACAAACAGTGGATGTTGCTGACACTGCTCTGTGTTTTGACTTTAAACAGACTCTTCTGCAATAGGGCACAATATTCTTATATAAATAATGTTGTGACTGTGTAAGTCAGAAACATTTGCAGCTAATAGTTACTTTTTAAGACTACCACGTGTCTTATTAAATGACAACATGTGACAAATGGAGGTAGTTAACCTTCTAAAATGGCAAATTTGAATGGACCGGCATAGTATACTATCCTCTTACTTATTAGTTAGTTCAACCCATGTGTGATTGTTTTAAGCCTATATTCTGATACAGAACACAACAATAATAAAGGTTGGCCCATCACTGCAATGAGGAAATTTCCCTGAAACAATTAAATATAGAAAATGAAATATTTTCCTCGTGTAATTCCTAGCGCTGTCCAATCTAAAACTGAAAGGATGGTCGAAAATTAGATTAGATGTACTTTTTCGTCCAGAGATCCATTGGTAGGAGATCCTAAAGCATGCAGAATATGTCAGGAAACGAGCTTGAGTAATACATATTTCTAAAAAAATAATAACATGCCTTTCACAGATGCTACGTGAAACGGCCTTGTGGGGGGAAAAAACAACAATTTCATGCAAGAGGTAATAATGTATGTAGTTAGGCACTGAACCATCGGAGCGTCAATAGCAAAATTAAGTGGGGATGGAAAGTCGTGTTCTACCCCTCCCCCTCGCTAATTTGATTACTTTTCATAGTTTTTATGTAATATAGAACTATATGTAGCGGTACATAATCTGCATCAAACTAATCGTCCAGATTTACGTATTATGTAAAACAGGTCTTCTGAATTAACTTCGAAACTTTAGTTTTTAAATCGCATTAATTATAGAGCTAACTTAAACCTTTGGACTACACTTAGGATTCATCCATTATTACAACCTTAATTTCATATTATTACCCCCCCCCCCCCCCAAGTTATTACATGCTAACCTAACCTACGCTCTGTGTAACTTACCGCTCAGTCTCTCATCTCTAACACTATTCCAGTGGAAGACACTATCACATTTTCTGACTGATGGTGTTTAAATTTGGTGAACAGCTCTGTCTCAATGTTATTATATGTTTTAAACTTAGTATATTTAAAAGTTCATAGTATAGTAGGGGCAAATTTGTTTTTGTTTTAGGAAATATTAAAAACCTAAGAAATCGTCAGTTCAACTGACATGCAGAATGCCTGAAAGACAAAGAGCACCCTTTCTGAGAATGGAAGACTATTGGTAATATGCAGAATATCATAAAGCCAGCGCTATCATTTTGTCTTTACCTCTTTAAAATATTTACACGAATTTGTTACTCACACTCTAAATAACGATTCAACACTGTTATATTTAACAATAGTAAGCACAGAAAACTTACCCATCCCAAAAATTCAAGTGCAGAATGCTCCAAGTGTATGGAATCTGTCCATGAATCTTTTTTATTTCGTCCAAATCCATCTTCGCTATTGGTATTGACGCCTGCATCACCAAGGCGGTTGTTGACATATTTCCTACTTTGTAAACTATTTGCATAATATGAAGTTGCTCCTCTCGACTTGATTATACATGAACTGACCTTGCGTAACTCACAGGTATTCACAAAATTTTTAAAACTAAATTTGCCAAATATGTCTCTAGCATTTTTTGTAAGATGTCTCAGCATTTCTTATAATGTAATTGTCTATCACCTACCGGAGAAACGTTGTTTGTCAACCTAATTAATACCGCACATTTTATCCAAACAAATTAACTGTACGAGTAAATTAACGCTGAACACCAGCTATAGTTCAAGCATTTTAAGCCACCCTCTCCCCACAGAAACCAAACGGTACCACACACACCACGCAGTGCAGCCAGCCGGTGTATACACAATACACGACATTCAGAGTGTGTGTGGGTGTGTTACTGTACACAACTAGACAAACAATGACCATCAAAGAACTTGCAGTAGACACAACCGAATGAATGACTACCAAAGAACACGTTCATATATTTATTGATAATACTAGTTTATCGAAACTTCAATATACTGAAGCGACCTCACACTATCAATGATATTAACAAAAATTGTCAATTAACAAGGTGATTTTAAAGGTGAAAACTTCTACGACGCCTGGTAGAGTTTTGCACAGAGCATAATTTAATCATCGCTAACAGTTGGTTTAAACATAATAAAAGACGGTTGTATACTTTGAAGAGACCTGGAGACACTGGGAAGGTTTCAGATTGACAATGTAGTGGTTAGACAGAGATTTAGGAACCAGATTTTAAACATTCCCCTCTGACCACAATTTATTGGTTATGAATTGTAGATTAAAACCGAAAAAAATTGGAAGAGAGGTAGGCACTTATGGAAGAGGGAACCGGATAAGTTGAAAGAACCAGAGATTGTTGAGAGTTTCAGGGGGAGCATCAGGCAACGGTTGACTAGAAGAGGGGAAAGGAAATAAGGAGTACAGTATAAGACGAATGGGTAGCTTTACGAGATGAAATAGTGAAGGAAGCAGATGATCAAATAGATAAAAAGACAAGTAGGAATCCTTGGATAACACAAGAGATATTCAACTTAATTCATGAAAGAAGAACATTTAAAATGTAGCAAATGAAGCAGAGGAAAGGGAATACAAACTGTGGTGTCACCGCCAGACACCACACTTGCTAGGTGGTAGCCTTTAAATCGGCCGCGATCCATAGTATACGTCGGACCCGCGTATCGCCACTATCAGTGATTGCAGACCGAGCGCCGCCACACGGCAGGTCTAGAGAAACTTCCTAGCACTCGGCCCCAGTTGTACAGCCGACTTTGCTAGCGATGATTCACTGACAAAATACGTTCTCATTTGCCGAGACGATAGTTAGCATAGCATTCAGCTACGTCATTTGCTACGACCTAGCAAGGCGCCATTACCAGTTACTATTGATGCTGTAAAACGTGTACCGTCACGAGCGATGTTCACTGTTTATGAATTAAAGTTAAGTATTACACGGCTACGTCCTTTTTTGCTAGTCTAATTTCCTTGACCTGTTCCAGACCTCCAGCCTGCGTGAGCTAAAACGCGTGCCTTTCGGCTTCCTCTCATACCGGGTTGGCTCTCTTGCCAATCCACAACACAAACATTCAAAAAATGAGATTGACAGGAAGGGCAAAATTGCTAAGCAGGAATGGCTAGAGGACAAATGTATGCATTCAGAAACATATTTTAGCTGGGGAAAGGCAGGCACTACGTACAGGAAAATTAAAGAGGCCTTTAGGGAAAAGAGAAGCAGCTGTATGAATATCAAGAGCTCAGATGGTAAACCAGTCCTAAACAAAGAAAGGAAAGGCGGAAGGAATATATAGTGGGCCTATACAAGGGAGATGAACTTGTAAGAAAAATTGTACACAGAGAATTGGACGTAATGAAGATGAAATGGGAGATATGATAATGCGAGAAGAATTTGACAAAGGTCTGAAAGATCTAAGTCGAAACAAGGACCTGAGAGTAGACGATATTCAGTCAGAACTACTGATAGCCTTAAAAGAGCCAGCCATGACAAAACTCTTCCATCTAGTGTACTAGGTAGGCGAAGTACCCTCAGCCTTGAAGAAGAATGTGCTAATTCCAGTTCCAAGGAAAGCAGTTGTTGGCAGGTGTGAAAATTACCGAACTATAATTTTAACAAGTTATGGTTGCAAGATACTAACACGAATTCTTTACGGAAAATGGAAAAACTCATAGAAGACGACCTCAGGGAAGATCAATTTGGATTCCAGAGAAATGTAGAAACTCATGAGGCAATACAGACCCTATGATTTATCTTGGAAGATAGTTTAAGGAAAGGCAAACCTACATTTATAGCATTTGTAGACTTACAGAAAGCTTTTGATAATGTTGACTGCAATACTCTCTTTGAAATTTTGAAGGTGGCAGGTGTAAAATACAGGGAGTGAAAGGCTGTTTACAACTTGTACAGAAACCAGATGTCAGTAATAAGAGTCGAGAGGCATGAAAGGGAAACAGTGGGTGAGGAGGGAATGAGACAGGATTGTATCTTATCCCTGACATAATTCAATCTGCACACTGAACAAGCACTAAAGGAAACCAAAGAAAAATTTGGAGTAAGAATTAAGACTCAGAGAGAAGAAATAAAAACTTTGATGTTTGCCGATAACATTGTAATTCTGTTAGCAAAGGACCTGGAAGAACAGTTGAATGGGATGGACAGTGTTTTGAAAAGAGGATATAAGATGAAGATCAACAAAAGCAAAAAAGGATAATGGAATGTAGTCGAATTGGATCAGGTGCTGCTAAGGGAATCAGATTAGGAAACAAGACACTTAAAGTAGTAAATGAGTTTTGCTATTTTGGCAGCAAAATAACTGATGATGTCTGAAGTGGACATGATTTTAAATACAGAAAAGCAATGGGAAGGAAAGCATTTCTGAAGAAGAGAAATTAGTTACCATCGAATATAGATTTAAGTGTTATGAAGTCTTTTCAGAAAGTATTTGTGTAGAGTGTAGCCATCTATGGAAGTGAAAACAGATGATAAACAATTAATATAAAAAGAGAACAGAAGCTTTCAAAATGTGGTGCTACAGAAAAAGAAGCTGGATCGATCACATAACTAATGAGGAAGTACTGAAAAGAATTGAGGAGACAGGAGATTTGTGGGGATCGGTTTGCTAGGACACATCCTGACACATAAAGGGATCACCAATTTAGTATAGAGGGAAGCGTGAGGCGTAAAAGTCATAGAGGTAAACCAAGAGATAAATGCAGTAAGCAGATTCC
This sequence comes from Schistocerca cancellata, assembly GCF_023864275.1. Classification (NCBI taxonomy): domain Eukaryota; kingdom Metazoa; phylum Arthropoda; class Insecta; order Orthoptera; family Acrididae; genus Schistocerca; species Schistocerca cancellata. Next base: position 60,360,685 of record NC_064629.1, read on the forward strand.
GAAAGATGTAGGTTGCAGGGAGATGAAGAGGCTCATACAGGATAGAGTAGTATGGCGAGCAGCATCAAACAAGTCTTCAGTCTGAGGACCACAACAACAAGATGTCAAACACCAAATTATATTAGCTACTGCTTACAAAAACAAACAAAAAAAAAAACAAACGAAAAAGAGGAAATGGGTCCGAGATTGGTTGAAAAGAAGGAGCAACTGTCCACATGTGAATTTACTGACTGAAATCAGAATCATGGATCCGAAAGATTTCCTAAATTAGTTTCCAACAAGTTATTAGCGTTGATACAAAATAAAGTACAGAAGTACAATACGTTAATGTGAAAGGCAGTCACAGTCAACAAGAGTTTAGGAGAAATTTCGAAATGTCTGGCGACAGGCAGGTCATTCTAATGCTCAAAGTTTACTTCTGTAATATCAGCAAGCTCAATTGCTAAAATTCTATGCAGATGTGTGAAGAAATTGTAACTGCCTGGCAAGGACCTATTGAGACAATGAAAGTAATATATTTTTATTACTCTTTGTGAGGTGTTAGAGAGACTGACATGCATTTCGCAGATCTCTCCCTAGTAATTGCAGACATATGGCGTGTTTTTAGAAATGGGAGTGTTTTTCAAAACTGCTAAGTAACACAACAATCTATACTATATTTTCAAATTAATGCAGTAAGCAGAGTCACAGATAATCCTCTGTTAATCATCCTAAACTGACATATACAATGATTACTCTTGCATAGCCCTATTAAAATTCTTGTGCTTTATAGGCACTTTAAAAACAAGAGCAGACAGAAAACATTAGGACTACTTTTGTTTCTGAAATTCAACGTCAAAGATGGACAGCTAGAAATGAAAATAGACAAAATAGAAAAAAAACATCGCTGGATCGTGAAATTTGTATAAGAAAAAGCAATGAAATGCAGTACTTTAACGTGAAATTTGAAGGACATACACTGGGAAAGAAGTATTTCAGGAGAAGGGAATATGTTTCATAGTGTTGAGGGGTGTGGGAATAAAAGATAGGGGGTCTGTTAGGTAGGAAAATTATCGAGATGAAGACATATGTTGGGGAGGATAGTGGGAAGACAGAAGGTAGGAAAGAAAGAGGGTAAAGGGGAGCTTGGTATGTGGATAAGGTAGTGGTAACAAGAGGAAAGGAGGGGATGGATGCAGAAGGAAAAGGAGAGAGGATCCCTGATGTGGAGTGGGGTATGTGGGAGAGAGTTCAAGTTGCTAGGAAATCTAAATACCAGGGCGAATCTCATTGTATGGGAGAGGGAGTTGGTTGGAGTTGTGTTGGGATAGGATATGGAGCGTGTGTAGATGTAAGGATGATGGGGTGCATTTGTAAATGTGTGACAGCATATCAGCGTTGATGATCAGAGTGCAGACAGTGGAGTTATTGTACTCTTGTTTGCAGATGGTATAGGAGATGTGGAGGTGTTCAGTGTTGGTAGGAGGGATGGTAATTTGATGAGCTGGTACAGGTTCCATGCGAGGGAAGGTAAACTGATGCGGAAAATGAGATGGAGTGCATGGGATTTGAGGATCTGGAGAGACTTACAGAACTTTGATGGGGCAGGGGTCTCTGCAGCATTTGCATAGCAGAGAATGGGTCAGATCAGTGTTTTGTACGTGTGAGTGGAGGTGTGTAATCCACAAGTTCAGCCTGTTAGTAGTTGCAGTCTATAGTGAGCTTTCTGTTGGATGGTTAGTATGTAAGGTTTCCCCATAAATAGCTGGATGAGGGTCAGTCCAAGATATTTAGTCTATTAGTGGATAATACAGTTGTAAATGGATAATACAGTCGTAAATGATAAGGTACAAGTCATGGAGATGGAAGTTGTGGGCGGTTCAACTTTTAATTATTGCCTGGATTTTGGAAGGGTTGATCTCGAGGAGCCATCACTTACACTAGCAGATAAACTGACTGAGGTGGATTTGTAGGGATCATTAGTGTTTCTGGAATGTAGGGTAGAGGCAAGAAATGTGATGGCATCAGAATACTGAAGAAATTGGACTGGTGGATGTGGTTTGAGTATATGGGCATTGTTGTTGTTGTTGTGGTCTTCAGTCCTGAGACTGGTTTGATGCTGCTCTCCATGCTACTCTATCCTATGCAAACTTCTTCATCTCCCAGTACTTACTGCAACCTACATCCTTCTGAATCTGCTTACTGTATTCATCTCTTGGTCTCCCTCTACGATTTTTACCCTCCACACTGCCCTCCAATGCTAAATTTGCGATCCCCTGATGCCTCAGAACATGTCCTACCAGCCGGTCCCTTCTTCTTGTCAAGTTCTGATACAAACTCCTCTTCTGTCCAATTCTATTCAATACCTCCTCATTAGTTATGTGATCTACCCATCTAATCTTCAGCATTCTTCTGTAGTACCACATTTCGAAAGCTTCTATTCTCTTCTTGTCCAGACTATTTATCGTCCATGTTTCATTTCCATACATGGCTACACTCCATACAAATACTTTCAGAAACGACTTCCTGACACTTAAATCTATACTCGATGTTAACAAATTTCTCTTCTTCAGAAACGCTTTCCTTGCCATTGCCAGTCTGCATTTTATATCCTCTCTACTTCGACCATCATCAGTTATTTTGCTCCCCAAATAGCAAAACTCCTTTATTACTTTAAGTGTCTCATTTCCTAATCTAATTCCCTCAGCATCACCCGACTTAATTCGACTACATTCCATTATCCTCGTTTTGTTTTTGTTGATGTTCATCTTATATCCTCCTTTCAAGATATTGTCCATGCTGTTCAACTGCTCTTCCAGGTCCTTTGCTGTCTCTGACAGAATTACAATGTCATCGGCGAACCTCGAAGTTTTTATTTCTGCTCCATGGATTTTAATACCTGCTCCGAATTTTTCTTTTGTTTCCTTTATTGCTTGCTAAATACACAGATTGAATAACATCAGGGAGAGGCTACAACCCTGTCTCAATCCCTTCCCAACCACTGCTTCCCTGTTCTGCCCCTCGAATCTTATAACTGCCATCTGGTTTCTGTACAAATTGTAAAAAAGCCTTTCGCTTCCTGTATTTTACCCCTGCCACCTTTAGAATTTGAAAGAGAGTATTCCAGTCAACATTGTCAAAAGCTTTCTCTAAGTCTACAAATGCTAGAAACATAGGTTTTCCTTTCTTTAATCTTGCTTCTAAGATAAGTCGTAGGGTCAGTATTGCCTCACGTGTTCCAACATTTCTGCAGAATCCAAACTGATCTTCCCCGAGGTTGACTTCTACCAGTTTTTCCATTTGTCTGTAAAGAATTCGCGTTAGTATTTTGCAGCTGTGACTTATTAAACTGATAGTTCGGTAATTTTCACATCTGTCAACAACTGCTTTCTTTGGGATTGGAATTATTATATTCTTCTTGAAGTCTGAGGGTATTTCGCCTGTCTCACACATCTTGCTCACCAGATGGTAGAGTTTTGTCAGGACTGGCTCTCCCAAGGCCGTCAGTAGTTCTAATGGAGTGCTGTCTACTCCCGGGGCCTTGTTTCGACTCAGGTCTTTCAGTGCTCTGTCAAACTCTTCACGCAGTATCGTATCTCCCATTTCATCTTCATCTACATCCTCTTTCAGTTCCATAATATTGTCCTCAAGTACATCGCCCTTGTATAGACCCTCTATATACTCCTTCCACCTTTCTGCTTTCTCTTCTTTGCTTAGAACTGGGTTTCCATCTGAGCTCTTGATATTCGTACAAGTGGCTCTCTTTTCTCCAAAGGTCTCTTTCATTTTCCTGTAGGCAGTATCTATCTTACCTCTAGTGAGATAAGCCTCTACATTCTTACATTTGTCCTCTAGCCATCGCTGCTTAGTCATTTTGCACTTCCTGTCGATCTCATTTTTGAGACGTTTGTATTCCTTTTTGCCTGCTTCATTTACTGCATTTTTATATTTTCTCCTTTCATCAATTAAATTCAATATTTCTTCTGTTACCCATGGATTTGTACTAGCCCTCGTCCTTTTACCTACTTGATCCTCTGCTGCCTTCACTATTTCATCCCTCAGAGCTACCCATTCTTCTTCTACTGTATTTCTTTCCCTACCTGAATAATTTCTTTTATCTCATCATATATTTCATCAATTTCTTCATCATCTGCAGAGCTAGTTGGCATATAAACTTGTACTACGGTAGTAGGCATGGGCTTTGTGTCTATCTTGGCCACAATAATGCGTTCACTATGCTGTTTGCAGTAGCTTACCCGCACTCCTATTTTTTAAATTCATTATTAAACCTACTCCTGCATTACCCCTATTTGATTTTGTATTTATAACCCTGTATTCACCTGACCAAAAGTCTTGTTGCTCCTGCCACCGAACTTCACTAATTCCCACTATATCTAACTTTAACCTATCCATTTCCCTTTTTAAATTTTCTAACCTACCTGCCTGATTAAGGGATCTGACATTCCAGACTCCGATCTGTAGAACGCCAGTTTTCTTTCTCCTGATAACGACGTCGTCTTGAGTAGTCCCCGCCCCGATATCCGAATGGGGGACTATTTTACCTCTGGAATATTTTACCCATTAGGACGCCATCATCATAGAGGAGATAAATGAGAGGAGACGACAGAGCCTTGGGGCACTCCTGCAGTGGGATGGCATGTACAGGAATTGATTTTGTTAATGGTGTCAAAGAATTGGTGACCAGACAGGAAGAATGCAAGAGGGTGAACGTGTGTGTATTTGATGTTTTAAAAGGAGCCCAGAATGCCATACTGGTTGTAGGCTTTCTCTTGGTCGAGGGAGACAAAAATAACGATTTTATGGGAGTTGAGCTGGTGGGGTAGGAGATGGGCAATGTTCAGCAGCTGGTCATTAGAGGAGAAATTGGGATGGAAGGCACACTGGTTAATGGGAAACAGGTGGTGTTGGTTCAATGGTTGATGGATTCAAAGACCTTGCTAAAGAAGAGGTGAGAAGATGGGATGGTAGAAGGAGGTATCAGTTGGAGGCTTGTACAGTTTCAGGAAAATTAGTGTTTTGGACGTTTTCCATAGTTGAATATAGTCTGGAGAGAATAGTGGTGTAAAGGGTTGTAAGGGTAAAGTTCTCAGTTATTTTTTTTGTATAGAATGTGTGATGTGCTGTGATTGGTGTATTTAATTCTGTTTGTCATACTTTGTCCAAGTACTGGAAGCTGGGAACCAGAGGTGGGACAGTGGTGTTTGTGCGTTCATGGATGGTAGAGAACAGGGAATAATGAAACTGGGGATTGTCAGGGATGGAGATGTTCGTGATATACGATGCAAAGTGAACAACTTTTCTCATTTTGTCAGGTAGGGGATGGTTGTTGTTTAGGAACAGGTAGTAAAGGATAGGGCTATTGCCAGTGAGTCGATAGAATCCTTTCCAATAGTTCAAAGAGTTAATGGGGAATGTAGTATTGAGTCTGGTGCACCAGCCCCACAGTTTATTTGCAGTTAATAAATTCCTGATGTGTCTCAGTATTTGGTGGTGGTGTGTAAGTGTATCCCAGTCATGAGTCCACAAGAAGAAGTGGTACAAGTGACAGGATTCTTGGAGAAGGATTAGGGCTTGTAGGGGAAGGTTGGGGCAATGGGGATATATGGTCTTGGCGATAATGTGGAGAGATATAGTGTCTGAGAAGGTATCCTGCAGGAAATACATGGCATGAGGGACATCCTCAGGTTGCTGGAAGCTTCAGTCTTCAATTAAGTAACATAAATAAATACTATGTTAAGTGACAAAATATTCTTAAATGGTGAGACAGAAATCTCATTCTAGTTTTCAGCAATTGCTTGTAATCACTTATATGTAGTAAAGTAACACAGACTTGTTTGAAGTGATGTAAAGATTCGAAAAATATTGTACTGGTAACTGAAAGTGGATCCAGCTGAAGTTCATATTACTGCAGAACAGTCAATATGGTAAAAATGTTTTTATATCAGTGTATAATAATAATTTTTTGCCTTAGTATTTTAGTGTAAATACCATGGTGAAGTGGAAATACAAAATTTATTTGTGCCTTTAGAGATTTAAAGTTGCTTTAGACCCTAATTAATATCCTATATAAACAACAGTGTTTGTGTTGGCAGTCACCCAGTAATGTATGTTCTGCACAGCCACATAAAATTTGCTTACAAAATTAAGCATTGTACCTGTAAACAATGGTGGACTAAGTCGTCCGAGGCCTGAGGTGGTGAAACTAAATGAGGCCCTTGGTCTGCTTAGAAATTGGTATGTTTGTAATGTACATTTTGTAGAAAGTAATATAGATATAATGGCTGAGAAAATCAAGTATTTGTAATGTGTATACTCTAAGTTCTATGTAATTGTAATACAAAAAGACCCTTTTTTAGGGTAGGGAGAACAGAAAGAAATCAAATTTTAAGGACTGAGACAAACCTTCAGTTTTAGAAAGAAACCAAAAAACATAATTCTAGCTTATTACATCAACACAAACAGCTATTGGTTGAGAATTTTCAACAATTTTCAACTCTACCCAATTTTAACTCAGTCAATGCGAAATGTTAGCTGTCTTTATTGCATCAAAATATTCGAGGACTGAGAAATAAAATTAATGAATTAATTATCTGCATAGATGAATTAGAGTCCTCAAACCCAGCTGACATAATCTGCCTCTCTGATCATCATGTGGCCACTGGTATAGAACATTTAAGTGTTGCAGGGTATAGGTTAACATCTCACTTTTGTAGTGCAGAAATGGAGAAAGGAGGAGTTGCCACATTCATCAGGAACTGTCATAAATTTAGGAACATAGACATTTATAAATTTTGCCTAGTACAGCATATGGAAGCATGTGCAACAGAAGTAGAATTTCACAAAAAATCCTTCATAATATTAAGCATATATCAAACGTCTGCAGGTAACTTTAATCTGTTCATAAACCACCTTGAAGCTGTACTGGCCAACTTAAGAACCAAAAACAAAGAAATAGTGGTTGCTGGTGATTTCAATGTAGATTTCCTTAAAGACTCTCCCAATAAGAACTTATTTGAGTTAGTAACGCTATCATTCAACACAATTCCCACTGTGAAGTTCCCCATGTTGTGGCGTAGCAAGACAGCCACACCACTCGGAGGTAGCCGAAAGGCACGCTAACTAATGCAGACGGGCGTGAAGTCTGAAACAGGATAACTATTGAATGGTAGCAAGAAAAGTACGTAGTTGCTTTATACTTAACTTTTATTCTCTGATGAATACAGCGTTCTTCTTGAGACATTTATACTATAACTCTCAAAGTAGGTAAGGCTAATGGCGCCTTGCTAGGTCGTAGTCATGTGCTTAGCTGAAGGCTATTCTAACTGTCTCTCGGCAAATGAGAGGAAGGCCTCGTACGTCTAGTCGCTAGCAATGTCGTCCGTACAACTGGGGCGAGTGCTAGTCCGTCTTTCTAGACCTGCCCTGTGGTGGCGCTAGGTCTGCAAGTACTGATGGCGGCGACACGCGGGTCCGACATGTACTAATGGACCGCGGCCGATTTAAGCTACCACCTAGCAAGTGTGGTGTCTGGCGGTGACACCACACCCCACTAGGATAGCCAATTGCTCACAAACAGCCATTGATAATATCTTTATAGAAAAGTACAGTGAACAAAACTATATTACAAAACCAATAGTCAATGGCCTCTCAGACCATGACATGCAGCTCCTCCTGTTAAATGTTAATACTGAACAGGACATAAAGTCTGTTAAATCTGAGCTCTAGAGGGTAATCAATAAGCCAAAAATTGATTACTTTAGGACAGTCCTCAGAGACATTCACTGGACTGATGTTCACAGTGCTCATGGCATGAATGAAAAATATAACACTTTTACTAATGAAATGCTTACCTTATTAGAATAATGTTTCCCCCCGAAACTAACGAACGTTAGACCAAAGTCTACAAAGAAGCCATGGATTACTCAAGGAATAGGGGTATCTTGTAAAACAAAAAGAAAACTGTATCTGTCAATCCGAAACAGTTCTGATGTTGATAGTATAGCACATTACAAGAAATATTGCAAAATTTTAAAGACTATAATATGAACATCAAAGCAAATATATTACAAGGAAAAGATAGTCATATCAGATAACAAAATAAAGACAATATGGGATATAGTGGAGGAGGAGACAGGTAGAACCAGACATGAAGAGGAACAAATAGCATTAAGAGTAAATGATACATTGGTGACAGATGTGTATAGTGTTGCAGAACTTTTTAATACACTTTTTATAACTGTTACTGAAAAGGTGGGGTTGTCAGGTTCTGTAAATGCTGCTATGGAATACCTCAGACCAGACATTTCAAGTAACTTCCATAATATGAATTTGGCCCTCATTGCCCCAGCAGAAATAATGTCCATTACAAAATCTTTAAAATCATAAACATCTAGTGGGTATGATGAAATATCAACAAAGTTAATTAATGAATGTGATTCTGAGTTAAGTAACATATTAAGCTACCTGTGCAACCACTCGTTTATCACTGGAATATTTCCTGAATGGTTGAAATATGCTGAAGTTGAGCCCCTGTTTAAGAAGGGAGATAAAGAAATAGCATCAAATTTCCGTTCAATTTCACTTTTGCCAGCACTCTAAAAAATTTTAGAAAAAGCAATGTACAATAGGCTTAATAACCATCTTATCTCAAATAACAGACTGTCAAAGTCGCAGTTTGGATTTCTAAAGGGTTCTGATATTGAGAAGGCTATCTACATTTACAATAAAAATGTGTTTAATTCATTAGACAAAAAATTACAGGCATCTGGTATATTTTGTGATCTGTTAAAGGCATTTGACTGTGTAAATCACAATATCCTTTTAAGTAAAGTAGAATATTATGGTACAAAAGGAAATGCTGCCAAATTTTTCAAATCTTATATCTCTGACAGGAAACAAAGGCTGTTATTAGGAAAGAGACATGTATTAAGCTATCAGGCATCATCTAACTGGGAACTAATTACATGTGGCGTCCCAAAAGGTTCTATTTTAGGGCCCTTACTTTTTCTTGTGTATATCAATGACCTTTCATCAGTAACATTACCAGATGTCTATTTCGCTTTGTTTGCCAATGATACAAACATTGTAATAAATAGCAAATCAAGTGTAGTCTTAGAAAGATCGGCTAATAAAATACTTGTGGACATTAATCACTGGTTCCTAGCCAATTATTTGTCACCAAACTTTGAAAAAACACACTACATGCAGTTACAACTTGTAAGGGGTGTCCCACGAGTACATACAATGACAAGCACATAGAAGAAGTGGACAGTGTTAAATTCGTGGGATTGCAGCTTGATAAAAATTCAACTGGGAGGAGCACACCACAGAACTGCTCAAGCGTCTTAACAAATCTCTATTTGCAATGTGAAGTGTGTCAGACATAGGGGATATAAAAGTGAAAAAGCTGGCATACTATGGTTACTTTCATTCCATAATGTCATATGGGATTATGTTTTGGCGTAATTTGTGAAGCCAAGCTAAAGTTTTCTGGGCACAATAATGTGCAATAAGAGTTATGTGTGATGTGAACTCAAGAACATTCTGCAGAACCCTCTTTAGGGAACTAGGGATTCTAACTACTGCTTCCCAATATATTTATTCCTTAATGAAATTTGTCATTAAAAATATACCACTTTTTCAAACCAACAGATCAATTCATGGAATCAATATTAGAAATTATCCTTATTTCTAATATTGACTTCATGAATTCCATAATTTAAAGTCACTTACTCTTGTTCAAAAAGGTGTGCATTATTCAGGAACACAGATTTTCAATAACTTGTAGGAGCCATAAAAAGCTTAACAACCAATGAAATTCAGCTTAAGAGAAGCCTAAAGGATTTATTGATGGCCAACTCTCTCTACTCCACTGATTAATTTTTCAGTAGAACCAATATATGTATATGTATATATATATATATATATATATATATATATATATATATATATATATTCTGCACCATTTCAGTGCAGTAATGTGTTCATTCTAAATAAGTGTGTGTGTGTGTGTGTGTGTATAAGTACAGTGTAACTTCTGCATAATTTCAGCACAGTAATGTGTTCACTGTAAATAAGTATTGTAGTTGTTCTATTACATGTTTGTTAACCTATAAATAAAAAACTTTTTTATTTTAAATTCAGTGCATTAGTGTTTGTAAAATGATTCTTTCTTATAGCGTTGATTAAAAAAGTGATGATCATTCCACTTGGGATCTGTGGATGGTACATTAAGTTATTTGTTTCAGTTGTAAATATTTGTCATGTATTATTGTTTTTCTGAGATGTTCTACATCCTGGAGGGCCTCCTCACTACAGATCAGTTGGAATGAAAGTAAATCTAAGCTAATCAAAAATCTGCATTTTGCCCAGAAACCATTGTGTGCAGTGCAAAAAAATAATAAAGAACAGAGTGAGAAAATTAACTTTTATTTTATATGTCTGGAAATGAAGCTTCTACAGTTATAACATCAGCTAGTTTCACAACCTTAATATGAGATAGTAGTTATTATTTATATCGTTGTAGTAAATGTTGTCTCACGTTATTTCACTGAAATTCCAAATAATTTTTTTTAAAATTTCAGTTTCGAAATAATTCTTTTAAACAATGAGACTAAAACACAAATGGTCGAGAAGTATTGAATTATAAGTTATGTACCGGGCAGTGATTCACTGAAGTTTAATTTAATTACAAATTGAAGGATTTCTTGGGCTGTCCATTTACCAGCAACGTCCACACACGCATTGGTTGCACATAATTGCCTACAATACCTTTTTATTTCTTGCAGAACCTACTCCTAAGCAAATTGATCTAAAATTTCTACTGGATTCTCCAGAGCTACAGCCAGAGCGTCAGCAGAGGCTTAAATCATAAATTTTGTTTCAACAACATGGAAAATTTTGGTGATTACTTTCATGGCTATGTATCGTTGTCCACAGTCTCATAATAATTTGGTCTATGGATTCAAACATTGATTGATGAACTTCTTCTTGAATGGATATTCCAGCATCTCAAGCTATTTTGCACAGAATTCTTTCAAGTACGCTGCTTCTTTCGCATCAGTCAATGTTAATGTTCATATCATTGCTTTTTTTAGTGCCAAAGGTAACAGTAGTGATATGGTTACAATGTCTGTGTTCATACAGTGTCTGTTTAGTAATGTGAAGATACAGACACTGTATAAACACAGACCCTGTAATCATTACTGATGTATCTATGACTCATTGGGCTAAAACGACGACCAAATATTTGTCTCTCCCTGTCTGAGAATCACGAAATGTGCAAGCATAAGGGTTGTGGACTCACTGATATAAGCAAGTTCTGGAGGAGTGCTGAGATAACTGAAGTGGTTAAGACAACCACTTGTTATAAGCAGGAAGTTTGGGTTCTAATCTCAGTTTGTCAGAAATTTTCAAGTTTTGCAAACAGCTTACGTCAATATGTATTCGCAAAATGCGAATCTGTCTGTAACTGTAGTTTGTTCACTCACTAAAAAGTCGTCCAGAGTTTGTAATTTGGCGACTCGTTTATCCAAAGTGATTTTTGGAGACTATATATTGTCAAACTAAATTTACTAATTCCATTATCATATGCCTAAAGTTGATATATGTAAATCAAAAAGATAAAATAAAATATATCTGAAGGAGCAAGTTTGCTGCAGATTTAATGTAAATGTTTGCCTTGGTTGGATATTATGCATGCTAGGATGTGATAATAATTCTTTCCACATTTTCTTTTTTGACCTTAACTGAATTTTAATGAGTACTCCAGAGAGCTTCACACAATCATTTCTCTTTTCTATTTTTCTACAAGTAATTCCCACCTATGTGTAGGAGACAAGAAGAATTAATATAACTTCTCTATGGCTCCAAAGCAGGTGATGCTAGAAGGAACACATGAGAATGCATGAACTCCACATGATTTAAGGCATGAGTAGCAGAGGGACTGAACAGGGCTTTTGGATTGAGTGCTAGAATTTTACGTTGTAAACCTTAATGTACACCTGACGTTGATACAGCATTGTCATTACCTTGAGCCCCACACAACTCAATATCTAGACCATCTTTTTCTAGCTGCTGTTGAATACCTTTCGACATGACCTCTGCAGTCCTTTCTGACATAAAGAAACCTAAAAATGATTCTCAGACTTCCACAATGTGGTGTTCTATGTAGATGTATTTAGTTATTTGACTTAGTTGGTCAATTCTGCTTTCATCAGTAGTGCTTTCAAAAATTATTTCTTAATGTTTATTTTGTTATATATCTGCAACAATTTAGTTCTTAACATGTTCACCCAAAATAAAACTAAATTCATTTTGTGTCAATTTCCACAAATATGAGGGCGCTCTGTTTTACTAACTGGCATACTCTTCAAGCTTTAAACAATGCTCTTTCAATACTGGATCATATTTCGCCATTAGTTGCACCAATTATAAGAAATTTTCTCTGTTTACCAATGAAACATTTTCGCAATGACTGTGGAAAGAAAAGTTTTTCTGGGCTAAAAATAGTCTAATATCTAAAAGGTGATGCCAAATGTTTATCCAGTTGCTGTTCTCATCATTAACAACCTCCTGATTATGCTTGTCAATGGTTTTAAAAGAGAATGTTTTTCTAAATTTGATAAATGTTTAGGTTATCATTCATGCTTTGATGTCTTTGGATTTAATGTTCACAACTGAGAGAACCCAGAAATGAATTTATTTTTGTTTGTATACAGGCACACAATCGCCAGCAAAAACAGTACAGTTTCTTTGTTAATGGCGAGTATAGCATCAATTTTCTTAAATATTTAGTCATTTTCAGATGCAAGTAAAACCATAACAACGATGTGTTCTCTGAATTTATTCACCTGGTCGTTATATAGGTTCAAAAGTTCTTCCTTGTTTTGAGATGTGTACTTCACTTACCTTTTGAACAAATACAATTCTGGGAAATGTGCAGTATTACTGTATGAAGGAGAGTTGAAGTCAGATGCATCAGAAATATGTTCATCCTCAGTAATTTTCTCATAATTATTACATTTATCATTTTTTTCCATGTCATTAAGGGGACGTTGTATGTCCTATGCCGCCAATGTTAAATTATCGAATTTTGTGACCCATTATCGAGGAAACTTTTTAAGACACCAACTTACAATTTTCCATAATTATTGAATGCACCTTTCTAGACACACTGAACTAGAATTATTACTAAAATTGTATTGTGGGGCTGTTATCTTTCTTTTTCAAACACTCAGTATATATATATATATATATATACATATATATATATATATATATATATATATATATATATATATATATATATACAGGGTGTCCCACTCAAACCTCCCTGATTTCAAAGACCCACGGTACATATGACAATGAAAATTGCACCACATAGTACAGCATCTCAAAGAATTTATTTATTTATCATCAATAACCTCTACATGTGAACCATTTGTATCATGAAGAATATCGAGTCTATATTCACTTTCTTGCCAAGTTCTTTGTAACATTTCCTCTGTTATTGTTTCAATCACATTAGTGATATGGTGTCGCAATGTAGGAATATCGTCCAGTTTGTCGCATACACGTCGTCCTTCACGAATCCCCACATGAAGAAACTAAGCGGCGTAATGTCACGTGAAAGTGGTGGCCAGGCAAAGGGTCCTCCACGTCTGATCCAACTATTGGGAAATTTCCTATCCAGGAACCCGCGAACAGCCATTGACCAATGCGGTGGGGCTCCATCTTGTTGAAAAATGACGTTGGGTTGCAAGTCTTGTATCTGAGGGTACACAATCTGCTCCAACACGTCCAGATACACTGACCTGTTCACTGGGTTTAGGGCTATTATGAACATGTTCAATGACGATGTGCGAATTCTGCAAACCCCAAATTAGAACATTATGCCTATTAACCCTTCCTGATAGATGCAAGGTAGCCTCATCTGAGAAGAAACATCTTTTCATGAAGCTGGCATCCATATCAATACGCTGCAGCGAATCCACAGCAAATTGTTGTCGGCATGGTTTGTCGTTCGGCATCAGGTGTTGCAGAATTTGCATTTTGTAAGCATACACACGAAGATGCTGGTGAACTACACGATGCAATGTTGATCGAGGTACATCGAGTTGCCTAGATGCTTTACAAATTGACTTACATGGGATTCTGAGAAATGTTTGTCTGATGTCCTCCGCTGTCTCTTCGGAAACTCCGTAATGTGCAAGGTCAGAATGTTTCAGAACACTTCCTGTTACCAGAAACTTCCTATAACATTCCTTAATTGTTTTCACATCAGCTGGCTCACATTCATACACACGAGGATAATTTCATTGCACAGTAATCGGCGATTTTGTTTCTTCAAACCTTACTACTGCTTGCGCGTACTGCTGTGGAGTCGCCATTTGCACTTCATGCTATTATGCTGCACTCTGGCAACGATACTTGGTACTTCTGAAGCGAGAATATAAATTCTTTGAGTGGTGCATTTTTCATTGTCGTATCTACTGTGGTTTTTCTCTCCTAGGTCCTTGAAACCAGGGAGGTTTGAGTGGGACACCCTTTGGTATATTGAGTTTTCTAAACAGAGGTCAGCAGTGGTCTGTTGTTCCAACCCTACTTATTTCTCTTATAACTTTTTTTTGTATCTTCAATATATCACTGATATGTGTAGAGTGGCCTCATAATAGCAGTCCAAAATAAAAGTGAGACTGGAACAGTCGAAAAAATGTTAGTTTTAAATAGTTAGGAGTAACTAAATCGCTCTGTTTGCACATTAGGTATTTTACCCTTAATATTGTTGTGGCTGATGTGTTCTCCCCAGCTCTATTTGGTGTCAATACGGATTCCTAAAAGTTTAAATGTTCTAGTTTCTATATCATTACATAGTACTAACAGTAGATTGTGGTTCTTATCAGGATTACACAGCAGTTTGTTAGAGAACCGTTTTACTGCAGCATTTAGTGATTTCACTGACATTTGTTGTAATGTTCGTGTTTCCTGGTGAGTTGCAATTATCGCTGTGTCATCTGCATAACAGACCACAGACTGAGAAACATGATATGGCAAATCAATGATGGCAATTAGGAAAAAGACTGGTCCAAGCACTGATCCCTGTGGTATCCTGTCTATACCATTTTCTGTTGAGAATCTCTGTTTCTCACGGAAACTTATTGTTTTCTGTGGCTTAAATATAAAGCAATTAAGCAATTATTTTTAGTGCTGTAGTTCATACTCCATAACATTCAAGTGTCCCAATCCATATTTCAAAAGGGATACAATGAAAGACCTTACTTAGGTCACATAAAACCAATGAGGCTTTATCCCTATTTTCAAAGGCAGTAATTTTCTGGTTTACAATGTCAAGAACTGCTGGGGTGGTATTTTTCCTCGTCTATAACCAAACCATTTGTTGGAAAGGAGATTATTTTCTTCAAAAACTCATTTAATTGATTGTATATAAGAGTTTCAAATATTTTGAAAATTACAGGAACTGTTGAGACTGGTCGATAATTTTGGGGGAGATTTTTGTATCCTTTTAAAAAAATGGTATAGCTTTTGACATTTTTAATGACGCAGGGAAAGTTCAGAACTAAAGACATACGTTGAAAATGAAGGCTAAAAGTTCACAGATAGAATTGATAGTTTTCTTGATAAATTAAGTTGATAGCCAGTAATTATCCATAGTTTCAGAGTTGGAGAATTTTTGAACTGCTTTTATTAGATCAGTGGAAGTGATAACTTTCCACTGGAAAGACTGTTTCACTAGCAGCTGCTTACCAAGTAGTTCACTTGCAGATGTCATGATAAAGTTTATTCTGTTTCCTATTTCTTTCACTGAAGACGCAAAGAACTCGTTCAATTTGCATGGTTCAAGTGATACTTCCTGTGTATGGTTAGGGGAATGTCTTGTGTCCAAGCCGCTTTGCACTTGTTCGGTGCAGTTTCTGTAAACCTTTCAACCACTGATTGTTTCTCATTAAACAGCTTAGTTTTATAAAACGGTTAATAGAAGTTTAAGTCCTTGCATTTCTGATCCTGTTAGTGTGTACTGGCAAATTTCGAGAAAATAATAACCTAATCATAAATGTAGGTAGTTCCTTTTTGGGCTCTTTATATAAACAATAATACAATAACTTTTCCACTCACTTAAAACACCACAACAAAAATAAAGAATTACGTTAAATATCTAGTATCTCTGAATTTATGAAGAATGAAATGAAATGAAGGTAACACAAAGCTCAAGGTATTCTAGAGTGCATATGCGAGAGGACTGTTTAGGTTTTTTCCCATTTGAGTGGGAACTGTCCAAGAGTTTCAAATGGAAGTCGAAGGGAAGTCCCACAATGCCTACTATCTTCATTTCGTCTCTAAATATGTTACAAATCATAACGTAATTCTGCAACAGTAAGGTTCAAATTGATTGTCATGTAGCTGTTCTTTAATAGGTATTCGGGAGGATGACGGTTCAATCCTTCATCCGGCCATCCTGATTTAGGTTTTCTGTGATTTCCCTAAATCGCTCCAGGCAAATGCCGGGACGATTCCTTTGAAAATGCATGGCCGAATTCCTTCCCTGTCCTTCCCTAATCCGATGAGACCGATGACCTTGCTGTCTAATTTCCTCCCCAAAACAACCCAACCCAACCCTTTAATAGGTGTGTTGTTATTTATGTTTCATATCGAAGCTGCCATAGAGCGAGCAGAGTACACTGACTATGACAGGATAAAGATGTATAAGATGTTGAATGTGTTCATCAGAAGAAAGAGACACAAAAACTTTTTCTGTCATTGCTCCAGGCATATAAAGCCTTGATGACTCTAGAGTTGATGATGATGTCTTATAGTGGTACAAAGAAACGAAGAATGATCGGATCTGATCGAAATGAAGGGTTGTATGATATTCCTGACAAGTAGAGTGTTAACTGAGCTAATTATTGAATATGACGAGTATGGTTCGCTTCCAAATCAACACTCATTCACCACATTAACTCTTCCTCCGCTTGCCCTCATGTATCTTTCCACAATCAACACTCATTCACCACGTTAACTCTTCCTCCACTTGCCCTCATGTATCTTTCCATAAATGACATGTGACTGTTTCCATTTGTACTGGAAATGCAGGACATGCGAGCGGACTAGATGTTTTCTGCTGCTTCAAGGTAGAACACAGAGTTTCTGCAATACTCCACTAACCTGAGATTTTCAATAGATGCCTTTTCCCCAGTCAACGAGTTGGTCCCAGTGCAATTGGGGTGAGGCTGTAAAATAACAGTTGGGATGGCTAAGGCTCTCAATTCTATTGAATGATCCGATAAGTTCTAAATTAATTGGGGTGAGGCTGTAAAATAACAGTTGGGATGGCTAATGCTCTCAATTTTATTAAATGATCTGATAAGTTCTAAATTTGGGCTGCCAATAGCTCTTCGTTTATGCATAACACACAAAGCAGTAAAGATATAAACAGCAAATAAACTGTTTTGCGCATATGTGTCTACAAAGTCAAAAGTTTCACAGTTTAAAGTTAGAGGTAATCAGAAGTTTACCAGAATGGAAAATGGTCCCAGCATAGCACAAAAGGTGAATATATTCTTGGCCAAGTTAGGGATACAAAAGAAGGGAACTAGCTTTTCGACTTACCTGACACCTTCAAAGACATTTAAATCAGAGCACCTTGACAATTCAAACTTTTTTACTTGTCAGTATTAGTACCCATATCATTTAATATAATGCATCATGTCATGTAAGGTAACGAGATACTTGATGTAATGCCATATAATATGACACATGCCATCACGTCATCCAACATGGCATTTTCATGGTTGGTTGGTTGGTTGATATGGTGGAAGAGACCAAACAGCGAGGTCATCGGTCGGCATTTTCATGTAGTGCAATATGACACAATATGTCACTAAAGTTTAAGGTAAATGCATCCCCACTCTGGAATACTGCCTATTATAGATGCACCGCCACTTTTGGGTACTTCCTATTGTAGGGGCATCCCACTCTATAGATACACATAAATTTGTATGTTTTCTTACAGCTCTCACTATACATGTAATGGGGGGGGGGGTTGATTTGGGAGTAAAAATCAATCCACATACTCAGAAATAAAAAATTGTTTCAGCATCCTCCTAGAAACTCCCTGTCTCCCTGAAATTCCCCCTCCTCCTCCCCACAAAGAAAAACGTTTTTAGCTATTAAATGTATGCTCTTCAGTCATACGATATTGTACATTGTTTACTATGACTGGTAAATCGTCTGGATTTTGGGCACAGAATCAATGACTTTAACCTATAAATTGCAAGAGCCTGGTGTGCCAGCACCTTGCAGCTAAGAGTGCTCAGTGCACTGGGGAACTAAGATTTTAAAAAAGCATGAATATATCCAGATGTTTTGATTTAAATGTCTTTCAATCAGCCAGATAAATCGAAAAGCTAGTTCCCTTCTTTTCTTATCTCCCTAACTCTGTCCAGGATATATTCACATTTTTTGTGCTATGATAGGATCGCTTTTCATTGTGGTCCCCAACTATCACTCTGCAAAACTATTGCACAGTAATATTGATATTAGGCCACCATAGCTTGGCAACCAATGTACATTTTCGTTGACGCAGGCAATGACTGACCCAGTATAGGTTTTTTATTGTGTTTTTAACCATTTTATTTGAGTTGAGCACTGCTAGTCTGACTCCTATATGGTTACCTGCTTGGTATGGTTGAACCCATCCAATATTGCCTGTGTCCTGGGAGCACACAGGCCTAACCACCATGTCAAGGTCATATGCCCAGGGGTGGCTTTTTCTTTTATTTTTTCTATTTTCATTTTTATTATTTTTATTATAAGTTATACATTTTTAATTATTTTTCAATTTTGTTGAACTGTTTTTCATTTTTTGTTTTATTGTTACAGTTTATGCATATACACATGTGACTGCATACATAAACATGTTAAAAATAACCATAAATACTTGATACAATGCACGATCATACATCTTGTTATTATCTCTTATCTCCAAATTCTTTTCATTGTTTATTTAAAGTATGCCATAATAGAAATATAAAATTAAGAATCTGCTGCTCGAGAAATTCACATGAATAATTTTGGTGTGAAATGTTGCCACAACTAATCCAAATTAAGTATGAGTGTGACTCGCTGAAACAAGCAGAATTGTGAAACAAAGTATGCATAACAAAATACTAGCAACTTTTCGATCCTGTACGAAAACTGGAGAACTGCAGGTTGTCTTATCTGAAAATAAAGTTTTTACAAGATGGTATAGTAGTTTTTGAAGAAAATGCAGAGAAGCATTTGCTATTGGTTAGAAATAAGGTGATATTTTTTCTCACAGTTATTTTTACAATAATTTCAAAATACTTTAATTTTCTGTGTGATCATCGACAAAACTTCAAATGCTCAATCAAACAGTATATCATTTTGTATAGGACTGGACTAACTTAAGGTTTGGTATATCATTTATTTGCACATCTAAAAAATTTTCGGTGGTCTTTAGTCTCTGGTGAGTAAAAATCTTTAACCTATAAACAAGGATACCATAATCAACTGTAATAACAAGTTCTTTTAATTATACTGTATCTAAGTGCAGCTCTTAAAATGCAGCATATTTCAGTGATGCAGTTTTGTGTGCAGAAGTGTGATTTTTCGCACATAAAATCCGAATGATGAAAGATTTTTGCAAATGCTTCTTATAATTACTGTAAGAAATTATATTTTATTATCGTCTGTCTCACTTTAAACCACATTTTACCTGCATTTTATGCGCAACTTTGAACCAGTATATCGTGGTAGCGGATAAAGTTTCCACAAAACAACAGGACGACCATTAAATAGATGTATTTGTTGATATCCTACAAAATTTTATCCAATTGGCACAAGTTCGAAGTATAGAAGTGGCACGAGTAAAAAGCTGACAAAAAAAACGGTTCTTTGCACATAAAATGCGAATGAAGCTAGATTTTTGAAAGGACCATCATATCTCGACAACGAATATAGCTTATTAGATATAAAAACTTCATTTTGACTTTATCAAATTATTATCTAAGTTTGTGGAAAGTTAGAACCGATTCGTCCATGTGTATAATATAAAAGTGGTGCACTTCAGAAACCTCTCAGGAAAGCGAGTTTTTTGCGTGTATAATTTAAACGATGCAAAATTTTCTCAAAGGACGAAAAACTGTCTTAGACCAAGATCGGATACATCGGTGGACCAAATTTGAACTATCAGAGCCCCCTCCCCCCCACGGTGATTGATTTGGCACGTAAAATCCAAATGAGAGTGACTGTTTCTGCACGTAAAATCTGAACGGTGCACATACAAATGGTACCATTAGCCAAGGATTAATTTCAGCCCAATTAAAATCTTTTGCAAAAGGAATTAATCGATTCGTGCACATTGCCTGCGTGCCAGCTCTGGTTTGTCGCTCAAACCTTTCTTAATGTATTATAAAAAATTACATTTAAGACAGACGTTCGAATGACTATATAAATTACCACTGGTGTTGATTAAACCAAAAGGTTTTGACCCCACGTCCCTAGCTGAAATAGGAACAGAACACCAACGCCCCCCCCCCCCCCCCAGAACTGCAATTACAGTGTGTAAACTTTTAGATGGCAGACCTCTCTCTAGTCCTGAATCGGCAGAAGTCGGTAAACGTCGGGAGGCTTCGGTACGCACGCAGTTTTTTTTTTTTTTTTTTTTTAACGGCCAGTGTCGGTTGGTCACAGTCAGTGTGCTCCCTGCCGCCGTTGGATAAGCAGCTGCAGCAGCAAGTCGTATACTCCTAGCTCACTCATTTGTTACATAGTACACTCCTGGAAATGGAAAAAAGAACACATTGACACCCGTGTGTCAGACCCACCATACTTTCTCCGGACACTGCGAGAGGGCTGTACAAGCAATGATCACATGCACGGCACAGCGGACACACCAGGAACCGCGGTGTTGGCCGTCGAATGGCGCTAGCTGCGCAGCATTTGTGCACCGCCGCCGTCAGTGTCAGCCAGTTTGCCGTGGCATACGGAGCTCCATCGCAGTCTTTAACACTGGTAGCATGCCGCGACAGCGTGGACGTGAACCGTATGTGCAGTTGACGGACTTTGAGCGAGGGCGTATAGTGGGCATGCGGGAGGCCGGGTGGACGTACCGCCGAATTGCTCAACACGTGGGGCGTGAGGTCTCCACAGTACATCGATGTTGTCGCCAGTGGTCGGCGGAAGGTGCACGTGCCCGTCGACCTGGGACCGGACCGCAGCGACGCACGGATGCACGCCAAGACCGTAGGATCCTACGCAGTGCCGTAGGGGACCGCACCGCCACTTCCCAGCAAATTAGGGACACTGTTGCTCCTGGGGTATCGGCGAGGACCATTCGCAACCGTCTCCATGAAGCTGGGCTACGGTCCCGCACACCGTTAGGCCGTCTTCCGCTCACGCCCCAACATCGTGCAGCCCGCCTCCAGTGGTGTCGCGACAGGCGTGAATGGAGGGACGAATGGAGACGTGTCGTCGTCAGCGATGAGAGTCGCTTCTGCCTTGGTGCCAATGATGGTCGTATGCGTGTTTGGCGCCGTGCAGGTGAGCGCCACAATCAGGACTGCATACGACCGAGGCACACAGGGCCAACACCCGGCATCATGGTGTGGGGAGCGATCTCCTACACTGGCCGTACACCACTGGTGATCGTCGAGGGGACACTGAATAGTGCACGGTACATCCAAACCGTCATCGAACCCATCGTTCTACCATTCCTAGACCGGCAAGGGAACTTGCTGTTCCAACAGGACAATGCACGTCCGCATGTATCCCGTGCCACCCAACGTGCTCTAGAAGGTGTAAGTCAACTACCCTGGCCAGCAAGATCTCCGGATCTGTCCGCCATAGGGTGGTGGGGTTTCGGGTTCCGCTGGATAGGTCAGGAGTCCACTACACGCAACAAGCGGCTTAACGGGTAGCAGGGGTTGTGTGGCGTGGACTGGGCGGTTTTTTAGGTTAGATGGCCTCGGGCAAGTACAGAAAGGGCAACAACCTCAACGGGTGCGGGGCAAAGTCAGGACATGCGGGGACCAAGCAGCAATCGGTATTGTAATTGTAAACGGTCGAAGCTGCGTTGGTAAAGTACCGGAACTTCAAGCGCTGATAGAAAGCACCGAAGCTGAAATCGTTATAGGTACAGAGAGCTGGCTGAAGCCAGAGATAAATTCTGCCGAAATTTTTACAAAGGTACAGACGGTGTTTAGAAAGGATAGATTGTATGCAACTAGTGGTGGAGTGTTCGTCGCTGTTAGTAGTAGTTTATCCTGTAGTGAAGTAGAAGTGGATAGTTCCTGTGAATTATTATGGGTGGAGGTTACACTCAACAACCGAGCTAGGTTAATAATTGGCTCCTTTTACCGACCCCCCGACTCAGCAGCATTAGTGGCAGAACAACTGAGAGAAAATTTGGAATACATTTAACATAAATTTTCTCAGCATGTTATAGTCTTAGGTGAAGATTTCAATTTACCAGATATAGACTGGGACACTCAGATGTTTAGGACGGGTGGTAGGGACAGAGCATCGAGTGACATTATACTGAGTGCACTATCCGAAAATTACCTCGAGCAATTAAACAGAGAACCGACTCGTGGAGATAACATCTTGGACCTACTGATAACAAACAGACCCGAACTTTTCGACTCTGTAAGTGCGGAACAGGGAATCAGTGATCATAAGGCCGTTGCAGCATCCCTGAATATGGAAGTTAATAGGAATATAAAAAAAGGGAGGAAGGTTTATCTGTTTAGCAAGAGAAATAGAAGGCAGATTTCAGACTACCTAACAGATCAAAATGAAAATTTCTGTTCCGACACTGACAATGATGAGTGTTTATGGAAAAAGTTCAAGGCAATCGTAAAATGCGTTTTAGACAGGTACGTGCCGAGTAAAACTGTGAGGGACGGGAAAAACCCACCGTGGTACAACAACAAAGTTAGGAAATTACTGCGAAAGCAAAGAGAGCTTCACTCCAAGTTTAAACGCAGCCAAAACCTCTCAGACAAACAGAAGCTAAACGATGTCAAAGTTAGCGTAAGGAGGGCTATACGTGAAGCGTTCAGTGAATTCGAAAGTAAAATACTAGGTACCGACTTGACAGAAAATCCTAGGAAGTTCTGGTCTTACGTTAAATCAGTAAGTGGCTCGAAACAGCATGTCCAGACACTCCGGGATGATGAGGGCATTGAAACAGAGGATGACAAGCGTAAAGCTGAAATACTAAACACCTTTTTCCAAAGCTGTTTCACAGAGGAAGACCGCACTGCAGTTCCTTCTCTAAATAGATTAGATACAGGCTCCCAGGTAGATGCCATTTTTCTTGACTTCCGGAAGGCGTTTGATACAGTTCCGCACTGTCGCCTGATAAACAAAGTTAAGGCCTACGGAATGTCAGACCAGCTGTGTGGCTGGAGTGAAGAGTTTTTAGTAAACAGAACACAGCATGCTGTTATCAACGGAGAGACGTCTACAGACGTTAAAGTAACCTCTGGCGTGCCACAGGGGAGTGTTATGGGACCATTGCTTTTCACAATATATATAAATGACCTGGTAGATAGTGTCGGAAGTTCCATGCGGCTTTTCGCGGATGATGCTGTAGTATACAGAGAAGTTGCAGCATTAGAAAATTGTAGCGAAATGCAGGAAGATCTGCAGCGGATAGGCACTTGGTGCAGGGAGTGGCAACTGACCCTTAACATAGACAAATGTAATGTATTGCGAATACATAGAAAGAACGATCCTTTATTGTATGATTATATGATAGCGGAACAAACACTTGTAGCAGTTACTTCTGTAAAATATCTGGGAGTATGCGTGCGGAACGATTTGAAGTGGAATGATCATATAAAATTAATTGTTGGTAAGGCGGGTACCAGGTTGAGATTCATTGGGAGAGTCCTTAGAAAATGTAGTCCATCAACAAAGGAGGTGGCTTACAAAACACTCGTTCGACCTATACTTGAGTATTGCTCATCAGTGTGGGATCCGTACCAGATCGGGTTGACGGAGGAGATAGAGAAGATCCAAAGAAGAGCGGCGCGTTTCGTCACAGGGTTATTTGGTAACCGTGAGAGCGTTACGGAGATGTTTAACAAACTCAAGTGGCAGACTCTGCAAGAGAGGCGCTCTGCATCGCGGTGTAGCTTGCTCGCCAGGTTTCGAGAGGGTGCGTTTCTGGATGAGGTATCGAATATATTGCTTCCCCCTACTTATACCTCCCGAGGAGATCACGAATGTAAAATTAGAGAGATTAGAGCGCGCACAGAGGATTTCAGACAGTCGTTCTTCCCGCGAACCATACGCGACTGGAACAGGAAAGGGAGGTAATGACAGTGGCACGTAATGTGCTCTCCGCCACACACCTTGGGTGGCTTGCGGAGTATAAATGTAGATGTAGATGTAGTTTAGACTGCTACCAACATTACGTAGCTGACTGTGTTGTACAAGGTAGCCACTGTCGTCTGCTTCGTTATTGTTTTGAGCTGTACTGTTCTGCGTGTTTTTATTGTGCAGTTGTGCTAAACGTTATTAAAATGAGTAAAGAGGCAGTTGCTGGCCCATCTCGGGAGTCGCCAACAACCCCTACCGGTAGGCCTACGGTTAGGAGACAGGTATTACGTAGCGATGCTCGCAAAATTATATTGCGAGTGATTGAATGCTGCGAAAGGGAAAGGGAGCAGAAAAAATTGCTTCACCCCATTTACAAATCTTCAGTGAGAGCTGCTACATACGCAGGACAAAGCATTGAAACAGTTTTCCAAGAATCATCCTGGCGAATCACCACAAACGCCTGGCAAGAAAAGGTGAGTTTCCATTTCAGATATTTTGTTCGCGATCACTTTAAAGGACTCACCAAAATTACATCGCAATCGGATGAACGGTTTGGGAACGAACAGAGGGCAGACATACATACATTCATTTTTATATATAGAGAGTGACAGTTACGTTATACTATATGGTCTGTTTAAGGATATTTAAATTTTATAATTAATAGTTTAACATTGCGGGGAATGAAATAAAGTGAAAAAAAATTGCGGGTAGTGGGAATCGAACGCGTGATAAGCCTTTACCTAATCAATTGCGCTACGCATAAAATGGTGACCTAACTGTAGAAACAGTGCCCATTACTGTTTTCGGGCGTTCGGAGAACAACTTACCAAAGTTTCATTGCAATCGGATGAATGGTTTGTGAGCGCATAGTAGACATACATACATACATTTATATATATATATATATATATATATATATATATATATATATATATATATAGATTTTAATGTACATGATGATTTCAGTTTCGTTTACGAACAACATTTAAAGCGAGTTTTACTTCCAAGCCTTTCGTCTGCTTTCGTGTAAGCATGACGCGCAATTTGTAGTGGCAGCACTGCAACTGGTAGGCGTGCCTTGTCCCCCCCAACGGCTCCCCTCCCCTCGCCAGCCAATGCTTGCTTCCTCCTCTGCCCGCACCACCCCTCACAACTGCTTTTCACAATATATATAAATGACCTAGTAGATAGTGTCGGAAGTTCCATGCGGCTTTTCGCGGATGATGCTGTAGTATACAGAGAAGTTGCAGCATTAGAAAATTGTAGCGAAATGCAGGAAGATCTGCAGCGGATAGGCACTTGGTGCAGGGAGTGGCAACTGACCCTTAACATAGACAAATGTAATGTATTGCGAATACATAGAAAGAACGATCCTTTATTGTATGATTATATGATAGCGGAACAAACACTTGTAGCAGTTACTACTGTAAAATATCTGGGAGTATGCGTGCGGAACGATTTGAAGTGGAATGATCATATAAAATTAATTGTTGATAAGGCGGGTACCAGGTTGAGATTCATTGGGAGAGTCCTTAGAAAATGTAGTCCATCAACAAAGGAGGTGGCTTACAAAACACTCGTTCGACCTATACTTGAGTATTGCTCATCAGTGTGGGATCCGTACCAGATCGGGTTGACGGAGGAGATAGAGAAGATCCAAAGAAGAGCGGCGCGTTTCGTCACAGGGTTATTTGGTAACCGTGAGAGCGTTACGGAGATGTTTAACAAACTCAAGTGGCAGACTCTGCAAGAGAGGCGCTCTGCATCGCGGTGTAGCTTGCTCGCCAGGTTTCGAGAGGGTGCGTTTCTGGATGAGGTATCGAATATATTGCTTCCCCCTACTTATACCTCCCGAGGAGATCACGAATGTAAAATTAGAGAGATTAGAGCGCGCACAGAGGATTTCAGACAGTCGTTCTTCCCGCGAACCATACGCGACTGGAACAGGAAAGGGAGATAATGACAGTGGCACGTAAAGTGCCCTCCGCCACACACCGTTGAGTGGCTTGCGGAGTATAAATGTAGATGTAGATGTAGAACTCGGCCGTCTTTCAGTTAACACACTGTACGCGCACGGCCTTTTCACCACACTGTAATGATTACATTAAGTATCATGTAGAAAATACGTTCACAAAATAACATATCCTTCTACTCTGTTCTTCTCTGCTTTGCACTTAGAGTCATGATGGGCATCAATGGGACACACACGTGTGCAATGGCGGCTGGGGTGTGTCACATGCAAAATCGTAGTTGGTGTTAGATTTTTGATTTGTCAGCAAGTTTATGAGATAAAGTTATTAATAGTATTCTTTCATTTATTTTCAGATTTTATATTTCTCGAAACGTCTTATGAAGAAAATGAATGTCGGCTATAAAAATTATTAGAAGAAGTTTTAGGAAACTGTTGAAATGCTACTTCCTGTGACTCCTAGAGCGAAGAAGAGATTGACAACGTTTCTCAGAGAAGTGAACGAAGTGATTCGGAGCAGTAGGGTATTTTGAATGATTTGGAAGAGCCAAAATCTGTGTCTGTGGCTCCTAGTCAGTCACCTGAAGTATATCAGTTTTCATACATCCAAAGATAGTACAAAATAGATGTTGGTTTGTCCTAGACAAAATGTTGGTATTCGGTCTGGGAATATTATTTCTAATTCTCCCGGAATAAAAGGTGTCACAAAACTCACCAAAACAGAGATTAAATGTTTGAGTCTCCTTATAACAAACAGTATTTTGAATAGTACACTTACATACCTTATGAGAATAATCAAATGAGGAGTAAAAGCGGAAAATGTCCAGTAAATAAAGACCAGTACCACATGAAAGTTACAATTTTGGAGGATCTGAAGGCGTTTATGGGACTTCTATGTATAGCAGGCCTAAACTGCTCAAACAGACAAAACTTGAACAATTTGTGTCGTATAGATGATACTGGAGCTGCAGTCCTTTGGACTACAGTGTCACTGCAGAGGTTTTACTTTCTCCAAAACTGTTTGAGATTTGACGATAAAAACATCCAGGACCAAAGAAGAAAGGCACAATATGGTTTCTATAAGAGATATTTTTGATAATTTTAATGAAAATATTCAACAACAATAAATACCTTCTGAGAACCATACTATTGATGAGTTTGTAATATCTTTCAGAGGGCAATGTCCTTTCTGTGTATACATTCCAAACAAACCAGCCAAATATGGTACAAAAATACATGTGCTAGTAGTTGCGAAGACATTTTATATCCTTAAACTGGAAGCGTACATGGGAAAACAACTACCAGGGTCTTACCAACTGAGTAATAAAGTGTATGATATCATGAACCATTTAGTGGTTCATGATATCATACACTTTATTGCTCATATAAAATTAATTATTTAACAATTTACAGCAGTGAAATAGATCGCTTAAAACACTAACCACCACCTTACAATGATCCTTCTTCATATAAAAACATATTTTCAGTGTGTGAGTATCACACGCAAACATTATGCAAATCAAGTAATTAAATTTCTGCCCCCAATAGATCGTAGTGCCAAACATATCTGAGATCTTGTATGCACCAGCGTCTGATAACACAAGCACATTCCTCGACTGCAACTTTTCCACTAAGCATATATGGTGAAAAAAATCCAACGGATCACACATACTCAGAACCTCGAAGAGGACTCCATCTGCCAACCGCTGGGAGCCGCAGCTGCACACCCATCCCCCAGTATCCACACGACCGCCTTACCGAACGCTCAGAGGTCAGAGAAACTGTTATCAAGCAGTCAAATGATAAATTTACATGAAGGGAATAATCGTCCAGCGCAAATGCCCGCCATATTGAATCTTCTCATGCAACACACACGTCTGCGCACCCAGCACACTGGTCACTTCGCTAGCCGCTGCTGCTGCGGGCAAAAACACACAGGTCGGCGCATTCTTTGCACCTGACTGCCCATCACATGGTAAGGTATTCTGAGACTTCCAGTTGCCGACTCCTCGTGACCACTTCTGCCGCCAGCTGTAGCACACAGTGAGTGAAGCACAGCACAGTAGTGCTAACCAGTTCCACCCCAACATAGATCCCCTCCCCCCAGTTTAAAAAATCCCCTTTACCCAATGCAAGACAGGGATGTTGTGGACCATACACCTAGAATTTCTCAGGCGAAATGTAGATTTCTCCGTTTTATCGCAGGTATTTTCTAAGACAGAAGAAATTGGGGCATACATGCATTTTCACATACGTAAAGTATCGTTACTTGTTGTGTATATCCTGTAACAGCATGTCATAGCCTATATTACCTCTAAGTGTTCCCTCATCAGGTAAAATAATCTGTTCTCATCAGGTTAATATCTGTTACGCCCTGCATCACAGGACTAGAATATTACATCCACTTTTGGCTCTTGATGGAGTGCTAAGATCTAGCTCTGCCACTGGCTGCCCCCTCATTTTCGAATTCTCTTAAAGTAACCAAATACTTCGCCACATACGAAGTCTCTCAAGATAACAGCACAGGGAACTTGTAAATATCAGGTTTACACCACATAGCCGGCCGCGGTGGCCGTGCGGTTCTGGCGCTGCAGTCCGGAACCGCGGGACTGCTACGGTCGCAGGTTCGAATCCTGCCTCGGGCATGGGTGTGTGTGATGTCCGTAGGTTAGTTAGGTTTAAGTAGTTCTAAGTTCTAGGGGACTTATGACCTAAGATGTTGAGTCCCATAGTGCTCAGAGCCATTTGAACCATTTTGTTTACACCACATATCGCTAGAGGACAAATGTAAGGATGTAGAGGCTTATCTCACTAGGGGTAAGATAGATACTGCCTACAGAAAAATTAAAGAGACCTTTGGAGATAAGAGAACCACTTGTATGAACATCAAGAGCTCAGATGGAAACCCAGTTCTAAGCAAAGAAGGGAAAGCAGAAAGGTGGAAGGAGTATATAGAGGGTCTATACAAGGGCGATGTACTTGAGGACAATATTATGGAAATGGAAGAGGATGTAGATGAAGATGAAATGGGAGATACGATACTGCGTGAAGAGTTTGACAGAGCACTGAAAGACCTTAGTCGAAACAAGGCCCCCGGAGTAGACAACATTCCATTGGAACTACTGACGGCCTTGGGAGAGCCAGTCCTGACAAAACTCTACCATCTGGTGAGCAAGATGTATGAGACAGGTGAAATACCCTCAGACTTCAAGAAGAATATAATAATTCCAATCCCAAAGAAAGCAGGTGTTGACAGATGTGAAAATTACCGAACAATCAGTTTAATAAGCCACAGCTGCAAAATACTAACACGAATTCTTTACAGACGAATGGAAAAACTAGTAGAAGCCAACCTCGGGGAAGATCAGTTTGGGTTCCGTAGAAATACTGGAACACGTGAGGCAATACTGACCTTACGACTTATCTTAGAAGAAAGATTAAGGAAAGGCAAACCTACGTTTCTAGCATTTGTAGACTTAGAGAAAGCTTTTGACAATGTTGACTGGAATACTCTCTTTCAAATTCTAAAGGTGGCAGGGGTGAAATACAGGGAGCGAAAGGCTATTTACAATTTGTACAGAAACCAGATGGCTGTTATAAGAGTCGAGGGACATGAAAGGGAAGCAGCCGTGGGGAAGGGAGTAAGACAGGGTTGTAGCCTCTCCCCGATGTTATTCAATCTGTATATTGAGCAAGCAGTAAAGGAAACAAAAGAAAATTTCGGAGTAGGTATTAAAATCCATGGAGAAGAAATAAAAACTTTGAGGTTTGCCGATGACATTGTAATTCTGTCAGAGACAGCAAAGGACTTGGAAGAGCAGTTGAATGGAATGGATGGTATCTTGAAGGGAGGATATAAGATGAACATCAACAAAAGCAAAACGAGGATAATGGAATGTAGTCGAATTAAGTCGGGTGATGCTGAGGGAATTAGATTACGAAATGAGACACTTAAAGTAGTAAAGGAGTTTTGCTATTTGGGGAGCAAAATAACTGATGATGGTCGAAGTAGAGAGGATATAAAATGTAGACTGGCAATGGCAAGGAAAGCGTTTCTGAAGAAGAGAAATTTGTTAACATCGAGTATAGATTTAAGTGTCAGGAAGTCATTTCTGAAAGTATTTGTATGGAGTGTAGCCATGTATGGAAGTGAAACATGGACGGTAAATAGTTTGGACAAGAAGAGAATAGAAGCTTTCGAAATGTGGTGCTACAGAAGAATGCTGAAGATTAAATGAGTAGATCATATAACTAATGAGGAAGTATTGAATAGGATTGGGGAGAAGAGAAGTTTGTGGCACAACTTGACCAGAAGAAGGGATCGGTTGGTAGGACATGTTCTGAGGCATCAAGGGATCACCAATTTAGTATTGGAGGGCAGCGTGGAGGGTAAAAATCGTAGGGGGAGACCAAGAGATGAATACACTAAGCAGATTCTGAAGGATTTAGGTTGCAGTAGGTACTGGGAGATGAAGAAGCTTGCACAGGATAGAGTAGCATGGAGAGCTGCATCAAACCAGTCTCAGGACTGAAGACCACAACAACAACAACAACATCGCTTTATACACATATCAAAAAACGTTTTTTATCACATCGGTTCCGAGATTTCCGGAACCTGTACAAAAAAAAAAATGGTTCAAATGGCTCTGAGCACTATGGGACTTGACTTCTAAGGTCATCAGTCCTCTAGAACTTAGAACTACTTAAACCTAACTAACCTAAGGACGTCACACATATCCATGCCCGAGACAGGATTCGAACCTGCGACCGTAGCAGTCGCGCGGTTCCAGACTGTAGCGCCTAGAACCGCTCGGCCACCCCGGCCGGCGGAACCTGTACAGAAAATTGGAATAGACATCATTTCCGCCCTTTTTATTGCTCACGAAAACCACACATTGCATGTTGTACGACCATACAGCGAAACCTTCAGAGGTGGTGGTCCAGATTGCAGTACACACCGGTACCTCTAACATCCAGTAGCATGTCCTCTTACATTGATGCATGCCTGTATTCGTCGTGGCATACTATCCACAAGTTCATAAAGGCACTATTGGACCAGATTGTCCCATTCCTCAACGGGGATTCAGCGTAGATCCCTCAGAGTGGTTGGTGGGTCACGTTGTTGATAAACAGCCCTTTTCAATCTATCCCAGGCATGTTCGATAGGGCTCATGTCTGGAGAACATGCTGGCCACTCTAGTCGAGCTGCTGCTGCTGTAAAACACTGGCGACATCTGCTAGGTGTGAGGACAGTGTAAGCAGCGTAACTGCTGTTCCTGCTTTGACCTCAGGGTTGAACTGAGTCTCTGGCTATGGAGACGCTGTAAGTGGTGTCATCGACACCGCGGGAGTTTGGCTACTCCCGCAGGAGGACGGCCTGTGGTGGACCCGCAGTAGCGGGACGCCTGCTTCCCTGTGAAGCAGCCTCGTTGGGTAGCGAGGCGGCTTGTGAAGGGCAAGGCGCAGCGCCCTGTTTTGGACGCGCTGGAGCGTCGCGATGTGTGTGTCGGCAGCGTTGCCCCACACCACGGCAGCGTACTTGAGTATCGGCCGAACCAGGGCCAGGTACAGAGAGAGGCCGTGGCGTGGAGGGAGTGTGGAGAAAGGGTTGAGCAGTGGGTACGGCGCTCGAAGGCGCCCCACTGCTCGCCCCCTGACGTCACGGACGTGAGGCAGCCACGTCAGGTGCCGATCGAGCGTCAACCCGAGGTATTTGCCAGTCCGCAACCGTGGGATTCGGCCTCCCATGATCGTGACCGGCTGTAGGTCCGGACGCAGCCTCTTTCTACTGAAAACGATGGCCTGGCTCTTCGCAGCGTTAAATTTTAAACGCCATTTTGTGGACCAGGCAACCTGGGCGTCACATCCGAGCTGGCGCATCTCGGCCGCGTTCATGCTACAGGTGAACAACGCTATGTTAACTCCACGCGTGCCACCCGCGGAGCGTCGGCTGTGTAGAGGGAGTACAGCAGGGGGCCGAGAACCGACCCCTGGGGCACTCATGTGCGAATTTGCCCATCGGTGGAGATCCCTCCGTCTGCTCGGACGTGGAATGTTCGTCCTGAGAGATAGGAGCGCAGCAGGACCACGTGTGATGTCGGTAACCCCGTCATGCCACACGCAGTCGCAGGCCTTGGAGACGTCAAGAAGCACCGCCCCTAGGGACTCCCGCGTCTCCAGCGCTCGCATCGCCTGCTCCACTAGGCGCAACAGCTGCTACCTGGTCGAATGGCCACTCCGGAACCCGAACTGCTCCTCAGAGATGAGCTGCTGGTTTGAGACGTGGCGTAGCAGTCGCCCCACGTACAGCCTCTCAAAAACTTTTGAGAGGCACGGGAGCAAGCTGATCGGCTGGTAATTCGCTGCCTGGCGGGGGTCCTTCCCGCTCTTAGGAACGGCAACCACTTCCGCGTGGTTTCACGCGGAAAGGAAGGTCCCAGAGCAGAGTATGCTATTGAAGGTGTCTGGTGTACCTCCGGCGGCAGCAACTTCAACAGGCAGTTGATGACTCCATCCGAGCCACCCGCCTTCTTGGGACTGAGGTGACGAAGCTGCAAATAGACTTCCACCGCCGATATCTCTTCGATCTCGTCGTCGTCGTCCCGCGCAGCGAGGAAAACCGGCAGGCGGTCCTCCACTAGGCGGACGTGGTCGACATCAACCACGCCCTCAGCGGGTCGAAAATTAACTGCAAACGTATCGGCGAGAACGCTGGCCTTTGCGTCGGGCTCGCAGACAACGTTTGCACCCACTTGGAGAGGCGGAACGCGCTGGTGTCGACGATGGAAGCGCTCGGCGGTCCGCCACGCGCTGCCGTCCGTCGTCGTGAGGGTGACCACAAAGCCCAGTCACGGTTTCTGTGCTCGTCGATGGGGCCCCGAATCTCGCGCCGCGTCCTGTCGAGGCGGCGTTTCGTCTCCGACAGCCGCGTGAGCTGCCTCTCCCGAAAGAGGCGATTCCTGTGGGTAATCGCCTCCAGGATATGCGGCGGGAGTTGGCGCGACATCTCTCGCGGCCGTCCTGGCCGCCAGGGAGTGGCCACCTCGGCGGCTGCGAGTGTGTGGCGCGTGGAAAAGGCGAACGCCCCCTCGGCTCCTTCCACGTCCGGATCAGGCGCTCCCTCGAGGCGGTCTAACACCTCTGCCCAGAAATGGGCCTCATCGCTGTGGCGGGCAGCCGGCAAGGACGCGCCGATGACATCCGTGTCGAAGACGACTGGGAGGAGGTCGGACGACAAGGCGCATCGGACGGTGGCAGATGTGAAGTGCCCGACACCTTTCGATAGAGCGATGTCGAGCACGTCGAGTTGGCCTCGGTGGGGAAAAACAGTGTGGTTGTAAGGCCCCAGCACAATGGCGCCACACCGATGCATGGCGCGAAGGAGGCGGCGGCCACTGGCGTCGGTGATGCGGGAGTTCCATTGCGTGTGCTTGGCGTTAAGGTCACCCACAATGAAAATCTTCCCGCGCAACGCCAGTAGAGCATCGAAGTCAGCCTCCTGGAGCAGTCCCCTCGGCGGCCTGTAGGCCGCAACAAAGGTGATGACCCCTGCCGTAGTGGTGACAGCCACCCCAGTGGCTTCCACAGCAGCGAGGGACGTAAGGTGCACTTCGTGGTGCTTCAGGGAAGCCTCGATATAAACGGCCGTCCCTCCGCTACGGGTCAACCTGTCGGTGCGGTAGCACCGATAGTTGGCCACCTTGACACGTATCCCAGATTTCAGGAAGGTCTCGCACACGAGGCAAATAAGGATTGCCTCGACGCGCAAGAACTCCCCGAATTCCCCTTGCTGTGGGTACAATCTATTTGCGTTAAAAGCGCAGATGGTGAGGCCACGAATATGGTGATTATCCGTGGCGGGGTTGAGGAACAACACCGACGTGGAGGGTCACCGTGACCACGGTGACGAGCACCGGGAGTTGCTTGAGCAGCTGGCTCAACGACCGCAGAAGTGATCGGAGCTCAGCTGCTTGTGATGCAGTGGAGACGGCGGGGGCCGCTGGGGTGGCAGTCTGTTGCACAGTGGCGAGGGTGGCACGCCCCACGCGCCGGCGACGCCTGCGCGCGAGGGCAACCAGCTCGTCAGAAGCGGCCGCGGGGGTAGCCGCCTTCTCGGGCGAAGCCGTGGACGGCGCAGTCGGCTGCTGTCTCTCTTCGACGGGTTGGCCAGAGTGCTGGGAGGGGGCAGGTAACCCGCTCTCGGTGGTGGCAGCGAAGCTGGTGGAAGAGTGCACCTTACGGGAAGGAGCACCCTCGCCTCGCTACTGGATCCGGCCCCTCTCGAAAGCCGAACAGCCTCTATAACAGGCAACATGCGGTTCACCGCAGTTGCAACAAGTCGGATTGTCCTCGCTGGCAAGGCCGCAACATTTGCTCTCGTGCTGCCCCGCCCACTTGACGCAGCGGGGAGGCGTGGAGCAGTATCTGGAGACGTGGTCCAGCTGCTGGCAGGAGAAACACTGAGCCCTTTTGCCTTTGCCCCGGAGTGGTTCAACCTCAACCTTGACGCTGCCGACCCGCAGCACCTGCAAAATCTTCCGATTTTCCAGGTTGTCTAAGAGGACAACCTGGTACAATGGCATGTCGGGGTGGGTACGGGGAGACTTCATCGAGCCCGTGGACCTGACGCCGAAGCCCTGTCGAGCGATGTCATTATCCTGAAGGAAGTCGTTCTCAAGATGTGCACGATGGGGGCCCGAATTGTCGTCCATGAAGACGAATGCCTCGCCAATATGGTGCCAATATGGCTGCACTATCGGTCGGAGGATGGCGTTCACCTATCGTACAGCCGTTATGACGCCTGCCATGACCACTAACAGCATACGTCGGCACCACGTAGTGCCGCCCCATAACAGCATTGAACCACCACCTTGCTGCACTCGCTGGACAGTGTGTCTAAAGGCGTTCAGCCTGACCGTGCTGCCTCTAAACACGTCTCCGATAATTGTCTGCTTGAAGGCATATGCGACACTCATTGGTGAAGAGAACGTGATGCCAATCCATTTGGCATGTTGTTTGGCCCATCTCAACCGCCATGCATGGTGTTGTGGTTGCAAAGATGGACCTCAGCATGGACATCGGGAGTGAAGTTGCGCTTCATGCAGCCTATTGCACACAGTTTGAGTCGTAAGACGACGTCCTGTGGTTGCACGAAAAGCATTATTCAACATGGTGGCGTTGCTGCCAGATTTCCTCTGAGCCATAATCCATAGGTAGCGGTCATCCACTGCAGTAGTGGTACTTCGGCGGCCTGAGCGAGGTATGTCATCAACAGTTCCTGTCTCTCTGTATCTCCTCCATGTCCTAACAACATCACTTTGGTTCACTCCGAGACGCCTGGACACTGCCTTTGTTGAGAGCCCTTCCTGGCACAAAGTAACAATGTGGACGCCATCGAACCGCGGTATTGACCGTCTAGGCACGGTTGAAATACAGACAACACGAGCCGTGTACCTCCTTCCTGGTGGAATGACTGGAACTGATCAGCTGTCGAACCCCCTCTGTCAAATAGGCGCTGCTCAGACGTGGTTGTTTACATCTTTGGGAGGGTTTAGTAACATCTCTGAACAGTCAAAGGGACTGTGACTATGATACAACATCCACAGTCAACGTCTATCTTCAGGAGTTCTGGGAATCAGGATGATGGCCGGCCGGGATGGCCGAGCGCTTCTAGGCGCTACATTCTGGAACCGCGCGACCGTTACGGTCGCAGGTTCGAATCCTGCCTCGGGCATGGGTGTGTGTGATGTCCTTTGGTTAGTTAAGTTTAAGTAGGTCTAAGTTATAGGGGACTGATGACCTCAGATGTTAAGTCCCATAGTGCTCAGAGCCATTTGAACCATTTTTGAACCAGGGTGATGCAAAACTTTTTTTGATGTGTGTAAATTCGGCAATACATGTGATATTATTACGATGGTCATGTCTCCCTGTGTAAGTGGGCGACCGAAATTTCATTAAAAGATATCGTTGCAAACGAAAAAACGCCTGATTACCGCTCCAACTGCCAAATCATATCTGCGGTAGCCTAGCCCTCGCTTCCACCAGCCAGTCAGCACATAATTGATATCAGATTGAGAGGCTAATTAATTAAATTGATCATGAGAGTCACTTTGCATGGCAAGTAACTTTTTTTTTCATCAGTCAGATTACACTTGCCAGGTAGCTCAAATATGAGAGGGAGGACAATATTCTTTTTGAGGAACACCACTGAGAACTGACATTTGAAGCTGACTGCAGAAGAATCCTACCACTGCCAAAATACGTTTTGCGTAAGGACTGCGAAGACAAGATAATAGAAATCAGCACTCATAATGAGGCATTTAGGCAGTCTGTTTGTTCCGCCCTATCTGCGAGTGGAATAGAAAGGGGAGTGACTAATAGTGGTAGAAGGCCATATGATGGCTTGTGAAGTAAGCATATAGATGTAAATATAAATTTAGTCTACCTATTAAGACATCAGTCCATCCATTTATAGGCACACACAACTCATGGAAGAACGTTGTCTCGTATTTATCGAGAAAACAAAAGATGGAAATTCCGCTGCTGATTGTCTCTTGGTAAAAATCTCCATGTAAGCTCCTAATTTTCTCACTGCAGTCACTTTACGTGATGATTTTGTAATGTGTTTGCCCACAACACTTAGAAGAAGAGGTATAGAGAGTAATAGGGCAACAAGGACACTGCCCCATTCTGCATTGTTGTCAAATTTATTCAAAATGTCGGATTCAAGATGGAGGCCATAGATGTGGCAACGTCACAGTGACGTCATGGCGAGAAATTCAGATTTTGGAGGGAAGATAGGTCAATTGGGCTACCTTCACTAACCTAACCCACCTCCTCTCTCCCTGTCCCCTCCCCTCCTCTCCCCTCTCTCATCTGGAAAATGGCAGGAAAAGGAGTCAGTCTGTGTCTAGCTTCTGGACTGGGAGGACAGATGTAACTGTTTACTGTATTCATTGAATGAGATGTCAGTGCTGGAGAAGGAGGAGTTTAACAGGTATATTAGCTGTAATCATGCAGCTGAGAACTGTGTCGATAGCAATGATATTTGATGACAACGAATTCAAATAATGAAGATGCAGCAGGATGTGACTATGTTACACTTTACAACTCATGCTGATAAATGCATGTGCTGTGAATGTAGATCATTTGATAAAAGTCCAGTCACTCCTCCGAAGCTCGAGAGGCAAGACGTTCACCCATTCTGGGGCAAGCATCCGTGTCAACAATTGAGGAAATGCTGGTGATGAGCAGGGATGAATTTAGTAAGTGTACTACATGCAAGATAAAGCTGAGGACTGCCTCCGTAGCTTCCTCCGAATGAGTGGAAAAAAATATAATGTATGAAATGTGGTGATTACTTTTCGACAAATAATGACAATGCAGCAGGATGGCATGAAGATGTATTTCAGTACTCATGCTGCCTACCTTTTTTGAAATTGCCTAACACCCCACATCACCTTTGCCCTATTCCACAATAAACCATAGGTGTTCACCT
Organism: Schistocerca cancellata; assembly: GCF_023864275.1. Taxonomy (NCBI): domain Eukaryota; kingdom Metazoa; phylum Arthropoda; class Insecta; order Orthoptera; family Acrididae; genus Schistocerca; species Schistocerca cancellata. The sequence continues at coordinate 60,398,517 of NC_064629.1, forward strand.
TGAGTTTTGGAGACCAACTGGCCTAGTTGACAACACAACCATAGGAGTGCACTGTCAGCCCTGCCTCCTTTCCCCCTCCCATGACGTAAACCAAGATGGTGGTCCAGAAAAAAAGGGTGGGAGCCAATAGAAACCCTGACTCTGGTCATGATAGTTTCTGGGCAATAGGATGGCAATATCTGGTGACATCAGTGGAGTGGATATAAGGTAGGCTCAGCAGCACCTTGACCTCTGTCTCACTCAGTCAGCTGCAGCAGCAGCAGCAGCAGCAGAAGAAGAAGAAGAAGAAGATGAAGAAGAAGAACCATGAAGCATCAGCAGCAGTTGAGATCCAGCACAGCCCTGGAGAACAGAAGGAAACGGAAAAGTAAGTATCCCATATCACATCTTTTTCTGTAGGTAGCATTATTATTATTATCATTATTATTATTGGTTGTTTTCATGTTTTGGCCTGTATGTAATGCTTCCTCATCCTCTTTGTTTAACAGTAGCCTTCGACACATTGAAGCCTGCAGGGGCGAGCGCCAACATATCTACCTCTGCCGTGTCTGGACCTGCATCAGCCTCAGCTGCCATCTTGTTGAGACCTGCACCGACCTCTAGACCTATGGTAACAACAACCTCCAGTATGTCCAAAGCACATACGGTCCTGTAGCGCACATAGCCTACTTCCTGGAGCAGGACACAGAGTTTTTATTGTCTGTCCCACTCATTGATTTGTGTGACGAGGATGCACGGTCCACTCCCAACACCTCAAATGCTGCTGGTGCTCCTAAGCAACAGCAAGATGGAGGACAGTACTGGTCACTAACACATGGCCCATCCCGGCAGAACGTCCTTGTGCTAGTGCAGGGACGAGTGCAGATACTGTGGATAAGAATGTACCCATGCTTTTCAGTTCTATATGCAATTTAACTCTTAGTGGAATGAAAAGTGTAAATGTGGATATAGAAGCATATCTTGACTAGGGCTTGGATGTTAGGATAGAAGTTGAAAATGTCTCGAAGGGTGTTAAAGTCTCTATTTGTAAGCTCGACTGGAGCTAAATATGTCGTGCAGAGTGCTACTTCAATCAGCAGATGACCACAGAGTATTATCCAACTCACACCCCCCTTGACATTCGTCTTAATGGTGTGACAGTACCTATTACAAGAATGTATGATGATTCTGCAGTATGTTTAAATTGGGTGACAAGAGTGTTCATCTACGGCATGCCCCATTTATGGACTTACACGATGTGGATACTGTGCCATGCCTTGCATTGGAGAGACTGAGTCGCTGGTTGCCAAGCATAGTCTCTGCATACAGTGATGTTGTAAACTGTCATTTGCATAGTGTACTTGTTGATGATTTGGGGCAGTACCTCTGTTTGCACACGAATGCAGAGCCAAAAGAGAAACAGGTTAAATGTGTGTGTGAAAAACCAGAGTATTGTGAGGTATCCATCGTTCTGAAGGAGATACACTCGAAATTTATTGCACATCAAAAAGCTTTGTTTGGGAAATACTGTGCAGATACAAAGAAGAGGATAAAGAAATACTGCATCCGATGTGTGATATTTAAATAAATAATGTGAATATATAATGTCAAACTGTGTTTGTGTTTTATTTCATATCTCTCTTATTATAGTCCAAGTATTACACTTATTAATATCATTATTTTCAGTGCTGCACCTATAACCATGCAGCAGCAGATAATTGACTCGAACACCTCCTCACCACTCTTTGTCAACAAGAATGATGAAGTTACTCTTCATGGATAAATATATAGCTGAATTCTGGGTGTAGCCATTATAGCTGCATCACGTAACCAACTGACGTATATTGGCTACAATACTATTACCATCCTTACAAGTGTATCTTTCTATATATGCCTACTACTTGTCAGTACCTGACTTAGTCGGTGGGTGGGTGAAACATCCTCAGCACAAGGACTCTGTTGTTGACAGGTCCTGTGAAGATACAAAAGAAGGCCTGAAAAAGAAGAAGAAGATTGGAATACTCCTTCCTGATAATATACGAGCAATTATTGTAGGTCCATCCAATTGTGGCAAGACTAATGTCCTCATGACTCTGCTAACGTACATAGATGAAGTACAATTTGAACATGTTTGTGCATTTTCAAAGACACTGTTTCAGCCCAAGTATCAGCTATTACAGGAGATGTTGCAGGGTGTAAAAGGCATTACATACATGACATTCAGTGAAAGTGGTGATTTCCCCTCACCTGAGAAAATAAAGCCGAACACTGTCTTCAAATTTGACGATGTTGCTGTGGAAAACCAAGACGAAATTCTAAAATATTTCTGTTTCGGTCGTCATATGGATGGTATTGTATTTTATCTAAGCAAAACGTATTCCAGAATCCCGAAACAATTGGTTAGGGATAATGCGAACCTCATTATAGCCTTCAAATAAGTCAGTCTGAATTTAAAACACATTTACTAAGCACACCTAAGGGCGGACATATTGTTCAATGATTTTGCCGATTGCTGGAATCATTCCCAGTATGGTTTTCTTGTTATTGATAAAACAAGAAAGCTGAATGGTGGTAGGTACAGATGAAACTTCCAAGAGTTTTTGTATATATAGCCCGGTAAGAGAGATGAGTACATCAGTATACGCTGCACCATGGACAAAGTAGCGCACATGTCTAGCTCTCAACCGGAGAGAATGGGTGTACATAGACAGAACACTCGCTTGTACATGGATGCAAAAATTCGTGCATAAAGTTGGAGGTATGTGCAGGGAGCTAGAGCCGTATTACAGGCTCTTCTAGGAATGTTCAACACATTAAACGAGTTAGTTGATGAAGTCGGTAAGAAAGTAACCAACTTAACTAAAAAGGTGGAGGCTATTGAGGGGAAAATAGATCTAGAGGCCTTTGTTGTTGAGGAGGAGGAGCAGGCGCATAATAAGAGGAAGAAGAGTGGATATATATATAAAGCTTCATGCTGCAGAAAAGCCTGATTAGTATATACCGAGATGTCAATGCAGCAGAAAGTCATTGAGGCGCGGAAAGCCGTTCGGGAGAAATTACTGTTGCTAAGGTTAGGGCATATGGATCTACAGCAAACACTAAGAGAGACCTTTAAGCCGGTTACTGAATCCCTCAGGCAGCTCTCAGCAAAAACAAAACCACGCCATAACGATGGTGTTGCCACTGACGAATTCATTATCCGTTACGTCCCTGGCCAGAGAGATAGGGCATTTGGTGTCAGCAGGAGAAGACCGTACGTGCTTGGTACACAGCCTGTAAATCTGATTAATGACACAATACAGATTGGTGATAGGCAGGTTGAGAGAACACCTGGCTAAATGAATCTTATTTTCCTAAGACCCACGAAAAGATCCATAAAGTATTCAGATAATGGTAGGGAAATGTGCTGTGAGATACTGCATTTGACTGATGTACATAAGATCGCAAAAAGCCAGAGCAACAATAAATATAAAACCACCATAAAACCAATACTTGATGGTGAAAACAACAACAACAACAACAGCAGCAGCGGCAATGGTACTGACATTGAGCATAACGCAGTGAACAATTGAATCCCGCAATGAATGTATTATGACGACCCCAACAAGCTAATAGATCAGAATGAGATTTTCACTCTGCAGCGGAGTGTGCGCTGATATGAAACTTCCTGGCAGATTAAAACTGTGTGCCCGACCGAGACTCGAACTCAGGACCTTTGCCTTTCGCGGGCAAGTGCTCTACCAACTTTTTTTTTTTTTTTAATCTCATTTTGTTCGTTTTCGTTCGTTGTATCTGCTCGGGGCGGACGTCGCAAGACACCCGTTTCAGTTCGTCGTTGTTCCATTAACTCAGTTTTTTTGTTACAGAGGGCAGCTAACCCTCTGAGCGAACACGCTGAGTTACCGTGCCGGCGAAAATGTTTCACTCGAAGGAAGACTTGAACCAAGGACCTTTCGTTCTTTTTTTTTCTTTTTTAATCTCATTTTTACCAACTGAGCTACCGAAGCACTACTCACGCACGGTACTCACAGCTTTACTTCTGCCAGTACCTCGTCTCCTACCTTCCAAACTTTACAGAAGCTCTCCTGCGAACCTGCAGAACTAGCACTCCTGAAAAAAAGGATATTGCGGAGACATGGCTTAGCCACAGCCTGGGGGATGTTTCCAGAATGAGATTTTCACTCTGCAGCGAAGTGTGAACTGATATGAAACTTCCTGGCAGATTAAAACTGTGTGCCCGACCGAGCATACAGTTTTAATCTGCCAGGAAGTTTCATATCAGCGCACACTCCGCTGCAGAGTGAAAATCTCATTCTGGAAACATCCCCCAGGCTGTGGCTAAGCCATGTCTCCGCAATATCCTTTTTTTCAGGAGTGCTAGTTCTGCAGGTTCGCAGGAGAGCTTCTGTAAAGTTTGGAAGGTAGGAGACGAGGTACTGGCAGAAGTAAAGCTGTGAGTACCGTACGTGAGTCGTGCTTCTGTAGCTCAGTTGGTAGAGCACTTGCCCGCGAAAGGCAAAGGTCCTGAGTTCGAGTCTCGGTCGGGCATACAGTTTTAATCTGCCAGGAAGTTTCAAGCTAATAGATCGACTACGTCTGATCATGGCATCAGCTGCTGTAGGTAATATAGCTCATTCGAATGAGGCTGTTTCAGTAATCTCTGAGGTTAGAGAGAGAGGTATCCTCGAGTAAGTATGGAGACAGTAGTTAGAGAACTGCACAAACCAGCACACAAAACATGCCCTCGTAGGCATGTTATGGTTAAAGGTTTGGATGACTTATGGCAGGCTGATCTTGTAGTTGTGAGGGGATATGCACATGAAAATAATGGATTCAAGTATATTGTAATGGTTATTGATACGTTCTCCAAATCTGCCTGAGCATCACCTATTAAAACAAAAATGGGGAGAAATGTCGAGCATAGGGATGAATCGATGTCTGGAGAACCTCCAAACTGCTCACGCTGGAGAGTTTTACAATAGGTATTTCGAGACTATGAAGCAGCGGTATGAAATACATCACATTCACCCGCCTAAATGCGAGTATCGTGGAACGTCTGAACAGAAAATTAAAAGGACGAATGTGGATGCGTTTTAATCTTCGCAGATCATACAAATGGACAGATATCCTCCCAGACATAATTGCTCAGTGTAATCGAACCAAACAGCACAATAAAAATGAGACCAATTGATGTTCATGCTAAAAGACTCATGGATATCATGTACTATCGCATTAAAATACTGGATTTGAGAAATCATACCTACCAAACTGGTCAACAGAGATTTTTACAGTTTCAAAGGTGCAAAGAACCAATCCCAGAGCTTACATCTTGAAGGACAGTAAAGGTGAAGAAACTACAGGTTGCTTCTACACTGAGGAGTTGCAGATAGGCTCAGAACTGGATGTGTTTCTCGTGGGGAGAGTGATAAGACGTCAGGGAAATAGAGCGCTAGTCAAATGGCTTGGTTTTCCTGCAGCACAAAACATTTGGATTGATGCTATATAATGGGGTGTGCAGTCCCCACCTACAGCAGTAGCATAACATGCATGCTAGGAGACGCATTAGAGGAGGTGGTGGTATTCTAGACAAACTGCTAGTGGAATTACACATTCAGGTATATAACTAGAGCAAAGCTTCGAAAACGCTTGGCATGAGGTGATAAGGGGATAAATGTGCTCAATGAAGCATGTATGGAACACGACATTGCATATGCTGCAAATAAATATCTCCCAAGTCGTCACATTGCAGATAGGATTTTAGCTGATAAGGCTAAGGCAATACGCTGAAGAAAGGATATTAATATAGGTCAATGCATTGCAGCATTTGTAGTTGGTAAAGCCATGTGTGGAAAAACTAAGTTGGGTTTAGGAGTGACGAATTTCAAGGAAGTTATGAATGCTGCACGTTGTGCACTCAAGAAGAAGAAGAAGAAGAAGAAGAAGAAGAAGGGTGCGAAGCAGAGGTGTATAAAGAACTATATCCCGACAGCAATGTATGCAGCTATAAACGCTCTGAAGCAGAAGAGTGCGGGAAGAGAAGAGGATCGGTTAAAGCACTTCGAGTTCTACTAATACGTAAAACGTCTGGTGGTTTTCTTCCATTCCTCATCCCAGCTCTGTCCGCTCTATGGGCGGTGAGTCCCTAACCGGTGGTGCTGCAACTATTACTCGAACAGCCAAGAACGCGCAAAACTCCCAAGCGCAGCTAGAAGAAGCAAGAAGACATAACCATATGATGGAAGACACAGCCATCAGAAAAGGACTATACTTGAGACCGTAAAGAAAAGGGCTTGGTCTATTCATAAATTAAAAAAAAAAAGAACCATTAGCAGTCCTATCAGGTCAGCCACTAACAAATACTGATCTTCTTAAGTTCGTTAGAAAAAAATTCAACATTCCAAGATTCCGTGGTGTATTTACGTAGGATACATTACGAAAGACTATGTGGAAAACTGGTGAACGTGGTATTGTGAATTTAGATGTTACTGGAGGTCCCAGCACCCTCTGGGTGTCGTGTTTTATAAAACATGCAAATACTGTCCACTGTTGTGACTCATTTGGTGCCCTGCAACCGCCAGAAGAATTACAACGATGGTTCACACGCAGAAGATATGTGTTCTACAATTTTCGGCGCTATCAGGACTTTGATACAAACCTCTTCGGACATCTGTGCATCATGTTTCTCTTGACGTTTACATAGAAGAAGAAGAATATGTAAGGAAGAGCAGCTGTCAGCTGGGACAGACACAGCTCCTAACCAGGAGCGAATTGTAAAATTTCATCTGTGTGCTTTGATAGTTTAGTTTCTTGAGTTTCTGCGCATTAATTTAACTTAATCAGAGGTGAATTATTTAGTTTCACCTGAGTGCTTCAGTAGTTAGGTCTTTGAATCTCTGCATATTAATCGAATTTATTAGACACAGTTCCTGCGTTTTCAAAAGCATCTACAGTAGAGTTCTGCAGCATACGCCAATAACCTGTTATCTGGGTAGTTTAGTTTTCCATGGTCTTTAGTATGGATAGAGACTGTGATTGTTGTGTTTGATGCGAGCCGAGTTGGTGACACTTCGGTCTCAACTCCAGGTTGTGATGGCTTTGGTTACACAGCCTGAAGCTGCAGTGGATTGGCACCACTGCTGTGGGCCAGCTGTGGGGCTCCAATGGACGTCCAGCACGTCCGAGTCCTCCGATCGGTCCTCTCTGGTGGCCAGTACAGTTACTGCTCTCACTGAGGTTGGCCCCTCTCCTGTGGTTGGTCGAGTGGGAGGTCGCCTCAGGGTGTGGCAGGGGGCCGCACATAAGGACTCCCCAGTTAGTCTGCCAAACAAGTTCCAAGTGCCGTCTGTGACTGATACTGCCGCTCAGCCAGATGAAGTCGCCTGTCCTGTTTCAGAGGAAACCTCTCAGCGAGCAAGATCTGGGCAATCACAGAGGGTGGGATTATTGATAGTTGGGAGCTCCAATATTAGGCGCATTATGGGGACCCTTAGGGACATGACTGCCAAGAAGTGGAAGAAAGCCAATGTACACTCAGTGTGCGTACCAGGTGGAGTCACTCTAGATGTGGAAAGGATCCTTCTGGATGCCATGAAGAGCACAGGGTATAGCAAACTGCACATAGTGGCTCATGTTGGTACCAATGATGTGTGTCACTTTGGATCGGAAGGGATCCTCTCTTGTTTCGAGAGGTTAACAGAAGTGGTTAAGGCTGCCAGTCTAGCTTATGAGATGAAAGCAGAGCTGACTACTTCCAGCATAGTTGACAGGACCGATTGCGAACCTCTGGTAAAGAGGGTCTCAATCAGGGGCTCAGTCGGTTCTGTGCCTGTGTAGGTTGCAGATTCCTCGACTTGGGCCATAGGGTGGTTGGGTTTCGGGTTCTGCTGAATATGTCAGGTGTCTACTACACGCAGGAGGCGGCTGCACGGGTAACAGGGGCTGTGTGGCGTGGACTGGGCGTTTTTTTTTTTTTTTTTTTTTTTTTTAGGTTAGAGGGGTCTCGGGAAAGCACAAAAAGGGCTTCAGTCACAGGAAGAACATAGATACAGGAACCATTGGTATAACAGTTGTAAATTGTATGAGCTGTGTTGGGAAAGTACCAGAGCTATAAGTGCTAATAGAAGTGCTAATGCTCAAGTCGTTATAGGCTCTGAAAGCTGGCTAAAGCCGGAGATAATAAGTTCAGCCGAAATGTTTGCGAAGAACCCGACGGTGTTCCGAAAGGATAAGGTAAACACAGTTGGCGGTGGCGTGTTTGTTGCTGTCAGAAGTAGTTTATCTCGTTGCGAAATTGAAGTAGATAGTTCCTGTGACATAATATGAGCAGAGATTGGCAAAAGGAATAAAATAATAATTGGATCCTTTTACCTACCTCCCAGTTCCGATGATACAATTGCTGAAATATTCAAAGAAAACTTCAGTTTGATTTCAAACAAGTACCCAACTCATAAAATTATAGTTGGTGGTGACTTTAATTGGCCCTCGATACGTTGGCGAAAATACACGTTTAATTCTGGAGGTACGCCTAAAACATCATCCGAAATTGTGCTAAACGCATTCTCTGAAAATCATTTCGAGCAGTTAGTTCATGAGCTCACACGAATAGTAAACGGTTGTAAAAACACACTAGACCTCTTAGCAACAAATAATCCTTAGTTAATAACGAGCATCAAAACGGATACTGGGATTAGTGAAAACAGGGTTGTCGTAGTGGGACTGAATATTGTAACCCCCAAATCCTCCAAAAACAATGGAGAAATATACCTATTCAAAAAAGCACCGAGCGAGGTGGCGCAGTGGTTAGCACACTGGACTCGCATTCGGGAGGACGACGGTTCAATCCCGTCTCCAGCCATCCTGATTTAGGTTTTCCGTGATTTCCCTAAATCGTTTCAGGCAAATGCCGGGATGGTTCCTTTCAAAGGGCACGGCCGATTTCCTTCCCCATCCTTCCCTAACCCGAGCTAGCGCTCCGTCTCTAATGACCTCGTTGTCGACGGGACGTTAAACAACACTAACCTAACCTAACCAAAAAAGCAGATAAAAATTCACTTGACGCCTTCCTGACAGAGAATCTCCAGTCATTCCAAATTAACGATGTACGAGGGTGGTATGAAAAGTTCTTAAATCACCGCAAGAGGCCAGCTCTAGCGCAACGAGTTGTTCACGTGATATTCATTGGACTGTTGCCTGGCCGGCCGCGGTGGTATAGCGGTTCTGGCGCTGCAGTTCGGAACCGCGGGACTGCTACGGTCGCAGGTTCGAATCCTGCCTCGGGCATGGGTGTGTGTGATGTCCTTAGGTTAGTTAGGTTTAAGTAGTTCTAAGTTCTAGGGGACTTATGACCTAAGATGTTGAGTCCCATAGTGCTCAGAGCCATTTGAACAATTTTTTGACTGTTGCCTGTAAACACGTGACACATCAGTGCTCTTGGAAGAGAGCTGTGGCGGTGACATGGCTCTGTTGGTGTTCCCGCGTAGTGGTTTGCAAAGAAGGAAAATATCCAGATTCGAGCAGTGATTAAGTACTTCATAAAGACAGGTATGAAAGGAAAGAACATTCATGCCGATTTCCAGAATACACTGAGGGACTCTGCTCCTTCATATTAAACTGTTGCCAAGTGGACAAATGAATTTAAATTTGGTCTGAAGAGCTTAACTCGAAATGTAGCGCGGACTTCAATGTGAGATGCTTATAATAGTTTCCACAACGAAACTTTGTCTCGAAACCTGGCAGAAAATCCAAAGAGATTCTGGTAGTATGTGAAGTATGCGAGCGGCAAGACACGATCAATGCCTACCCTGCGCGGTAGTAATGGAGATGCTGTCGAAGACAGTGCTGCCAAAGTGGAGTTACTAAACACAAACTCCCGAAATGCCTTCACAAAAGAAGACGAAATAAATATTCCAGAATTCGAATCAAGAACAGCTGCCAACATGAGTAACGTAGATGAGGATATCCTCATAGTAGTGAAGCAACTTAAATCACTTAATAAAAGCAAGACTTCTTGTCCAGACTGTATACCAGACAGATTCCTTTCGGAGTATGCTGATGCATTAGCTCCATACTTAACAATCACATACAACCGTTCGCTCGACGAAAGATCCGTACCCAAAGACTGGAAAGTTGCACAGGTCACACCAATATTCAAGAAAGGTAGTAGGTGGAATCCACTAAATTACAGGCCCATATCGTTAACGTCGATATGCAGCAGAATTTTAGAACCTATATTGTGTTCGAACATTATGAATTACCTCGAAGAAAACGGTCTACTAACACACACAGTCAACACGGATTTAGAAAACATCGTTCTTGTGAAACATGACTAGCTCTTTCCTCGCACGATGTGTTGAGCGCTATCGACAAGGGATTTCACATTTATTCCGTATTTCTGGATTTCCGGAAGGCTTTTGACACTGTACCACACAAGCGGCTTGTAGTGAAATTGCGTGCCCATGGAATATCGAATCTGTTATGTGACTGGATTCGTTATTTCCTGTCAGAGAGATCACAGTTCGTAGTAATTGCTGGAAAGTCATCGAGTAAAACAGAAGTGATTTCTGGTGTTCCCCAAGGTAGAGTGTTATAGGCCCTTTGCTGTTCCTTATCTATAAAAACGATTTGGGAGACAAACTGAGCAACCGTCTTAGGTTGTTTGCAGATGACGCTGCCATTTATCGACTAGTAAAGTCATCAGAAGGCAACACAAATAGCAAAACGATTTAGAGAAGATGTATGTATGGGGGGAAAATTGGCAATTGAGCCTAAATAACGAAAAGTATGAGGTCATCCACATGAGTGCTAAAAGGAATCCGTTAAACTTCGGTTACACAATAAATCAGTCAAATCTAAAGACCGTGCCCGCATCTCGTGGTCGTGCGGTAGCGTTCTCGCTTCCCACGCTCGGGTACCCGGGTTCGATTCCCGGCGTGGTTAGGGATTTTCTCTGCCTCGTTATGGCTGGGTGTTGTGTGCTGTCGTTAGGCTTAAGTAGTTCTAAGTTCTAGGGGGCTGATGACCATAGATGTTAAGTCCCATGGTGCTCAGAGCCATTTGAACCATTTTTTTCTAAAGACCGTAAATTCAAGTAAATATCTAGGAATTACAATTACGAACAACTTAAATTGGAAGGAACACACAGAAAATGTGTGGAAGGCTAACCAAAGACTGCGTTTTATTTGCGGGACACTTAGGAAATGTAACAGATTTACTAAGGAGACTACCTACCCTACGCTTGTCCTTACCAGATAGGACTGATGGAGTACATCGAGAAAGTTCATAGAAGGGCAGCACGTTCTGTATTATCGCGAAATAGGGGACAGAGTGGCACTGATATGATACAGGATTTGAGATGGACATGGTTAAAACAAAGGTGGTTTTCGTAGCAGAGGAATCTTCTCACGAAATTCCAATCACCAGCTTTCTCCTCCGAATGCGAAAATATTTTGCTGACACCGACCTACATAGGTAGAAACGATCACCATTATAAAATAAGGGAAATCAGAGCTCGTACGGAACGATATAGGTGTTCGTTCTTCCCGACGCTGTACGAGATTGGAATAATAGAGAATTATGAAGGTGGTTCGATGTACCCTCTGCCAGGCACCTAAATGAGATTTGCAGAGTATCCATGTATATGTAGACGAGGTTTAAACATTCCTTCATCAGTTTAGGTTCAGACGCAATGTTGTGCACTTTGACTTTAAAAGAACGATCATCTGTACTACATGCAAATTACTTCCCACCAATTAATTTGAGCAATGGTGAATGGAGTATTGCTTTGATTGGACTGGAGACGTACAACAGCATCCCAAATATCAGCAAGGCTAACAACCAACTGCATCTGTATATTTATGGTGAAAAAGATATTGTGAAAATAGAAACTGGTGCATAGGATATCGACGTTTTAAACGAAGTCTTAAAACAGTCTGGAAAAGATATTGAGCTACGTGCAAACATCAATATACTTAAATCTGAAATAAGGACTGTGAATGAAACGGTTGACTTTAACCAGAAAGGTTCAAAAGGGTGCCTACTGGGTTTCACAAAAGGACAGGTTTTGAAAAAGGCTCCTAGTAAATTTTACAAGTCAGATCAGACTGTGGCCATACTGCCTGTCAGCACAATCCGAGTCGAGTATAACATTGCAACGAGCTCCTATCTCATCAGCGACTGTCTGAGTCATACTGTTTACGGATTCTTCCCCTCGGTTGAAACAGGGTATAAGATTGTTGAGACTCCCACCAATGCAATATACCTTTCAGTGACAATTCAGACATCGGACTATCTGGAGTTGCGTATTGTGGGCCAGAATAATCAACTTGTTGACTTTCGTGGTGAGGAAATCATTGTACAAATGCATCTAAGGAAGGATGAGTGTACGGTATAAAACCAGTGCGCGCAATCTAGAGCTCGTGACTTCACTGCCAAACCGCAAAGTGATAACACTTGCGAACTATGAGTTTCTTAAATCAGTTGGCTTGAAACCACGCAATGACGTCCTCACTCATTATAACCAGTCCAGTAGCGTACAATGAGCGAATTATATGTCAGAAATACTTCTCGCATAAAACTTGTGTTTAAACCACATTTAACAAGAATGATGGAATTGTCATCCAACACCAAGACGCGCAAGTGTTTCATATATTTGGAGGGATCATTCAAGAAAACCAATGGGAGCACTACAGTAGGATCCAAGCTTACACATAAAGCTTAAGCATTCCTGTTTCAAGAAATCCAATAAGAACTCAATGGGTCTGGGATCGACCATACACGCCATGTCGGCATAACATCAACCCTTAAAACATATGTCTCTGCATCATCCACGGATTTTAATGGTTTAGAAAATGCAGGATTGTCATAGACGATCTGGCGGATAGAACAGTTGCAGAGTACAAACGATTTACTGCATGCATACCTCTAAAAATGCTTATGGGCTACTTTGATCACATTAAGCAGACTATTATGAATGCTAAACAGAAACTCGTTCTGATGCGGAGTGTGACATTTAAGGATCTTAAGAGGAGAATATGATCACAATCAGCAAGTTAATATGAAAAACGCCTCACAGCAGTGTATCAGACGGGGAGCGTTTGAAGCTTTTAAAAGTTCTGGATTCTGAAACATATCTATCACTAAAGTGCGCGTCATTTACGACAGCAGCCGAGTTTAAGGTTCGTTCTGCGCTTCTGACGTCACAAAACACAGACAGCCAATGAACAGAGAACGACGTTGCCAGAGTTTGACTGCAGTGCAGAGCACAGACGAGTGTCTTCAGTTTTGGAAACGTTCCGTCATAAATAAAGTAATTGAAGAAAAGCAATGTCTTGATAGCAGACGTTCTTTTATAGAAACTTTGAAAAAATCATTCTTTATACGAATTGCTTCATATTCTATTAATTAATTAAACCAAACAAGCAATAAGCCTCCTAATTCAGGCGATAACAAGGAAAGGCGTTTGTATCATTCTCACTAACCGCTTTTTCGCAATAAAGAACAGCGGTAATTATTTCTTTCCTATTGTACTTCGACGAAACGTGAGTAATTCGTAGTCATACCAACAGTGTTTGTCGGTATTTTGCGTGCACTTTTAAAGTCCTTTGGAGGGGCTGTTGAATGAAGAGTTGTGTTAGCGTAATGGTTAAAGTGTTTGGCTGCTAAGTGAAGGATTCAGAGTTCAAACCTTGTTCGTTGCTTAATATTTCCTTTACAATATTGAAGTGTCTTACTTCATGAATTTTATTCGTTTGAATGTAATTTTTTGAAATTTCTAGTGACAACTAAAATCGACCATACGGAAAGTATACGCTATGAACTTTTACCTCTGCATGAACTTTTACCTCTGCAAACTCTTCAAAATTTCGTGCAATGGTTTACTACATCTAATACTGCACAATGACTGCGTTGAACAGCGAAACAAAAATAAAGTCATTTATGGGGGGAAGGTATCAGTCAAGAAGATGTGTAAAAATCAAATTATTGGGCCAAATAGTTTTTGTGAAATCGAATGATAAAGTGTGTCGAAGCAGTCGAAACTAGAGATGGGGGATCCGCTCTTGAACTAATTCATAGAGCTCAATCTTTCAAAGGAGTGAACAATCAGTGATTCAGAAAAAAAGAACGGTAGCTCCAAACGTTTCCCATGGCAGAGAGAGAGAGAGAGAGAGAGAGAGAGAGAGAGAGAGAGACGGAGCATATCAGCAGCGCCTCTGCTGGTCAGAGCACAGTGCACGCCACACAACACAGCCAGCGCCGGCCTCTGCCCTGCTTCTACCTTGGCTGCCTGCATTGTGCAGTGCCCCATTGGATTTTGTGTTTCACATATGCCGTGCCGTCTCTGTGCGTCGTCTGCCGCTTGCAGTGTCTGGCGCAGCTTAACTTCGCATCGCACTCTGTCGGCGATCGTTTCAGTCGCACGTCCTGCCCTCTGGGCAGTTGATGCGAGCAACAGGACAGAGAGCCACCTAGCGGATAACATAGGAACTACTTGCAACAACCTGCTCGCAAGGGAACGGACGATTTGTCTCGGAGCGGGTGAGTTCACCGCTCTCCCCACCCTCGGAACTCGCCCGCTCAACGCTCACCCCACCGTCTCGACTCTAGCCAGAGCGTTGAGCAAAGTGACTCAGGTGTCACTCTGGTCTCTGCGGTCTCAGCTCACGCAGTAATACAGCTCGCGGCTCGACCTGCTCGACTCAGCGCCTCTGCATCGGAGTTTGTCCCTACTGGATATTGTTCTTCGTAGTAATACCGCTATGTATATTACATTATTATGTTATGTATACATCAATTGTTTTTATTTTATTTTTATTTGTTTAAACTGATTAGATTAGGTTCCTGATGACTCCTCTTACTATAGGATTTTTATTATGGACACTCGAATTTACGCTTTAATTACGAGCGAACCGATAAACGTATCGCAAAATGTGATACACCAATATTTTCCTTGTTTTATTCTGCGTAAGGCTATATGCAGCACTTTCGTTTTACAGTCAAATTTATATTTTTTTCTTATTCTGGTACGGATTTTGCGATTTTAGGCGTCTTCGGAAGGAAACGTTCACTTTAAAAATATATGGCTTGCGATGTATTTGTATGAGGTTAATGAAATTTTAATACATTATAGCCAAATATATTGTTAATGTAAATCTCAAGTTACAACATTTTCCGATCACCAAGAAAACCACGATAGTGCAAAATAAATCAATAATCAAAAACTTTGTCATATCGTGGAAATTTCAATAAACAATACAAAATTCTTACTCATTATCTGTGTTACTTCAAAATAGGATCAAATAAGATCAAAATACAGGTATAGTACTGGAATAAACCAAGTTTAAAGGGCAATGTGCCTTCCATTTATTTTCTATTGTAAATGAGTGGTGAGTCATGAAAAAGAGCTAATTCATTTCAGGGAGTGAACAGTTCTGATCCAATCTCTGAAAAGAACAGTTTTGCCCATCTCTAGTCGAAACACCATGTGTCTGCACATGCGAGCAGTGCAGTGATGACCAAATCGCGCACAGCGCAGAATGCGGGGAGCACGTCTCAGTTGCAGCGAAAGGGTTAATGCGGCCGTGGTGGCTTTACTTCATGAGCTGCGCGCTCCACCCTAAACGTAACTTTGCGGACTATACTATGGGGCTGCTTCTCTTGGTGGGAGCAACTGGCAACGCAGCAATTTCCCGCGTCTGGGCGGGCATGCGCGAACCGCCAAGATAAAAGAATTGAACTATAATATTTCACTCTTGGGAGGTTTTCGAGTACTCTGTGCTACGACTGCAAGCAGACAAACACGAGCTATTAGTACCTCTTCGCAGCTAAAGAAGCCTAGATTCGTCATACTTGCGTTTCAGACTGACAGAAGAGGGAATATAGCAAATGATTCCTCTGTATTCGACAACTGCGTGTTAACTAATGCCAGAGTCTACCTGAATTCAGAACTGTACCCATATGAAAATGTACACCTGCAGTGGGATGAAAATGTATACAGTCTAGCAAGTGACATCTGTGGGAGGTTTTGTGATTCTTAGTATGAAAGTGCTGAAGAGGAAGGAGGATGGTGTCTACTCAGTCCACGGAAATTGAAGAAGCTATCACCGATCATCGTAATAGACTACTCGAAACAGAATGAGATAATTATGTCTGGACCTATAGATGTACGAACTGAATTTGAATCTTCAGCATATTTCTGGAACACACTGCGGCGTATGGTCTAGTTCTACATGACCGTGTGATTAACTATTGCCCACTGACCTGTGTTGTGCAACGAGCTGTATAAATGAAGAGGTGCTGCGTCATACCTAGAGCATTCCACAATGGCATCTCAAGTTGCGAACATCATTCCATACGCTTAGGGTTTCTATGATTATGAACGTAGACAGTTCATATTTAAAGATGTTGCATTCATAGTGTACACAGCAGATGCGGGAATTATAGAGGCATTCTGAGCAAACATTGCTCACCGTGGACTTTCAAGGATGTGAAGTGCGCTAAAACACGGTAGAGTGCAAAGTGGTTGACGCATTTATATCATGGAATTCACTGGGATGATCCTGGCATAGCCTATAAAGATATTCGACCACACAGATACCATCACCTACGTGAAGTGGAAGGAGAAGATCTCAAGGATCCGCCGAATCTTCAAGTGTGCTGCTATTCAAGACCCAGAATTCTACAGGTGTCCTGCTCTCCATCGACTCGGGAAGAATCTGTGTCAAAACAGTGTTGCTGTGTCTGCTTATGAAAATGTAAAACTACTTTTAAGTTGGATGAGAAGTAAATGAATTTTTACCTCATAATATGTATACGATTCTCTTGACAGTGTTTCCACTTTGACAGTATACAGTTTCGTCGAGATCCTATGTCTGTGGTTTTCTTCAAGCACAAGAGATATAATTTTAGATATGTTTGCTATATTCCTTTGGACGAAGGCGTGGTCACGTGCCTCCTTCTACCATAACCCAATTCTTGCTGCACGATAGGCATAATTTCATGCAACCTCACGTTATTAATAGCACTCATCTTCAGAAAAATTGTCATATGTATCATGCACAGTCCACACACACAAACACACACACAGACACACACAGACACACACACACACACACACACACACACACACACACATATATATACAAGGTGGTCCGTTGATCGTGACCGGGGCAAATATCTCACGAAATAAGCGTCAAACGAAAAAACTGCAAAGAACGAAACTTGTCTAGCTTCAAGGGGGAAATAAGATGGCGCTATGGTTGGCCCGCTAGATGGCGCTACCATAGGTCAAACGGATATCAACTGCGTTTTAGGAACTCTCATTTTTACCGCATATTCGCGTAGTACGTAAAGAAATATGGATGTTTTAGTTGGACCACTTTTTTCGCTTTGTGATAGATGGCGCTGTAATAGTCACTAACATATGGCTCACAATTTTAGACGAACAGTTGGTAACAGGTAGGTTTTTTAAATTAAAATACAGAACGTAGGTACGTTTGAACATTTTATTTCGGTTGTTCCAATGTGATACATGTACGTTTGTGAACTTATCATTTCTGAGAACGCATGCTATTACAGCGTGATTACCTGTAAATACCACATTAATGCAATAAATGCTCATAATGATGTCCGTCAACCTCCTTGCATTTGGCAATACGAGTAACGACATTCCTCTCAACAGCGAGTAGTTCTCCTTCCGTAATGTTTGCACATGCATTGACAATGCGCTGACGCATGTTGTCAGGCGTTCTCGGTGGATCACGATAGCAAATATCCTTCAACTTTCCCCACAGAAATAAATCCGGGGACGTCATATCCAGTGAACGTTCGGGCCATGGTATGATGCTTCGACGACCAATCCACCTGTCATGAAATATGCTATTCAATACCGCTTCAACCGCACACGAGCTATGAGCCGGACAACCATCATGTTGGAAGTACATCGCCATTCTGTCATGCAGTGAAATATCTTGTAGTAACATCAGTAGAACATTACGTAGGAAATCAGCATACATTGCCCCATTTACATTGCCATCGATAAAATGGGGGCCAATTATCCTTCCTCCCATAATGCCGCACCATACATTAACCCGCCAAGGTCGCTGATGTTCCACTTGTCGCAGCCATAGTGGATTTTCCGTTGCCCAATAGTGCATATCATGCTGGTTTACGTTACCGCTGTTGGTGAATGACGCTTCGTCGCTAAATAGAAAGCATGCAAAAAATCTGTCATCGTCCCGTAATTTCTCTTGTGCCCCGCGGCAGAACTGTACACGACGTTCAAAGTCGTCGCCATGAAATTCCTGGTGCATAGAAATATGGTACAGGTGCAATCGATGTTGATGTAGCATTCTCAACACCGATGTTTTTGAGATTCCCGATTCTCGCGCAATTTGTCAGCTACTGATGTGCGGATTAGCCGCGACAGCAGCAAAAACACATTTACTTGGGCATCATGATTTGTTGCAGGTCGTGACTGACGTTTCACATGTGGCTGAACACTTACCGTTTCCTTAAATAACGTAACTATCCAGCGAACGGTCCGGACACTTGGATGATGTCGTCCAGGATACCGAGCAGCATACATAGCACACGCCCGTTGGGCATTTTGATCACAATAGCCATATATCAACACAATATCGACCTTTTCCGCAATTGGTAAACGGTCCATTTTAACACGGGTAATGTATCATGAAGCAAATACCGTCCGCACTGGCGGAATGCTACGTGATACCACGTACTTACACGTTTGTGACTATTGCAGCACCATCTATCACAAATCGAAAAAAGTGGTTCAACTAATACATTCATATTTCTTTATGTACTACATGAATATGTAATAAAAAATGGGGGTTCCTATTTAAAAAAACGCAATTGATATCCGTTTAACCTATGGCAGCGCCATCTAGCGGGCCAACCATACCGCCATCTGGTTTCCCCCTTGAAGCTAGACAAGTTTCGTTCTTTGTAGTTTTTTCGTTTGACGCTTATTTCGTGAGATATTTGGCCCGGTCACGATCAATGGACCACCCTATATATATTACAATAGGTTTTTATGTAAAAAACAAAAAAGGAATTGGGTTCAATATAACTCTTCTATTCCAAAGTAGAGGTACTTTTAACTTACATGTAGCAACACTGGTTGACTTTGTTTTTTACTTTTTTCCCAGTAACACTGGATGAGATTACAATTTTTTCAGATATACAAACCTACAGTAAAAACTAATATGGAAATCCTTTTTTACTACTACAACTAAATTCCACAGGCCCATTATCACAACTTTTACAATAATTCTGATGGATTCTGCACACTTAGAAACTAATTTCCACATCCCCAATAGCAAAGGTTTTCACAATTACAATAATTCTGATGAAGTGTGAGCCATATACATATTGTCACATAGAATAAGGTGTAATTAGATGAAGGACGAACACTAACTTCACTTAAAGAAGGTTTATTCAGCTCTTGCACATACAACAGCACGGAGCGAACTGCCTCTGGTCTCAAGACATACAGTATATATACAGCTACAGGACATTCCAGTTCAATGATTCTTGACATTTGTGGATACTTCTAGAATGTACTCGAACTGAATGTAGAAATTGAAATGGTACAGTCCATGAGAGTTTTGAAATGACAACCCTCCATACAAGAGTTTAGTATCATAACCACTACACCACGGAGCATCACACATTCTTCTGCGACATTGCTCTCTCCTTAAGAGAATGGCGTTTCGGTGTTACGACGTCCTTGTCTGGGAAAGAGTCATCAGTCCTGCATACTCCGACTTCTGAAGACTGATTCTCGCCCTGGCGGTGACCTTCTTAGAACTTCTTTTGCCAGTACGCTTTTCGTCACCTTTCAGAATGTTACCTGTCGCTGGAGCTCCGAATTTACTCTGGGTTGCAGGATCCTTATAGGACTTCAGTCGAATGATGTGGACCGTTCTCTGTTCTTTCGTCGTCTTGTGTCGGGGTCTAAATCTTCAACTTCATAAGTAACATCAGACAACTGTCTTACAACCTTATAAGGTACAAATAAGCCCTGAGGAGCTTCTCAGAGAGACCACCCTTCCGAACAGGAGTGAAGATCCAGACGAGGTCACCAGGCTGGTAGACAACAGGGCGGTGGCTCGTGTCATACCCTCGGCAATCGTTTTCTTGAGCCTGCAGTCGTAGTCGCCTCACGCCCATGCACCAGAAAAAATGGCGTAAATCCTGTAGTGTCTTGTTTGGCGGTGTTGTAGGCAAACGTTACGAAAGGTATCACCTCATCCCAGTTGCTCTGCTCAACGCTGACGAACATTGATAGCATGTCGGCCAAGGTCCTATTAAGGCGTTCAGCAAGCCCGTTAGTTTGCGGATTGTTGTGGCGTTGCAAGACAGCCACGCCACTCGGAAGTAGCCGAAATGCACGCGTTAACTCACGCCGGCTTGCGTGAGGTCTGAAACAGGATACGTTATGAATGCTATAAAGAAAAGTACGTAGCTTATTTAATACTTAACTTTAATTCATCCTTGTGGTACATCGCTCGTGATAATACAAGTGAGACTCTCAGATATGGTTAATGGCGCCTTGCTAGGTCGTAGCCATGGACTTAGCTGAAGGCTATTCTAACTGGCTCTCGGCAAATGAGAGAAAGGCTTCGTCAGTGTAGTCGCTAGCAAAGTCGTCGTACAACTGGGGCGAGTGCTAGTCCGTCTCTCTAGACCTGCCGTGTGGTGGCGCTCGGTCTGCAATTACTGACAGTGGCGACACGCGGGTCCGACATGTACTAATGGACCGCGGCCGATTTAAAGCTACCACCTAGCAAGTGTGGTGTCTGGCGGTGAC
Organism: Schistocerca cancellata; assembly: GCF_023864275.1. NCBI lineage: Eukaryota > Metazoa > Arthropoda > Insecta > Orthoptera > Acrididae > Schistocerca > Schistocerca cancellata. The sequence continues at coordinate 60,419,323 of NC_064629.1, forward strand.
ACCACACGGATAGTAGGCAGTCGTCATGTAATGAGTAATGTTGCACCGACGGTTTATCTCTGTCACGAGATTCGATTGAAAAACTTTCCCTAAATCCGTAATTAACGACCTTGGGCACCGTGTTTTAATACTATGACTTCCACGATGAATTTGGTTACATCGGATGCTTCGGCTGTTTTCACGGCTTTTGTAATGGCATAACGTGTCAGGTAATCAGTGCAAACAATAATCCATCTATTGCCACTAGCAGACGTTGGAAATCGTCCGAGGAGGTCAATCCCAACACGCAGGAAAGGCGTTTCGGCTGGTGGAATTGGTATGAGTCGGCCAGATGGTTTCTGAGAAACTGCCTTTCTCCTCTCACACTCTCGACAGTGCGAGACATAGTGACGGACACTCCTAAATAAACCTGGCCAGAAAAATCTCTTGCGGATTCCATCGTATGTCTTAATAAATCCTAGACGTCCGGCTTCAGGTGTGTCATGGAATTTCTGTAGAACATCTAAGCGCTAGCCACCTCCTCCCAAACAGATCGGAGTTTTTCTTGGAAAGTAATCCATTAACTACCTTACATTGTCCCTTCACATCCTCTGACCGAATTAAGGCAAGCATAATTTAAGATATCTTGGCGTCCTTCTGCTGCTCAGCAGAGAGATCCAGGAGTGCAGCGAGACAGTCACGATCTTCATCAAAGTCTTGATGGTCTTGAACAGGTTTTCTTGAGTGACAGTCGGCATCTTGGTGTTTTCTTGCAGTTTTGTACACTATGGTAATGTCATACTCTTGAAGACGTAGTGCCCACCTGGTGAGCCATCCTGTTGCATCCTTAAGACCTGTCAACCAACAAAATGAATGATGGTCTGTAACAACAGTGAATGTCCACCCCGATAGCTGAGTGGTCAGTGTGATGGATTGCCATTCTGCAGGGTTGGGTTCTATTCCCGGCTGGGTCGAGGATTTTCTCCGCTCAGGGGCTGGGTGTTGTGTTGTCTTCATCATCATTTTATCCCCATCCAGCAGGTCGCCCAATGTGGCGTCGAATGTCATAAGACCTGCTCCAAGGTGGCTGGACCTGCCCGGAAGTGTCCTTCCGGCCAATGACACCAAACACTCATTTCCAACAACTGTGAATGGCCTTCCATAGAGATACTGTCGAAATTTGCACATGGCCCAGATCACAGCAAGACATTCTCTTTCTGTAGTTGAGTAGTTTCTCTCGGCCTTTGTAAGTGTCCTAGAAGCACAGGCTATATATAACCTTCTCTTTTCCATCCGAAATTTGCCCCAGAACAGCACTGATCACATACCCGCTGGCATCTGTGTGTAGTTCTGTAGGTGCTCTCTCATCGTACAGACCAAGTACAGGGTCAGTCGTCAGAGCTTTTCGCAGTACATTGAAAGAATCTTGTTGAGCACCACCCCAGATAAATTTAACATCGACTTTTAACAACACTTGGAGTGGCCTGGCTTTGATACAAAAGTCTTTGATAAAACGAGAGTAATAAGAACATAATCCGAGGAAGCTTCTCACACCTCTAATACTTTTAGGAATAGGAAATTCCGTTATATATATCACCTTTTCTGGGTCTGGCCGCACACCTTTGTTTGACACAAGGTATCCAAGTATTTTGATTTCTTTTGCTCCAAAGAGACACTTTCTGGGATTAAGTTTCAGTCCGCCTTATTGGAGGTGCCTTAGAAGATTATCCATCATCCATTCAAAAGTTGCTGGTGCATTACACAAATCAAACGGCATTACCTTAAACTCATACAGGCTCTCAGGGATGATCAATGCATTTTTCTCGCGATCAGCCTCATCTACTTCTATTTTCCAGTATCCTGAGTACATGTCCATGGTTGAGAAAAACGTAGCCCCCTTCAGACAGTCTACTGTATCGTCAATTCGTGGAAGAGGGTAAACGTCCTTTTTAGTTATCTTATTAAGCTTCCCGTAATAAACACTGAAGTGCCAACTGCCATCCTTCTTCCTGATGAGGACCACTGGAGACGACCATAGGCACTGCGAAGGCTGAACCATGTCAATCTTCATTATTTTCCCTACCTAGTCGCGAATTATTCGACGGTCCATTGCTGATACACGGTATGCTCTCTGGCTTATTGGTTGATTGTCTCCAGTGCTAATCCGGTGCTTTACCGTCGATTTGTCTAATCTGCTCTTCACCTGTGGATTGAAGCAATCAGAGAACTCTTGAAGAATGGCAATGAGCTTCTTCTGTTGTTCCTTAGTGAGATCTGATGATAATCGAACTAGAAGATCTTGTCTCGTAGTGGTAGCGCTAATTTCGCCCACAGACTCGGCATGCTAGGTTTCTATGATGCTCAGCTGTTCTTCAATTAATCGCTCAGCGTTGCAACACACATACGTCATGGAAGGATCTGCGGTTCTCGGCGACACTACTATCCACAATTTATCGAATCCGTTCTTAAACGAGACGAAGTTATTCTTCAGTGGTATGCTTCTCTTACATTCCACTACAAGATCAAGGGTTGATGCGTAGCATGACACATGACAGTTACCTTCCTAGCGCTGACTGCAGGAATGCTCACTTCATCCAGCACACATAGTCTCCACACACTCAGATGCGCATCTTCCTGTCCACAGTATCTCATCTCGTCTAGCACAATCGTTGAGCGACCACAATCTATAATTGCCTGAGAAGCTTCCAAAAAGTCCCATCCGAGTATGACGTCATGACTACACTCTTGTAAGACGATGAATTCTAAGGGCTGTGTGTGGCTACTTATACCCACATGAATGGTACATTTTCATGTAGGTTTTACACCTTTCCCATTAACCACATTCAGCAGAGATGTTTTATTGTCGACGAATACGGTTTTCTGCAACTGGCGACGGTAATTCTCCGAAATGACTGAATATGATGCTCCAGAGTCCACAAGCTGGTCGGCCATCCATGAAGATATCGACGTAGTTTCCTATCATATTTGTAGTGATCGAGGTCGGAGGATTTTTCTCGTCGGCTGCCTCACCTCCAAGGAAGGTCGCACCCTTTAGTTTTCCAGGTTGCAGCGGCTAAGTGATCGACTGGACCTTCTAAACGGCGATATAGACCTTGATCAGCGTGTTGGGGAGCGTCCTCTCCAGCGGCTAGGTTGCGGCGATGGTGACCTACGTCGTCCTGCACCCACATCTTCTTGTTCATCTTCGTCGTCCCAGAGTTGGCGTCGGCTAAGATCGGTCTGCTGTCTTCTGGCGTGGACATCATCAAATATCCGACGCCTTTCTCGATAATAGTGCATCACATGTCCCGGTCGTCCGCAGTGGAAACATACTCATGCGGCATTGTAGGAACCTAACTTCAGCTGGGTCTCGACTTTTTCACCGTTTTAAAGGGAAATGAAGGACGAGGGATTGGGTTCAATGTCTGTTCCACTTCCCCTTTTATGACCTCTTGAAGCGTCTCGGTTTTTTACTCGCCATGAAATCCAAGTGCCTTCTGAACTTCCTCTCTCACTATCTGACGAAGAACACTTGTGAAATCAGTTCCTTCCTCCATCACAGACATCGATATGACGTTTGGAAGCCGTTCAAACTTCTTACGTGAAATTCTTTTTTGATGCATTGTCTCGATATACTGGTACCATTTTATGAAGTCGTCTGCTGTCGAAACATCCTTCAGGAGTAGGGTTTCATACATGTCCTCAGCAACACCCTTCATGAGATATGCAACCTTATCTTCCTCCTTCATTCTAGGATCCACTATTTTATAGATAAAGCTATCGATGAAGTTGCTGAAACTCGTAGGCAATGGCGGGGGAAGCGACATCATGCAAAAAAGTTAAATGATTTAAACTTTCGTAACTTAGGGATAAGTTGGCAAGACAGTGTGAAAGTAGGGTGTTTCCACATGTAAGTTGATTTATGTGGGTGGTGGTGGGGAATGCACGTGTAAGTAATTCATGCTGGAGCTGGAAACGCTACTTAGGTGACTTTCACGATCTAGATAAGCGAAGCCAGTGCCACCCACCGCATACCAATAAGCTTCATGTGAATCTCGTTTCTCCCTTATTTATACCGGAGATAACAGAATTGCAGCTTGTAGACGGAGAATTTATACTGACGTTGATGGGGGAAAAAATGTAGGCACAAATGTTGGATTAGGAAACGAGTATGTCATAAAAATCTTTTAGAGAAATCCTATAGACTAATAAGGGAACTGTCTGCCGAGAAAAAAGATCGTTTTCGAATGTAAAATCAATCTTAAATTTCGTGTGAGTCATATTTCTGGCTATATACAAATATCTAAGTCACATATACGAGGTGTCGCGTCAGCTCACATTAAAGTAAAAGTAACGTTGCAATATCTGACATCTGGAGACACTAGGCAGAGTAGGCAGTTGCCTAGTGCTGGGATTTTAAAGGGCGATGAATTTTAATGGATGGCTTGTAAGCTGTTACCATTTTTTGTAAAACATTTTATGCACAACTCTTGAAAAGAGCATGCGAGCTTAAATCACAATGAAATGGTTATGAGTAACAATGGCAACAATCAGCTCAAATTTCATGAACGGTCTGATCAGGCAGCAGAAAAAGCCAAGGTTTCGATTTAGCAATGACGTTACGCCATGACAACGTGACCATTATTCACTTCATTCAGCGTCGAGCCTTCTTTTGCGGTATACGGTATGAAAGCGAATGTCGTTGCTCGCAATTAAGTTTTCTGATATGAGATGCTGCTAATATTGTTATAGTAGTAGCCAGTGTCGACACTTGGAAACGCCCATTCAAACTTCAAATTCAAGGAAGATACCGGCACTCATCCTAACAGTCGGCCGCTTGGCTGGTAGGTTAGTTCAATTAGAAACTGTAACGATTGGAGTTGTGTACACTTTACTTTGGGAGTTATATTTTAATATCAGTTGAAATGAGTGACCACCGAAGAGAAGTAACTGGTTATAGATATCGGAAACTCTCGAAAGACAAGACAATAAACAAAGAGGAAATTGTGAGAAAGAGTGCAAAAATCGATGTCCTGTTTAAAAATCAAACACAGTAGCTAATGCCTCTTTATATATTTGTCAGTAGTGACACTGACCTTTGGACAACACTTTCGATGCGAAAGCAATAGGCTTTATCATCAATTCTGTGTGAAACCACCGCACCTGTTCCGTAATAAGATGTGTCAACTTGCAATACAACTGGTTCAAAGTGAACCAAGCAACGATCACTCAGCAAAGTATTTTGAAATTTTTGGAAACTTACACGAAGGGGACGGTCTTGCGACGCAAGCTTTGCAATGGAACTGCGATTTGTTCAGCATTCGGTATGAACAGAATGTAATAATTCATTTTCCCTAAAACTGACTGTGATTCTGTGACATTGCGAGTAACTGGCAGTTCACGTATGGCTAACAAATGTGAACGAAGAGGATGTGCACCTTGACTGTTTATGACATGATCAAGATACTGCAACTCAGGTTTAAGAAAATCACACTTGTCCAGTCTACATTTTAGTCCTGCATCAGATAACACACGAAACAAAGCACGTAAATTTGCAATGTGTTCTTCAGGTGTACGACCTGCTACAACAATATCATCCAAATATTCTGAACAGTTTGGTACTTGAGTAGTCTCCTGTTCCAAATACCGTTGGAATATGGCGGGTGCGGAAGCACTGCAAAAAAGGCAAACGCAAATCCTTACACAAGCTCAAATGAGTGTTCACAACACACGTTTTGAGATTCTTCATCTAGTGGTATTTCAAGATCTGCGTCGCGCAAATCAATTTTTGAAAACTCGCGACCAGCGCCTAATCTGTCCATGAGACCCTCTGGGCGTGGCAATGGATAAGAATAAATCACAGTTTGTAGGTTGACTGTAGACTTAAAGTCAACACAAAGGCGCATGCGACCTGAAGGTTTTGGGAGCAAAACCAGTGGACTTGCCCACTGACTAGCTTTTATGGGCGCAATAGCTCTGCTATCTTGCAGTTCAGCAGCGATTTTGTCCTGTGGTGCTTTGGGAACAGTTCTGGCCAGGCAAAATTTCGGCTGAGCATTGTCTTTCATAGTAAGATGTGCAACAAAATTGTTAGCCTTGCCTAAACCTTCATAGAAGAAAATCAGGGAATTCTACATGTCGTTTGCATTGAATGCAGTTACTGACAAGACTTTTTTTTGGATCTCAAAGCCAAACAAATCAAAAGAATCGAGGCCAAATTAATATGTTCTCACAATCACGTGACTGTAGCGTAGTGAAAGTTGCAGTTCGAGTATGCGAGCAATACATGGCATGCAAACTGCATTTTCTGAGAACACGAAAGTCTTGTCCGTTATATGCCATCAGATGCGTGCTAGTTTTAGACAGGCATGGGAAGCCTAACAGTTCATATGAGTATTGAAGCAAGGGTGTTTCTGAGCCACTTTGTATTGTCGCCAGATGTATCCAAGATGGCGGTGATGACGTCATCCAAGATGGCGACGTGTAGACTTGGCGACAGCACATGACATCATCCAAGATGGCGGCTATGACGTCGTTCAAGACGGCTGATTTTGGCTGGAAATTTGAATTTTGCCAGGAAGATAGGTCAGTTTGGCTACCTGCACGAACCTAACACCTCCCCCAGAAGATGGTGGGAAGTTCAAATTCCATTAGGATAAGGCAACACACCTCTACCAACCTAAGAAAAAGGAGAGAAAATAAGTCACTTAGCCTACATCCGCTAACCTAAGTCACCTGACCGCCACCTCATTGTAGCAAATGACGGGAAGATCAAATTCCATCAAGACAATGCAACACACCTCTACTAACCTAATAAAATAGCGGGAAAATAGGTCACTTGGGCTACCTCCACTAACCTAAGTCACCTAACCGCCACCTCATCCTAGGAAATGTCTGGGAGAGGACTCAACCTGTGCTGGGCTGCTGGAGAGAGGAAGGAGTGTACTTCATTTATTTAGTTTGGAACAATTTCTTTAGGGATGGAGTATATTTATCACAGTGATACCAAACACACACTCTGACATGCTTGTGGTCACGCCACACTGCATGCAGACCTGCAAACTACTCCTAAATAACCCATGTATAATGCTCTGCATACACGCTTGCTAATTCTAAACACCAAAAATAATGCAGTGCACAGCCTACAGACCTGTAAGCCACTCGTAAAATAATGGAATATATTTATGTCCAGAGAGCCAAACAACTCGTAAATCGTCTAAATAATAATCTATCTAAAAGACTATGCAAACATGCTTGCTAATCATGAACTCTCAAAATCATGCACCAGTCTTTATTTAAACAATTTGATCCAGTGCAGCCATCCAATGTGTCCACCACAGAGGTCCAAAGTTCAACTGACCTAATACACAGTACTGCCACCAGAGAGCACTGTTGTCCGTTCCATGACATAATCCAAGATGGTGGGGGGAAATGGCGGGAACAATGTGCTTACCATGGAGTCCAGAGTCCAACTAACTTAGTACACAGTACTGCCACCAGAAGGTGCTGTCATCCATTCCGTGATATAACCCAAGATGGTGGTTCAAAAATGGTTCAAATGGCTCTGAGCACTATGAGACTTAACATCTGAGGTCATCAATCCCCTAGAACTTAGAACTACTTAAACCTAACTAACCTAGGGACATCATACATCCCTGCCAGAGGCAGGATTCGAAGCTGCGACCGTAGCGGTCACTTGGTTCCGGACTGAAGCACCTAGAAGCACTCTGCCACAGTGGCTGGCCAAGATAGTGGTCTGGGGTGGGGGAAAATGGTGGGAAAACGACTCTGCCTGTACTGGACATAAGTCTTTATTTTGCAGGCAGTGTCTCCACCATGAGATCTAGACTCCAACTGACCTGGTACACAGTACAGCCACCAGAGAGTACTGTCATCCCTCCTGTGATGTAATCCAAGAATGTGGTCTGGAGGGGGAAAATGGCGCTAAAATGACTCAGCATGTGCCGGATTGCTCGAGGGAGTAAGGAAGGAGGGTATTTTATTTATTCTGGAACAATTTATTTAGGGATGGGGAATATTTATCACACTGATACAAAACACATGCTTGGTGTCACGCCATACAGCCCACAGACCTGTAAACTACTTCTGAATAACGCTCTGTAGACATGCAAACAACTCCTAATTTACCAAAATAATTTCAGTACAGACACACAGACTCCTCCTAAATAATGCAGTATACTGATGTGTTGACCGCTCAGTACTCATAACCTGTCCAAATAACGCATAGTGCAGCCTACAGACCTGCTGGCAAAATAATGCAACAGATACGCAAACAAGGTACGCAGACACCTCCCACCGCCCCCTGTCCATTGGGCTACCGTACACGCTCCCAGACGTCGGGATGCACTGACACTCCCTGCGAAGTGACGGACAGATGCCCCTTCAGGTCCCACACGCATGCAGCGGCTAAACCCCTTTCATACTTGCTACCTGAGAAATTTCTCTCGAAATACGTGTTCTCCTAGGCACCGTTGCTGACACGACCGTAGAGGAGCGAAGTCTTATTTACAGAATGCAGATGCTCCATGCAGGCCTCGCACACGTGTGTTTGCCACTGCTGGCGTGAAACCTCCCTCCACCTGTGGGCCGGCAAAGAGCTAATTGCCAAGTGACGCTGCAGAAATCCCTTCCAGAATAGCACAGCATGCTTTCTCCCTAGCGATTCTAACAGACCATCACAAGTGGATCTAGCAGATTCTCTATGTTACACTGAAACCACATGGCTATCTAAAATAATAACCAAATCGAACTCTAGTAAATTGCATAGCATCCCAGAAACACTTAACCTGCACTTTCGAAGGAGTTTTCGTGACATCTCAACTTGTATGCACAGAAATTCTTGCCCTAACAGAACCTGTTTACGAAAATAGCGCAGAATAACTTAGAATGCAGTCTTCCTAGCAGTCCTAACGTGACACCCGTGCTGCTTTCAACATACACAAACGTTCTCATCGTTATGTAGAACTCCTATATCCCTGCACAAAGGATGTCTTGTGAATGAATCGAGCATGATGATTGGCTCTTATCGAATTTACCCACCAGCTTACTGATGTTGTTGGTGTGGAAGCACCGTCTACCTTTCCTTTTTGTTTCTGCAGGCGAGACTTTCAGTGGCAAAAGCTATTTCACACTGATCGCCATATTGCACTGGCAACTAAACCTTGCAATGTGCCCTACATATCGTCAAATACAGAAAGACTCTTACACAGTTACACTGCCCTCCCACTGAGGACAGTAAATTGAATATTAGAGCATGAAACCAATCTCCAACCCAGCAATATATCACTGTATACTGTGTCGATGTAGTAAATATACAACTTGTATCCTACACCATAAAAAATCGCCCCTTTTACATCATTTGTACATATACCGTGAAGATAGACAGCACTGTAGATATACTGGCGGCACTAGATAGTTCCTTGCGAGGTAGGCGGTCATCCACTCCCGACGTGTGACCAGAGCGTCCTCAGAGGGCCAAAGTCACTCTCAGAACTGTTCTATAAATTCAGGCTCGTTCCCCCTCGACCCAAACGCATTACTGTTTCTGGTTAAGACCTGCTTCCCTGCTTGCTTTTTTCCATACACCCATCTCCAGACTCTGGGATTACAAGAACAAATATATTTTCACAAGGTTCACATACAGCAGTATCCTACCAATTGCTCATGCAACATAATTCTGAAGATGCAGACTGGGAATTATTTCTCAACAAACCCGAAACTTTAGCTAGGTGGAATGTGCTCTGGACAACTAAGTAACTAGAAACTTATCCCATCTGCGAAGACCTTTATATGAGAACTCAAAACAAATAGAGGAAATACGAGTAGATATTTCCATTCGCGAATACCGATGTCGGTGATGTAACAGATTCCAAATCATTCCTATAATTTACAAGGTCAACTAAGGTGATTCTCATGTCTAGAGAACCGGAAAAAGTGTCTTCCACATGCTAGACACACACACCACAATCGATATTCTATCTATCGCTTACGCCTTTATCCTGCATTGTGCGCGGGGTTGGCGTGGTTAAATCGGATTTGGCATGTTAATGTGAAGGGGTGGCCGGATGTTCTTCCTACCGCCACCCCCTGGGACGGAATCAGAGTACCCCAACTGTCTGCGTCTAGTGTAAATCATGGAAAAGTGCAGATGTGTGTCAAATGTCTGTGAGTCATGTAACTGAGGCAGGACGTGAGAACAAGTCCGGTATTCACGTAGAGGGATGTGGAAAACCGGCTAAAAACCACATACAGGCTGGCCGACACATCAGTCCTCGTCGTTAATCCGGCGGGCAGATTCGATCCAGGGCCGGCGCGCCTACTCGAGTCCAGGAAGCAGCGCATTAGCGCTCTCGGCTAACCTGGCGGGTACCAGAATCGATATCCTCTCAACTAAATAAAGATGGGAAATATGAAGAAACAGGCAACCAAACAATCTACATGGGAGGGGATAATGGTCGAGCACAAATGCACCTCCATATTCAATCTACAGAAATTTCCACTTGATCACAAAAGCCGTCATCACACATTAAATATTAGTTCGCTATTCGGTCGTCTAGAGGGCAACACGAGTAAGTCATCTACATTGCTACGCTCCAATAGGCCTTTGCATTTGGATGGCTCCTGTCGTTAGCTGGAAATGTGAATCATTCTCACCACAGGCCACACATACACACGATCATTACCTGCAGTAATTAATCACATATACAGGGTGGTACATTGATAGTGACCGGCCCAAATATCTCACGAAATAAGCATCAAACGAAAAAACTACAAAGAACGAAACTTGTCTAGCTTCAAGGGGGAAACCAGATGGCGGTATGGTTGGCCCGCTAGATGGCGCTGCCATAGGTTAAACGGATATCAACAGCGTTTTTTTTTTTTAAATAAGAACCCCCATTTCTTTTTTACATATTCATGTAGCACATAAAGAAATATGAATGTTTTAGTTGAACCACTTTTTTCCCTTTGTGATAGATGGTGCTGTAATAGTCACAAACGTATAAGTACGTGGTATCACGTAGCATTCCACCAGTGCGGATGGTATTTGCTTCGTGATACATTACCCGTGTTAAAATGGACCGTTTACCAATTACGGTAAAGGTCGATATCGTGTTGATGTATGGCTGTTGTGATCAAAATGCCCAACGGGCGCGTGCTGTGTATGCTGCTCGGTATCCTGCACGACATCATCCAAGTGTCCGGACCGTTCGCTGGATAGTTACGTTATTTAAGGAAACGGTAAGTGTTCAGCCACATGTGAAACGTCAGTCGCGACCTGCAACAAATCATGATGCCCAAGTAAGTTTGTTTTTGCTGCTGTCGCGGCTAATCCGCACATTAGTAGCAGATAAATTGCACGAGACTCGGGAATCTCAAAAACATCGGTGTTGAGAATGCTACATCAACATCGATTGCACCTGTAATATATTTCTATACACCAGGAATTGCATGGCGACGACTTTGAACGTCGTGTATAGATCTGTCACTGGGCACAAGAGAAACTATGGAACGATGACAGATTTTTTGCATGCTTTCTATTTAGCGACGAAGCGTCATTCACCAACAACGGTAACGTAAACCAGCATGATATGCACTACTGGGCAACGGAAAATCCACGATGGCAGCGACAAGTGGAACATCAGCGACCTTGGCGGGTTAATGTATGGTGCGGCATTATGGGAGGAAGGATAATTGGCCCCCATTTTATAGATGGCAATCAAAATGGTCCAATGTGCTGATTTCCTAGGAAATGTTCTACTGATGTTACTACAAGATGTTTCACTCCATGACAAAATGGCAAAGTACTTCCAACGCGATGGATGTCCGGCACATAGCTCGCGTGTGGTTGAAGTGGTATTGAATAGCATATTTCATGACAGGTGGATTGGTCATCGAAGCACCATACCATGGACCGCACGTTCACCGGATCTGACGTCCCCGGATTTCTTCCTGTGGGGAAAGTTGAAGGATATTTGCTATCGTGATTCATCGAGAACGCCTGACAACAGCCGGCCGGCGTGGCCGAGCGGTTCTAGGCGCTTCAATCTGGAACCGCGCGACCGCTACGGTCGCAAGTTCGAATCCTGCCTCGGGTATGAATGTGTGGGATGCCCTTAGGTTAGTTTGGTTTAAGTAGTTCTGAGTTCTAGGGGACTGATGACCTCTGATGTTAAGTCCCATAGTGCTCAGAGCGATTTGAACAATTTTTTGAGCCTGGCAACATGCATCAGCACATTGTCAGTGCATGTGCAAACATTACGGAAGGCGAACTACTCACTGTTGAGAGGAATGTCGTTACACGTATTGCCAAATACATTGAGGTTGACGGACATCATTTTGAGCATTTATTGCATTACTGTGGTATTTACAGGTAATCACGCTGTAACTGCATGCATTCTCAGAAATGATAAGTTCACAAAGGTACATGTATCACATTGGAACAACCGAAATAAAATGTTCAAATGATTCAAATGGCTCTGAGCACAATGGGACTTATTTGCTGTGGTCATCAGTCCCCTAGAACTTAGAACTACTTAAACCTAACTAATCTAAGCGCCTAGAACCTCACGGCCACTCCGGCCGACATAAAATGTTCAAACTTACCTACGTTCTGTATTTTAATTTAAAAGATCTACCTGTTACCAATGGACCATCCTGTATATTTTATCCCTGTACCTACAACTAAATGTTACGATCGCAGTCTCAGTTGAACGTTATTCAACAATGATCAATGTATGGGAAAGATAGCCTATTGACGGCTGTGGCTCTGGAAATAGAAACATCAGTACCATTCTTACGACTTGACATAGTCATCCCTTTGCTATCACATTATTACACAGTTATCTCCTTTGCACATGTCGGAACACAAACACATACTTTATAAGCCTGATGCTCAAGATGAACCTATCACGCATCCCCTACTACTGAGTATAATACTTCGTCAATAACTGATCGCTGGCGATACAAAATAATACTGAGAGAAAATCAACCATGGGTGGACATGTCTCATAAGTTTTTCTTGCGAGTGCTATCACTGTGTCTTAGAAAGAGTGATATAATCGGCCAGATGTTAAAAAACCCGATCACAACAACTACTGTATGTTACTGTCACAAGCGGTTTTGGTTCTACAGGTGTACACAGGTATCTATGTTAAAAGCTATACTGGCTTTATAAATCGAGGTACGACATAAACTCTGAATGAGGTTGTTTTTCCGGACATATACCAAGATGGTGATCGTAGGAATGTGCATTATCGGACCAGCACTCTGGTTACACGTAGCCCACAATGCAACCTCGTGATAAAATTGCTGAATTTCGAGGTGATTCGACTATGGAACGTGAAATGTAAGCGGTATTTCCGACTCCCTCACACTGCCCCACATAGATATTTCTATAGTACTTGTAATGTATTCTGTCTCAATACTATTTCAGAGGTTCTGCAATGACTGATTAAGAAGGATCACAAACAGTAGTAGTAGATGATGTGCTGATTGAGGTCGTAAGAAATGTACACAACCTTTTCAGATTTCTAGAGTTATGCTATCCGCTAGAAATGATGTCTATGATTTGGAATCAAGTCCTTCCATTCAACCACATACCTGCGTATGATCACAGCTACAAGTGACACATATTTCTGGCACTCTCATATCTCGAAACGAGTCATCTTTCTCGAACCTATCTGCTACGGTAAATTTCCAACGTGGTTTTAGTCAGTCCCTAGGCATACTGCAACTGCACCCATTTCTGCAGCTTTGCGCATGTGATCGTTCCAATTTAAGTCGGAACTGAGCAGAAGTCGGAGAAAGCAATATCCTGCACCTTCTGCATCCCGTGTAGAAACAGAACGACGTGAGTTAGCGCAACAGGACCGTGTTTTAACCATTCGATTGAAATGCGCACATTGTGGTGCGTCTCCAAACTAGACACAGGTACTACAATCCGCAGCAGATCCGCGTCTATTCACATCTATCTCCCCGACATGCTATCATCGGTATTCTGTACCATTCGACAGAGAAAAAATTACGAAATCATCCAATATAGAAGTCACCTATGCGCCATTGCTAGCGCGATGACGCATAGCTGCGACATGGGTCCGGCGCAGAGAGGGGGTTGTTGCGATACTTCCCAGCATAGCATTCCTAACGGGACACCCCGTCTGTCATCGAATTTACCTGTCAATTTGCTGCTGCTGCCGATGTAGGGCGATCTTATTAAATATACAGCTTTTGATCCATTGCAGAGGGCAGTTAAGGTTTCATCACCCGTACTGTAGGAGGATGGCCGTATCCCACAGACTATACTGTAAGTCACAAGAGACGCTCCCTGTCACCCTGTGTCGTTGTTTGAAACATTGTTTTCTAACACGCTTTGTACACTGCCATACATTTTGTTTTCTGCCACGACTTTGATGGCTATGTCAGGACCTAAACTGACATTAAGGCGCTCTGATCCGCGGCCTCTTGCAGAAAACTAGACATCGCAAAATGTAAATCATATTGTTATATAACAGGCCACAAACACTGGATGATTTTAAATAAAAGAGAGTTACAACATAAGCAAATTGGGGGAGTTTTGCGACGTTGTGGATGGTTTCCAAACTACAGTCCGAAAGTGATTCACGAGCTCTACGTTTAGTGATGGAACAGCTGATGACTGTACATTCTGTTTCGACTGATTCATCATACTGCAGTCACGTACGCGATCACTGTTTCGGTGCTGTCCACTCCAGAAGGTGTTTTCCACCCACCAAAACTCTTTCTCCAACTCAAACAAGCGATGCCAGTCAATCATTATGTGGTAACCAACAGCATGCCAGTGCATGGATGGGGTGGAAAAGACACCATCCATTTACTCTAATAATAACCATCACAGTTAATAGTGCGAACAATTTTAGCAATTTTAGAGTAATTTCAACACCGATCAATGATGCAACAGCATGTTTCCCTATTTCAATATCATAACTAAACCACCCATTCTCCACTTTGCGAATATCGTTGCGAACGAGGATAGATTATTGTGCAGTACGTCCATTCATTGGCAATTCTCGAACACATACACCGTCAAAGTGTATCAGACAGCACTCTACATATTTCTAACACCTCGAGCATAGTGCTTAATTTACGATCTATCTCTCTGCGTATGGGAGTCACAGACCATTCTCGCTGTCTTAGGATAAAATTAGAGTGTGAAAGGCCCTCCTTACACTGTCATTCGAATCCCTCACCCCTGCAGCACCGTTACCGACTTAATCTGCAACCGACCAGAAGAAGTTCGCTACATTCCACGTCTCGTGAATGAATGGAGCTCGCCGAGTCCTAACCCATCTAAGTGCACAAGATTTCTGGAGATGCGCCCATGTCGAGGAGGTTAGCACTCCTTATCGATGTATAGTAACAGATTTCAAACTATTTGTATGGCAGAAAATTCTTCTTAGTAACGGATCACAAGCCATTGCAGTCCTTGTTTCATCCGACGAAGCCGGTTCCTTTACGAACTGGCCAAAAATTGCAAAGATGGGCTTTGTTGTTGTCTCAATACCAGTACGAGATTGTGTATCGTCTGACAATTCAACATGGTAATGTTGACGCCATTTCACGTCTTCCGATAGGCCCTGATACAGACTTTGACGCTTCTGCTGCATCTTGTTGTCACATCGATATCCAAGATTCTGAATTGCTTCAATCCTTTCCTCTGAACGGTAGAAAAATTGCACATTCCAGGGTAACTGATTCAGATTTGAACATTTTGCTAAAATACTTTCGTACAACTTGGCCTCGCACATTGCGAAGCATACAGAACTCTGTCGTGCACCGATACTTTGTACACGGCATAGCCTCACTGTACAGCAAGGTCTGACTCTTGTTAATAATGACAGTGGATAGTCAAGTGTGTTGATCCCAAAGCTTTGCAAAATGAAGTGTTACAGTTACTTCAACAAGGACACTGGGGGATTGTTCGTACGAAACAGTTGATGCATCGACATTGTACTTGGGAGGGTATGGACATCCAAATAGAATAGATAACGTCACAGTTAGCCTTCTGCCGCCGAGCAGTTTGTCAGCAGTGCGCAAGTAGCAGCAAGTGGCTTATTTAGCGTTCATATAAGTGTAGTAGTCAAGTTGAAAATTTGTTTGAGTGTTCTTAGCGCACTTGTTTAGTTAAATCAGCCAAATCATTGTGTAGTTTCGTATTTAGCAGGGGCAGATTTGCATTATAATATCTGTGACGTGTAAAGTCGCGTAGTCGTCTGTCATTTGTTTATTTCTTTCAAATAGTCTTTGTACGTTACTGACAGTACAGTTGGCCTTCTGCCGCCGAGCAGTGTGTCAGCAGTGCGCAAGTAGCAGCATTACTGCATTTACTAGGCAGTCTTGTATTTTAATAACCGTTTAAATTTTGTGTCGAATTGTTTGTGCTCTGTGTAGATTAGTTCACACGTTCTTTGTACAACAGTAT
Organism: Schistocerca cancellata; assembly: GCF_023864275.1. NCBI lineage: Eukaryota > Metazoa > Arthropoda > Insecta > Orthoptera > Acrididae > Schistocerca > Schistocerca cancellata. Next base: position 60,435,779 of record NC_064629.1, read on the forward strand.
TTAGAATGGATAGGGACTGCGACTGCTGTGTTCGGATGTGGGCTGAGTTGACATCCCTTCGCTCCCAGCTTCAGGCAGTGTTGGCTTCGGTCACACAGCTTCAGGCTGTTGCCAATGGGTATCACTGTGGGGTTCCGGACGGGGGTTTGTCAGGGACGGCCAGCTCGTCCCATGCATCCCCCGATTGGACTACGGCTGTGGCTGCCTGGGATACTGCCCACATTGAAGCTGACCCCTCACCCGTGGTAGAGTGGGAAGTCATCTCGAGGTGTGGCAGGGGGCGAAAGGCATTCCGCAGGGCTGAACGGAAGGCCTCTCCAGTTTTTCTGACGAACCGGTTTCAGGCTCTGTCTCCAGCTGATACTGGTCTTCGGCCAGACATGGCTGCTTGTCCTGTTCCAGAGGTTGCCCCTCAGTCTGCAAGATCCAGGCGGTCGCAGAGGGTGGGCTTACTGGTAGTTGGGAGCTCCAATGTAAGGCACGTAATGGGGCCCCTTAGGGATATGGCAGCAAGAGAGGGAAGAAAACCTATGTGCACTTCATGTGCATAGCGGGGGGAGTCATTCCAGATGTGGAAAGGGTCCTTCCAGATGCCATGAAGGGTACAGGGTGCGCCCATCTGCAGGTGGTCGCTCATGTCGGCACCAATGATGTGTGTCGCTATGGATCGGAGGAAATCCTCTCTGGCTTCCGGCGGCTATCTGATTTGGTGAAGAATGCCAGTCTCGCTAGCAGGATGAAAGCAGAGGTCACCATCTGCAGCATCGTCGACAGGACTGACTGCGGACCTTTGGTACAGAGCCGAGTGGAGGGTCTGAATCAGAGGCTGAGACGGTTCTGCGACCGTGTGAGCTGCAGATTCCTCGACTTGCGCTATAGGGTGGTGGGGTTTCGGGTTCCGCTGGATATGTCGGGAGTCCATTACACACATCAGGGGGATACACGGGTAGCAGGGGTTGTGTGGCGTGGACTGGGCGGTTTTTTAGGTTAGATGGCCTCGGGCAAATACAGAAAGGGCAACAGCCTCAAAGGGTGCGGGGCAAAGTCAGGACATGCGGGGACCAAGCAGCAATCGGTATTGTAATTGTAAACTGTAGAAGCTGCGTTGATAAAGTACCGGAACTTCAAGCGCTGATAGAAAGCACCGAAGCTGAAATTGTTATAGGTACGGAAAGCTGGCTGAAGCCAGAGATAAATTCTGCCCAAATTTTTACAAAGGCACAGACGGTGTTTTGAAAGGGCAGATTGCATGCAGCCGGTGGTGGCGTGTTTGTCGCTGTTAGTAGTAGTTTATCCTCTAGTGAAATAGAAGTAGATAGTTCCTGTGAATTATTATGGGTGGAGGTTATACTCAACAACCGAGCTAGGTTAATAATTGGCTCCTTTTACCGACCTCCCGACTCAGCAGCATTAGTGGCAGAACAACTGAGAGAAAATCTGGAATACATTTCACATAAATTTCCTCAGTATGTTATAGTCTTAGGTGGAGATTTCAATTTACCAGATATAGACTGGGACACTCAGATATTTAGGACGGGTGGTTGGGACAGAGCATCGAGTAACATTATACTGAATGCACTATCTGTAAATTACTTCGAGCAATTAAACAGAGAACCGACTCGTGGAGATAACATCTTTGACCTACTGATAACAAACAGACCCGAACTTTTCGACTCTGTAAGTGCAGAACAGAGAATAAGTGATCATACAGCCATTGCAGCATCCCTGAATATGGAAGTAAATAATATAAAAAAGGGAGGAAGGTTTATCTGTTTAGCAAGAGTAATAGGAGGCAGGTTTCAGGATACCTAATAGATCAGAACGAAAATTTCTGTTCCGACACTGACAATGTTGAGTGTTTATGGAAAAAGTTCAAGCCAATCGTAAAATGCGTTTTAGACAGGTACGTGCCGAGTAAAACTGTGAGGGATGGGAAAAACCCAGCGTGGTACAACAACAAAGTTAGGAAACTACTGCGAAAGCAAAGACAGTTTCACTCCAAGTTTAAACGCAGCCAAAACCTCTCAGACAAACAGAAGCTAAACGATGTTAAAGTTAGCGTAAGGAGGGCTATGCGTGAAGCGTTCAGTGAGTTTGAAAGTAAAATTCTATTTACCGACTTGACAGAAAATCCTAGGAAGTTGTGGTTTTACGTTAAATCAGTAAGTGGATCGAAACAGCATATCCAGACACTCTGGGATGAAAATGGCATTGAAACAGAGGATGACACGCGTAAAGCTGAAATGCTAAACACCTTTTTCCAAAGCTGTTTCACAGAGGAAGACCGCACTGCAGTTCCTTCTCTAAATCTTCGCACGAACGAAAAAATGGCTGACATCGAAATAAGTGTCCAAGGAATAGAAAAGCACTGAAATCACTCAACAGAGGAAAGTCAACTGGATATGACGGGATACCAATTCGATTCTACACAGAATACGCGAAAGAACTTTCCCCCCTTCTAACAGCCGTGTACCGCAAGTCTCTAGAGGAACGGAATGTTCCAAATGATTGGAAAAGAGCACAGGTAGTTTCAGTTTTCAAGAAGGGTCGTCGAGCAGATGTGCTAAACTATAGGCCTATATCTCTGACATCGATCTGTTGTAGAATTTTAGAACATGTTTTTTGCTCGCGTATCATGTCATTTCTGGAAACCCAGAATCTACTCTGTAGGAATACACATGGTTTCCGGAAACAGCGATCGTGTGAGACCCAACTCGCTTTGTTTGTTCATGAGACCCAGGAAATATTAGATTCAGGCTCCCAGGTAGATGCTATTTTCCTTGACTTCCGGAAGGCGTTCGATACAGATCCAGACTGTCGCCTGATAAACAAAATAAGAGCCTACGGAATATCAGACCAGCTGTGTGGCTGGATTGAAGAGTTTTTAGCAAATAGAACACAGCATGTTGTTCTCAATGGAGAGACGTCTACGGACGTTAAAGTAACCTCTGGCCGAAGGGGAGTGTTATGGGATCATTGCTTTTCACAATATATATATAAATGACCTAGTAGATAGTGTCGGAAGTTCCATGCGGCTTTTCGCGGATGATGCTGTAGTATACAGAGAAGTTGCAGCATTAGAAAATTGCAGCGAAATGCAGGAAGATCTGCAGCGGATAGGCACTTGGTGCAGGGAGTGGCAACTGACCCTTAATATAGGTAAATGTAATGTATTGCGAATACATAGAAAGAAGGATCATTTATTGTATGATTATATGATAGAGGAACAAACACTGGTAGCAGTTACTTCTGTAAAATATCTGGGAGTATGCGTACGGAACGATTTGAAGTGGAATGATCATATAAAATTAATTGTTGGTAAGGCGGGTGCCAGGTTGAGATTCATTGGGAGAGTCCTTAGAAAAAGTAGTCCATGAAAAAAAGAGGTGGCTTACAAAACACTCGTTCGACCTATACTTGAGTATTGCTTATCAGCGAGGGATCCGTACCAGGTCGGGTTAACAGAGGAGATAGAGAAGATCCAAAGAAGAGCGGCGCGTTTCGTCACAGGGTTATTTGGTAAGCGTGATAGCGTTGCGGAGATGTTTAGCAAACCCAAGTGGCAGACTCTGCAAGAGAGGCGCTCTGCATTGCGGTGTAGCTTGCTGTCCAGGTTTCGAGAGGGTGCGTTTCTGGATGAGGTATCGAATATATTGCTTCCCCGTACTTATACTTCCCGAGGAGATCACGAATGTAAAATTAGAGGGATTCGAGCGCGCACGGAGGCTTTCCGGCAGTCGTTCTTCCCGCGAACCATACGCGACTGGAACAGGAAAGAAGGTAATGACAATGGCACGTAAAGTGCCATCCGCCACACACCGTTTGGTGGCTTGCGGACTATAAATGTAGATGTAGATGTAGTGTCAGGCATGTGCGGAAAACCAGTCCGTTCCGCTACAAGAATTCTCTGCTGGGCCTAAGTCGCAATCACTATGGGAACGTGTGCAATAGACTTTGCGGGATCTTTACGGAACACTCGTTGTTTGACTTTCGTAGACTCTTATAGCCAGTTTCCTTTTACTGGGGCAATGAACTCGATAACGTCAAGTAGCACCTCCAGGCGTTGTCCTCTATTTTTTGCCTCGAAGGTTTGGTTCAAATGGCTCTGAGCACTATGGGACTTAACTTCTGAGGTCATCAGTCCCCTAGCACGTAGAACTACTTAAACCTAACTAACCTAAGGACATCACACACATCCATGCCCGAGGCAGGATTCGAACCTGCGACCGTAGCGGTTGCAGGGTTCCAGATTGTAGCGCCTAGAACCGCTCGGCCACATCGGCCGGCTCGAAGGTTTGCCTGACGTCATAGTGTCGGACAACGGCCCTCAGTCCACGTCAAATGAATTTGAAACAATTATGTTCACACAGTGGTATAGAGCATCTGGCTAGTACACCGTTCGATCCACAGTCAAACGGCGAAACGGAAAGTTTTGTTAGATCTTTAAAGCAGTAGATGGTAAAACTTCGCACCACACACACTAGGGATCACGCATTGCTACTGTGTCTCTCCTCCTGTCGTTGGCACCCACGAGATGGACCATCGCCGGCGGAACTGCTTCATGGCCGCCGCCATCGGACACTACTCCATCTGTTCCACCCTCCTCAGCATCCGGCAGCGAAGAAAGGCCGCAAGTATCGCTTCGCGCCTCACGAAATTGTGTTTTACAGGGTTTTTAGCGGCAGCAGACGGTGGGCGCGAGGTGAGACCGTTCATCGATTTGGCGCACGCATGTATCTCATTTCAGGCCCAGACGGATTGCAGCACCGGCATCACAATCAAATTCGCCACTGTCATGTGCGCAGCGATCTTTCTCTATCTCTTCCCCCAGATTCACAGATCTCGAGGACAGCGCGGACACAGCAGCCACAGGACGACTATGGAGACGGAGCATTCTCCTCCTTCGCCTCCTCTCGTCCTACCGATGGTGCTAGACCCGCCCGCTGCAACCGACGCCTTCGACATCTTGCTACGGGCCTCAGGAAGTGGACGCATACCCTTCCGGTCGTTTTCTGGGGAACGTTTCCACCAGAGCGAAGGCTGGATGGCGACGTAAGACCGGAATCATGAAGTCCCCTGCCGCAGCAGCTTCCGATCCTTCGCAACATCGACGCTCCTGCGTCCTCTCCCGTTGTTGTGCTCCTAATACGACGACGGTCTGTCGCTTTGGAGGGGGGGGGGGGGGAGGGAGAAATGTTAACCCATTAGCGCCGGAATTAATTTTTTCGTGATTTTTTAAAAAAATTGCTTTATTATGTCTGTAAAAGGCATAAATTACACAACAGAGTTGTTTCGACGAAAGTCTTTACCGCCATTAGTGAGATATTTGATGTTGCCATATGGCAACACTAGGCGCTTTCACTACCTAAATTTATATGGATTACAACTTCAACTAAAATAAGTACGTTATTGAAATTTCTTATTATATACACAATTTTTGTGCCAATTTATTATTCAGTCTTCATCATACAACTGATACTTTATAACACAGTACAATTAAAAGCCAAAAATCAAACCCTGAACTCAGCATTATTTTACATGAAAGGGAATAAAACAGTCAATACACAATCCCACATTGTTCTCACAATAGATTTACAGTCCTTCTGTGCACACCTTTTCTTCTTCTTTCCTTCTGTGTGCTGGACGAGGTGGTCAGTCTTATCAAACCTAATTGAATCTGTTATTCGGCTGTCAGAACATCCCCTTCATGCAGATGGTCTCCCGGCTCCTTTTGGTAAAGCTTGGTGTCTTTGAAAGTACACTGTTGCTACTTCTCTCTTGAAATCAAGCTGAGAAATAGTTTGGTTTCTTGCTTTATTATACAATATCCAACTGTTTTGTATGGCGACATCTAACATCCGTGTAAAGAGACACCAGTACCATTTCTTGCTTCTTATAGCAATGCGGTAGCATGCTATATTCTGATCCATCTGATCAATACCTCCCATATATGTATTATATTTGGCTACCAGTTTTGGTCTGAGAATCATTATATTTCGCTTTTTTAGTTGCGAGAATCTCTTGACTTGGCCAACTTCTTGTGCACCACATGAAGAAGAGATCATTGTGACAACTGAGTTGTCCAGCCACCGCACATACAATAATCTGTCATTCTTCTCTATACGGATCTGGGTGCTCAACAAACACATCACCTTCTATATCGTCATTATAAAGAATCTCCAGCGCCTCAGCAAGCGAGAAACCTCTTCTAAAACAAAAAAGAGAAAATTCGTCCTTTTACTGAGTACAAGCGCCTAGCGTTGCCATATGGCAATACCGAAGTTCAAACGGCCTAAATAAACGTAATTTATTTTACAGCAAGCAGTAACCTCCAAAGAATATATATTTGAGTATTTAAAGCACAACCATACTAAAAAACCAAATTATATATCGTAAGTTACTGTGTAAAACATACTTACTCGAACTTGTACTCCATTTTTCTTCGTCATTCAGCAAACAACGACTTCCTACACTGCTTACGTCGCAGAATTTAAATGTATTGTTAAAACAGTTACTTTGTAGTGATCTTTACAGTCCTGCGAAACGGGATCCAGTACTGCCAACACTCTCGCTTCGTTGATGTCGTGGAATCAACGATTTTAAAAAAGTGTTACAAACGTTGCCATATGGCAACGCACGGCGCTAATGGGTTAAGGTGTAAAGTCAAGCGCCGACACGCCAATCGGGAACGAGACAAAAGATATGGCTGTGGGAACAAGCCAGCCAATAGCCTGCTGACCGACCTCTCTCCAGGACGACAACGCGACAGCAGCGGCCTCTAGGCAAAGATGACATAAGCATTTCGCCTGACTGGTCGCGGCCCAGTTCTACAGAAGCCTCAAGACAAGCGACCTGAATAGGAGCATCAACTCTATTACTTCACTTGTTTTAGAATTGTTATACTGAAGAAGCTTGTTTACTTTGCATGTCGCCCTTCGCTTGTGACACGTCTATGTAATTCTCAAAGTTAAGTATTGTCATTCACTTTTCGTAATGAAACTCGTTAATACGATTTGCTTAAATTGTTGTCTAGCGATTCGAGAAAACACGTTTCCTAGATATCCCATATTCGACTACTAGGCAGGATTGAACAACAACAATAATAATAATAATAATAACAAATATTTGCATATTGAACTCACAATACTCAAGTTAGGCAAAGCTATTTATGCTGTGCTTTCTTTATACCAAATTAGTCGATCACATCTTCATAGTCTAGTTGCTGCATTATGTCAGAATTCATGGTGACGACATCAAGACTGTTGACTCGAATCTGCGACTTGGATGACCGCAAATAATTCTTAGTCTTTTGAGTAGTGAGAAATAGCGCTCGTCGAACAATCGGTTGCAGTTGTTGACAGAACTATTTGTAGTGCAGTCTCCAAATTAGTAAGCAGTTTTTGAACGTGGTTTTCCTGCAACACTCTATACAAAATATTTAAGGGGGAAGTTTTCATTTCGTAGCTCTTCACGTGTGCTTTAAAATGACTGACCTCATTACTCAAAAATGCATCGAAATTGTCGTTGTAACCCTCTTATGGTTTTCTAGCAAGTTCAGTATTGTCCTGTCTAGGAAAATTACTCTTTTCTACAATTCAGGTTTCAATCTATCTATTATATTGAGAAATGTATTCACCCGAAAATCTTCTTTTCCTCCAAAAGTACTACCAAGCTCGACTGTCTCGTCCACTTTCAATTTTCTTGACTTTTAAATTTTTGTGGGAGTTTTGCACTTATTTATCTTACTCTTTTAGATACCAGCGTTTTCATATGTGTCGTATGTAGAACGATTCTCTCGGATCTCTTGAAGTAAAGGCTCCCACAACTTTATTAGTCCTAATAGATATCAGCAATTTGCAGCAATTTATTTGTAGTATTGTATCTTTTCAACATCGTTGACCAAAAAGATATCCTTATCGCAGTTTCCAGACACTGCAGACTGCTCAACATTCCAGTCGCCTTGCATCTTGGTGATGCCTTTTGAGTGTCATCATCAAGACTCCTGAATAACTTCCAAAACTGGAATTATTTCTGCCCATTTATCACTGAGACTTCAGCAGGCATCGTAACGCCCTGACAAGAATTTTTTTGAAAGACGTGTTACGGAGGCTGAACTACTTAATTTTGAGCGCATTAATTTCAAGGATTCGTCGAACCATTGAAGAAAGTGTAAATTTGTTCCAACAAACGGAAAAATGAAACCGGTTGAGGACAACACCCTGCAGCACACGATCCATGGAGTGAGCTACGCATGAAATACACACAGCAAGAGGGCTGATTTGTTTAATTCTAGCTTGGAGCCCAGAGTAAGTACCAATCGTACTGCTTGAATTTTTTTATGACTGACCCCTGCCTAATAGAATAACTAAATCACATTTACTTAATAAATTTATTGATGAATGAGCTAACTCTTCTGATTTGTGTCCTGAATTTGGGACAAAACAGATAATTCTTGCAACAGGAAATCCATATTTTGATGAATACCTTATTACAAAATACAGCTGATCCACATGTGTGATGTCGGGGAAACTTTTCAGTTTCCTTCACTTTATCTACAATACACGTCTCCAACATTTCTGCCAGAATTGATATAAACTCTTCACTCGATTGAAAAGAAATGTGTGATGTGCTCCCTTTTCCTTTGTTTTCATAAAGCGGTATATTTTAGTAATCTAGAAAATGATCGAATTATGTTATTAGATGTAATGTCATCTTGAAATTTCCCCAATTTGTTGACCCAAACACAAAGTTTTGAGCCCCAAAAGATAGGCGCAGCATGAAAAAGTTTTCGACCACAACAACAACGCATTTTAACACCCCCCTCCATTATTTTACATGTACTTCTGTCTAACAGCTGAGATGTTAGTTTCTGATCTGTTCTCCAAGTGATTTGTCCTACAGCTTTAAAAGTTAACACACATTTCATATGTTCAGCTGAATTCCCATGGGCAGTTATTTGGGAGAGACCTCTTTTCCAGTAATTAAATCCCTGAGTGGGTTTTGCAAATTATGATGGCCCATTAAATAAATATTGGACCCAAAATACATTACCGTTGCTTTGAAAGTATACTAAAAATAGTCTTTTGTTTCTTGACATTCCTCATGGTTCTGAAAAACAATCCCTTATTGAAGTACCCCGGAAAGTCAGTACACTCACAAGTACTGTCTCACATGAGCTTCGCTAGCGATTCAATCGCGAAGACATTCATTCATTATCCAGTTCGCACGATCTTCAGAGTCAATTGAAGTGATTGTTTCCGCTTCATTATTATTGTTTCTAATATCGGAAACACCTCACTTAAATAAGTCACACGCCGTACTATTTTCGATATAGTTCACCAGATTATTACAACCCACATTATAACACTCTGATGTTTCTAGACACGAGCTCGAGCTGGAACTATAAACAGGACATCGATTTTTGCACTCTTTCTTGCAATTTCCTCTTTGTTTATTGCCTTGTCTTTCGCAAGTTTCCGATATCTACAACCAGTTACGCCTCTTCGGCGGTCACTCATTTTCATTGATATTAAAATATAACTCCCAAAGTAAACAGTACACAACTGCAATCGTTACAGTTTCAAATTGAACCACCGAGCGAGGTGGCGCAGTGGTTAGCACACTGGACTCGCATTCGGGAGGATGACGGTTCAATCCCGCGTCCGCCCATCCTGATTTAGGTTTTCCGTGATTTACCTAACTCACTCCAGGCAAATCCCGGGATGGTTCCTCTGAAAGGGCACGGCCGACTTCCTTCCCCATCCTTTCCCAATTCGATGAGACCGATGACCACGCTGTCTGGTCTCCTTCCCCAAACAACCAAACCAATCAAATTAAACCAACCTGCCAGCCAAGCCCGACAGCGTTGATGGCCTCTCGGCCGACGATGCGCAGTAGGCGGCTGCGCAGCTGGCCAATGAGCGCTCATTCGGTTTCCGCGCCTCGTGCTGTCTGAAGCTCCGTCATATTTCAGAGTTCTACCGTGTTTTACGTGCGGAACAGTGCGGTTGGCCGATTTCTGTTGTATACAGGGTCTTCTCTGAGTTTTGTCGTAATGGCTGAAACACCTAAACGTCGTCGAGTGTTTCACAAACAGGCAAGAGACCTTATTTTTAGAGTGTACTCTTTCTTCAAGCGTGAGGCAGTTTCAGGCGAGCCGATCTGCGAGGTTGCCAAGGTGCAGGAACGCACTGCAGCGGCCTGTGGCGATATTGGTGTTCGAACTGTCAGGCGAGTTATACAGGAGGCGAAGCTGTCAGAGCAGGCAGTCGGCAATGTGGTGTTACGGTCTCCAGGGAAGAAACATAGCGTTCCAAAGAGGGTAACAGGAATCGACGACTTCGATCAAAACGTGTTACGTCGCAAGGTTTTCGAATTTTATGAAAGAGGCGAGTTCCTCACAGCAGCGAAATTGTGCACTGTCATGCACGAAGCTACTGGGTATGATGGAAGTGCAAGATCAATGCAAAGAATGTTGAAGAACATCGGATTTAAATATGTAAAGTCCAATGATGGACGCAAATTGTTAATGGAGCGTAATTATATTGCTGCTGCTAGAATTACGTTTCTAAGAAAAATGCATGACATCAGATCAAACGGAACGTCAACTGTCTATTACTTGGATGAGACTTGGGTGATTCAAAACCATACTAGAAATTTTATTTGGCAAACAACAAATGGACAAGACTGTTTGAAAGTTCCAGTGGGAAAAGGAGGGCGTCTTATAATACGTCACGCTGGTTCTGCTGCTACCAGGTTTGTGCCTGAAAGTAAACTTATTTTAAAATCAAAAACCACATCTGACTACCATACCGAAATGAATGGAGAAACATTTAGAGAATGGTTTCAGATTCAGCTGTTGCCTTATTTGCATCCAGACTCTGTCATTGTTATGACAGGATGATCACTCTGTTATTCTCAACAGGCTTCTCCCTACAAGCACAAGGAAAAGTGATATTGTTTCTTAGTTGCGAAATAATAATGTAATGTACAGTGAAACACAAACAAGAGAAGAGCTTTTGGAATTGGTGAAGATGTCAAAGACCAGCGTTAAAAACTACGAAATTGACTCATAGCTGAGCGACATGGACACAGAGTGATACGAGTACCTCCTTATCATTGCCATTATAACCCCATTGAACTGGTGCGGGCTCAGGTGAAGAAATACGTAGCAGACAAAAACACTACATTTAAAATAGCCATGAAGCAATAGAGAAAATCACAGCTGCTGATTGGGAAGCTTGCGTGCGTCACACTGACAAACTGCAAGAAGAAGATTACCAGAAAGAAGATGTCAGAGACGAAATAATGGATTCGTTAATCGTCTGTCTAGCTGTCACATCCAGTGACTCCAGTTCCAGAGGCAGCGACAATGAAAGGTCCGAGTAAAAGGGTATGTGAATGAAATGTAAACTTGCTCTGTAATTATCATGAATATTATCAGTGGAATATCTATTCTGTAATGACAATTTTATTTCACTTCGTTGTTTTCTTTAAATTAAACGTCTTTTCATGCTACAATCTGTTTTATTAATCCAGACGCATTTAGAATTTTGTTTTAAGGCATCATCGGTGGATATCATCTGATGTAGTACACTGTAGCTGTTATATGCCGTCATGTAGATTTGAAAACAGTTTACGCCCTTATTTTTGCATAAATAAATTATTACTTACGATTATATGCAAAAATAAGGGCGTGAACTGTTCTTAAACCTACAATGACAGCATATAGCCTCAGTGTACTATTTCAGATGATATCCACCGATAATGCCTTAAAATAAAATGTGGATCGCGTCTGGATTAATAAAACAGATTGCAGATATAAAAAATCGTTTACTTCAAAAAACGATTATTTATATACTTGCTGCGGATAATGGCCATTCAAACAAATTTGTTTATTTTACTTCTCTCTCTATTCTGTCTACGATATAACGTAGATTAAAATGCTGTTCGCCCTGGGGACTGGGGTGGGTATTTTAGATTTGATTCTTTCGTCTTTTTATTTATAAAGCAAGAGGAACGGAAGGCGCAATCTTTCTGTAATGTGCAATTTATTATAGAATCCATTCTGCAGTGAGAGAGTGTGTATCACTATTTCGTAATGTAATAATGACTGGGAAAGACTGAATAGACATTCCATTCTGTTATGTGTATGTCGCAGTTATTAGGTACATTTAATAAATTTATCACGGAACGGGGAGTAGAGCACCATGAACCTGACAGTAGCGAGACAGGTGAAACATCGACTAAAGCAGCTGTCCGTAGCATAGCTGCCGTCAATTCGCCCAGCGCCGAGTTGACAACGCAGCACTCCTTGGAAGCTGCGCGGCGCGGCTCGGCGACAGCAGACTGTCGCGGACTGATAGGACGAGTGCCGGTATTTTCTTTCAATTTGAAATCTGAATGGGCATTTTTAAGTGTCGACACTGGCTACTACTATAACAACATTAGTAGCATCTCCGATCAGAAAATCTAACTGCAAGCAACGACATGCTGAATGAAGTGAATAATTGTCACATTGTCATGGCGTAACGTCATTGCTAAAACGAAACCTGGGCTTTTTCTGCTGCTTGATCAGACCGTTCATGAAATCTGAGCTGATTGTTGCCATTGTTATTCATAACCATTTCATTGTGATTTAAGCTCGCATGCTCTTTTCAAGAGTTGTGCATAAAAGGTTTCACAAAAAATGGTAACAGCTTAAAAACCATCAATTAAAATCCATCGCCGTTTAAAATCCCAGCACTAGGCAACTGCCTCGTCTGCCTAGTGTCTCCAGATGTCAGATATTGCAACGTTACTTGTACTTTAACTTGAGCTGACGCGACACCTCGTATATATGACTTAGATATTTGTATATAGCCAGAAATATGGCTCAAACGAAATTTAAAATTGACTTTACATTCGAAAACGATTTTCTTTCGCGGCAGATAGTTCCCTTATTAGTCTATGGGATTTCTATAAAAGATTTCTGTGAGATACTCGTTTCCTGATCCAACATTTGTGGCAACATTTTTTTCCCATCAACGTCAATATAAACTCTCCATCTACAAGCTGCAATTCTGTTATCTCCCGTATAAATAAGGGAGAAGCGAGTTTCACATGAAGCTTATTAGTAAGCTGTGGGTGGCACTGGCTTCTCCCTACAAATAACTTCACTTGTCTAGATCGTGAAAGTCACCTAAGTAGCGTGTCCAGCTTTGGCATGAATTACTTAGAAGTGCATTCCCCACCAACACCCACATAAATCATCTTACATGTGGAAACACCCTACTTTCACACTGTCTTGCCAACTTAGCCCTATGTTACGAAAGTTTAAATCATTTAACTTTTTTGCATGATGTCGCTTCCCCTGCCATCGCCTACGAGTTCCAGCAACTTCATCGATATCTGTAGCTATAATCTGCCAATAATAGTGAAGTTCATGGCAGAGGCTACATCATAGTGTACCTGTTAGGACATTTTTCCCTTCCCATTCACGTATGGAGCCCGGGAAAAGCGATTGTTTTAATGCCTCTCTGAGTGCTGTAATTAATCTGTTCGTATCCTCACGGTACCTAAGGGAGCGATAAGTAGGGGGTTATAGTATATTCCTACAGTCTTCATTTGAAACCAGCCCTTGAAATTCTGTTAGTAGAGTTTTCCTGAATAGTTTCCGTTTATCTTCAAGAATTTGCCAGTTCAGTTCTTTCAGGACCTCAGTGACACTCTCCTGTGGTTCAGACAAACCTGTGATTATTTGTGCTGCCCTTCTCTGTATATGTTCAATATCCCCTGCCAGTCCTATTTGGTATGGCCCCCACACAACTTGAGAAGTTTTCTAGGATGAATTGCACAGTTGATTTGTAAGCCATCGCCTTTGTAAACTGCTAGCTTTTCCCTTGTATACTACCAATAAACCGAACTCTGTTGCATGCTTTACCGACGCATGAGCCTAAGTGATTGTTCCATTTCATGTCCCTACTAAGCGTTACAACCAAGTATTTGTGAGTTTAAGATTCCAGCTGTAACTCATTAATATTATATTCGTAAGATACTATATTTTTTGTTTCGTGAAGAGCGCAATTTTACATTTTCTTACCACTTAAAACAAGCTGCCAATCATTGCATCAATTTGAAATCTTATCAAGTTCAGACTGAATATTTGTTGTAGAAAACTGCATCATCTGCAAAAACTGAGGCAACCGTTAATATTGTCCGCAAGACTTAATATACAGCATGCACAACAAGGGACCCAACGCACTTTCCTAGGGTACATCGAAGTTCCTTCTACATCTGTTGATGACTCTCCAATCCAGTCACATATTTCGTCTGATACCCCATATGATTGTACTTTTGACAATACGTGTAGGTATGGTACTGAGTCAAATGATCTTTTGAAACAGAAAAACACCGCAAATACCTGACTGCCTTGATCCATGGCTTTCAGGGAGTCACATGAGAAAAGTATGATTTGGGTTTCACATGATCTTTGTTTTCGAAATGCATGCTGATTAACATGGAATAAGTCGTTTTGTTCAAGAAACGTGATAATGTTTGAGCTCAGAATATGTTCTAATGTTCTACAACAAATGGATGTTAAGGTTACTGGATGGCAGCTTTGTGGATCACTTCTGCTACCCTTCTTGTAGACAGGCGTGACCTGTGCTTTCTTCCATGCACTGGGAACAGTTTTTTGTTTGAGGGATTTACAACAGAATATAGTTAACACAGGGGCTAACTCAGCTGCAAAGTGTGAACAGAATCTGTTATGGACTACATCTGGTCCTGGGGCTTTGTTCAGCTTTACCGATTTAAGCTGTTTCTCAACGATAGTGACACTAATATCTTTTTCACTCCTCTTTTTAGTGATACGAGGATTATGCTGGGTTAATACTTCTGGGTTTCCCTTTGTAAAGGAACATTTGTAAGCAGAGTTAAGCGTTTCTGCTTTTGAATTGCTACTCTCAACTTCAGTTCTAATCTCGTCCATGAGTGAGTGACACGGACTTCAGTGCCACTGACAGCCGATACATACGACCAGTATTTCTTTGGGTTTTTGAAAGGTCATTTGATAATATTCTGCTATGCTACTCATTGTGGTTAATATTACTACAGAACCATCTGTACTGTAAAGGTACTTTTTCAGTATGATGATAATAATTTTTTTCCTTACTCACAGAGTGTTAACATTACAGTGAAGGGAAATACAAATTTTTTTGTTCCTTTAGGGAGTTAAAGCTATCAGAATCTTGACTAACTTTTCTAGACCCCTTTTGATTTCTTCTCTTTCTCATCATCAGTTTTATAAGCATACATTTTCTCTATTAAACTACAACATTCTTCCATTATTTTTCTTAACACTTATCTTCCATTTTTTGTAATAGTTCTTTATTTACTAGAGGAATAATATAAATATTTATTTCTGTACAATCATTTGTAACCTAATAATCAATCACTGATATCACATTTTCATAAATATCTTCAGTTTTATATTATAGATATAACTGTCAGTATTGTGATAACAAAGTTGTATATAGATATATATTAGATATATATGAGATATTAGATATTTCAACATAAATAGGTTTATTACACAAAAGTTTGTTCTTAACATATGGACAGCAACTACATTTTCATTAAATATTATTCTATTTTTAAAATTTGGTTTAGCTATTAATTTAGCACATTTAACTGGATTTGAGATTAATTTTGCGTTGACAGCGTTTCATATATTTTACATTGTTTTCCAGATACTAAATTATACCTCAGTTTGTAGAACTCGTTTTTAAAATAATTTTTTCCTTTCATTGTCGTTTCCATATTAAAATCTATATACTTTCTGAGCCAAATCAGATTGCTTGATTTTTAAAGCATTATGGATTTTTGAAATTTTCGTTCCTAATGATAGATTTATGATTTCTACAATTAACAACATAAGTATATTTATTATCTCTAGTAGTTAAGAATTTTTTCTTTAATTCTTGGAACACTTTCACTCTTGGGAGCTAATGGCAAATTTTTATGTAAATCAGGTATAACGTTTGGAGATTCTAAACTGACTTCTAAAAATATAACCTATCTTACAAGAATTTCACATTTTTTAAAAATTGAAACATTATTGGTTCATCCCATTCATATCCACCATATGGTAAATTTTGTCCCATACCATTAGCATATAAATTATTATCGTCTAAATATGCTAAGTAATTAGATGCTTTTTCTAGATGAATATTTTTCAGATATTTATTATTTGCTTTAACATATCTTTTACAACATTGGTATATACCGTCTCTTATTCCTTTTTAAACCACTAAAATAATATCAGAATCATGTGATAATTCAAGTGGTTGATCAGTAATTTTAGACATTTTATCTCAAGATAAACCAGGTACCGTATAATGCCAAGAGCGATCTAAACTATATGTTTTATACATTATTTTCTAATATTTTCGTAAACATAACCGAATAATAAAACATCAGTTTTTAAATATAAATCGTTATATTCACGAAGATTTCTTGTATTCACTTTTCCCAAATTCAGTAAGTATGATTATAATTGTCACTTATTTTGTAGTATTTCACTTTATTCTAATTTTTTTTTTTTACTGGAAGGATCGTTTCTTCAAATTTTTCCCAACTAAACATGTAATCATAAGGATAAACTCCTTTTTCAGTTAGTAAATATTTTAGTTCTTCTTCTGGAAAAAAATTGTTAGTATTTTTCATGTGATTTTTGCTTAAATTTAAAGAAAGGTTATCAAGGCTTAAAGTCGTTAGTTTTAATGTATCAATAAATCCTATTTTTAAATTTTCTGTTCTTTTTTACCAAAACTAAAATATCTATTTTCATTATTTGGTATTAAATCTATTCCTCTTTTATTGCAACTAAAGTTCTTTCACAATGAAATGAGAGTAGTATCATGATAAACTATAAAAATTAATCCATGCAATACTATGGTGTTTTAATTGTAAATTACATTTATTGATAGTGGATTTATGTATTTTGCAATTGAATGATCATGATGATAAAATATTTTATTTTTTGTCTATAATATTTCTTACATAAAGAACATTTTTATATTTATTATGTTCAGCTTGTTCTTCAGTTGTTAGTAGTTTCATTTCTTCAATATTAGAATACATTTACCAAATTTCATCAATTTTTAATATATTTTATAATTTTTTTATGGCAATTTGGCCCTCTATGTACAATTCGATCCTTATAGTGTCCATTTAATATATTTAATACACTGACAGAGACCACTGGGTTTGTGTTTTTGTTATGATAGAGTAAAGGAATTTTCTAGATTGTCTTGACAATTACCAGTTTTCAATCATATTCTTTCAAAATCTGCACAAATAAAAAAGGAACCATTTGTTTAAACTAATAGTTTTTAAATTCTATGCATTTACCTTTTTTGGTCTAATTTGTCTTTTTCATTAAAATGTAACAAACACAAATAACAGTTAAATTTTTTGTGCTCTTTTTGTTAATTGATTTGACTGGAAACAAGTCAAGATGAATCTTTTATCCAACAGCAGTGTGAATTTTTTTTCTAAAAAGATAATAAATTAATATGTTTTTCTTTTTTAGATTTTGTTATTTTTAATCGATATACATCATAATAAGTTTCATCGGATGATATTTTCCTTTCAAAGGGATAAACATTAATAAATACATTAATTTTAGTCTCAGTTTTTGGTATATCACTAATTACAACTGGGTATCAAATATATTACTCATCCTGTTGGGATTTTTATATTCCTGACTGTCTACTGTTGTTAGTGTGAAAGCTACAGCCGATAGAAAGCATTTTTCATCATTATGTTTTACACTTACACAATTTCTTTTTCTTTTATTTTTGCTAGTAATTCGATGTAAGTAGAACCTCTCAATAGAAGATAGGTATTAATTGATAATTGTAATCCAGTAATTCTATAAAATGTTCATCCTGTTTCTCATGTCTGAAAATGTGAGATTTTTGGAAAAATATTCCATAACTTTATTATTTGTCTGCATTCTATGCTCATAATATAAATTAAGATTTATTTTGTAGCCATTAAATAATTTTAAATTTTTTTATGATCTTCATAATTTTTGCTTTTGTTGCATTTAAGGAATGGTTAGGACTGAGTCACCCTTTTTTCGAAATTTATAGTCTGTAATATATTTTTAAATAGTGTATCAATTAAAAATTGTGAAAAGTGTTTCTGTTTCTTTCTTTCCCAAACACATTGGTTGAAAATGGAAATATTTTCTTATGATGATTATCTTCGTAATTTTTTTGATTAACAAACACATTTGTAGAAAATGGGAATATTTTTTAAATGATTTATCCCCTTGTTTGCCAAATACATTGGTAGAAAATGGGAGTGTTTCATTTAATTGTTTATCCTCATTATTTTTAATTACATCAATATTATTTTCTACTTTACAATAAGGTAATAGTTTCATATTCTTCCTTGCCTTTACCTCCCTTTTTGTTTTGTATTTATTTATGAAGTTAATCAAATCATGATAGTTTCATTTATAATACCCTTTTAAATAATCTAATTTAAAGTATTATTGCAGGTCAACCACAGTGAAATTTCTTTTATTATATTCTCAAAGCTCATTCAGGTTTTTTTTTGTTTTGGCAATCATTTATAAGGAGAAATCATTAGATTTTTGTATTTTTTAATAAATTTTTTTTGAAATAGAGAAAACGACTTTTGGAGAACTTACTATAGGGAATTTTTTAAAATCTTATTAAAATACTCTTCTATATAAATGGAAGCCTTACTGAAGAAGATCAATAATGTTAACAATTCAATTGTCTTAGAAAGAATAGTGAACTAGAAGTAAATGTTTGCTGTGACATTGCAAGCTGTGAATATCTGAGTACTACATACGGGGAGAAAATTTGTATGGAGCTCAATAATGAGGATAAGATTATTTAGTCAAACAGATATTATACATGAATTAATGGTTATGATTATAATTATTCTGAAGAAGGGAATATTAACTGGGATATAAAGGAACAAAAAAACTTCAGATGACTATAATGAATTTCACAATCTGGAATTCACAGTGTAGATTCCATTAGTGTCCTACCACAGTGAAATACGGTGTAGAATTTTCATTTAAACTTCTCCTATTTTATATATGTAAATTATTTGAATAGTAAAACGAGAATTTATTCCTTAAATTTTTATCCACTTATTCACAAATCTAATTTTTTTTCATGTTCGAGATTTTTTATTTTTTATCATCAGTTAAAATATACAATTCTTATGATTTTTATTTCAATCATTAAATTTTGGTTAAATTTACTGAATGATTAGGACTGATTTGGGAGATTGGGAATCGGCTTTACTGGATGGAAATGGTTGTAGCTCGAGGCAAACATTTTGGAAATGGAGCTATTGAAGTGTGGTTTTCACCTTGGATTAATAGTTAGGAGCTCATATTGTTAGACAGTCAACAGATTATTATAGTACTCAGAATATCTTAAGTGAAACAATGCTTGTTGACATTAAGAAATTAAAAGTAAGGTAAATTAGAATGTCAGTGGTATTTGTTGCAGGATTATAATGCGAGTCGTTTACCAGATAATATATTTTGAAAACTTGCTACATCAAAACTTTTGTTTGCGCCTTTCAGTGTGCATAGTTCCTAGGTGCAATGTTGTTATGTTTGCTTACAGTGTGCTTGTGTGTTCCCTGAGTGGATTGTGACTTGCCAGTCAGTTAATGTGTGACAGTCCAAGCAGTATGTTGTGAGTCAAGAATGAAGTTTATCACTGCATAAAAGCTGACATACTCATGGAGTATGGAATGTGTATGAAGAAAGCAGTTCGTTCTTCTAATTGTATGAGGCAAAATGTCCCAATAGATAACAACCATCTTGGCAGCTATTTATCAATCTCTTCAACCAGTTACACAAAATTGGTAGTGTGACACATAAACAATGGAACAAAAGGATACTAGTGATGACAGCAGAATGGAATATTAATGTTGTTGGTACTGTTGCAGTTGATCTGTGAATTAGCTCCTGTGAATTCACACTAGGAAGTAGCATGAGTACAGCAAGTGCCCTATGCATTCTCCATTGACACAGGTTCCAGTCTATCACATCTCTCTTCATCAAGAGATGCATGGAGACGATTATGAGAATCATATTAACTTCTGTACACGGGCGTTAATACACGATACTCCATGTATCTTCTTTAGTAGTGATGAAGCCACATTTACCAATCACGGCCAGATAAACAGCCGAAACATGTTCTGTTGGTCTGTTGACAATCTCTGTTGCCTTCGTAGGGTGGAACATTGACGTCCACGGAGTGTAAACGTGTGGTGTAAGATATTGAACCAACAGCTCGTAGGTGCATTTTTCATAGACAGAACACTGAATGTGCACAAGTACCACAGCCTCCTAACAGACCATCATCCACAGATGCTGAAAGACCTTCCTCTGCAGACTAGGAGGAACCTGTAGTTGTCCAGCTCGTAGTGCACGAAGTACTACACCATACCTTCTTGTGTTTTTTCCTGATAATTGTTTTGGACACAGAGGACCTGTACCGTGGCCGATCCATTCCTCGGATTTGATGTGTGTAGACATTTCTCTGCAGGAAAACCTAAAAGTCACTGTCTACAGACTGAAAGCATCTATTGTCTCTGCTGGTCATCATTCTGAACACAACCCGTGGTGGTCAATGAGCCGTGTTGACTAATTCTATGTTATTACATGTTTAAATAAAATAGAAAGAAACATTCCCTCTGCTCAAACTCTTTGCCTTTAAATATGTCTGCTTGTGTCTGTATATGTGTGGATGGATATGTGTGTGTGTGCGAGTGTATACCTGTCCTTTTCCCCCCTAAGGTAAGTCTTTCCACTCCCAGGATTGGAATGACTCCTTACCCTCTCCCTTAAAACCCACATCCTTTCATCTTTCCCTCTCCTTCCCTCTTTCCTGACGAAGCAACCGCTGGTTGCGATAGCTTGAAATTTTGTGTGTGTGTTTGTGTGTTTTTTTTATTGCGTCTATCTGCTAGCACTTTCCCGTTTGGTAAGTCACGGAATCTTTATTATTACATCTTTGGCTACTGGCGCGATCTGTCTCTGTCTAGTCGCCAGGTGGTGCTTTCGCGGCCTGTTAGTTGAGCCTTTGGCTGTAGTTCCTCGGGCAGATTGTTGACCGCATTGGCAGGCAGTCAGTCGCATTCAGGGCGAGAGAGAGAGAGAGATGAGAGGCACATGTGACATATGGCAGGCTGTTCACAGGGCTTACTGGCACATGATTGTCTAAGTGGCCAGTCATCATTAGAGTTGTCTCGGTCTTCAGTACTTGGGCCTACTGTTGATGCAGCTGATTTACCACGTGTTAAGGGGGCATAGTTGCTGTGGGAGTGCTGTTCATTTTCTGATGCTGCCTGTCCTGCCCTCGGGGGTAAGGTACTCGTTACTTGACTGACACATTTGTTCCCGTGTTGAAGTTGCTCCTTCTATGCAGGATTGACTGTGGTTCTCCATCTTTCTGTTTAAAGAACTGAATTTACCCTATGGTGCCTCTGTTTGAATTATTTGAGTAAGGCAAGTGTGTTTTAAAATCTCGTATTTTAATTACAACTTGTTCAATGTCTACTTATTTTTCAGCTGTGCATTAAATTAATCATCATATATTCTAGGCCGACACATGTGTTGGTGACCATTGAGGTCGAAACTGAGTTTGATTTTAACTGAAAATTGTTGCTTCCGTGGTTGATGTAGCAACTATAAAATCGTCTACAGCTGTGGCTCTTGGCTCTTTTGGGTAATTAAGTTCCATAACTCTGCTGAGATTTTGCCCCTTCAGGAATATTAATATTTATTGTTTTAAACTTGATTGCGATTGTAGTTATCCTCAAGATTTGCCTGTTACCTTCTAAGCTACATAAGTTAATGTGTCTGAGAGCTGTGCGATTATTACATTAACTTGTTATATTTTATTTTAAGATTAACCAGTTAATCCTTTTAGTAATCCTTATTGTAAAGTTCTTGTTACACATAAGGTCTGGTTGGGGCTTGGCACCATGCTCACATTGAGCTTCTTGTCTCGGTCTGAGCATTTTCATATTTTCCATATTATGCACGATTTACACGTTTGCTTGTTTTCTCTCGGCCTTCTGAGCTGTTCGTAGCATTTGGAGGCACTGCTTCGGGGTGCTATTTGTTATCCGCCAGTCCACTGGGCGTAGCCTGTCCGCGTCGGCTGTGTACGTGCGCAAAGGTGGTGTGCCACTTCCCGTCTCACCGTAGCCTCTGAGACACTACAGTCTCCTGGCATGCTATGGCATCCCTCATAAGCTGAGTTCCTATCTCGTAGCAATTAGGTGTGATTTACTGAGTAGCGGCCGTTATTCTAAACCATTTATTCAGATCTGGCCTGCCGTATCTCCCCGTCCTCGGTTTCCCTGTCTGAAGTTTGATTTTTGACCTAATAGTTTTAATATTGATGCAATGCTCAACTGTTATATGGTATTTTATTATTTTTTCCAGTCAGTATCTTGAATATGCCCAAGAGTCTTCCCTGATTAAGCAAATATGTTTTCACAGTTATGGGATTCACTTTGGCCAGCATTATAAGAAATTTATTTTTTTGTTTATTTATATTGAACCTATTTGTGTGCTGTTTACCTGTAAATCTGAATTGAAGAGTTTCCATTTTTAACATATGTCTGAAAAATGCTCTATATTTATGGTGGTAAGACAGAGTGAGGGAAGTCAGGAGAAATGTGTTTTTGCCAGGTGGCCTTCTTTGATTGATCAAATTTTTTTTTTCAGTGTTATGTGATTCAACTTTGACCAGTGCTATAAAAATTATTTTTTTGTTTATTTGTATTGAACCTATTTGTGTGTTATTTAGCTATAAATCTGAACTGAAGAGTTTTCATTTTCAATGTATGTGTGAAAAATGCTCTATATTTATGCTGGCAATATGGAATAAGAGAATACAGAAGAAATGTGTTTTTTGCCAGGCAGATGCATTATAAGATTTATCTGTGCAATAAAATATTGTTGGACTCTTGTGAAGTAAAAACTGATCTGTAATAAATCAACTGTTTCTTTCCAATGTTTGTTTAGTTGTTGCTTTATTCTGGGGCGTCCACTGACATTTCAGTCAATTGTCTTGTTACTGGACAGGACCGACATAACTAGTTTATGCACTGTGTTGTCTTTTAATTTGTGCTACCACAGGTATTGTACAAGTGTCGGTGTGGGAACTGTTCAAAATACAATATCTCATAAACGACTAGCACTAGAATCCTGAAACAATCAACACTGACACTCTAATTTACCCAATTTTTATTTTTTAATGTCAATAGGTGTTGTTTTGTTTAAAATGTGTATGTTTGCACAAAAATACACTTTCTGAGTATTATTACAATCTGAACAACTGACAGTTGGTAAGGAACAACTGACAATTGTTATGGAACAAACGACCAGTGGTAGTAAAGGAAATAAAGAGAGTGAAACGTGTTAACTGCAGCAAAGTTTGTGCATGAACTCGGTGTATGCATTTGACAGCTCATGCAGTATGGTGTGTGATGACAGGAAGGTTGTTGTGGAACTGGTTAGTGCAGCTTTCCATCTGGTACAACAACGTATCAACAAGACATCATTTGAGTGCTTACGATTGTGGTTGAGCTGTCAGATGGTTCGAAACCAGTCAAAGTGTCGTGACTGGGACCACAGTAATGTGTGTTTCCAAAAGTGTTATCTCGTGGCTAAAAAAGGCCACTGAAGCTGGAAATGCTATGTGAAAGCATGCTGGAGGCTGCAGACCTGCCACTACTTCACAAGAGGATCGAAATGTGCTACTGTTTAAAAATATAAGCAATTGTTCTCTTCTTGTAAAGTGATCTCAGTGTCTCTTAAGGGAATTTCTTCCATTAGTATGCATTTTGGGTAACTTTATACATATAGAAAATAAAATTGCTTTCACCCAGCCCGTGACCTTGGGTATTCACATAAAAGAGTGTAATTACACCCACACTCAGAAGCCATGAATTTTCAATGTGGATAATCGATTAACTGTGTTCGATATATTATCCACCTATCTATAATTTTAATTATTTAATGTGGAAATTGATTACATAAATTCGTGATTGTATGAAATGCCAAAGAACGATTTATAAATCCATCTCGCAGGGCGCTGCAAGCGACAGAGGCTGGTAGCATCTCAGTACAGTCTGGCTCCTTTATCTCCTGATAACGGCAGTGGACTCACAGGCGACAGCGACTGCCCAAAGCTACTGGATGTTGTGCCAGACCCTCGCTGGCACATTAAAAATTATTCTCACTACCTTCCATTGTTATTATTAATATAATTATGGATGCTGTGTGTCAAGGACTCTGAGCAGCACCTGGTGCTTACATCGATGGTTTCCGTGCTGGTGGATGTACACAAAAGGTACGATACTAGAAAATATGTATTGTACTCTTTGACAGTGGAGTCTGACATTTTCAGTAATGAGTTGAACAAAAAATAGGCTCTGACCACTATGGGACTTAACATCTGAGGTCATCAGTCCCCTAGAACTTAGAACTACTTAAAATAAGTAACCTAAGGACATTAAACACATGGATGTCCTGTGACCGCAGCAGTCGCCCGGTTCCAGACTGAAGCGCCTAGAACCTCTAGGCCACACCAGCCGGCATGAGTTGCAGATGCCAGTTGTGTGCATTGTGTGCAGAGGCTCAGTGCGTTGGTAAAATATTCTTACCCTGTGACCAGCAGAAACAGATGCCACATGATGGAGAGAGGGCAGGACACCATGGTAAAGGTGCAGAAATGGACTGGGGGTAGAGAGAATAGAAGACACCAGGGGGTGGGGGTGATAGAGTCTGCGGACAATGTAGAGGATGCAGATGTGTTTGAGGAAAAGTAGAAGTTCTGAGAAGGGAATGAGGTCATACAGGATCTGCATGGGGGATAGGAGGTGGATGTGGAAGGCAAGGCAGAGTGCATGGTGTTCAGCGATTTGGAGGGCTTTATAAACTTTGGGCAGGGCGGAAATTCTGGACTGCTGGCATAACAAAGGATGGGGAAGATCAAGTATTTGTAGGTGTGAAGGATGATGGAAGGATGAAGTCTGCTGGCCGGTGTGGCCGTGCGGTTCTAGGCGCTTCTGTCTGGAACCGCGTGACAGCTACAGTCGCAGGTTCGAATCCTGCCTAAGGCATGGATGTGTGTGCTGTCCTTAGGTTTGTTAGGTTTAAGTAGTTCTAAGTTGTAGGGGACTGATGACCACAGATGTTAAGTCCCATACTGCTCAGAGAGGATGAAGTCCCCATGTGCAGCCAGACAGGAGTTTCAGGAGGCAGAGTCTGTTTTCGGCTTTGTGTTGGATTTTAAGGAGATGGTTAATCAAGGTGAGGTGACGGTCGAGGGGGAGGCCAAGGTATTACAGGGTAGGGGTGAGGTGGATACAACAACCAGAAATGGTGAAGTAAAACTCGTGGAGCAGGAAGGAGCGGATGGCACAACATATGATAATTGTCTGGACCTTGGAAGGGTTGATGCAATGGAGCTACTGGTTACACCACGCAGTGAAGTGGCCGAGGTGGATTTGAAGGATACATTGGGACCGTTGAACAGTAGGATAAAGGGCTAGGAAGAGAGTGTCATCAGCAAATTGGAGGAGGTTAACAGGCAGGATAAGTTTGGAAATATTGGCAGTATACAGGAGATAAGGAGATAGAGGAGAGGAGAAAGGATGGAGCCTTGGGGCACGCTGGTGGTGGGATGGAAAGTATAGGATTTGGTATTGTGGATAGTGACATAGAAGGGACGATGGGAGAGGAAGGAAGCAAAGAGATGTACGAAATTGATGGGAAAAGTGTAGGTATGGGGTTTAAAGAGGAGCCCGGGATGCAAGACCCAGCCATAGGCATTCTGGAGGCGGAGGGAAACAAAGATAGTGGAGCAACAGGGGTTACGTTGGAGGGAAAGATGATAGTTAAGGTTAAGGAGCTAGTCAACACCTGAGAAGCCACACTGGGTAAGGAGAAGAAGGTGGTGCTGGTTATGGTGGTGATGAATACAGTGGAAGAGGATAGACTTGAACACTTTACTCAACAGGGAGGTGAGCAGATGGGGCGATAGGAAGAGGTGTCAGAGGGGGATTTGTTGGGTTTAGGGAGCAGCAGGATATGGCAAGTCTTCCACATTTCAGGGTAAAAGCCAGCAGAGAGGAGGACATTATACAGGGGAGTAAGGGCAGCATTGGATTTAGAGCAGAGGACGAGTTTGATGTTGTGTGCAGTAATGGGAGTGTTTATGGCTGAAGGGGGTAACTGATCCAAGTACCAGAAACTGGGGGCGAGTGGTGGGACAGAGATATCAGTCTGTTCATGGACTGTGGGGAAGAGGAACTAATCAAAATGGGGATCTTAGGGAATGGAGAAGACCTCGAAGAGGTCATGGTTAGCCTTAGTGAGGTTGTCAGGGCAGGGGCAGTTGTCATGGGGAAGAGGGTAATGTGGGGCGGGATGGCTACCAGTAAGGCGGTGGAAGGCAGACCAGACACCAGTACTTGGAAGAGTTGACAGGGAGGGTGGAGTTGAGGCGTGTAATTGTCTGGCATGAGTTCCGGTGTTTCTTTGCCGTTAGAAGGTTTCAGATGTGTTGTGCAAATTGCCGGTTGCAGAGGAGTGTATTATGGTTTATGGTGTGGAGGAAGGAACACAGAGCCTGTGGGATTCATGGAGAAGAATGACAGCCTGTTGAGGAAGAGTAGGGAGAATGATGGTAGGAATGTGGGGCTCCATGGTGGCTGTGATATTCTTCTGGAGGAAAAAACAGGCATGGGTGAAGTCAGCAGGATGGTGAAAGGTAAGGGGGTGGCTTTTTATCTGTGAAGCAATGGATTTCTGATAGGCATCCCAGTCTGCACAGTGGTAGTCATGGACATACTTTGGCGGCGCAGCAGAGGGAGGGGGCCGAAGGGGGCCGATGGGCTGAGAAGATGGTGAGAAGGACTGGGAGGTGGTCCCTACCAATGGGGTGGAAGATATCCATGGTGATACAATCAAGAAGGATGGGGGAAGTGAGGAAACATCTGAGGTGGAGTTACATTCAGAGCGGGTGTGCTGTAGGAGGGTAACAACATCATTGATGGCACTGCGAAAGGGTGGCAGGGTCACGGGTGTGGATGTTGAGGTCTGCGGAAATCACATAGGTGGAGAAGTTGTGGTCAACATGGGAGATGAAGTCGTAGGGGAGGGGAGCTGCAGGATGGACAAAGATAGTCGCACAGGTGGTGGTAAGGGAGGGAAAAAAGATGCTGAGGGAAGTGTGTTCAGTCAGGTCACTGAACAGGGGTTGTGGCTGGACAGGGATGTGCTTGAGGTGGCCCCACCTCATGCAAGGGGAAGGGGGTTGTCAGTACAGTGAAGAAGATAGGGAGAGGTACAGGCAGTATGGTGATGTTGGAGGAAGGTTTTGTTAAGGATGAAGTCGACCTGGTGCTGGGACAGGATATGGATGAAGAGCGATTTGTTGGCAGGGAGGGAGTGAATGTTTAGGTATAGGAGACGATACTTTTGGTGTGTCAGAAGGAGGGAGGTGTTGAGGGAGTGGAGAGATACCCTTAAATTAGAGTGTCTAGGAGGGTGAACGTGAAGTGGACTTGGTTATGGGAGTATGTGGCGTAGGTATTCAAATGGAAGACAGAGCCAACAGGAAGGGGGATCTGCTGAAGGGTGTGGGGGCGTTAGAAGGGATGGATATTCTGTAGGACGATGGCCAGGAACCGGATGATGCCTTTGGATGTAGTGGAGGGGGACCTGAGGGAATTTTTGGGGTGGATGGGCTGGTCAGTGGGGTGAATGGGAACAGTGAGCTCGGGGTTGGTGTGAGGGGGGTTTGGTTTTGTATTTGGAGGAGTAGGTGGGGTGGGGCTCATTGCAGATATTGCAGGAAGGAGGAGTGGAAAGGTTGGGACACTTTTTGAGGAAGTGGGAGGCTTTACAGTGGGTTCAGGTGGGGGGTATTTTTGCAGTTTTGGGTGAGGTGGTCGTTGCAGAGGAGACGGTGTTGGCAGCAGTAGGATTGAAGGGGGAACAGGAAGGGTCAAAAACGGAGGTGATGCTTGAAAATCAGGGCTCCCTGAGTTAATAGGTGATTGATGGAGGAGCAGACTCTGTGAATATACGCATCAGGAAGGTAGGCCTGGAGCTGTTGTAGAAATGGTGGGCTGAGCGGATTTCCAGGGCAGGTTAGGCATTCAGTTCCACCAAGACCTCCGCCTCTGTGAACACAGAGCTGAGGTTTGTGATCACGGTGGTGAGCATTGGCGGACGACAGGGAGTTGTGGCTGATGGGGAGAGGAGGAGGTAGGGAAAGGTGTGAGGGACGCATGTGGGCCAAAGGTGAGATCAGTGTGGAATTTGATAAGGACAGTCTCTGCCTGGGATAAGCTGAGCAATGGGGCCATTGAGGATGTACTTATGATTTTGAGGGTGTGGGCATCAAAGAATTTAAGATCGGGTTTGGAAAGGATGAAGGTATACAGGGTGGCAGCTGGGGATGTGGGAGGAAGGGTGGTGTCCATGTGAAGATCAGAAAGAACAGGGATGGGTGGTGGTTTTTTGGAGGGGTGGGGTGGAGGTGAGGTCGCCACTTGGGCATTTGGGGTGTTTTTTTGGTGGGGGTGGCCTGGGCGGGGGGTTGAGAAACTGGTCGGATTGGGAGGTTGTGGGAGGCAGGCTCTTCGTGTTAGGTGGAGGCACACTGAATGGAGGGTGGGTGCCCTGTGGTGGTGACTGTGGTGTGGCGGGCAGTGGCTCTGGTGGAGGAAGCAGGGGTAGTCGTAGCAGTGCAAGAGGGCAAGTGGGGAGTGATGGAAAGTCTTCCCGACGGGTGGTAGTAGCAGGTAGGGAGTGCAGGATCAGAAGCACGAGCAGTAGTGGGAGCAGGAGGAGGAGGAGGAGGAGGAGGAGGAGGAGGAGCAGGAGCAGGATTAGGAGCAGCATACAGGGGTGGGGAGGAGATAGAAGTGGAGGAGACTGAGGAGAGGAGGTGGAGTAGCCGGGAGAAACCCGGAGGAGGCACTCCAGGAGGTAACAGTGGGTGCAGGTGAAGGAGAGGTGTATATGATGGTGGTAGTGGGGGTGTCCATGATGGATTGTGCTGTCTAATGGTGACGGGTGTTTCCAAAGTGGGGAAAGAGAACAAATATAGGGAGGTGGCGGTGGCAGCAGCAGTGGTGATAATGGCTACCACCAGTGGCGGAAGGTGTAGGGACAACGTTGGATGGCGATAAGGGGGGGGGTCTTCCAAAACTTTGATTACGTGTTGACAGTAGCCCAGGCAGCAGACTCTTCTGATTTGGAAGGTGTGGAACTCCATGTGCTGTATTGCAGTCTCATTCCCCTGCCCCTCACGGACAGGTGAGGGCTGGAAATGTTGCAATCCACCACTCTTCAGCTGAGTGGCATACAAATAATAAAAGTACAAACTTATAAATAAAAAAGGGAGGAAAAATGGGGATATAAAAACACAGTAAATGCAGATAATGGAGGTTAAAACATTCACTAACATGGGGACGTTAATTGGGGAAAAGTTAAAAAAGACGACACACATATAAAATAACACAGTCGGCGATTTTTGGGGCACTTAAAAGACACTGAATTTACACCACTAGTAAAAAGTCGGCCGCAGCATAAAAACACAGAGAGCGAGAGACACTGAAAGAAACCACTGTAAGAGACAGAGAACACATGAAGACCTGCTGAGGGACAGGAGGCTTGAAAGGAGGGAAAAAGAGGGGAAAGGAAAGTGCAAGGGGGGAGGCTGGACAGGGTATGAGAAAAAGGAGAAAAGGTTGGTGGGGGACGCACCAAGAGGCAGGAGACGGTTGGGGAGGGATATGAAGAGGGAGGGTAAGGCAGGAGTGAGCACAGAGTCACAGAAGGGGGGGAGGGGGCACAGGATAAGGGGCCGCGTGGGATGGAGGAAAACCACTCAGGGAAAGGGAAGAGGAGGGGAGAGGGAGCCCTGAGGAGGAGCAGGAGGTGGAGGAGGGGAAAGGTGGGGCTAGAGTCGGTAGGAGGGGTAGATGACAGGGCTAAGCTCATCATCCGAAAGTGATAGGTGCTGGAAGTTGCATTGGGAAAGGAGGTGGAGGGTGTGGAGATGGAGAGAGGGCGGGGCACAACAATAAAGGTGCAGCAACAGGCTGCGGGTGGATAGGAAGGGGGACACCAGGTCGTAGAGGATGCATGTGGGGGATGGAAGGCAGATATGGAAGGCAAGGCAGAGTTCATGGCATTCTAGTATTTGGTGGGCTTTATAGAATCTAGGAGATGTGGAAATCCAGTCAACGCTGGTATAACAAAAGGATGGGGCAGATGAAGGATTTGTAGGTGTGGAGGATGGTGGAAGGATGCAGTTCCCATGTCCGGCCAGAGAGAAGTTTCAGGAGGCAGAGCCTATAGAGCCTATTGTGGGCTTTGTGTTGGATTGTAAGGAGATGGCAAGTCCAGGTGAAGTGACGGTCAAGGGTGAAAACAGATCCAAGACTGGGATGAGCATAATGAGATTTCCAAGTTCCTAAGTCATGTAAAGAGTTGCAATTGTTTTTGGGACTTTATGGGAAATTTGTGAGGGGGTTAACTGATATAGTGCAAACAGTGATGCAGCTGTTGAAGACAGGCATGAAACTGCTTTGAATGGATGATTGTCAGGCTGAATTTGAAGCCTTGAGAGAAATTTTAATGCCAAGACAACCTTTAATTTTTCACGAGTTTCAGAAGGAATTTATACTATTGTGTGCTGCATCTAACCACACTTTGGGGTGTGTGCTAAGTCAAGAGGTCAATGGTGAGGAGAATCCTGTGGCATATGCATCAAGACACCTTAACAGAGCAGAAAAAGCAACAATTGTTCAACAGAAAGAGAGATGTTTAGCCTCATGCATAGGGTCACATTTTTTGGGTGTTAATGTATTGCAAGAAATTTAAAGTAATAATTGACAATGATGCTGTGAAATAGTTATTGGGTTAAAGGATCCATCCAGCAGATCGACAAGATAGGTATTAAGACTCAGTGAGTTTGATTACAAAGTAGTGCTGACAGTGACTGCAAACCATGCAGGAGGCAACTGCAGCTCAACATGTGTGACTGTCATGTAAGATAACTAGGTTTGGGCGATGGCTAGTGGTGCTGGCTAAATTGAAGAGAGTACTGACAGGGGAAACTCCCCATTGCAACCCCCTCAGATTTAGTGGTAAAATGGACCTGCGGATAGCCCATCAAAAACAGAATAGAGATCAAACATGAAAACAGGAAGAAAGTGTGCTGAATTGTGAAAAAAGAAACATGATGGAAACAGTGAAGGACCCAAGCTCCAGATGTGCTACATAGAGTGAATTGCAAGAACCATGGTGTTGTGGTTGTGTGGTCACAGTGTTGGACTGCAAAGCAGGAGATCCATGCTGAAATCTCTATTCTCCCCCTCGCCTCCCTCTCTCCCTCCCTCCCTCCCCCTTACCCCCTTCCCGGTGCCCTTTCACAAAATTATGAGAACTTTCTGTCCGGTCACTGAAATATCTGTTCGTCTTCTGTAGTCTTGGCTTTCATCATACTGTATGTTGGTTACAGAATATGAGTCTGTGGTAAGAATATATCTTGAGTTTTGACCATTCGCTGTTTCTATTTTGCTTCTTTTTTCACAGTTCAGCACACCTTCTTCCTGTTTTCATGCTTGAACTGTGTTTAGTTTTTGACTGGACCATCTTACCATTAAATCTACAGGAGGTGTGATGGGAAGTTTCCCTTGTGAGTGAGGTGCATGATCACATACTGTCTGGTAATCGGGGGTGAAGAGCAAGAAAGTGAAGGGTAGCTGAGAAGTATTGGAGAAAGGGAAGAAAGGAAGTTGTGGATCAGTACATGATAAATTGTGTGCAGTGTGCACATCGCGTGGACTTGAGCCATAAACAAATACTGTACAGAGACTGCTGGAAGCATGAATGAGTGTGTACAAATATGGGTTTGTCTCTGTATGAGGTAGTCTACAGCAGGAAAACGCCATCACCATTTGATATGAAGGGGCAAGGCCAGAGATTTGGTCCATCATTTCACTAGGACAGTAACAAGAATATGGAAATGTGTGCAGAAATCAAACACAAGGGCACTGGAGATGTGGGAGGTGGAGGTGAATTGTATGGGGAGCTTACTACATTATATAATGTGGGACAGTGGGTAATGTTATCCAGCCCTTACGAACCAAAGGGTAAGACTAAGAAATTCTTCATGAGGTACGAGGGATTGTATCATGTGATTGAGACTATGGCACCTGTTAACTCTAGGGTACAGGTGCCAATGAGGTTGACAAAAGTGCATGTTATACTGTTCTGAGGCACTCTGGAATCAGTACTGGAAGTGTTAGTACCAAAGCAAGAGAAGGATGCAAAAATAAGGAAGCAGAGAAGTGGATATGAGAATGTGGATGAACCCATGTAGAAGGTGCTCTGTGCATTGAAGTCAAGGAAATGATAAAGGAATTTTGTTGCATTTATTGGCAATTATTTAGGGTATTATGTGTGAGGTATTGGGCTACAATATGTTGGAGGTAAGGAATAAGTTTTGTGGTAGAGCAAAAGCTCTTTTAAATTATTTGTATGAGAGGACTGGCCAATGTCAACAGTCCTTTTGAGGGGAGAGGCAGGATGATGGTAATCCCTGTCATCAGGTTGCTGTACACTAAGGGAAAGGGTGGACAGGATACTAGTTGTGGCAGTGCTGCAATTGTCCTGGAGCAGAGTTGTGCACTGTGGAATCAATACCTGGAGGAAGGAGTTCCTTACACCAAACAACAGAATGTGGTGATCACCAGCCATCAATGGATGCTAAGTTTATTTTTTATTGTGCTGGAGTTAAAGAATGATGTGAGGAGGCTGGAGGTGTTTTCTAAGCTTCAGTGAGGACCAAGAGCAGGAGTGGGCTTAGGAAAGTTTCTAGGGAATGTGAGAAGTTGTGTAAGTCTTATGAACAACTACAGGAACAGATGACATGTTCACTACGTCAGTGGAAGAGGGGTTGCATAGGTGCTGGGGGGAGAATTTTGAAGATGGTGTTCAGAACACTAGATGTCAGTAACATCAGTAAATGTCACCAATACTTGGGAAATCTTGAAATTTTATTTAAGTTGATTCACACTATTGTTTGTTATTCTTTATTTAAATAGATACCTTTTGATTATGAAAAATGTAGATAAAATCACACAACTTTAGACATCTCATTCTTGGACATTGAATCTTTAAATTGAAATTATTTAACATCTCTGTTCTTACTACTATAGTTCTCAGATTTTTCACACAAGTAAATACATTTTTATTTAACTTTATTCTTATGTAAAAACTGAATGTAAGTAAAGTAACTGAAATGACACTAGAGATATCCAGAACACACTGGTTGGTATCTATAAGAAAAATTCATACCAGAATATCTTCCTTTGATGTCTATAATTTTGTTTTAATTTTTTCTATACCTGATTTTCCTTTCAGTTCTCTTCCTCTGTTAAAAAATTCTTAATTTAATTATTTAGTCTTTTTCTTTGTTGCCCTTCAGAAAAGTCTGTTTGATCTCATTCCATGTTTCTTAACTTCTTTTGTTACTTCATTGAACTGTCTGTTGATACTAAAATTTTGCAACCTGTTATCCATAGAAAAATAGTAGAAGCCTTCAGATTTGTAAGGTCCATGTTATTATCTATTTTGCCAAATTTTGTGGAACAAATTCTATACAATGAGATATTTGGGCAAGGTCTATGGCCTAGGACCATTGGTTGAGACCCCTCAGTTTGCGACATTCAATATTTTTTTTCTTACATATTTTTCATAACCCCATTCTGTCTTTTTCCTGCTTCTCTCCACAATATGTTCATTTTTTTTTCCCACCATACACCCCAGCTAAAACTGATTTCACCCCAGCCAGGCTATAGTGACAGGAGACAACTGTGTCTAGATATGTGCTTGTATTGGATCTGCAGGTGGATTTTATATAAGAACCAAGCAACTTATTGTCTTTTCTGTAGGTACGTCTACTGTTCAGCAAGTTTTCTTACTGTTGTGTTATGATGCACATGAGTATGTGCTCTCGCACACATACAAGCATCCACACGTGAATATACAGAACTGTCAATGAAATCTTAAACATCACAAAAGAAACATGCAAATTTTTTTTCAATTATAGGAAATTCAGAACTACTGATTTATAGCACATCATCATTAGTGTGGTGTGGGGGAAGGGGGGGGGGGGGGAAGATGAGCAGCACACACTGATTGGCTAGGTAAATACATACTTCTTCTTGCTTCATCTGCTCATTCACTTGACATGGCATCTGTTAATAATGTATGGGAATTTGTAGATCAAGAAAATGGGAAAATTCTCTAAAATATGCGACTTTGGAAAGGCATCTGGGAACAAACACCTTGGAAACATTGTAGCTGGTTGGCAGTCCATGTTGTAGTACAATGAGCATCGAAGGAAAGTGGTTCAAGGACAGTGAAACCACAGGTTGGCAACAAGTTGTTGGATGATCACACCTCACCATGTAATGTAAAGGTCAGAACCTTGCCTGTTCTGTAAAGCAGGATAAGCCGCAGTCTGTGGCAGATCCAATGATGGAATGCAATGTTGGTTTTGGCACAAATGCTGTGGAGCACACACTCCAACATTCGTTGTTGAATGTGGAGCTCCACAGCTGATGACCCCTATGTATTTTTGTGTTGAAACAACTGCATTGTTAATTATGATTGCAGTGGGTGCAAGATCATTGAGATTGGACCATAGATCAATAAGAATGTCTTGACTGATCAGCTAAATCACATTTATTGTTACATGAAGTTGATGATGAAGTCTGGATATGTCATCATCCAGGCAAATGGCTGCTCTGTTCGAACAGTGCACCACATGGTGGACACAGGCCTGTGTATAACTTATTCACCTATCTCCTGATTCTGCAATGGTTTCTACCAGATGGGTAAAAAATACAAAATATAATGTCTCT
Source organism: Schistocerca cancellata (assembly GCF_023864275.1). Lineage (NCBI taxonomy): Eukaryota > Metazoa > Arthropoda > Insecta > Orthoptera > Acrididae > Schistocerca > Schistocerca cancellata. The sequence goes on from NC_064629.1 coordinate 60,470,804, forward strand.
ATGAAAATGAATTCTCAGCAGTGGCAGGTGGCTGAGCGACAGGCTCGCACAATCGAGCTCTGATCCCTACTGTCCTGCTCAGTTTGGTGAGTTGGCACATTCATCATTGCTGCAGCCTGTAAAACTCACCTGCTTTGCTTTCACTGCACAAACTCTGAAGCTGCTGTCCAGCTAGTGCCATATCTGTACACTTTGAATGAAATGATAAGCCAGGGAAGAGGTTGGCTGGCCAGCAAATAAGTACCAAACTCATTTGGTAAAAACAGACTATATTGTTGAGGCTCTGTGTTCACCATTTCAGTTGGTATATACAAGTATTATATTCACAATCGAAGAGATATGTGCATCACACCACCATTTAGGGAGCGTTTACGGGAGCCACTAATTCAGAGAAATCATGCCCCATTGTACTTTATATAAGTTTGTAGTACCAGTGGGAGATAAAACACCAGACAGTCACTACTATGACATATTTAATGATTCCTATACAAAATATTCTGGCACATGGGAATTTATACACTAAACTCCAGGATACTGAAGGACTACTTGCCACCATTCACCAAATGATTTTCCACTTCTGTTATGTTTACCCACTCAGTCCTGATGATAAGGCCACCCACTACAAGAACATTTAATATATTTGTGATACAATAGTTATCATAGTAACAGTGCAGTGGAGGGCACCGATGCTGTGCATCAGCAAAATGTTTGTTAATTTGATCTAAAGTGTCTTTTAATTGTGCTTGCCTGCAACTTAATGTGTCATCTTTTCTGTAAGTAGCAATTTGTCTTTTCCTGCATTGTTGATATTTCTACCTAGAGTTTCCATTGTTTGATCTAAACATATCTAAGTCTGTCAGTATTGTCATCATTCAAAATAAAAATTTTGTTTACCAGTAAAAATCACTTCCTAAGTGTATGTATTCTACTTTGCAGAATCAGTTAAACTACTAATTCAGCTTATATTGACAGTTAGAGTCGACTGCTATTAGTGGCATAGTCTGCACTCAGCCAACCCTCACTATGTTCCGATTCAAACAATGGAATGCTACCCCTATTTGTAAACTTTGCCTCGCCTGTGATGTCAGATACATCAATTTACATTACACAAGCAATTAAAATTCACTCTAATAAAAAGAAAGAGATTCACCATGAGGGAATTATCAAAATGGGATGGAAATCAGTAGATGAGGCGTACATGTACAGACAAACAAATGATTAAAACTTGCGAAAAATTTGTTGATTTATTCAAGAGAAAGAGCCTCACAAATTGAACAAGTTAATAATGTGTTGGTGCACCATTACTCCTTATACTAGCATTTATTCTGCTTGGCATTGATTGGTAGAGTTGTTGGATATCCTATTGTGGGGTATTGTGTCAATTCTGTCCAATTAGCATGTTTGATCATCAAAATACCAAGATGGTTGGAGGGCCCTGCCCACAATGTTCCAAATGTTCTTAACTGGGGAGAGATCCAGTGAGCTTGCTAGCCAAGGTAGGATTTGACAAGTATGAAGACAAGCAGTAGAAACTCTCACCATGTGCAGACAGGCTTTATCTTGCTTAAATGTAAGACCAGGATGGCTTGCCTTGATGTGCAACAAAACAGGGCACAGAATATCATCAACCTCTGCTGTAAAGGTGTCGCGGATGGCTACCAAAGGGATCTTGCTATAAAATGAAATGGCAACCCAGAGGATCACTCCTGGTTGTCAGGTTGTTTGGCAGGTGACAATCAGCTTGGTATTCCACCACTTTCCAGGGCATCTCAAGACATGACTTTGGCTTGGAATCTCATTGACTGGAGCAGAATTGTCTTCAGTGATGAGACCTGCTTCGAACTGAGACACCCTGTACAGTGGTGAGATACCAACCTAAATGTCGACAACAGATGGCCTGATAACCAGGAATGATGATCTGGGTTGTAGTTACATTTCATAACAGGACCGGTTTGGTTGTCATCAGTGGCACCCTTGCAGTAGAGCAGTATATCAATGATATCCTCTGCCCCGTTTTGTTGCCCTTCATGGCACACCATCCTGTGCTTACATTTCAGCAAGATAAAGCCTGTATGCACATGATGAGAGTTTTTATTGCTTGTCTTCATGCTTGCTAAACTCTACCATGGCCAGCAAGGTCACCGGATCGGTTGCCAACAGAGAATGTTTGTAGTATTACAGGCAGGGCTCTCCAACCATCTCAGGATTTTGATGGTATAACATGCCAGTTGGTCAGAATTTGGCACAATATCCCTCACATGGACATTCAACAGCTGCGTCAATCAGTACCAAGCAGAATAATTGCTTGCAGAAGAGCCATAGTGGACCAGTGCATTATTGATTTGTTGAGTTTGTGAAGATCTTCTCTTGAATAAATCATCCAATTTTTCTGAAATTGTAATCAGTTGTTTGTCTGCACATGTGCATAACATCTACCAATTTTCATCCCATTTGTATAATTTCCTTATGATGCATTGTTTCTTTGTTTTAGAGTATATGTTTGTTAGCACAAATTGTGACAAATGCTTGTACCATCTCAGATCCACTACTGTAAGAATTTTAGTATGTGCATTTCATATCCAAACAGTATTCTTACTGACAGACTATTTTGTGCCTTCCCCACTTCAGAGCAACAGGGACTAGTCTATTGCTCCTGGTCCAAGGAATGTCTCTGGTCTCACACTGAGTTTTACTATCTAGTACTTTTTAGTTTCCCCAGAAGCATCCATTCTAGAAGATTTTAGAAGACATTTATATCACCCTCCATGACACACCTGCTTACTTGGCATCTCTTCTGCTCACAAGGCCATTGGTCTTCTCAGCTTTGGGATCAATATCAAACATGGCTACCTCTCACTCACTTTAATTCTATCGCTCCACTATATTCAAAATTACATACTACTCAAACTAAAAGTTGGATTTATATGTGGATTGCATCAACAAACTGCACTTTTCAAGTTATGTTGTAATTCATGTGTTCCTCAACATAAGTTGTTTTGTAGTACTATGTTTGGACATGAGAATGGGCAGGGAGTAAAATGTCTCTGACTCTTCTCAGATGGGAGCAGTATTATGCTATGAGAGACATTCAACAATGCTTCCATGAGAAGTATGATTGTGATCAACAGCATAATGATTGCTATGAACTATGTGAACATTATTGCAGACTACCTGTATCTGTTCATGCTTCATTTCTTTTTCTGATGGTGATGACATTTTACAGCAGGATACCTGTCTGTGTCATAAGATCACAATCATGAAACAGTGGTTTGAGTAACATGACATGAACCACAAATATATCTTGGCCACGAAATGCTCCTCAGCTGAGACTGATGGAAATGTCAGGAATGCTATTGGGCATGAGCTCTGCATCCAAAACCTCCCACCCCATAATTTATGGGAATCGCATGACTGGTGCATAGACATCTGGTGCCACATATGTTTAGAAATCTATTGAGGAACTGACAAATTTACACCATACAAAACTGCTGTTGAATTTCATCCCAAAGGTGAACCAACATGCTATTAAATAGATGGTCTTAATGTTTTGGTGTACAATTATGCATGTAAAGTTATTTTTTATTTGATGTGTTGAGGCTATTGTTTTAGTGCATACAGGATTGTTATAAGAAATATTTGGTCTTTGAATTTAATCATTTGTTCTGTTTTGTTTAGTTATTTGTATATTTGAAGGATTATAATATCAACCCCTTGCTATGATATGAAACAACTCAGATTTGGAATTATAGTACCTTCTCTCAGTGAAAATGTGGCAACTATTTTCTGTGTCACACTACAGGTGAGACAAGGATAGTGTAAGCCGTTTCTCTTTTTAGTGTGAGGGCAAATCAAAAAGTAAGTTACTCTAGCTCACTGCGAGAGCATGCCATCTGTTGCGACTGTGGCCAATGTGTAGCACACAACAGTAACTCTTGACATTTTTGATAAGATACGTGGTGTGGTATCCCTTTGTGTTGTGTGTGCAGATTGGGCTAGGCTCAGTTGTGCATCAACTGAATGTTAACTCCTAATTGGAGGTGCATGCAACTATCAGATTTCTATGGGCTAAATAGCTCAATTACAAAGACATTCATCATGAAATCACTGATGTGTATGGTGAGTGTGCAATCTGTCACCCAGGTATTGTGAAGTGATGTAAGCAATTTGATGCTGGATGCACAGATCTCACTGACGAATATTGTGGAGGCCGGCCCACAAAATCAACTACCATTGCAAATTTTGGCCATGTGGTTATGATCTTTAGAGAGGATCGGTACATAACTCTGCAGGAAATTAGCAGCATGCTGAACATTTTGTATGGCAGTGTGTTCTCCATTGTTTGCCAGCACCTTGGATATCATAAACTGTGTGCCAGATGGGACCCACGGTTTGTCACCGGTATTCACAAGGGACGATGTTTCCAATCATCTCTGGCATTTTTGGAATGGTATTCTGTGGAGGACAGTGAGTTTCTGTGGAGAACCCTCACATGAGGTGAAATAAGGGTTCACCACTTCACCCACGAAACAGGGAGAACACAATGGGTGCACACCACATAACTCCAACAAAAGAAGACCAAGGTCCAAAATTCAGTAGGAAAGGTGATGGTGACAGTGTGGTGCATGTTGAATTTATGCTGAAATGTATGAAAATCAACTCTGCTTCATACATAATCAAAAAGTTGGTTACCCGTTCGATGAAATGTTTACAGTCTCTTGGGGACTAGCACCACTACTGTTTGGTGAATAGTGACATTTTCTTGTCTGCTTGAATATATTCTATTTGTATTTTCCAGTTTTCATCAATTTACCAAATGAGAGAGGTATATGTATTCTCTTACAAAAACGTTTCATTTCCGCACTTGATTGATTAGGATTAATAATAAAATTACATTTGTGCATTAAATAAATCTCCAGAGTATCGCCTCAGGCAGATGATGATTGGTAATGTCAAGTAAGAGAGACACAGAAGTATAAAATAATAATTTTATTGTATCAGAAATACATTTGTACATTGATCATTATGTAGGCAATACATAAATCATTTGGAGAAATGCAGTTGAAAATACCATTTTAACAGTATCTTACTATGTAACCTAAATGGACATAAATACCATGACATCAAGGTGCATTAGGCCATTTTTAAACAGAGAAACAAGCAAAGTACAATTATGAACCCTATTAATACACATTTTCATTGATTTATTAATATAAATTAGACTGCATCCCACATGCATTATTTGTCATATTTTTATCCTGTTTGTCACATATTTCAATTTTAAAGTTATTTGTTTTACACTTATTTTGTGGAAATAAATATTAAAACTTTCAAAACAGTTTACACTGTTACAACTAATACTTTATGAAATTGCTTCCCTCCACTACAATGATTTTAAATATATGTCTCATATTGTATATATTGTTTCAACATAGATGGATCAGTAAATACCTTCCTCAGTCTATAATTTGAGCCTGTATTTATAAATATTCTTTCCAGTGTATAAAGAGCATCTAAATACTGATATGATAAAATGGTTTGAAAAAAGATTACCATAGCAAAATATTATTTGGATGAAAGTAATGTGCTGCATAGACATCTGGTGGCACATACACCCACAGAACCTGTCAAATTTACACATGCAGAATTTCTGCTGAATTTCATTCCAAAGATGAACCAACATACTATTAAGTAGGTGGTCTTAATGAAAATGTGTGGGAACATCATTGGAAACATGTGGGAAACTGCTCTTTCAGAAGGAGATAATGAAAACCACCACCTGGATCACTTTTTTTTTTATTGATGATGGCTGTTTGAATCTTACCAGCCACTCATTTTCAGATCTAAGTAGACAAAAGGAAAATGAAACATGACAATATAAAAAATTAAATAACTGCAACACTGTAATTAAAACCAACATTGGTACAACAAATAACATTAGAACATCATAAACATATTCATACCCAGGGCTGCGACGTGCAGTTTGTCAATGTGACATGTGCTCATGTTAGTGGCCACTACACTGATACAGTGTAAAGAAGATTCTGCCCTCAACATAAAAGAAAGAGAACTGTTACAATCAAAAATATGTTAACCAAATGTATTTTGATAATATGTGTTACAAAATAAAAGCAAAACTACAGATTTAGGAACAACCACACAGCAAACTGCACATTGTACAGTTTTTGTGAGTATGTATACATTTTGCAAGAGAGGAAGTACAAAAGTAACAAACACATGTAATTTTCATTATTTGATAATGCATCTGTTATAAAAGAACTTGAAGGACTTGTGCTCATCTAAAAAATAAATATGCTCTGGACTCTTTTCAATTAAATCAATGATAAAATTGGCAAAAGAGATCTGCTCACAAAACATTTTTCACTAATAGCTGTAGTTGCTTTTTTAACTCAGAACTTTTAACTTAAGCTAAGATAAGAATACCAAACAGTAGTGCTTACAAATAAAATCTTTGCTAAAACTTATAGCTGTCTTTGCCTACAGTTTCCTTTCACCATTTCCATCTCAGATTAAATTAAGAGCCTTGAGTTTTTTATTTTCAAAATGAATGCAAGTTCTTCAACTTGTGTATTAACTGATGGAAGACTAAAATAATGTAAATTAGATGTGTTCATTAATTTGTACTTTCTGTCTTCAAAATGTATAAAAACACTCAAACTTGTACAGTGTACAATTCATTCTGAGGTTGTTTCCTATATTTGTTATTTTCACTTTTATCTTATGTGCGGTACTGACATATATTAGATTTATGTATTTTTTACTTTACTTTACTTTTTGGTTTCATGATGGCATAATCTTCTGTATAGTGTATCAACATACTGGCCACTGACTTTTGCTTATACCACATGATTAACTATGAAACCTATTATGTTGCATCCCATGTACTTTTTAAAGTAATATTGTGTTCCCTCCTCACCACTATTGAAAAACTCTACCTTGCAGCTCTAGGTATGAATGAGTTCATGATGTTTTAATGTTACAGGGTGTTTCAAAATTGACCGGTATATTTGAAATGGCAATAAAAACTAAACGAGCAGCGATAGAAATACACCGTTTGTTGCAATATGCTTGGGACAACAGTACATTTTCAGGCGGACAAACTTTCGAAATTACAGTAGTTACAATTTTCAACAACAGATGGCGCAGCAAGTGATGTGAAAGATATAGAAGACAACGCAGTCTGTGGGTGCGCCATTCTGTACGTCGTCTTTCTGCTGTAAGCGTGTGCTGTTCACAACGTGCAAGTGTGCTGTAGACAACATGGTTTATTCCTTAGAACAGAGGATTTTTCTGGTGTTGGAATTCCACCGCCTAGAACACAGTGTTGTTGCAACAAGACCAAGTTTTCAACGGAGGTTTAATGTAACCAAAGGACCAAAAAGCAATACAATAAAGGATCTGTTTGAAAAATTTCAACGGACTGGGAACGTGACGGATGAACATGCTGGAAAGGTAGAGCGACCGCGTACGGCAACCACAGAGGGCAATGCGCAGCTAGTGCAGCAGGTGATCCAACAGCGGCCTCGGGTTTCCATTCGCTGTGTTGCAGCTGCGGTCCAAATGACGCCAACGTCCACGTATCGTCTCATGCGGCAGAGTTTACACCTCTATCCATACAAAATTCAAATGCGGCAACCCCTCAGCGCCGCTACCATTGCTGCACGAGAGGCATTCGCTAACGATATAGTGCACAGGATTGATGACGGTGATATGCATGTGGGCAGCATTTGGTTTACTGACGAAGCTTATTTTTACCTGGACGGCTTTGTCAATAAACAGAACTGGCGCATATGGGGAACCAAAAAGCCCCATGTTGCAGTCCCATCATCCCTGCATCCTCAAAAAGTACTGGTCTGGGCCGCCATTTCTTCCAAAGGAATCATTGGCCCATTTTTCAGATCCGAAACGATTACTGCATCATGCTATCTGGACATTCTTTTTGAATTTGTGGCGGTACAAACTGCCTTAGACGACACTGGGAACACCTCGTGGTTTATGCAAGATGGTGCCCGGCCACATCGCACGGCCGACGTCTTTAATTTCCTGAATGAATATTTCGATGATCGTGTGATTGCTTTGGGCTATCCAAAACATACAGGAGGCAGCGTGGATTGGCCTCCCTATTCACCAGACATGAACCCCTGTGACTTCTTTCTGTGGGGACACTTGAAAGACCAGGTGTACCGCCAGAATACAGAAACAATTGAACACCTGAAGCAGTACATCTCATCTGCATGTGAAGCCATTCCACCAGACACGTTGTCAAAGGTTTCGGGTAATTTCATTCAGAGACTACACCATATTATTGCTATGCATGGTGGATATGTGGAAAATATCGTACTATAGAGTTTCCCAGACCGCAGCGCCATCTGTTGTTGAAAATTGTAACTACTGTAATTTCAAAAGTTTGTCTGCCTGAAAATGTACTGTTGTCCCAAGCATATTGGAACAAACGGTGTATTTCTATCGCTGCTCGTTTAGTTTTTATTGCCTTTTTAAATATACCGGTCATTTTTGAAACACCCTGTATATTACTAACACAGCCAGTATTATTTAACTGCCAGTATTATTTACAGTGTTATCCTTATCTAATATTTTATACTATTGCACTACACTTTTCTTTTCCTAACTTTTACCTGAAGGTGATCTTTTGGTAAGAATGAAACCGGTAATCATTAATTTAAAAAAAATAATGATTCAGATGGTGTTCTCCATTCATTATATCAATGAATATCATGTTTTCCTAAGACATGCAACAAACAATGGAATAAGGAAATAGTCCTTTAATATGGAAATTATGGGATACAAGCAACATGAGGTGGACGTAAGATATCAATGGAAATAAATTTGTTTATAGAAAAATTCACAAGTAGAGAATAACCTGGTAAATAATAGGTGAACTGATGTTGGCTCTCAAAATACTAGTGCTGATGGCAGACATGTTCAAATTTAGTTAGGAAATTATAGAAGCTGAAAATGTGCCTATAGTGATCAAATTCCAGTTATTAATATTGTGAGTTAAACAAGGAGTAAATAAACTGCAGTTTACTGCAGAATGTGTCTCATCATCCAGATTTTCAATGTGAGGAACTCTGTAATCAAACAACAGTTTTTCAACAGTCATTACAGCCACCATTATTTTTGTTATTCATGGTAATCTCAATAGACAATGGCAAAAACATGGACACACAACATTCAGTGTCAGTATAAACTGAGATACTACTGAAGTAAGCATTTTTTAAAGATGATATTTTTTTCTAAGATCATTTGAAAGCTCTTGAAAATATGAGTACAGTGATATGAAGATTGTTAATGGTGGTATTGTAACCTTTTATAAAAGTGTCTTGAGATATGTCTTTTTTTTCAGAAACTGTAGCTTTAGGATACATAAATTTGCTGAGATATCAGTTCCCATAATGCAAATTAGAGTTGTAGGCACTGCCTAGCCCCAAGGAAACCACCAATTTGGTTTTAACCTAAATGTGTGATTTGTGTACTAATGGTGAGGATTAGTGTTGATTACAAAGATAATTTCTTTTACTATTTTTGTGGGATGATTTTAAAAAATGGTATGACCTTGCTTCAAGTCCAGAGTTACAAGGTTATAAGCAATTACAGGGTGTGAACCTTTGTTTTGTTAGGGAAGGGTGTAGTCTCCATAACTGTGGAATGTATGGTAACACATCTTGTGAACATTTGCCTGTCTGCTAATAATTATTTCTTTATCATAAAATGTCTGCAATTTTTTGTTAAATAATACATTTCAAGTCCACACTTTTGAGAGCCTATCTCTGTCAAAAATTACTTTACACCCTATGTTGTATGTATATTTTCCTATTGATGCGTTCCATGTAATCTTCTCATGGTGAGTAAGTCATCATTTATTTTACAGATTTGACGGCACTCATAAAATCTATACAACACAAATCTGAGAACCCACTATAAGAACCACTATGGCCATGCACTGCATAAATGATTACCTACTTTAAATGTAAACTGTGAGACAAACAGATATGAGTGAGGGAGCACATTAAAAGGGGGCAGAAAAGTAGTAACCCAGAAATAAATGGAGTTGAAAATGAGGTGGGCAACATATACAACAAGGCAAACAGAAAAAGAAGCAGTCGTGAAAGAGAATCAATATGATACAAACATGCTACTAGAAGAATGAAATTGCACAACTCTTGCAGTCAGTTTTGATGAAAAATATGACCATTTATTTCAATTTTTACTTACATTTTATACAGTCCACTTTGTAAATTATGGCAGTGGGTATGCAATCTGTGTTACGTCAAATAGTGCTTCATTTGCTTGATTCAATATGCAGTACATCCATTATAGTAATAATCAAAGTATCGAATGAATTTTTTAAAGTGAGTTGTGATTGGCTTAATTATGGTATTTTATAAATAGAGTGACTGATAAAAAGGTTAAGCATCTAGAATGAATTATCTAATGAAAATTCCGTAGTCATACATATCATCATCAGGTGCCCAAATGATTAAAATTGCTGTCACCTCTGATGGCTAGAATGCCCACCAAAGTACAATAGTGTTGTAACAATGTGACTATAGTGTAATGGCTGTACAATGCATCGGAGTGTTAGCAGATATTGTGGAGGATATGAACAGTGCTGCAAGCCCTCATAAGGCCACATTACCAGTCCTTGTCTGAGTTCGAAAGGGATGTCACAGTGGGTTTGCTTGGGGTTCGCTGTTGCAAAATCCAGGCATGTGTGGCATCTGGATATGGCAGTGGCCCAAGACTGGGCATGTGGAAATCTGGCTACACCAATGGGATTGCTCTGTGGTGCACCATGCACATTGTAACACATTCACATCGGTTACTACTATCCATATCAATTAGTGGATTGACTACAACACCCCACATCATCCAACAAAATTGGTTGGAGAATTACCTAAACTGGATAACTGAATCATCAATGAGTAGGCCAATGTTTCATCACAATACAGATAATTGCCTTGGAGTCGTGCCACTCTTGGGCTGTACAAACTGATATGACAGGCACTGCATCCTTTGTGATGAGTCTTTGTTCTGAAGTTCCTAGGATGACCACTGTTTATAAGTACTTGGGAGCTGACGAAACAGGACACATTCTGCCAATGTTTTGAAGCAAGGTGACAGTGTTATTGCTTGCATAATTCCATGAGGAACCATCTGGTATGATGTCAGGTCATCTCTGGTACTGATTAACAGAAATCTGATTGTATAGCAGTCCATATTACAAAAACAGATATTTGATTGAGCATGTTAGGTGTTATAAATCTATGTTTAAGAAAAGTTGTGAAGGCAGCCAAACAAATGGTAAACAGTAACTTCATCTTACAACATAAAAATAAGTCAAAGGCAGTGTGGTCCATTGACAAATTAGAAAAAGTTATTAGTGTTATCCCCCCCATAAACCATGGACCTTCCTGTTGGTGGGGAGGCTTGCATGCCTCAGTGATACAGATAGCCAATAGCCGTACCATAGGTGCAACCACAATGGAGGGGTATTTGTTGAGAGGCCAGACAAACGTGTGGTTCCTGAAGAGGGGCAGCAGCCTTTTCAGTAGTTGCAGGGACAACAGTCTGGATGATTGACTGATCTGGCCTTGTAATGCTAACCAAAACGGCCTTGCTGTGCTGGTACTGCGAATGGCTGAAAGCAAGGGGACACTACAGCCATAATTTTTCCTGAGGGCATGCAGGTTTACTGTATGGTTAAATGATGATGATGTCCTCTTGGGTAAAATATTCCAGAGGTAAAATAGTCCCCCATTTGGATCTCCGGGTGGGGACTATTCAGGAGGATGTTATCAGGAGAAAGAAAACTGGCGTCCTACGGGTCACAGCATGGAATGTCAGATCCCTTAAACAGGCAGGTAGGTTAGAAAATTTAAAAAGGGAAATGTGTAGGTTAAAGTTAGATATAGTGGGAATTAGTGAAGTTTGGTGGCAGGAGGAACAAGACTTTTGGTCAGGTGAATACAGGGTTATAAATACAAAATCAAATAAGGGTAATGCAGGAGTAGGTTTAATAATGAATATAAAAATAGGAATGTGGGTAAGCTACCACAAACAGCATAGTGAATGCATTATTGTGGCCAAGATAGATACAAAGCCCATGCCTACCAAAGTAGTACAAGTTTATATGCCAACTAGCTCAGCAGATGTTGAAGAGATTGATGAAATGTATGATGAGATAAAAGAAATTATTCAGATAGTGAAGGGAGACAAAAATTTAATACTCACGGGTGACTGAAATTCGACAGTAGGAAAAGGAAGAGAAGGAAACATAGTAGGTGAATATGGAATGGGGGTAAGGAATGAAAGAGGAAGCCACCTGGCAGAATTTTGCACAGAGCATAACTTGATCACAGCTAACACTTGGTTCAAGAATCATGAAAGAAGGTTGTATACATGGAAGAAGCCTGGAGATACTGGAAGGTTTCAGATAGATTATATAATGGTAAGACAGAGATTTAGGAACCAGGTTTTAAACTGTAAGACATTTCCAGGGGCAGATGTGGACTCTGACCACAATTTATTGGTTATAAACCGTAGATTAGAAGTAACTGCAAAAAGGTGGGAATTTAAGGAGATGGGACCTGGATAAACTGACAGAACCAGAGGTTGCGCAGAGTTTCAGGGAGAGCATTAGGGAACGATTGACAAGAATGGGGGAAAGAAATACAGTAGAAGAAGAATGGGTAGCTTTGAGAGATGAAATAGTGAAGGCATCAGAGGATCAAGTTGGTAAAAAGACGAGGGTTAATAGAAATCCTTGGGTAACAGAAGATATATTGAATTTAATTGATGAAAGGCGAAAATACAAAAATGAAGTAAATGAAACAGGCAAAAAGGAATACAAACGTTTCAAAAATGAGATCAACAGGAAGTGCAAAATGGCTAAACAGGGATGGCTAGAGGACAAATGTAAGGATGTGGAGGCTTATCTCATTAGAGGTAAGATAGATACTGCCTACAGGAAAATGAAAGAGACCTTTGGAGAAAAGAGAACCACTTGCATGAATATCAAGAGCTCAGATGGGAACCCAGTTCTAAGCAAAGACGGGAAAGCAGAAAGGTGGAAGGAGTATATAGATGGTCTATACAAGGACGATGTTCTTGAGGACAATATTATGGAAATGGAAGAGGATGTAGATGAAGATGAAATGGGAGATATGATACTACGTGAAGAGTTTGACAGAGCACTGAAATACCTAAGTTGAAACAAGGCCCGGGAGTAGACAACATTCCATTAGAACTACTGATAGCCTTGGGAGAGCCAGCCCTGACAAAACTCTACCATGTGGTGAGCAAGATGTATGTGACAGGCGAGATATGCTCAGACTTCAAGAAGAATATAATAATTCAAATCCCAAAGAAAGCAGATGTTGACAGATGTGAAAATTACCAAACTATCAGTTTAATAAGCCATGGCTACAAAATACTAACACGAATTCTTTACAGACGACTGGAAAAACTGGTAGAAGCTGACCTCGGGGAAGATCAGTTTGGATTCTGTAGAAATGTTGGAACACGGGAGGCAATACTGACCTTATGAATTACCTGAGAAAATATATTAAGGAAAGGCAAACCTATGTTTCTAGCATTTGTAGACTTAGAGAAAGCTTTTGACAATGTTGACTGGAATACTCTCTTTCAAATTCTGAAGGTGGCAGGAGTAAAATGGGGTTAAATACAGAGAGCGAAAGGCTATTTACAATTGTACAATTTGTACAGAAACCAGATGGCAGTTATAAGAACTGAGGGGCATGAAAGGGAAGCAGTGATTGGGAAGGGAGTGAGACAGGGTTGTAGCCTGTCTCTGATGTCATTCAATCTGTATATTGATCAAGCACTAATGGGAACAAAAGAAAAATTCGGAGTAGGAATTAAAAGCCATGGAGAAGAAATAAAAACTTTGAGGTTTACCGATGGCATTGTAATTCTGTCAGAGACAGCAAAGGACATGGAAGAGCAGCTGAACGGAATGGACAGTGTCTTGAAAGGTGGATATAAGATGAACATCAACAAATGCAAAACGAGGCTAATGGAATGTAGTTGAAATAAATTGGGCGATGCTGAGGGAATTAGATTGGGAAATGAGATGCTTAAAGTAGTAAAGGAGTTTTGCTATTTGGGGAGAAAAATAACTAATGATGGTCAAAGTAGAGAAGATATAAAATGTATACTGGCAATGGCAAGAAAAGCATTTCTGAAGAAGAGAAATTTGTGTACATCGAGTATAGATTTAAGTGTCAGGAAGTCGTTTCTGAAAGTATTTGTATGGAATGTAGCCATGTATGGAAGTGAGATGATGGATGATAAATAGTTCAGACAAGAAGAGAATAGAAGCTTTCAAAATGTGGTGCTACAGACCAATGCTGAAGATTAGATGGGTAGATCATATAGCTAATGAGGAGCTATTGAATAGAATTGGGGAGCAGAGAAATTTGCGGCACAACCTGACTAGAAGAAGGGATCAGTTGGTAGAACATATTCTGAGGCATCAAGAGATCACCAATTTAGTATTGGAGGGCAGTGTGTAGGGTAAAAATCGTAGAGAGAGACCAAGAGATAAATCCACTAAACAGATTCAGAAGGATGTAGATTGCAGTAGGTACTGGGAGATGAAGAAACTTGCACAGGATAGAGTAGCATGGAGAACTGCATCAATCCAGTCTCTGGACTGAAGACCACAACAACAACATTAGTGTTATGGCCAAATTAGATGATAGCCTTAATAAGAACTTAATTCAACTATCCATGTCTCTATTTGAATTCTTCATAAATATAGCAAAGGCAGATGTTGATATGGTGGAGTATTAAAGTATAGTAAGTCCCTTTGGACTTCATCAAGAAGCTGAGTATCTCAGAGACCTTAACAAATTTTGATGATGTATATGGAATATATTATACTATTACTAAAACAAATACTGGTTGGGACAGGAAATTCACTAAAGGGATTACAACAGTGTCACATAATAGCACCTTCACTACCTCAAATAATTAACCAATATTTTGAACTGGGATGCTATGCTGATGTGTAGAAGAAGGCAAAAGTCAAATCTCTGTTCAAGAAAGAGTCAAGGGGGAAGACGTGGGAAACTATAATCCTGTTTCTATTTTGCAAGTCCCACCAAAAGTGTGGAAGATAGTAGCTACATTTCAAATTCCACATTTTATTGTAGAAAGTGACATTATTCTAAGTAGTCTATTTTGATTTCAACAAGCAAAAACCCTCTGGTGCAGTGAATAACTTTATTGATAAAATAAGCAAAGCATTTGACCAGAGAAGTAAAATTACAGGTGTCTTCTGTAATCCTACAAAAGCTTTTGACTCAATAAACCATGCTTTGCTTATCTACAAATTAGACAAATATGGAATTAAGGGAAATGGCTCAAATGATAAGGAGACAAAGGGAACCCAGAAAACTGGTTCCATTTAAATAGATTGAAAATGAAGGTTGCAAAAACACATGTGGTACATTTCAATATTAATCATTCAAAAGGTGTGGAGCTTAAACTACAGCATAAGAAACATGTTATGGATAAAGCTGATATGTTCAAATTCCTCAGATTAAATATGAAAAACAGCTAAAGCTGAAATATGCATATTGACTTGTTATCAAATAAATTAAACAAATTTGCACTTCAAATGGTACTGACATGGTAAACAAAAAATGATATATCATAGTCATTTTGAATCATTCATTAACAGGCAAAAATTATTCTAGGAGAATCATTTTTGGGACACATATAACATGAGGGGGAAAAAAAAAGAATTTTATGCCTCCCAAGCACCAATCAAAATTAGATGCACAGACCATACAGTACATGGGGATGAAACTACATAATAATTAACAGGCAGAAACATACCTAATATGAAGTCATGAAGACAAATTGGGGATCTTGTTGCCATGGGGAGTACCTCAACATAATGCAAGTTGTTAATAGCAACATACCACATGAGGACATGGACTGCCATGTTGGAAGATGGTTCAAAAATGGTTCAAATGCCTCTGAGCACATGGGACTTAACATCTGAGGTCATCAGTCCTCTAGAATAATGTATGTAAACTAAATCATTTGATTTGAGTACTAGAGACATATCAAAATATTTCTAGTGGAACTTCATCACAAATTTATATTGTTATTAGCACTCATTTTACTGATTTATGGTGAAGTTCCACTAGAAATTTCTGGATGTGACTTCCATACTTGAATCAAATTATTGTAGCATTACACAACACAATATCAGCATTCCCACCAACCAACTTTTATTCTGCTTCCACATGAAATGATACACCAAGACATTGAATAAAATAATAATCAGCACAAACACACTTAACGCAGGAGTACGTTAAGTTACAGTCTGACAGTGAAGACACATTAGTCACATAAGCATGAGTGTGGCCAAGGCCTGGTGCGTCAGCTTGTATGAGGCTGTTTGGAACACAGGGCAGGGCTTGCTGCACCATTTGTAACATTTTGTGACCTCTTTAGGACTGCCATGGAAGTACATGCTGCTTAATTATGCATGCTCATTGAATAGGGTTAAAACA
Source organism: Schistocerca cancellata (assembly GCF_023864275.1). Taxonomy (NCBI): domain Eukaryota; kingdom Metazoa; phylum Arthropoda; class Insecta; order Orthoptera; family Acrididae; genus Schistocerca; species Schistocerca cancellata. The sequence goes on from NC_064629.1 coordinate 60,487,396, forward strand.
CAAATTATTTAGATTATGTACATTATGAGACCAATAACTCTTACCTCCCAAGTCACATCACAGAAATCCAGCAGCCTCATGTGTTATCTATAACAATTGTCCTCATATGGTGTGTGTTGCTATGGGCCAGCTGCATTATGCTGCAGTTCTACCTATGCCAACAGTATCGCAGACTTGTGTATGATAGGACTTGTGTGGGTCAAGTCAAACATCAAATTCATTCTAGTGTCTGTATCCAGGATAACAAAGGCTAGTTACAACAACTGTTTTACCAATATATCTCTGGAGCACATGTAATGAGCAAACAAATCAGTGCATACATCTATAACCAAGGGATGCACCATCTTATGATAAGGGACCAGCAGTGTGTTTGTACAATTTCATAGTTTGTTTAACTTAATTTTGTATTCACTGAAATAAAACCACATAACCTATCAGTGCATGATATTTTATTTCACTTTGTCCTCTTCTTCTAGATGCTTTATTTTTTTGTCAGTGAATGTATATAGGAGAATATGTCTATTCTCATTTGTTGATAACAAAGATATCACTGTGTGACCAACAACAAGTATGATGTTGTGTACAGTACTGTGAGGAATGGAGAAAGTATAGCATACAACAGGGGGAGGATGGCAGAGAGATGGTAGACATCAGTTGACCCACTTCACTGAATTCCTGGAATACCAACCAAGCACGATTCCATCTGAACTTCCAGTTATTAAGCAGATGTGTGCTGCTGTCGCAACCCATAGCTGTTTCAGATGGCCGACAGAAGAAACCTTCTTTGTTTGAAAAAATATTACTAAAAGTGATAAAGTTGTTATTAATCACTGTACTCTAAATAATTTTGATGCTTTACATAATACAGAATAAATCACAAACCTACTGCACTGTCATGGCAGGAGGAGATGTCATGTTTCTACATGGCATGTCCAGCAAGGCAGGTAGTGGGATCCTCACTGGCTTACTGGTGGACCTGAGCGAAGGAAAATAGCTCTTATGGACCAAATACACCCTCTGTGATTAACAACCATAGTTATAAATTGAAGCCTGCTCCAATTAGAATTAATTACCTTTGACAGTCAAACATGAAAAGGTTTTTTAGGAAAAAGATACCACCACCATGCCCAAAAAGACAGGTAAAAGCTACATAGAATTCAGTGGATAGCCAGTTAGAAAAGAGCTATGTGTAGTAGTATTTGCAGTCACTCAAATACACAAAAACACACAAAAACAAGATTCAACATAAGAAAATAAATTATGTAGCAATGAACTACATAAACTCACCACTTAATACTGGGAAACTAAAGGGTTTCACAGATGAATTGAATAAACAAAAATATTTAATAATGGGGCTCCAAGAAATTAGAAATATGATAAAAGCCCACTCGAATTACAAAGATACAGAATTCATAATGTGAAATCAGAACAGAGGGTTCTAGAGCAATGTGCCCACTTTGGAACAGGATTCATATGGAAAATAAAAATAATAGATGCAACAACTGATTTTCAAGCAATATCACTAGGAATTACAACTCTAACTTTTAAAACAAGGAATAAAACTTACACAGTTATAAATGCTCATGTTTCTGCAAATGAAAAAAAAATTCTAACAAAAACAAAGGGTGTGGTAGATAAATTTTTGGATCTTCTCAAACAAATTGTGAGCAGAGGAAATAAAAGGAATGCAAAAATCTTATTGGGAGACTTCAATGTTTAGCTGGGGAAAGAGAGGAAATATGAATATATAATTGGAAAATGGAGTCCACATAACTTTACAAACAAGAATGGTCAAAGATTTGTAGAACTCTGCAGAGAACACAAATCTTTTATCTAAATCAACATAGTTCAAGACAAAGCCAAATAAACTTAAAATATGGAAACATCCAGATTGGAGAAAGAGGGATTGGCAGCTAGACCATGTCTGTATAGACAAAAATTTTCGTAAGGAAATCTACAATGTTTAAGTATTGAGGAAGAAACACAGGCTCAGATCAGTACATAAATAAAATTAAAATCAAATTCACTCCATTAAAGAAAGACAGAGGAAAACTAATAAAACCAAGGCAGGTATGCCCCACATCTGGTAATTAAAAACCATAAAATTAACAGATGGTACAAAAAAAACCATGCATGATGGACACCAGAATGTGACAAATCACATGATGAGAAACATCAAGCATGATTAAAGTTTCATAGACAGAAGGAAGTGCCATGAACATCAAAAATTTAAGGAAAAAATCACACAAAACAGGAGAATCAGGAGAGGTTTCCATAATGTCATAATCAACTCTATAGAAGATAATTACCACAAAATGAATTCCAGGAGCTACTACAGAAATCTTTGGGAAACAACTACACCAGTATGAGCCCCTATGCTAGTAGTGAAAGATGAAGATGGAAGAATGGTCCACAGTAACAAAGAAATTATTGAAATCATGGCAAAAGCAATTAATAAACTTTTGAATTCTGAAGAACCCAAAGAACTCTTACAAATCAATGTATATAACCAAAGAAAAACTGAACCTAACAAATTAGACCCTCCAACTTTCCAAGACTGCCTCCATAGATGTTCTAATTAAAAATTTTAAGGAATCTAAGACTCCATCAAAAACTAATTAAACAAATAGAGCCTACTGTAACGAACGCCAAATCTAGATTGAAGTTTAGAGTGTCAGTGATGTGGACTGTCTTCCTCTTGTGTGTTCTTTGACATGTTCACTTCCTTGTAATATATAGAAATTGGTGGGATTCAGTCCGTCCATGTGTAGTGTATTCAGTAAAAATGAAATGTACTAAAGTGATGTGATGTGCATCTGTGTGTGCTCCCTGCCCTCCTCAAAAGAAGATTAACAGGTAATGGGTCCAGGATCACCGGTCTACAGCGACAGGGAGTGAAGGTGATATCTCAATGAAAACAAGCTGTAGAAATGTTCGAACTGCTCAGAAACTATGAGTACTGAAAACTTTTCCCTTTTGTGGATAGCGAAGAGGATTTGTAAGCAAAATTACGAAATCAGTGTGAAAGTGATAGGCATGACTGAATTCCTTGAAAATAAGCAGAAAATTATGAATGGAAAGTCTTTCTTTACTGCATGATATATTTAAAACCCTAACATGGTGGACAAGCATAACATTGAACTGTTGAATGCAGATAATTACCATCACTGGTCACAAAGAATTACAGGGATCCTCATAAGCAAACAGTGTTGGTGTGTTGTTGATCCTGGCATGGGCAATACACCCACAGTGTCTGAATGGAAAACAAATGAAAGGGCAATGGGTATTATACTAACAACAGTAGATGATAATTCACTTGACTATATACAAGACTGCAAAACAGCAAAAGAGATATGAAATGCGCTGAAAGATTCCCACACACATTTTCATTTGGGATGGAATGCTTGCGTTAAAGGAATACGTGAACATCAAAAAGAAAGCAGATGAACTGATGTTGGATTACCTTACAAGACGCGATGCACTTCTGTTCAAAGTTTGCTGTTCTGGCATTGAATTATCAGACAAGCAAGCAGCTGTCCATACCTTGATGGGTCTACCGTAGAGTACAAGACTTTTACAAGAAGTATGCGATGTGATGAGTCAGATTTCTCACTTAAGAAGTTCAAAAGCCATCTTTTAGAAGAAGAAAGATGACTTACAAACATGAAATGTGAAACTGAAGCGAGAGCATTAAAAGTTTCTGCATTCAGAAGAGGACAACCACAACTAATGAACTGTTGTGGGAGTATTCAAAGGGGATGAGGCCGCGGAAATGACCAGTGTGGTAACAGTCACAGCAGTCAAGAGAAAACATATGACTGTGGTCCACGATGTTTTCGTTGTCAGGAGTACAGACACATTGGAAGAGACTGTCCACAATTTGGTGATAATGTTTCAAATGACAAAGAAGTAAACCAGAGAAAGGACATCTTCAAATTCTTTTATGTTAACCACCAGCAAAAGTGCATTACTGACAGTGAAACACAATAACATGAAACGTCATGCTACAAGGCAATTAAGTGCGACCTTGTTGGAGACTGTTGTGTATTCACATGTGATGTACACCACTTTCCATGAAAACAAAAGAAACGATGTGTGGATTCTGGACAGTGGAGCAATAGACCACATGACTTACCAATGGGATAAATTCATCACTTTCACCGAACGTGAAGAATCAGTAAAGGTAGCTGGTGGTGGATATTTGTTGAGTTCTGGCTTTAGCGTTGTGTGCATATACTTCTCAGAAGAATGTGGAGGATGAACTGTTGACTTGCACAACACTTTTACACCCCAGGCATCATGTGTAATTTGATATCAGTCCCTCAGGCTACTGATAAAGGAATGTTGGTATCATTAACAAAAAATGAAGCTTGAATAATGAAACAATGTGGGGAAATAATAATTGCAAAAGGACCAAGAAAAGGCAATCTGTATTACTTTTGTGAAGACAGCTCCAGTTCTTCAGTGAGTGGACGTGACCATTCTGCAAATCTTAGCACTAATCGGGAACTGGATTTGTGGTACCAAAGGCTAGGCCACATTCATGTCAAAAAGGCAAAGAAACAAGTCAAATGCATTGGAATTACTCTTGAACAAGCTGATGACCAGATAAATGAAATGTGTAGTGTGTGCATCAAAGGCAAGATGAAAGCTAAGCCTTTCCCTAAACTGACTGTAAACAGAACAAATGAACTACTATGTTTGATACACAGTGATGTAATGTGTGTGTCTGGCTCACAGTCACTTGGTGGAGCAAAATATATTGTCACATTTATTGATGATTACTCGAGATATGCAGTGATATATTTACTAAAAGCCAAAAGTGAAGCGTTTCAATCATTTAAAGTATATAAAGCTTATGCAGAAAATTGTCAATAGAAAAGAATGCAAACCTTACGTTCAGGCAATGGAGGCAAATATTTGAGTAAAGAATTCAAAACATACTTGTTAAAAGAAGGTATTCAGAGGCAGTTGGCTGACCCTGGCACACCTCAACAAAACGGTGTGGTAGAACAGTTCAACCAAACTCTTTAACTTATTTTTCAATGTATGTTGTTAGAGAGTGGATTGCCACAAAATTTCTGAGATGAAGGAATAGATACAGCACATTACTTGCAAAATAGATGTCCAACAACAGCAAATGATGGAGAAAGTCCCTACAAACATTGGCATGGATGGGAACCAAAAATTGATCATCTGCGATTATTCAGACATTGTGATTCAACAAAAATGAAAAACCAGCATGGCAAATTTGAACCGAAAGGACAGCCTCATGTAATCATTGGATACTCAGAAACCACGAAGGCCTACAGACTGTGGCATCCAGAGACAGGAAATATAACTATTGCCAGATATGTGATATTTGATGAAATACTCTTTCCTGCAAAACTGAGCAACAAAAGTGTCGCAAAGGTGATTGACCTGAAGACCACTAACATCACAGGTGATGAAGAGGCATTACAGAATGTGGATATTATGGAAACAGAAGAGGTGCCTGAAATTGAGTGAAGTGAAACTATGGAACCATGCATGCCTTCCAAAAACACTGACATTGAGAAGGAGAGTGCTGACAAGGATGAGAGTGCTGAAAGCATTTACCCCACAACAGAGGATAATAAGTGTCAACTTCAAGAATCTGAAATAAATTATAACTACAGAACATGTTCTGGATGACGAGTCAGTCCACCATAGACTATGAGACAAAAGAAAAGAAGAAGGTATATGCAATAGAGAATGAGAGTACACCAAGAGAAAATGATCCACGAAGTGTACAGTAAGCCATATCAACTAAAGATAGAAACAAATGGCAAGAACTGATGTTAGAAGAAATGGAAAATCTACTGCAAAACTGAACCTGAACATTTCTACCACGTACCAACAACACAAAAACAATGTGAACAAAATGTGTCTTCAAACGGAAATATGATGAAAATGGAAGAATTGCTAGGCACAGAGCATGAGTGTTAGCTTTAGGAAATGAGCAAAGACCAGGCATAGATTTTGACAAAAGTTACAGTCCAGTAGTAAAAATGAAAAGTATGTGACTTCTGATGGGAACGGCAGTTGAACAATACTGGAACGTTCACCATTTAGATGTTGTTGCGGCATTTTTGATGGCTGACATGAGACAGGAGGTCCTACCTATGGGTTTCATTGATGCCACTGACAAACTAAGAAGAAAATTCAGTTGCATACGAGATCAATGGTGAGTGGATCTGCAAACTAGAAACGTGCATCTACGGGTTGCATCAATCAGGCAGGAGATGGAACAAAACACTCTATGAGTTCCTGCACAAGCAATGGATGCTGCAATCAGTAGCTGATCCATCTGTTTACTATGCTATACAACATGAACTCACAGTAACTGCATATGCAGATGATATAATGTTGTACGGAGACAAAACTGACATATGAAAGATATCTTAAGCGCTGAATTTGAAGTAAGGGATCTCAGAGTTGCACAGCATGTACAATCAATATGAATTATGAGGGAAGATGGCACCCTGGTTTTAGACCAGTCAGCATATGCTAAAGAAATATTAAAGAAGTTTCAAATGGAAAACTGCATACCTGTGCAAACTCCACTCATCATCAATTTAAAGCTGCAAAATTCAACAAATGAAGACATACCCACCGAACATGAGGCAACAAGTTACAGGATTGCAGTTGGAAGCCTCCTTTACTTGGCAACAGGTACAAGGCCAGATTTAGCATACCCAGAGACATACTTGAGCCAGTTCAGCAACAATCCAAGTGAGGAACACGGGCGTACTGTCAGGCATACACTACGCTATTTATGTGGTACAATGAATGATGCACTTGTTTTCTGTAAGACTAGTGAGAAAATTGTGATGTATACTGATTCAGATTGGGGAGCTGATCCAAGCCACCATAAATCCTATAGTGGATATTTGACAGTATTTGGGGGTGCAGCTGTTAGTTGGAGCAGCAGGAAACAGTGACATGTGGCACTAAGCACTGTTGAAGCAGAGTTTGTTTCACTGAGTGAAAATGTAAGAGAAGCAAAGTTGATGAAGAGTCTTCTCGGTGAAATTGGTGAAGATTGTTTTCTGCACCACCCCATGAAGATTTTCATTGACAATCAAGGTGCGAAGAAACTCACTGAAAATCGTGAGGCTTCTGAAAGGACTAGACATATGGTTGTGAAGATCTTCTTTGTGCAAGAGGAGGTGGAAGCCAACAACATAAGTTTGGAATACATTGGAAGTGAGAAGAATGTTTCTGATTGTGTGACAAAGGCAGTCAACAATGTGAAGCTGAAAACCCATCGGCAGTTAATTGGGGTCATGGAACAGGGGGGAGGGGTGTCACTGATGTGGATTGTCTTCCTCTTGTGTGTTTTTTGACATATTTACTTCCTTGTAATGTATTGAAATTGGTGAGATTCAGTCCATACATGTGTAGTGTATTCAGTAAAAATAAAATGTGCTCAAGTGATGTGATGTGCATCTGTGTGTGCTCCCTGCCCTCCTCAAAAGAAGATTAACATAGAGGAGAAATTTCTGAACCATTCCTCATAAAAACAGGCTTAAGACAAGATGACTGTCTATCACTATTATTGTTCAGCTGCACACTGAAATACATAGCATGAGAACAGTACAAGGATAATGCAAATACCATAACAACTGGAAGTGCAAAAAATGATATAGGTTTAAACTGCTTGGGACTTGTTGATGACCTTGCCGTCCTAGCAACAACCTTTAAGAAACCAGACAATAGGTTAAATCGCTACAAGAAATAGCATAGAAAGTTGGCCTTAGAATATCATTTGAAAAGACATAGATTATGTTACTGACCCACCACTTGCAAATAAAATTACCTTAGAAGAATAGGAAATCAAAATTGTTAACAAATTTAAATATTCAGCGAAAATCATATCATAAAATGTAAATGAGAAACCAAAATGGTGAAAGAGAATAAAAAATACTGAACAAAGGAAATTACATTACCAAAGATGCATACAACAAAGAAGTCTAAAAATTAAACATGCATCAGTTACAAGTGACTGATGCAGAAACTATTTTATATGTATTTATCTACAGTCACAGCCCTCATAATGTTGTCCCATACAGATGAAACATTAAAAAAAGCATATCAGTAGCTGCAAAATTAAAACATTATAAAACAGCTACACAAACAGCAATTACATATGCACTAAACTATTTCAAGACAACTAATACAGCAGAAATTGACAAAATACTAAAGACAGAAAGATAAATTATGAGGACATGCATAAATCAACAATATCAAGTAAATGTGCATTGGAAAATAGCTCCAAATGAAACAGTACAGAAGAAAATAGAATAACTAATGAGCACAATCATGAAGAAACATATCTCATTTTTTGGACCTCTGATGAGAACAACAGAAGACGTATTCATACGGTAAGACAATAATAAAAAAAATTGAAGAACAGTAAGAGCAACATTAAATGAATCACAGAAATTAAGCAAGACATAGGGAAACAACAAATTACAGTAGATGACCTCAAGAACAAAACAGAGAAAAGATATAGAAGCCTGCCTACAAATGGAGATCAATAAAAGTACTACAAGAGGAGTGGATTCAGATGAAGAGAGAAAGAAAATGTCTGAAAGAATGAAACAGTATTGAGCAGATAGAAGAGAAAAACAGCCTTCCTGTAATAATAAATTACAATACTCCTTGTATTATCTTACTGAATTATTATTGAACTGAATTGTATTACAACAACAACAACTTGCATAACCCATTGCATAACTGATATAGAGTAGTCCAATGAAACCCATGTAATAAATATCAATAACAACAGAATAGACTGACACTTTTACTGACTATATTGTTATTTTTGTATTACCTGTTCCCAAAATTAGAAACATTTTTCTTTTATTAGATTGCTCCTGAGCCCCCTCACCCAAAGTCTGGATGACCATCTTTACACTATGTTAGAGAAATCAAGACAATTTATAAATCACAAGCAATATCTTATGACAGGAAACAAAGAAGTAATGAGTAATTTGATTACATTTTTGGAAACATTATAAAGGAATGAAGGCTGAATGCAAATTATTGTGGTCTTTAGAATTCTTAAGGATTAGCTACTCATTTGAAGAAGAAAGAAAGGTTATGGTTTATCACCTTGACAAGAATGAGGTAATCATAGAAAACATCAGGCTCAGACTGCAAAAAGCCATTTCAGACAACACCAGGCTCAGAAATACAACATCAAATACAACTGTGGAAAATCTAGATTTTATTAGATTGGAGTGATGAATATCTGAAATTCACTACTCTCATATTTCAATCCAGTCTCACAACCACTTGCTCATTGCTTTTCATTTGGGGCACAGCTTCTGAATTCCATCTGTAATGTATATGAAGAACTTTATAAAGATGTTGAACATGACTATATCCTAGAGAGGGTCATGATACAAGGCTATCTCAAAAAGTAAGCACCATACAATTACAAAAAAATCAGTTACCAACAATAATACAATGATGAATGCTCTGAAATCGCAATCAATGCATCAGGTGTGTCACAAACATATCATCATCAAACTGCTATTCTGTGGCTTTGTATGAGGTCAAGTTATGACAAGTTTGTAATAAAAGTTCCTTTCCAGTTATGAAGTCTGATCACTGGCTAAAGTGTTCACATTTTTGTTGTAATGCGGCACTTGCACACTATTTCTTCCACCATGTTACCATACTGCTCAATATAGTCATACAGGTTTTAAATAAGAAAAACAGTAATCATGTCTAAGAGTAAAATGAAACTGAGGTCACTTTCATGATAACATGGTAAGAATTACTCATAGGATCTTTGGTGAATATTGATACTTAAATATCCATCAACACTACATATAGTTAAACATTGAAATACCCATTTATAATGTTACAAGAAACTATTAATGAGTACAATGTATGTATGAAAAAATATCTTTTCTATGTGAAGCCAATATACAGGTTCTTTTGTCTGTATTAAGTGAAATTAAAAGCAAAGTAGAAAATTTCAGCTAAATTCTTCTCCTTAAGCAATGGTGGATGGAATAGGTGGAGAGTTGATCACAGTTATGAATCATCAGTGCATCTGATATAGCTTGAAATTGAACAGATAATAGGGATGTCTTTGAAATATTTGATAGTCACTATGAGGCAGAGTCTTTATGTTTTAAATGATATGGATCATGATACTGGCAAAAGGAATTATCACACCAGTACTCTCCTGTTTTGCTCCTGGATTCTATATTGATACTGAATGTTTTCCTCTATGATTATTTGTTATTACAACACACAAGAATCATATTCTGGAGAAGTGCAGTTCAGATCCCTCTCTGGTTGTATTTATAATCGTTTGTCTTCTTTAAAGCACTTCAGATGGCTTTCAGAAATGTTCCTTTAACTAGGCCTTGAAAAACTTCAATATTCATGTTGTTTAGGTGAGCAAGTCTCTGTTTTAATGACATGAATCTGAAAGAACTACTAAAATCCAATCTTCCTTTGTTTTCTTAGTTATTATGCATAACATACAAGATTCATTTGCACAGTGGCTTTAAATTTTCATTTCATTTTTAATTTTCTTTGATTTTCCTCTTGTGTTTTTCAGCCTGAGTTTTGTAAAGGGTAGTATGATAATTACTCTCTACCTTCTCTCTTCCCTGGTTGCATTAAAAATGTTAATATGGTGTTATTTAACTCCTGGTTTGATCGGGTAAGGTTCAGAAATAGTCTTGCCCTATAACAGTCATAGTGGTCCAGTAGTAGTAGGACCAAAAAGCTGGTTGTAACCAAAAGTAAACAGCAATGAAATACTAAATTTTGATTTTAATATATACTACAAAGGTTGGTTGCACACCAAGTGTCAGTGTATTTATTGACATAAAGAATTCATCATATCTAGTGACATTATAACAAATTCTGATGCTATGTAATTGGGAAGGAGATAAACATCAAATGTGTGTCAAACTAAGTAACTAGATGCTTTTGCATATCACCTACCACAGGAAACCTTGAGGCAGAGAGTTTTGAATAAAAGTTGTAGAATGCAGCTTGTAAATTTCCTGACAGTGTTACAGTAACAGGAGGAGATTTTGACTTACCAGATACAGACTGGGAAACTCACATGATACAAACAGGTTGACAGACAGGAATTCATGTGATATGGGAAAAAATGTCTTATCCAAAAATTACTCTGAGCAGTTAGTTAAATAACTGACCTCTGATAATAACATTTACCATTGGGAAGCTAACTTTTTGGCTCATGTAACACAGAAGAGGAACTCAGTGATCATTAGGTTTTCATTCCACAAATAGCAAGTGTTAAAAGAATATAAAGGAAGGCGGAAAATATTTATGTTTGGCAGGTGTGACAACAAACAGATTCATTATTACCATAGCAGAGAGCATGAAACATTAATCTCTGCTGTACGGAGTGGCCGGGCAGTTTGAGGTGCCATGTCACAGATTGCACGGCACCTCCTGCCGGAGGTTGAAGTCCTCCCTCAAGCATGGGTATATGTGTTGTTCTTAGCATAAGTTAGTTTAAGTAGTGTGTAAGTCTAGGGACTGATGACCTCAGCAGTTTGGCCCCTTGGGAATTCACACACATTTGAACATTTTTCACACTCATATCTGAGGCCAAAAATGTGGAATATCAATGGATAATATTCAAGAATATTGTGCAATATGCATTGGAAAAGTGTGCGTGATGGGTACCATAATTCTTGTTTTCTGACATGCATTTCATACAGTTTGGGATTATCACCTAATGAAAATAAATTGGACAAACTTAGAAAATGGCTTTAAGCATCCTTCATGACCACTACATTATTCTTGAAAGGGATAAATGTTTGGATTTCAAATCAATTTCAGCACATACATCAAAAGACAATTAAAGGACCATTACTGTCCATGATACTTGGAAATAGCCAAGGGAATAAAGTTATAAGGTTTCATCAAGCTGTTTGCAAATGATGCTGTTGCATATAAGGAAGCCACAACATATAAAAATCTCAGTGAATTGCACAATGACATACAGAGGATTGACACTTGATGCATGGATTGACAATTACTGCACAAGATAAACAAAGAGGCAATATCAACAAACAGACTCTAGGAAGACTCATTATGTGACTATATGATTGCCAACCAATTATTGGAAACAGTTCACCCATTAAATATTTAGGGGGTTGCATATGGACCACTTTAAAATTGAATAACCACTTATTACAGTAAAATCAGATATCAGCTTAAGATTCAGTGCAAGAAACCTAAGGCAATGTAATTCACTCATGATGGAGGTAGTTTACAGCACCAGATTCTTTGGTATTGCCAGTCAGTCACTCTCAGCAAGTAGAACTAATAGATAAGTCACAGATGATTCAAAAAGTGAACATATTTTGTCACTGATTCATTCAGTAAGTGTAAGCATGTCATGGAAATACTCTTCCAAATCCAGAAGCAGAATCTACAATACAATTGTAGTTCATCATGAAATCAATTGCTGTTACAGTTCCAAAACCATGCACTCCACAAAGAGTCATGAAAAATGTTTCTTTCTCACACATTTGTCTTATGAAATCAAAAAATCTAAATTTCTTCCCATGCATTTGCAAATGGAACAGAAAAGGGGGAAATGTTAGTGATTCATGCAGTACCAATGCTTCTGGAGGGCAAATAGGAGTGAGACTGTTGAAAACTGTGTGGACGATAGAAACAGACACATAGTAAGAGAAGGAATCCATAAAGAATTGTGAGCTGAGTAAACCAAGTCTAAAAATAAAACTACAGTGAGATGAAAAAAATAATGTAGGGTGTAGAAGATATCAGGAAATAGGTAGGACATATCTGAATATCAGAGACTAAAAACAGTGATATGTGGAGCTGTCTGTAAATGGTCTTTGCCCAACAGTTGATGGCAAATGGCTGATGATGATGACAGACATCTCAAATAAAATGAAGTGTCCGAGAGACATTATTGAACTGTTATTACTAACCTACTAAGATTTGGAGCATACATTTCTTTGAACTAAAATGCTATTTTGATTTAATGTCTTATACTGGGCATAACATAATGAATGGCATAAATGAATACAGTTGAATGTACACAATACTAGAAGCAAAAAAGTCTCAGTAAAAATGGGCTCCAAAATGTATATCTTAAGAGTTATGAGCCATTCTTCATCTCCAATACCGTGAAACAAATCTCTTCTATAGCAAGCTCTCTGCTTTCCATATTTTGGGAGGAAGTAATATGGACCAAAACAAGAAAAACATGTACAGTAAACACGGGCTCTAAAGTGCATACGCTAAGAGCTGTGAGCACTTGTTCATCTGCGATACTGTGGAACACACTTCTTCTATTGAGTAAGTGCACATAGCATTTAAGGTACACACTTTAAAGCCAATATTCTTACCAGACAGTTTATTCTTGTTTAGGTCCATACTATATCCTCCCAAAATATGAAAAGTAGAGAGCTTGCAGAAGAAGAAATTTGTTTCATAGTATTGAGGATTAAGTGCTCGTAGTTCTTATGGTATACATTTTAGAGCACACTTTTCCAAGTTTGTTTAGCCAGAACACTGAGGATTATAAAATATACTTTTTCAAAATGTACCCAGTAATTCAAGGTTAGGCCTATACTGCAGCAGATGTATGACCTGTAAAGCATTTTACTATATTCATTCTGTTTATGTATAGTGCAAAAATTACTACACAAACAGAGCCTGTCACTGTTATAAGAATTACTGACACACTTATCCACAATGCAGTAACCACTGCATGGCTTACTGAACAGAGTGTATTGGGTGTGTTAAGCCTGTAAACACATTAATTAGTAAATTCTGTGAAGCGCAAACATGCAAATTGTTAATATTGCATGACCTACTGGTTATAGAGATTTCATGTACACTTCAATCTGAAGAGAAAATCTAAAAGTTAGTATATTTTCTCAGTTCTTGTATTTATGTCATGTGCTTATAGTAAGTATTAGTAACAGACATACTGACATGATAGTGAGAAAAATTTCTTCATACCGAAATGTGATAAAAACAATTTTACATTAGGCATCCATTAAAAGTTTAGTTGTAGGATGAGAACAAACCTCCAACTAGAAAATCAAATTTATATTAGCATTACAAAAGAGTACATTTTAATCCCAAGATGAAGAGTTCAAAGTAAATATGAGAATGGCATGTGAATTAAACCTCCCTGGCAATTACTGCTGATTAAAAGCTCTCAAGGTTGCAACCAGCAGAGTACTGTTGAAAAACTTTGACTTCAGGATGAATGACATACTCATCATTTTATGATGAAGACTTCACCAGATGAGTATGGTGCTCATAGAAATATCACAGTCTTCAACACTACCATGTTATTGGCAATTTTCATTAGATTTAAGAATGACATTTCAAATGAGACCAGAAACTATTTTTTTCAAGTGCCTTGTGAAATTCAAATACCCTAAAGAAGGGTGTGTAAATCTCTGGATTAACAGATAATTGAGATCTGACTGAATGTTCCTAATGAATAAGATAATAATCATCATGAAATATATTATTTGAATTTTATTATAAATTAAAAATAACATAGGATGAGAGTGTCACTATAAGAAATTAAATTTTGTATGAGAAAGTGACATTTCGCAGTTGTGGAGCACTGATGTATAACTATCAAATTTGGTATAAAAGAAAAGTGCACAAAGTCTTGGGGTATTAGTACAATAGGTAAATGTTTTTTGTGCACACTCAGATGAAATATTTTAGATTTAAACTGTATACATTGCAGTCCCTGTCATGGGATATTATTATTATGTGATGTTGGCTAATGCCTCAGGTTTAAGAGCATTCTTATAAAATCTTCTTCCAGGAATAGGAAGAGATTTCACCATATTTACATGTCAAACTACATACATGCCTGAATATGGATGTATCAAACAAGGGATTAGATATGCCACAAAAAAGAAAGAGAAATCATTAAATGGTCACTACAATCATAAGACGTGACTTTGTATGATTATTCACTATGTGGTAACCCAAACAATCTGATATATGTATCACTTTCACCATGTGCTGCACCAGAGCCCAAGGATGAAACTTTGAAAGCAACATCTGGCTTCAGTCTTAATACTAAAAGAATTCTCTTAACATGCAGGCAGCTACTCTCAAGTTTTGGTTCCAGTGTTTCCCTTCACAATGCTGTACAGCTGCAATCTGTAATGGTCACACAATAAATCATTTAAACAGTTTCCTGAATTTATGTACACCTTTATAATATGAGAATGAATGGATTCCCTTTAATTCTGAAAGGGGCATGTATATTATGGAACTCAGAAACAGGTGATACATTACACTGAAATTCTAGTTCAGTCTTTTTATAGTTTCTCAGAGGTAGGAATTTCATCTTGCTGAGTGCATGTCTGTTGTGTATTTAAAAGAAGCAGCTAGATATTTAAAAAAGTAACATCAAACTATAATTGACCAATGAATCCAGTGAATGTCTGAAACTGGCTGTTTCAAATATGCTACACTAGTGGCTACATGCTTTGGAAAAATCTAAATAAAACAGCTAAACAATATGTGAATGCCATATTTTAAAAAGAAAAACAGTTCCTTTAAGGAATAAATACAGAATTTTGTCATCCATGAACAAGTGTTAAATGAACCTGAAAATATCATCACTGTAAAATGTATCCAGAACATCAGTGTGATGAGTATCTGATACTCTCTTTAGTTGAATATGGTATCAAAATTCTTTAACAAGAGAAGAAACTAACAGGAATAGAGGAAGTATTGCAACAACCTGTATGTGAATGTTGCCCTATTGTGTTATAATTCTGTTTGTTGACATAAGCTAGCAGGCAGACACATCATAGACAACTGGAGTGTTAAAAATTATCCAGTAGCACAATATAAATCTGTGTTTATTAGTGATAGCTGTCAGTTGATTGAGCAGGGTGGCTACACTAGCTAGCAAATCTCAGGAAAATTTACGGTACAGTTTAGCTTAAAAATTCACCAAAAATACCCTCTGAGCAACAGGATGTATCATTTGTTGTCTTTTGTATGATAGGCTAAAATATTTCCTGTTTATTAAATGTTTTGTCATTATATGTGTTGCAAAGAAGCACCTGTTTTAAGAAAATAATGAAACTTAAATATTTTATAGCATCTCGTCTCACTATTCTTTTTTGCATTCTAGCACCCCCAAAAGACATGACTCCTATTTCTTATTTCTCATGACATTAATTGATTTTAGTCTGTTGTAATACTTAAAGGCTTTTCAAGATTATAAATTACATTTTTGAAACTACCTATTTTCATCAATTACATCTTAAATCAAACTCCTTATAAAATTCTAATTTAATATCATTTTATGTTTTCATGAAACAAATGTATAAGAATCATTTAAGATTTAGTTCTTATTCTCTATCTAGGATTACATTTTAGTTATTAAAGTAAGAAATGCAAAAATATTCAGTTTGTACTTTTAGGGAGTCAATGCATATTTTGTAATACATGATAAATCTTAGGTGATATGCCAGATATGATATAATCATCCACAGTGACATGTGCCTCTAAGTACTTTTTATCACTGGAAGAACACATTAATTGAATTTATCTCACAAACCAGTCATATCTCAGTAAGGGAATCTAAATGGCTGTGAGCCACATTCAAAAGTGTTACATCACATTCATGATAACTTTATCAAGTAAAAAGATACAGGTAATTCAGCCATGCTGGCTAAGAATAATTTGGATGAGTTGTGAGGTGAAGGCTGGAGTGTCATCAAGAATTAGCATTTTCCAGAATTCATTCCATTCACATCTTGAGTCAAATGTTGCTGAAACAGAAGTATGAAACATACAAAAAATTGATATAACACAAAGTAATATTTTTATACATTACTGCATCAGACACAATTATGAACAGTGACCTCAGTGCAGTGTATAATAAAATTCATTGTTTCTCTCCCTTCTGAAGAAACTACATAATTAATGTGAGTAACAAGAATGAGAGAGTGAGGGAGTGAAAAGAAAACACGGTGGAAGATTGATTGGAACAGAGACAGAAAAGCTGCAAGACAATAGAACAGGTTATATCCTCACATAAGGCCATGAGAGAGAAGGGAAAAGTATGAAAACTTTCACATGTTGTGGTAGGAAAGTAGTTTGGGAAGATCTGTAGACAAACCATGGAAAACACATGAAGAAGAGGAAGGCAATGAAGAGGAAGAGGAGAGACAATAAGGAGGAGAGAGAAAAGAAAAGGAAAACTAAGGAACACACAATGTTTAGAAATAGTAAAATGTTTTGTGGAAGAGACTGATTGAAGTAAATAGTAAAATGTAAAAACAACAACAAAAATGGGAAATATAAAACAGGTGCAAGAAGAAGATGAGATGTTTACATAATTAACCTATAATTAAAAGTACTTATTATGTACTTTGTTTCACTTGCATTGACTTTTTTAAACAGCTCACCATATGCCTTAAGAGAACATCAATAAAGAAATTAAATATATAAATAAGGGGCGATATTGGAAAATAACAAGGAGACCTTGGATCATTTGAAGCATCAGAGTCTCTACAGAAATGACAATGGATGCTATAATTTAAATAATATCATTCTCCCCTTTTGTCTGAAATAAACTATATCAAAAGAAAAACAATCACTCTGGAAACCTATAAAATTATGATGACTTGTCAGAAATTACCTTCAGGAGGCAGAAAATAGTTCTGTCAGGCACATATAAAGGTACATGACAGTACCCTACCTTTTGGGACTATTAAGTCCTTCAGTATGGAAGAGAGCAAGATAAGAGGATAAGTTGGAGAAGGTTAAAAGGAAAGGGCAAGTCACTCATACCCCAAGTAATTCACATTAAAAATCTAATGTCAACTCTATGAGGTGAAATTAAAAATGGAATTTCTCTGTGCATGAAACAAATAGTTAAATAGGAATTTTTTTTATTTTTCCTTTCTCCCTATTTTTTTCATCAGACTTTATTAAGGGTTGTGGAATCTAAATGAAGTTGATATGGCTGTGTATGGTAATACTTACGTATAGTGCACAGAGAACCTATAGGAGTTAGAGATTAAATAAACTACACATTGATCTTGTCAAAAGCAGGGAAATGATTTCTTCTTTTCCTTTTTATCCACCCTGGGCCATCACCTCAGTATCCTGTCCTCCAGGTTCTCTGTGAACTCAGTGATTATATAATCTGTTGCAAAGTAATGTTATGGTCTGTTGTTCTTGGCTGTTCTTTGCTGTGCATGAGTGGTTCTCACTAAATCATCCCCAAGTCAAACAGTTTAGTACTCCCCTGTTGTGAATTGTTCTCATTGTACTATCAGTGATCAACATAGCCATCAAATATAGTTTTAAAAATCATACTTATCATTCAAGCATAATGGTAGCAATCAGTGAGATTAAGAAACAAAAGTTCCATCTATATGAATGCATTGTCAGATCTACTTCACCACTTGTACATGCTTGCATCCAATTTTTCTGACTTTAACCAAGAGAAGAAGCAATAAATGAGAATGGAAATTTTGAGTTTATGAACACCATTGCTTGGGTTAGTAGAAATAGGCTCCTTTCAACATAAAAAGAGGCACACCTCACCAGTTTTCTGCTATAAAAAATACACAAAAGGTTATAAATTTCTGGGTGTCTAGTGTCTAAGTTGATATGAACTTTAATTGGAAAAAATAGTATTATCACATTCACGTTACAAAAGAAACTCCTGTAAAACTTGTTAAGAAAATGTAAAGGCCACTCATGCATCCATATGTTGGCCCATGCCTGAATTGTACATAAATTTTCAGTCAGTTCCTAGTGGTAGATCTGTTAGAACTTCTGGGAAAATTCTAGTCATATGTTAAGTGCCTGAAACTGTAACAAACTTTTTATGAAACACTTTACCCAGTCATACCTGTTTTACAGTAGAAAAACTGAAATGAAATAACTAAATAACAGTGATAAGACCGATGTTGAGTTCAATCTAAGGGATAAAATAATGTGTAATAATGTCTGTCTGAAGAACATATTGACAAGATGTTTTTATTTTGTAGGATGCCCAGTGCTCCAGTGCAATGAACTCTCCAAGACCAAGAACATTCCAATGACACCATTGAAAAATATGCAAGCTTATTTGTAGTCAGTGCAAATGTGCAGTGCCAAGAACATTCCAATGACACCATTGAAAAATATGCAAGCTTATTTGTAGTCAGTGCAAATGTGCAGTGCCTTAGGATGAAACTTAATACATTATCATTCTTTGTCAACAAAGTAAGACCCAGTGTATTATGCATATGTGAACACTTACTAGCCCAACCAGAAACAAGACACTACAGATGCATTATATGTTTGGGAATGACAAATGCATAGTGTAGAGAAACTGCTATCCATAGTGGCATGTCTGTGTATCCAAACAGTAAACTCAGTGCTAATAAAATTGACTTAAGCAGCTTGTTCTGTATAGACTCGGACCTATAATTGGCTGCATTGAGGCTGCTACATGCCAGCTTTATTGTTGTTTCTGCGTATCTTTTCCCAGATGCCAATTTTGAAAATTCTGTCAAAGAACTGAAAAGCTGTCTGTGTCATCTAGTGCACTTAGGAACAAAATTTGCCTTATATGGAGACTTCAGTATTCATATCAGGAAATATGTTGATAAAGAGAGAGCTTTTATGAAGTTAATAAACAGTTATGAACTATTTGCAGTGAATCATCTACAAATAAGAGAAATTCTTTGCCTTGACACAACCGTCACAAATCTAAATAGTTGTGACTATGAAGTAAGTGTAGTTGACCCTAAGTTTGCATGTCATAGTGCAGTGATCATGAATTTATGAACTAACTTTGTGAATACACAAAAAAATTCCAAGCTGGCATTCAAATTAAGTGTTGACAGATAAGGTTATTACAAAGAAAAGTTTATATACTTTTAAAAATATAGCTTCTTCTATAGATTGGCGCCAAGTATTTGAACAACTGGCACCAAATAATGCATTTAGTTCTATGTTCCATACCCTTAAAGTTAATTTTGATGAAAATTTTCCACTAAAACCCAACAAATGTCCAATTTCCAAGTCAAAATACATAGAGAAAACTGTCATAGTAAAAAGGTTGTATATCAAACAATGGAAACTCCAGGTTGGAATATCATTAATATAAGGAGAAAGATAGATTGCTACTTTCTGTAAAGATGTCATGTTAAGTTGAAGACAGGTACAACTAAAAGACATTTACTTATTAGCTTTTGGTCACAGCCTTCGTCAGAAAAAGGAATGAATATGCATGTGTACCCCTTTCTGACGAAGGCTGTGACCGAAAGTTAATGTGTGAGTGTCTTTCAGTTGTGTCTGTCTGCAACTTAAGAGGGGATATACCCCTAGACTAACTAAAGTACAATGCACTGTGTAGTGTTACAGAGCATGTATCAAGTATTTCAATACTGAATCATATATGGGGTCATATCCTCACTAAAAGAGTGCATGTTCAGTTGTCAGCAAATAACAATCTTATATTGCTTGTCCATCAGCTGTTGGCCCTGCTGATTGTGTTGCCAAGTCTACACTGGACTAATGGCCAAGCTGTCTGCCTACCTATTTCTGCAGCTAGTCTGCAACACCATGCCATACTGTTTGCTGCCACCCATTTGAGTGGCCTACAGTGTCCAGCATGATGCCACCCTCACGTGGACAGCATCACCTCATTGCCATCTGTGGTTGTGTGGCTAACCTATTTCACTTGTCAGGCCTGTACAGTCTTGACAACAATTTGCAGCTGTGTTCCATCTGCTGCCCATTCAACAGAACACCCCATTTGTGCTTACTCAGCCCAAGGCTCTGGCTTCAATGCAGGGGGCCACACCCTCCTCAACAATGTCTACACCCCTAACATACACGTTGCTGCTGACACCCAACATATGTTGCACTGGACTGTGCCGTGTCTCATTGCCTCACCAGATTGTAAGTTCTGTAACTGCTTTGTGTTTCTGCCAGTAAGCCACTACTGAGAGACACTGACAACATGCCACATTTTTATTTAAGAATTTTTTGTCATTGTTTTGACTGTAATTTTTAGAGATAGTTAACGTGTGGGCTGCAAATAAACAGAGTAAAATTAGGAATTTTGCTATTTCACCCATTCAGTAGGGCTATTGGGTTGTATATGCTTTATAAAGAGACTTAAATAATAGAACACTTTATTTTATAAGATTTGTGGTTAAGACAGCACATTTATATTGTATTTTGGAGACTTTTACTACACTGGCCATTTTGTTATCTATAAGTAATACGAGGAATAAGGGGCAAGATACTGTCTGTGAACTGCATCATTTGTAGGTTAAAGAATAAATATATGTCTGTTAAATGTTATTTTTTAAGTTGAGTGTTGAGTAGAGTGCTAAAATAATCTGAAGGACCTTGCAGCTTGCAAGATGTCAATTAGCATCCACAGAGTGTTCAAGCTGTTATAGCATTTTCTTCTGTCTCGTTTTTGTGTCACAACCCACACTATCTCTTTCATCTTTCCTGTTAGCACCATTTCTGTGGCCATTGATGAGCATAGATTGTCCTCCTTGAACAGACATAAGGTACCATCAGATGGGGTAAACTGGCCCACTTTTTTTATCTTTTTTGACACATTAATCTCTGATAAGTTGATAGATAGCTGGTAATTGTAACATAATATTTTCTTTAGTATCTATGTCTCATGGTAAACCAACAAACCACGTGTTGGCAAGGCTGATTCAGGTATACTGAAGACGTTTTGCAGGGAAGCCCTTTCACATCCTCAATAGGGTCTTGATCTCTCCCAATACGATTTCCATATTTTTGGAGCCCTGAAGAAAGACATTCATGGCTATTGTTTACTGTGGATGAAGAGGTGGATGCCTGGGCACAATCATAGTCCTGTAGACAAGGGCAAATATTTTTCTGGGAAGCTATTAAGTATCTTGTCACAGTGGGATATTTGTATTAACAGTTACACAGATTACTTGTAAAGCAACAAACAGTTTACTTATTTGATTCCATGTGTCTCATTTTCATTTGATGCCCCTTATACACACATCAAAAAAAGTTTTGCATCACCTCAGTTCCAAGAGTTCCAGAACTTGTACAGAAAATTGGAATAGAGATCAATGTAGACATCATTTCTGCCCTTTTCATTGCTCATGAAAACCACACATTGCATGTTGTACCACCATACAGTGAGACCTCCAGATGTGGTGGTCCAGATTGCTGTACACACTGGTATCTCTAATACCCAGCAGAATGTCCTCTTGCATTGATGCATGCCTGTATTTGTCATGGCATACTATCCACAAGTTCATCAAGGCAATGTTGGTCCAGATTGTCCCACTCAATGAAGATTTGGCATAGATCACTCAGAGTGGATGGTGGTTCACACTGTCCATAAACAGCTCTTTTCAATCTATCCCAGGTATGTTCAGTAGGGTTCATGTCTGGAGAACATGCTGCCCACACTAGTCAAGCAGTGTCATTATCCTGAATGAAGTCATTCACAAGATGTGTGTGATGGGGCCATGAATTGTCATCCTTGAAGATGAATGCCTTGCCAATATGCTGCTGATATGGTTGCACTATCGGTCAGAGGGTGGCCTCCATGTACTGTACAGCCATTGCAGCGCATCCCATGACCAGCAGCTGCGTAAATTGGCCCCACATAATGCCACCCCAAAACAGTAGGGAACCTCCACCTTGCTGCACTTGCTGGACAGTGTGTCTAAGACATTCAGCCTGACTGGGTTGCCTCCAAACACGTCTCTGACAATTGTCTGGCTGAATGCATATGCGACACTCATTGGTGAAGAGAAGGTGATGTCAGTCCAGAGCGGTCCATTCGGCATGTTGCTGGGCCCATCTGTACCATGCTGCATGGTGTTGTGGTTGCAAAGATGGACCTCGCTGTGGACATCAGGAGTGAAGTTGTGCATCATGGAGCCTATTGCACACAGTTTGAGTTGTCACACAACATCCTGTGGCTGCACGAAAAGCATTGTTCAACATGGTGGCATTGCTGACAGGGTTCCTCTGAGCCATAATCCATAGGTAGCGGTCATCCAATGCAGTAGTAGCCTATGGGCGACCTGAGCAGGGGATGTTATCGGCAGTTCCTGTCTCTCTGTATCTCCTCCATGTCCGAACAACATCGCTTTGGTTCATTCTGTGATGCCTGGACACTGCCCTTGTAGAGGGCCCTTCCTGACACAAAGTAACAATGCAGACACAATCAAACTGCACCACTGACCTTCTAGGCACGGTTGTACTACAGATAACACAAGCCATGTACCTCCTTCCTGGTGGAATGACTGGAACTGGTCAGCTGTTAGACCCTCTCCATCTAATAGGTGCTGCTCATTCATGATTGTTTACATCTTTGGGCGGGGTTAGTGACATCTCTGAACAGTCAAAGTGACTGTGTCTGTGATACAATATCCACAGTCAACATCTGTCTTCAGGAGTTCTGGGAGCTGGGGTGATGCAAAACTTTTTTTGATGTGTGTATTTAACATATTGTTGCTAAAGTTCAGTGAATCATTTATTTCCAAAAATTGTAGTAAATAACTAAAATTTAACAAGATAAAATGAGCAAGGAAAATCCTGATTTGTTTATTTTTATTAAATCAATCATTTCAAAAATATAACACAATTTAAAAGTTAACAGAATTGATTATACAAAGCTGTCCACTTAAGAAACAGAAGATAGGTTTCTTTTAGAGACTTTTTGGGTGGGCTTATTTTGTGCAACATCCTCTCAGTATTACATCTTCCTAGGATCAGTTATGGATATTAAACAGTGACTTCTTTTTTTCTCTTGATGATCTAAGGCTGCCTCTCCTACTAGATAAACTTAATTTTTGTTCATTGGCAAGCATCCAGGAAGGTTTTGCCTGTTTAGTGAGACAGTTCCACTTTTTAAACCTGGACATAAGGTTTTGGATCACAGTCTCTTTTAGGTAGTTTACCAGTTCATTTAGCAGCACAAGAAACAGCTGTCAGACTGAGAGAAAAAAATTCTCATCAAAACAGTATGAAATTTATATGTACTGTCAGGTAACAAAATAAATAAAATTGAGCCTAAAATTGTTGAGGCAAAAGTTACTGCAAAATATGGGATAATGTCACCTCATTGTGAAATATAGTCTTTATTTCTTATGAAAATCAAGAATTCAGAATTACTTGTTTTATGGTCCAATCTAAACAAATGAAGCATTAACAAAAACTTGAATTTGAATACCACTAATGTGCCTTGACTAACAGACTTGTCACATAACAAGTGCTGCTGCAGCAGCAGATTTGTGAGCTGAAAAATGGTGAAAAAGCAACATACCTACATCTACATCTACATCTACATTTCTACTTCACAAGCCACCCAACAGTGTGTGGCGGAGGGCACTTTACGTGCCACTGTCATTACCTCCCTTTCCTGTTCCAGTCGCGTATGGTTCGCGGGAAGAACGACTGTCTGAAAGCCTCCGTGCGCGCTCTAATCTCTCTAATTTTACATTCGTGATCTCCTCAGGACGTATAAGTAGGGGGAAGCAATATATTCGATACCTCATCCAGAAACGCACCCTCTCAAAACCTGGCGAGCAAGCTACACCGCGATGCAGAGCACCTCTCTTGCAGAGTCTGCCACTTGAGTTTGTTAAACATCTCCGTAACGCTATCATGGTTACCAAATAACCCTGTGACAAAACGCGCCGCTCTTCTTTGGATCTTCTCTATCTCCTCCGTCAACCCGATCTGGTATGGATCCCACACTGATGAGCAATACTCAAGTATAGGTCGAACGAGTGTTTTGTAAGCCACCTCCTTTGTTGATGGACTACATTTTCTAAGGACTCTCCCAATGAATCTCAAGCTGGTTCCCGCCTTACCAATTAATTTTATATGATCATTCCACTTCAAATTGTTCCGCACGCATACTCCCAGATATTTTACAGAAGTAACTGCTACCAGTGTTTGTTCCGCTATCATATAATCATACAATAAAGGATCCTTCTTTCTATGTATTCGCAATACATTACATTTGTCTATGTTAAGGGTCAGTTGCCACTCCCAGCACCAAGTGCCTATCTGCTGCAGATCTTCCTACATTTCGCTACAATTTTCTAATGCTGCAACTTCTCTGTATACTACAGCATCATCCGCGAAAAGCCGCATGGAACTTCCAACACTATCTACTAGGTCATTTATATATATTGTGAAAAGCAATGGTCCCATAACACTCCCCTGTGGCACACCAGAGGTTACTTTAATGTCTGTAGACGTCTCTCCATTGATAAGAACATGCTGTGTTCTGTTTGCTAAAAACTCTTCAATCCTGTCACACAGCTGGTCTGATATTCCGTAGGCTCTTACTTTGTTTATCAGGTGACAGTGCGGAACTGTATTGAACGCCTTCCGGAAGTCAAGGAAAATAGCTTCTACCTGGGAGCCTGTATCTAATATTTTCTGGGTCTCATGAACAAATAAAGCAAGTTGGGTCTCACACATCGCTGTTTCCGGAATCCATGTTGATTCCTACATAGTAGATTCTGGGTTTCCAAAAATGACATGATACTCAAGCAAAAAACATGTTCTAAAATTCTACAACAGATCGACGTCTGAGATATAGGTCTATAGTTTCGCACATCTGCTCGACAACCCTTCTTGAAGACTGGGACTACATGTGCTCTTTTCCAATCATTTGGAACCTTCCGTTCCTCTAGAGACTTGCGGTAGATGGCTGTTAGAAGGGGGGCAAGTTCTTTCACATACTCTGTGTAGAATCAAATTGGTATCCCGTCAGGTCCAGTGGACTTTCCTCTGTTAAGTGATTCCAGTTGCTTTTCTATTCCTTGGACACTTACTTCGATGTCAGCCATTTTTTTCGTTTGTACGAGGATTTAGAGAAGGAACTGCAGTGCGGTCTTCCTCTGTGAAACAGCTTTGGAAAATGGTGTTTAGTATTTCAGCTTTATGTGTGTCATCCTCTGTTTCAATGCCATCATCATCCCGGAGTGTCTGGATATGCTGTTTCGAGCCACTTACTGATTTAACGTAAGACCAGAACTTCCTAGGATTTTCTGTCAAGTCGGTACATAGAATTTTACTTTCGAATTCACTGAACGCTTCACGCGTAGCCCTCCTTACGCTAACTTTGACATCGTTTAGCTTCTGTTTGTCTGAGAGGTTTTGGCTGCGTTTAAACTTGGAGTGAAGCTCTCTTTGCTTTCGCAGTAGTTTCCTAACTTTGTTGTTGTAACACGGTGGGTTTTTCCCATCCCTCACGGTTTTACTCGGCACGTACCTGTCTAAAACGCATTTTACGATTGCCTTGAACTTTTTCCATAAACACTCAACATTGTCAGTGTCAGAACAGAAATTTTCATTTTGATCTGTTAGGTAGTCTGAAATTGCCTTCTATTACTCTTGCTAAACAGATAAACCTTCCTCCCTTTTTTTATATTCCTATTAACTTCCATATTCAGGGATGCTGCAACGGCCTTATGATCACTGATTCCCTGTTATGCACTTACAGAGTCGAAAAGTTTGGGTCTGTTTGTTATCAGTAGGTCAAAGATGTTATCTCCGCGAGTCGGTTCTCTGTTTAATTGCTCGAGGTAATTTTTGGATAGTGCACCCAGTATAATGTCACTCGATGCTCTGTCCCTACCATCTGTCCTTAACATCTAATGGTGCTATCTTTCATTTAAGGCAAGAAACATGGATATTCTTTGATATACTGTATATATGGAACTGTGTGGCAGAGAACCTTTTTTGCCCTCTGAGCCAATGTAACCTGCCATGAGCCGATATCACTCCAGTTGGTGGTAGCTTTTTAATAGCAGTATTTGTTTCCTGTCATCAGTTGTGACCACTTACGCTAGATGACTGATTTTTTATCATTGATTTTAGTGAAATATTTCACATGTTTAGCCACTTCAGATTTACATTTTAAAAATATGTATCTTTTCCACTGTAAATAGTTATCTTTCAATACAATTGATTGAGTTCACTTGTGTGGGGCCTATTATTGTCGATTTTGAGCTTTTTTTGTAGAAGGGCAGACTATAAATTTTTCTAATCATCCAGGCATACTCTTTTCTTCTCCTCCTTTAAAATTAAATTCAGACTATTTAAAAATCTTTTTGACATGGGAAAGATTTTATATATGAGACTATGACAGAATGGAGGTATAACCAAAATTAAAGCTTAGAACTTCATTCTACAATTAAATTCAATTTCAAAATCATGCTGTTTCATTACAAATGTTTTCAGTATTCCTGGAATCAATAATCATGGGTTTTATGAAAATAATAGATTGCTACTCAACATATAGTGGAGATACTGAGTTGCAAAGAAGCACAACAAAAAATCTGTCAAACAAAGAAGCTTTGAGCCAATAAAGCCTATATCAAGATTAGACAAAACGCATGCACGCGCGCGCGCCCACACACACACACACACACACACACACACACACACACACACAAGCAAATGCAACTCACACACACATGACCAGATTCTCTAGCTGCTGAGGTCAGACTGGCTGCGGTTGACAGAGACTGTGGTCATGTGTGTGTGTGTGTGTGTGTTATGTTAGCATGAGTGTGTGTTTGTATGTTGTCTAATTCTCATGAAGGCCTTTTTGGCTGAAAGGCTACTTGTTTGACAGTCTTTTTGTCATGCCTATCTACGACTCAGCATCTCCACTATATGGTGAGTTGAAATGTATCCTTTTCATAATATTGTCATTTTTCCTTCATGGACTTCTTTTGTTAAGTCATGAATTTTCATCTACGCTGCTGGCAATTAAAATAACACCATGGAAGCTGAATGCAACAAATGTCAGTCTTGCATGAAGTGTGCTACATGTTTGGATATGCATACGATTAGCATTTCATCACGTCTGCATAAGGTAGGTAGAGCTGATGCCATCTACATTCTATGCATAAGAAAATATTACACTTCTCATTCAGAAATCACTGTTGAATGTTGAGTTTTTGTGAGAAAATGTGTTATGCCTTGCTTAACAAAGAGAAACATCTACAAAGAAGTACCACAATTTGACATCAGAGGATCATGGGTTATTGAGACTGTATTTAATCATCCTGCAATTTTGCTGCTTGCATTGTTCAGGACATGCAAATATGGAATCAGTGGGTCTGGGAGAGCCATATTCAGTGCCATTCAGTGCCAGACATAACATCTGCTCAGCCATACCTGCTTATACAGACATGCCACATACCTTGAGTCTCAAAAGTCAAGTGTACTGCACTTTGAATGATACCATTGAATTACTGGAGCAATAACATCAGTCATGTCAGTCATGTGGGGTCTGAGAGGGGGCAGTCAAATGGGAGGTGCCTCAGGGGTCAGTGTTGGGGCCACTTCTGATCCTTATTTATATTAATGATATGCCCTCTAGTATTATGGGTAAGTCTAAAATATTTCTGTTTGCTGATGACACTAGCATGGTAGTAAAGGATGTTGTGTGCATAAATGGCTCAGTTTCAAATAGTGCAGTTCATGACATAACTTCATGGCTTGTAGAAAAAAAAAAACTAACGCTACATCACAGTAAGGCTCAGTTTTTACAGTTTCTAACACACAGTTCTGCAAAATTTGACGTTTTAATCTCACAGAATGTGAATATGATTAGTGAATCTGGACAGTTCAAATTTCTAGGCGTTCAGGTAGATGGTAAACTGTCATGGAAAGCTCATATTCAGGATCTTGTTCAAATACTTAATGCTGCCATTTTTACTATCCAATTGGTATCTGAAGTAAGTGATTGTTCAACACAAAAATTACTCTACTTTGCTTATTTTCATTCATTGTGTTGTATGGTGTATGGTGTTATATTTTGGAGTAATGCTTCCCATTGCAGAAGGATATTTTTGGCTCAGAAATTTGCAGTTCGTGTACCTCTTGTTGACCCCTATTCACTAGTCTGGGTATTTTGACATTGCCCTTTCAACATATATTTTCTTTACTGTCATATCTTGTTAACAATATCAGCTTATTCCCAAGAATTAGCAGCTTTCACTCAGTTAATACTCGGCAGAAATCCAATATTCATTTGGATCACACTTCCTTAATTCTTGTGCAGAAAAATGTGCAGCATCCATTTTCAATAAGCTACCAGAAGAATTAAAAAATCTTAGCAGTAATCCATGCACTTTCAAGATGAAACTGAAGAGTTTCCTCATGGGTCAATCCTTCTATTCTGCTGAGGAGTTCCTTGAAAAATTACTCTAATTCATGTGTTATATTGTTAATTGCATTTACATAAACTTATGGCTTGACTTTTTTTGGATTCATAAACATTTTATTTTATGTGTTATTACTTTTATACTGTAATTTCATGTACTGTCATGTTCCATGACCTTGGAGATTTGCTCCTCAGTTTGGTCCTACAGAACTAGATGTGAAAATAAATAAATAAATAAATCTTTACACAATGATTGGAGGATGTCTAAAAGAATTTGTAACTCATTACAGAGACAAGTGTAGTATTGCTTCCAACTGCATGGGTGGCACATGGAAAACCTCCATTAACAGGTTGAGGCTTATAGTAACTTGTAGCATGTAACATGGTGAATTAGTATTATATTTTTTGTTAAAGTGAACCGTGAATGAAATTTTTGCCCAATGTAATATAAAAGATTACATTTCAAAAACATTTTTACTAAGACAATAGAAACTTATGTTTCTAAATGGAAACCCAAAATATTCCATACACAAACAGCAGTATGAGAAATCACAATAATAATGGCTTTGGTTGCATTGCAATAAGTCAATTACATCCTGAGAAATTGGAACACAAAATTGACATGTGAAATGAACAAAATGTGCTGATATTGCATTTCCCATGACACAAGCATGACCTGCATGTTGCTTGTAATCACGATGTGATGCAACAAATGCTATATAGGTATGTATACTGTCAGTACGTGGCCTGGAAAATATAGAGTGTCCAGTCACCTGCAATGAAAACAGTGACTTTGGTTTACTAGTATGTGCTTTATTGAACTTTTCGACAGTACTACAATGGACATAATTGTAATGTAATACTGATAACTACTGATCAAAGTAAACAAAATTAATGGCTGTCAAAGGGTTGCACAGAGGGATACATGTTATTTTTGTATGTAGTTGTACATCAGTTATACAGTGGTACATGCAATGTACAGGATGTGTCGAACATCTTTAATGACTGTTAGATAATTTAACCGTTGCAGATGATGGAATGCATACATAAGTAGTACCAACAAAACAAACACACATCTTCTCTGTAATACACAAAATGTATGCCAGTGTGCAATCACATGTCTCACAGCTGAAATGCTACAATGTATGTTTGAAGACTGTCATTTGCTTGGCAACATGCTGAGGATGCTCCATCATGGACCCACCCATGGTTGTTACTGTTTTTGGTGTTATTGCAGCATATGCAGCAGTAATATGGACTTTCATATTGGCCATTGTTGTTGGGACCTGCTCATACACCACATCTTTCACATATCCCCGAGTAAAAAGTCCATGGGGGTGAGCTCCAGCAACCACACTGGAAATCCCTGAATGGGACAGCCCCATTCAATCCATCAGTGTGAAACCACTCATACTGTCACCCATTAAGAGTGCTATCAATGAAATATGGGCCAATGGTGTAGTGTCCTACAATACCACACCATACATTGACACCTCACTGATGGTGATGTTCTACCTCGTGAATCCAGTGTGGCTTTTCTGGTGACCAGTAGTGCATATTGTGTAAGTTGGCGTTCACATGGTTTGTAAATGTAAGCTTATTGATAAGCAGTACCCTAAGCATAAAGTCTTGGTCTTGCCGCAGAATCCACTGACAGTATTCCAGGCAATGTGAACATCATTGACATGGAGGCCTTTATGTACTGCCATATAATGTGGGTGGTATCTATGCCTGTGCAGAAAATGCATCATGCATGTTCAAGGGATTTCCATCTGTCTCTCCATTTCAGGAATACTTGCATGATGGTTTATTGCAATGGCTGCCAGAACAGCTACCTCTGCGGCTTCATGTGTTACACCTCAACTCTGGATACGTATTTGTGGAGGCACCCACCCTGTCCCACAAAGGCAGGGTTGGTTGGATGATGTCTATTAGGGTACTGCTGGGCATACACCTGTGCCACACAGGGCATACACCTGTGCCACACATGTGCCATTTTGGTGATATTATCCATACAGTAACATCTTGTCAATGAGTTAATCATTTATGAATACCATGTTGAGTGTCTAGAATGGATGGACAGGTAAATCAATATCATGATTACAACAGTGACACCAATTACAGGGTACAGTACACTGGTGCCGTGTACCTGTACATACTTCCACACAGAACAACCTGCTTTGTAATGAACCATTCCCACACATAGCACTGATTGCAGCCCATTCCTGTACACAACTGCAGAGGCAAAGGGTTGTCCTGTGTGGTGTAATGGGGCAGTGTACACTGGCCAGTGCTGTTCCCTAGTTAGTACATAGGTAAATACAATATTCACAAAGGACTTCATTATGTACATATCAATGTTTGTGGCAGCAATCCCTATTATAACTTGTAGCCCTCATGCTAACAGTGAAAGTAAGAATATGCATCAGTCACATCACAATTACGAACAATATACAGGTCACTCTTGCATGACGAAAGGAAAAAAGAGAGAGAGAGAGAGAGAGAGAGAGAGAGAGAGAGAGAGAGAGAGAGAGAGAGAGGTTGGTTGGAAGGGTTCCAAGGACACTCTGAACAGCTTATGTAACTATAGAGTCTTTCCTATTAACATATTTATTTTCCAGCTGACATGTATAACTTGTATCATTTTACCATCGTTACTGCAACATTGCTATTTCCCACTTCTAACTAGTCATGGAAAATTCTGGGAACCTATAATTAGTTGTCTTGTGAATTAACCACATAACTGTTCAATGTGTAAATAATCATCTTGGTACTGTCACCTTTTGAAAACGTTAACTGAGACTTTGACACTATGCATTTGTGCTCAGATTGCTAATAATTTACTTACACATAATATATTTTAAACTTAAAAAAAAAAAAAAAAAAGAAAAAGAAATTACTCCCTTGCTTGAAAACAGGTGGAACATTAGCATATTTCAGCTCAGAAATGTTTAAGTGATGAATAGCTAGTAGCACAAACAATTTTAAATGCAACTAAATCCACAGTCTTGCTGGCTGGAGAAATTTTAATTTCAGCTCAGAAATGTTTAAGTGATGAATAGCTAGTAGCACAAACAATTTTAAATGCAACTAAATCCACAGTCTTGCTGGCTGGAGAAATTTTAATTTCCATTCAGGAAGAGAGGTGGTGTTGTCTAGCTTCTGATCATCAGGGTTTAGCACAGTGCCTTGCATTACCATCCAAATGCTCCCTAGCATGTGACTAAGTAAGGCCGTGAGAGAATGGTGATTCATCTATTCTGAGTGGGACAAAAGCTCAGTAGCCTCCTTCATCCTATTCAAGACTTCAAGATAAGTAAGCCACCAGGTTCTCTCTTTGCCCTCCTTTCATACAAAACAACACAAACACAATGTTAAATTACACAAGTACTCATCACAGCCATTCATATGATACAGGTTATTCATCAGACACTTCATAACTGGTGAGACAATGGTAACAGCAAATTGCCTCCACTATGACCTATCCCAGAACGGCAGTGCTGAATTCCTAGAGTAACTCCAATGATGTTTTTCTGGCTATTGGTCATATTTTGGCCATAATCACTCTTGCTTTTAAAGATGTTGTGGTGGACACTATGTCTGCTTGCAATGATATACAAATCTATGGTGAAATTCAGTATGCATTTCCAAAATTTGTTATTAGAAAAAGCTACGTTAAGTGATAATCTCACAGGAGATTTCTATAGATGTGCTTCTTTTGTTTCATTATGCTTATATTTTCATTCACAATCTGGGAGGTGTAATTCCAACCAAAGGAATTATTTCTGCTACATATTGTATATCAATGACAGAAGATTCAATGAATTTAGATAGCTCCTAATGATGAATGGATCACAAAAATGTTATACTCAGTCAAATAGTAAACATTAGCCAAGTTTCTGCAGCCTATATCCTATAATGCAGACCACTATCAATAAAAAGTAATGTGATAAAAATTGGTGTGATAACTAATAAATTAGCAGTGATGAGAGTCTGGAAGTAAAAGAAAATAAATATTCACCAGAGCACATTGATGCAGGAGGGAAGTATCTTATTTGAGGTGCATGAACATGTTTAGCCATGTCTAATATCAATATGTGTAAAGTTAACAATGAATCATTAGAGAAACAGATAAATTTTTTTAAATGTGTGAGACTACAGTCACTAGAGAAATTTCAGAATTATGTGTAGCATCCAATATTCAGACATATACAGACAAACAAATGAGATGAAATAAACTTTTTTTATATTTGAAAATGAATTTCTGCTGAACTTTGCTCACCTTTTCACCACAATTTCAATCTCACCCTCTGTATGTGATATGAGTCTTTGCACTTCTTCAAAAGTTTTGCCTGTCAATGGAACACCATTCCATTCAAGTATTTGATCACCTGAAATTCAGATATCACATAAATAAAGTGTTTGGACCATCAAAGTACTGCAGTATATTAAGAGATCATTAACAATTTCAGACTTCACAAACTAATTAACTTGTAAAAATGAAACAATTTTTTTGAATGGGGCCTCCATCAGGAGTTGCATGCACCATGACCACCACAGAAGTATTAATAACAAAAGGAGGGTCAGCATTGGTTGGTGGAGTAGAAATGTTTATTTCTGTTGCAAATCAATTTCAGTCACTGCATGAGCATCATTAGTGCTAGTATTAAAGCCCTGTGGACTCATAAATACAAGCAGTAAAACTGCAGTATCTGCAGATATTAGTGAAGAGTTCTTGTCAGACCACAGGTACAAATGCAACAGGGCTAGTTGCTTTTGCCTCTAGCCTGTTCTGTAGTAGAAGTTTGACGTATTTTCTTATTCTGTTTGTAAATACTGGCATTGACTTTATATGTGCTGCACCTTTTTCTGAAATTACAAAAATTACTCTGGAAAATTAAGGTTTTTCCAAACACAAAAACATGGTCCAAAGTACAAAATGGTCATCTACCTAGGAGTAATTGTTTTATTGAAATTGAACAATATAACAATCAAGGAAATCTTTTCAATACTGTTTTTAATTGTCTGACCATTACATTATTACTATAGTACACACCAATAATCAGCAACTGAAATCAAATTAAGCAGAATTATTATCACAAACCAGTAACAAGTTAAATACCTTTTGATACTGAAGCTATTGGAAATTAACATAAATTTCCATTTTAAAGACTGATGAAATTGTTAAGACATTAACAAAACTCATTTAATTTGTAAAGATTCCATCTTCCATGGTAAAAGACCTTCTTCTGTTCTGAGGCACAAGATGGTGCATGACTAAGTATGGATTAAATGTTGAAACATTGCATAACTAGTTCTAAAAATATGTAGAATTGTACTTGTCATGAAATTACATAGCTGAAGATTTAACAATATATTCCAAATAGCTTTAATGTATTATAACTCATTCAAATGTGTAGCACTCAAATTATTTACAAATACTGCACAAAACATAACCTCATATCTGGCAACATAAAAACTGTGGAAAATGACGTACACTGCTTCTAGCAGTCTCTAGTGTGCATTTCTTCATGTGATTTTAAACCCAACTACTAAAGTACTGACCAACAAACATTATGTGTTATATGAATGTCTCAATGCAGCTGATATCAGTTATCCTTTCCATTTCCTTTCCTTTATCCTCCTTTCTGCCTTCAATTTACAAACATCATATGTTCCTAGGTATACTATCTTCTAGGTTCAACCACCTCACCTACTATTTACACTATAATAAACTGACCAGACCAAATGTTAGGCACCTCTTAAAAGAGCACACTGATCGCTTTCTAATGTAGCAGGTGATGTAGTACTGGTATCAGGTGACCATGTGACCCTTTGTTACTGACAGAGGTCAAGATAATGCTGCGGTGTCTATGTGCCAGTTGGTGGTATTTGATCAGAGCAGTAGAATGGGTCAATGTGTGAGCTGTGACCCATGGTTGCATATTGAATGAAGTTGTTCAATTTTCTGGTGTCTTAATGCAGGCTATCCAACACGTCTACAAGGAATTGCATACCACCTACAGCCATATACCATGGCATAACAACATTGGTCATAAAAAGATCTCAGATCCCAAGTGACAGTTACTGGACCATTGACCATTGTCAATTGCAATTTGTTTGTAACCAACAGGGATTGCTGCTGTCATTGAGTGCAGGTCAATTTTCACAATTTTTCAAATGGAAAAACAAACCAAACTGAATGCAGTAGACATTTGGAGTTTAGTACCTTGCAGACAGCCATTGCTCATTGTGACACATAAAGTTGCATGTATTTAATAACCAAAAACTAGGCAGTAGCTGATTGGAGGCATTTAGGCCTGGTGAGTTGCTATTTTGCTTCTTTTAAAATGACATGTTGTATTGTGTAGTCAGCTTGCAGAATGTGGAGAGAGTAGTTCAGGACAAAAATGGTTCTGTGATGTTTTGGTGGTGTTTCTCATACTGTGATTCAGGCCAACATTCTTAGGTTACCATGAATATGGACCAGGAAGTTTATTTCAACATTGTTGATGAACATTGTTACGGAGATGATAGATAAACTCCAGTGGAAGACTCTGCAGGAGAGAGGCTCAGTAGCTCGGTACGGGCTTTTGTTGAAGTTTCGAGAACATACCTTCACCGAGGATTCAAGCAGTATATTGCTCCCTCCTATGTATATCTCGCAAAGAGACCATGAGGATAAAATCAGAGAGATTAGAGCCCACACAGAGGCATACAGACAATCCTTCTTTCCATGAACAATATGAGACTGGAATAGAAGGGTGAACTGATAGAGGTACTCAAGGTACCCTCCGCCACACAACGTCAGGTGGCTTGTGGAGTATGGATGTAGATGTAGATGTAGATGTAGATGTAGAAAAAGTGTGGCCATTTCTTCTACATGTTCATGAAATGTGTGCTGTGGAGAATTCCCTCTTTCAAGATGATGACATCTACAGGATATGTTCATATGGGCGTACGCATACATTCCTAGTTTGGCATCCATACAAGCACCCTATGACACCTCCACTGTCCTGCTAAATTACACCATTCATCCCACATAAGCAGATGAAAAGCAACAATCAACAGTCCTATAATTTGGTAGTTCATTGAGTGACTTGATGTGTGTATGGTATACATGAAGAAACTTGTGAGCTCTCTTCCTCATCCAATTGAAACCATTGTCAAGGCTAGTTGCAGTGTAATATGGTATTACCACAATGCCCATGGGCTGACTAATGTTATTAGCTGATATATCATGGCAAGAAGTTGAAATGAGCTAGCGGGAATTGTGAAACTTCATGGAATGTTCTGTACAATGGGAAAATTTCAAGAATCACACCAGATGCTGACCATGTACATAATTGTCTTAAGTTTCTTCTTTTTAATTTTTATCTATACAGTGATGTGTACTTATCTATATTCATGGAGAAATGCACTGTGCATACAATATCTTACAATATATTTAGTTAGGGGAAAGTTTAACCAATTTTAAAATTAATTTGCTACTCACTGTAAAGATGATACATTGAGTTGCATACAGGTAGAACAAAAAGACTGTTATAAACTGAGCTTTCAGCTAAATACTTCTTCAGATATGAAAGGAAAACACACAGACAAAGAGGTACACCTCACCCACACACAAATGCTAAAGCTCCAGCTGCTCTGGCCAGCTGTAAATGTTGCACTGAACAAAAGCAGCAATCTGGAGTGGGGCAGGAAATGGGGAGGGATAGAGGGTATGGCTGGGTGGAGAGAAGACAACTGTGCGGCAGAGTGTGCAGGTACTAGAAGGTGTTAGGACAAAGCTGCAACAAAGTACAGCATAAGGAAGTTGGTGGAATGGAGAAGGGTGGGGGGGGGGGGGGGGGGGGGGGGGGGGAGGGGAGGGAGGACAAAGAGAGAAAAAGGAGCAGAGAGAGGAAAAGACCAGTGAGTTCATAGGCAGAGAGGGTGAACAGACCTGAAATGGGAAGAAGTGACAGAATAGAGGGCGTGTAAACTTTTGGATGGAGGGCGTAGCGACAGTAGGCTTGAGTTGTAAGGATAACAGAATTAGGCAGATAGGAGCTATTTTTACAGCACATTCTCCACTTCTGAAATTACCCCAACTTCAGCCTGCAGTAAATTGCTGCCACCCTTAACCTCCGCCCTCTGTCCTATCACCTCCTTCCAGTTCATGTTCCCTTACCCTCATCATGCGCCCACTCTACTCACCTCTTTGCTCCTCCCCCCCCCCCCCCCCCCCCCCCACCTTTCTTGCCCTCCGTCCACCTTCCCTGCACAACTTCAGATTCAGATAGCTGCTTTCATACAACGCATTAATTGCAGTCTGGCCAGAAGAGCCAAAGGCAGGGGTCACTCGTGCATGATCTGTGACTGCTTGTGTGAATGTCTGTGTGGTTTCTTTTCTTTTCTGAAGAAGGCTCTAACTGAAAGCTCAGTGTGTTACAATTATTCTTGTTGTACCTATCTGCATCTCAACATGTCATCTTTAAGGTGAGTAGCAGTCTGTCTTTTTCATAATATTGCTGATATTTCAACCTGGACTTTCCATTGCTTAAAAATTAATTTGATAGTTTAAGAGATTTAGGAACCAAGTTCAAATGCTATTGCTCAAAATGTGGTTATATACAGCTCATGTGACCTGCTTATCAACTTATTATACTCTGTATTTCAAACAGGAAAAAGTGAAAGATGCCACAAAAGTTACATTCTTAACTGGATGGAATGTGTTCAATATACCAAAATATTTATGAAAATTGCAAAAATCATAAAGAATGGCTAATCTTATTCCTTACTTGAAATATGTGTAGAAGTGGTTCCCAGCAGTAAGTCATTATGATTGTAAAAAGTTGATCTTCATAATGGTCAGCAATGACCTTCCTTTGAAACAAAACAAGTAGAATAGGTCCACTTGGTCTGATGTGAGTCCTGACCTAAATACTATTTCTTGTTTTTACTGCTCTCTTTTATGTAATTGATATATGAGGGTGTGCTAGTAAGTAATGCCTTCTAATTTTTAATGCAAAAATACCTGAAGTTTCTGAAATAAAATGAATGTTATTAACGTTCTACATCTTTACTCTTTCTGTATACATATTTGCAGCCCCCTGCCAATAGAGGGCTCTATATTATGGCATGTAACATGGCAGTATGTAACTTAGCTATGTCAGTGCATGAGAAACAGCATTCGAAGAGTTCATCCTTACATGGAGCACTCTCTTCTTCTGAATGATAGTGCAAAACCACAAACACGTGTTGCAAAATCTGCAACCTTGGGCTCACTGTCGTTGATCATTCACCACCACAGAGCCCTAAGTTGGCCCCATCCAAGTGTCATTTGCTTCCAAGACTTAAAGTTACTGATGAAATGGTGCAAGCAGAGGTGTGGTTGTGTCCCCGTTAACAAGGTCAAATATTTTAACTGTTGCCTGCTTGGCTAATAATAACTATGTCATTGTCCATATGCCTCAAACTACTATGGGCATTGAAACAGCAAGACTGAATAGCTTCACTTTCTCCTAACATAAATAGTATTTTTTTTCTTTTTCTTATAAAATCTGTAAACCATTCATACATGAAATATTAAAAATCTTTAAGCTGTAAACACCATTTATGGAATATACAGACAATCGAATAACTTAACTGTCAGATGTACACAACTATTGCCTACCATTTCTATTTTTTTATTACTAAATAATTAATAGCTCCATATTTTAACATTTTGTAAGATACATGCATTGATTGTAATTTAAATATCAGCAGTGTCATCTTAGTTAGTTTGAGTTATTACTAGAACCTATCTGTGCATAAGTAAAACTAGAAAGAGGACATCATAGGAGAATTGTGGTTGTTTTTGTGGACTATAGTCTGAAGACTGCTTTGATGCAGCTCTATAAACTATTCTATATTGTACAAGCCTCTGCATCTCTGAATAATTACTACAGCTTATATTGATTTGAAATTATTTACAGCATTCATTCCTTGGTCTCCTTCTACAATTTTAATCTTCCTGTCCCCAACACTTCCATCCATTACCAAACTGACAATTCCTTGATTCCTAAGGATGTGTCCTATCAAATGGTCTCTTTTTTTAGTAAACTTGTGCCATAAATTTCATTTATCCCCAATCTGATTCAGTAGCTCCTCATTAGTTATTTGATCTAACTATATAGTCTTCTGCATCTTTCTGAGGCATCACATTTCAAAAGCTTCTTTTCTCTTCTTTTTTGTACTGTTTATTGTCCACATTAACAAAACTCATCTTCTCATTTTACTGTTTTCTTTGTTTTCTAATTCACTCACCATATTTTACATCTGTTGATCTTCATCTTGTACCTACTTTTCAAGGCACTAGCCATTTTGTTCAACTGTTCTTGCAAGTTCTGTGCTGTCTGTGAGAGAATTACAATGCCATTGACAAACCTCAATGTTTTTATTTCTTCTGACTTATATATAATTCCCTCAACATACAGGCTAAATAAACCTATCTCACTCCTTTGCAGTCACTGCTTCCCTTTCCCATCATTTGAGTCATATGACTGCAGTCTAGTTCCTGCAGAAGTTGTAGATAATCTTTCACTCCCTGTATTTTATCTGTGCCAGCTTCAGAATTTCAAAGAGTGCAGTCCAGTCAACAATGTCAATAGCTTTCTCTAAATCTGCAAATGCTACAAACACAGCTTTACCTTTCTTTCAACTGTCTTCTAAGGTATGCCTACGGTATGTCATAAGGTCTGGAATTACCCAAGGTTCCATCCACTTTCTGACTGAGCAAGATATCCAGAAATGGCAGTCACCCTTCTCCACATCCTCCACAATTTGGATATTCTTGTGGATTGAATTCAGATGCTGAAAAAAGCATGACAGTTCTTCTTCACTGTGGGGCTGTATTACAAAAGTATCATCTACATATCACCAAAAGACTTTTGGTTTAAGTTCAGCAAATCCAGTGCCCTCTTCTTCCATAAAACAATTAGCTACCAGAGGGGATGCCAACACTGTCAATTTGCTCAAAATATTCACTGCTGAATAAAAAGTAAGTTCAGGATAGGCGATGATGAAATGGTGCTGTTCAACTGACTTTGAATTTATTGCTGGTGAGTGACAATGAATCCATGAGAGGGACTTAAGTGAAGAGTGGGGTGACATCAAAGCAATCTGATTCATTGACTTTAAATGATTGCAGTCTATTAATAAACTCAACAGAGTTGTGAATATAATGCAAGCACTTACCCACAAAATGTCTCAGTAGAGAAGCAAGATGTCTAGCTAAGTCATACACTATGTGATGAAAAGTGTCTGGACACTTGGCTGAAAATGACTTACAACTTCGTGGCACCCTCCATCAGTAGCGCTGGAATTCAATATGGTGTTGGCGCACCCTTAGCCTTGATGACTGCTTCCACTCTTGCAGGCATATGTTCAATCAGGTGCTGGAAGGTTTCTTGGGGAATGGCAGCCCATTCTTAACAGAGTGTTGCACTGAGAAGAGGTATTGATGTCGCTCAGTGAGGCCTGGCACGAAGTTGGTGGTACAAAGCATCCCAAAGGTGTTCTACAGGATTCAGGTCAGGACTTTGTGCAGGCTAGTCCATTACAGGGATTTATTGATATGTAACCACTCTGCCACAGGCCATACATTATGAACAGGTGCTTGATCATATTGAAAGATGCAGTTGCCATCCCCAAATTGCTCTTCAACAATAGGAAGCAAGAAAATGTTTAAAACATCAATGTAGGCCTGTGCTGTAATAGTGACACACAAAACAACAAGAAGTGCAAACTGTCTCCATGAAAAACATCATCTGACCATAACACCACTACCTCCGAATTTTACTGTTGATGCTACATATGCTGGCAGATGACGTTCACCGGGCATTCATCATACCCACACTCTGCCATCGGATTGCCACATTGTGTACCATGATTTGTCAATCGGCACAACATTTTTCCACTGTTCCATCATCCAATGTTTATGCTCCTTACACCAAGTGAGGCGTAGTTTGCCACTTACTGGTGTGATGTGTGGTTTATGAGCAGCCACTCAACCATGAAATCCAAGGTTTCTCACCTCCCACCTAACTGTCATAGTACTTGCAGTGGATCCTGACACAGTTTGGAGTTCCTGTGTGATGTTCTGGATAGATGTCTGCCTATTACACATTACAACCCACTTCAACTGCCAGCAGTCTCTGTCAGTCAACAGATGCTTTTTTACTGTAAATGATCCTTCACATTTCCACTTCACTATGACATCAGAAACAGTAGACCTAAGGATGTTAGGAGTGCTGAAATCTCATGTACAGATGTATGACATGAGTGACCCCAATCACCTGACCACATTCAAAGTCCATGGGTTCCACTCTATTCTGCTCTGTCATCATGTCTAATGACTACTGAGACTGATGGTATGGAGTACCTGGTAGTAGGTGGCAGCACAATGCACCTAATATGAAAAATGTATGTTTTTGGGGGTGTCCAGATACTTTTGATCACATAATGTATGTCTGATTGCTGATATTGCTCCTAGTAGGGCATAATAGAAGATCTTCTTTGTGGATCTTTGGAAGACCATATAACCTTAGTGGAACAGAAATGGGAGTTCTTAATATTTTCACAACTGCTTGCAAAGTAGAAGAAGCATTCAACATCTCTGAATTTTCCTGTCTGCTCTTCCTGTGGGGTCTTTATCATTCTTCCAGTATGTTGATTTACTCAGTAAGTTATAAATATTCTGGTCATGTGACAAGAACACAATGGTGTTTCCCCTGTCCT
This sequence comes from Schistocerca cancellata, assembly GCF_023864275.1. Lineage (NCBI taxonomy): Eukaryota > Metazoa > Arthropoda > Insecta > Orthoptera > Acrididae > Schistocerca > Schistocerca cancellata. The sequence continues at coordinate 60,529,397 of NC_064629.1, forward strand.
CTGGAAGGACCAGCATGTGAGTGTGTAACTTGTGTATTGCAGTACTTTCCATGAGGGAAGCACTATTCTTCTGTGGTGGAGCTCATGTAAGTATGTGAAATGTTTCATGCCTTATTTGTTCTACAGTGTCATTGAGAAGAGTTCTAACACCTTCTTCCACAGCACTAATAAAATCAGATAAAGGCAAGGTTCTAGAAGTAGGTATGAAGGTCAGGCCAGTCTTCAGCACTGATGGCATTATGTTGTTGAAAATCTTATCCCTAAAATTCTCCACGGAGCCTCAAAAAGCACCTTCCTGTGGTAATGTTGCTAATACACAAGTAAACTTTCATTTTTTTTATTTTTTAAATTTTTTTAGACTCCTTATCAACCCAGTCCAACTTGGCCCAGGTCATCTCCATGTGCAGATAAACCAACTGTTATGAAATGCCATCCTTATAATAATGAGTAAAATGAATCCTCCTCTTTGTAGTGTTATTTTTGTCTTACATGTGATGAACTTTGCCATGGTGTTCTTAATAAAATATGTAATTCTGACAAACTTTGGAATGAGACCACTGTCCCAGCACTTCAGTAGAAAACACAAGGAACTTAACAATCTCTCTCACTTATTACATACCCTCTCCAACTTGTGAACCCATCACAAACTATGGACATTCTTCAAACATTGCTACACTGCACTAATGTTGTGTCTGATAGAAACAGCATTGCAAAGGAGTTGGATTACCTACAGTCCAAGTTCAAAGATTAAGCATATTCTCCTCATCAGATCAACTCAGCCTTAGGGAGGAAGAAAAATGATCACCCACATGAGCAAGAGCAGAATTAACAGTCCACGGTATATCTCTCATATGTCAGCATATTTTGTCAAAGTTAGGCAGAGTCTTCAGGAAACATTATGTCAAAGTATTCTTCCAACCAACCACAAAGACTAATGCTCTTCTCAGTGCAGTAAAGGATAATAGGATTTGTGGAGGGCTGGAGTCTACAAAATACCTTGTTAATGTGGCAAAGTGTACATTGGTCAGACAACGCACACAGTATATGAAAGTTGCATTGAACAAGGTTGCCACACTCACCTTTTGCAGCCTGGTACATTATCCATAGTTGAGTATTGTATTACCACAGGAAATTCTAGGGATTATTCTGCCATGGAAATCTTGATGTCAATGAGATTGTCCAGGAATTAAATTATTAAGGAATTGGTGGAAATACATTAGGCGGAAGATCTTATTAAGCGTGATAGTGACTTTCAGCTGGGTAAGGTGAGGGATCTGGTGATTTCTTTAATAGCTGCAGAAGGAAACATTTTATTACTAGAGACATGTCTAGTGACAATTAATTTTATCTGAATTTTAGCTCTGTGAGCTCATATTGTGACAGAGAGCTACATGTAGTATCACCATTACACATGTGCCTGCACACCATGGGTGCAGCAATATTTGAAGAAGGTTCAGAACTCAATAGAGGTTGCTCATGTAGCAGCCATCTTTGTGCATGCATCTCTGCACCAGTTCTTGGTGTAAAGTTAGCAATGTGAACCAAAAATCTCTAGTGCAAAACACTCGCATAGATGACTGAATGGTTATTAGCTGATATATCATGGCAAGAAGTTGAAATGAGCTAGTGGGAATCCTGAAACTTCATAGAATGTTCTGTACAATGGGAAAATTTCAAGAATCACACCAGATGCTGACCATTTACATAATTGTTTTAAGTTTCTTCTTTTTAATTTTTATCTATACAGAGATGTGTACTTATCTATAGTCATGGAGAAATGCACTGTGCATACAATATCTTACAATATATTTAGTCACAACTGGTTTCAATCATTGATCATCTTCACAGTGGAAAAATATTGTAACAACTTCACATGTCATATGTGCTATTTAACCAGAAAAGATGTCATAGCTGACTTGCCAACATCTGGAGAAGATACTTCATACCAAGTCATAATTTGTACTGACTTCAACATAAATGTAAGAGCTGATGACAGGTTTGCCATTTCTCTGAAGGAGATGGTATCTACAAACGGCTTAACCTTAAACTTCAGTGAGTACACTAAAATAACAGCATCTTTTGCAACATGTATAGATAATATAGTGAGTGGCATCAACTATGGTGCTACAGAAAAGTTCATCTTGGAATTAGGTATATCTGACCATTCTGCCATTTTTATCTCATGGCCAAGTTTAGATAAAACTGTAACAGTGAAACGAGTCAGGAACTTCAGTCAACACAATGTGAATATGTTTAGCTCAAGACTATATGAAACAACCTGGGCTTTCAGCAAGTGGTACTTAGTGAACACAAACTACAATGCTTTTGTATGAGAATTTATGTGTTTTCAATGAATGTTTCCCCTTCATAACAGCATGTAACAAAATTTGTAAAAAGAACTCATGGATAACTGAAGGCATCGGGATCTCTAGTATTAGAAAGAGGAAACTGCACATGCAGGCAAAGAACAACCATGATGCAGGATTTGTCAGCTATGTAAACAAATACAAAAGAATGTTTGGTAGAGTAGTTAAACAGGCAAAACAAATGGCAAACAGTAAATACAAATGAGATGCCACAAATAAATCAAAAGCTGTATGAAAAATTGTCAGTAGTGAAATAGGTGCAGAAAAAACAAAAAGTTTTAATCATAAGTTAGAAATAGATGGGGAAATGATTACAAACTCCAGACATATTTTTGAAGAATTCAACAGGTATTTCATAAATTCTAACAAAATTGACAAACTCCCTCCTCCACACGTAAGTCCTAATATAATGCAGCACAGATCAGTAGAATTCAAATTCACTCATGTATCCTGCTATTAGGTGGCTAATATTATAAAATCCCTCAAGAATCTCAAATCTGTGGGCTGGGATGAAGTCCCAACAAAAATAATACAGGCAGGATGTGATAAAATTGCACCCTAACTCTGTCACATAATAAATCAATCATTACATGAGGGCTGCTTTCTGGATAGGATGAAGTATGCAGAAGTTCCACCTATCCACAGAAAGGACAGACAAGAGGAGACAGGAAATTTTCACCCAGTATCAATACTACCAATTATTTCTAAAATATTTGAGTGAGTAGTGTGTAACCAACTAGAAAAATATAACAAAAAACATAACATTAATCTTAATAATCAGTATGGATTTAGGAAGGGCCAAAGCACTGCGCACACTATTAATGAACTAATCGCTAACAGAAGCAAATGCCTCAATAACAAGGAGAGCATATCTGATATCTTCTGTGACCTCAGTAATGCATTTGGTATGGTAAACCATAAGCAGCTGCTCCTGAAATAAGCTTCTTATGGCTTCCATGAAAAATCTTTAAATTGGTTCAAGTTATATCTCAAAAATAGGAAACAGAAGGTAGTTATTCAACACAAGGTCAAGAAAGCTTGCTCTAGTTGGGAGGAAATACAAGCAAGTGTACCCCAGGGGTCCATACTAGGCCCATTACTATTTATATATTATATATATGACATGCCAGGTAAGGCAACTTCAGATACGATTCTGTATGCAGATGACTCAACAGCAGTAGTCTGCTGTAAAAACACTGAAGAATTAGCACAGAAAACAAAACAGACTCTTCAACAACTAGAAAATTGGATAAATAATAATGCTATGAAACTAAACCTAACAAAAACACAAATTGTACATTACAGGACCAAACAAACTGTTGAATATGTAACCCAGTTAAGTTATGAAGGCAGAGAACTGATAACTGCAGAATCTGTCAAATTTCTGGGAGTGACCATAAACAAAAACTTCTCATGGACTGATCATATGGATTGCTTACTGGAGCAGTTAAATAGTTTTGTTTACGCAATGAGGGGTCTGAATATAATAACTGACTTAGCTGTTAGGAAAATTGTGTATCATGCATATTTTATATCAGTTGTAAGATGTGGTATACGTTTTTGGGGAGTTGAAATAGGAAGCCTCCTCAAAGGGTTCAAGCAACAGAAAAAAATTATAAGAGCTATGAGTGGAACAAACAATAGACAATCATGCAAATCTTTATTTGCAAGCCTTGACTTACTGACAATTCCTTCCATGTATATGTATGAAACAGTTCTCTTTGAGTTAAAAAACCCACATCTCTATGAGGGAAATTCATTTACACATGCTTATGAAATAAGGCACAAACAAAATTACATGTTACCTTGCCACAGACTAGCATTATCTGAAAATACTCCATATTACATGGCTTTGAAGCTTGGGAATAAAATCTGATCAAAGCTGAAGGACTTCAAGTTAGAATCCACCAGCACAAACATTGAAATATATTTAAAAAGCAAATGCTACTACAGTTTGGATGATGTTTTAAATGAGGAAGACAAGTAGGTGATATTACATTTGTCTTGTTTTCCTGTTTTTTCTACATTACGTTCTATGTGTATGCTTATGTTCTCTTTTAATGGAGGTATATGTTCTTTTTATATGTGTCCACATTTATAAACTATGTATCATGTGAACTATGTATCCAAATATCTAGATGTCAACATATATACTACTTTTATGAAAGTGTGTGATCTTTGAAGTATGTCTGTATTTATAAACCACAGAAACAAACATGAAAAATACTTTAAAAGAATGATATCAAACCAATGTGGAAATTTTAAGAAAAAGGAAGAAATCTGACATGTAATTATCTTTTTATGTTGAAATGTGCTTCTGGGAGCATCCATATGCTTTATTTAAATGTGTCTTGTTTTAGAATTATTTGTAGACAAGTCACCAATGTATCAATCAATTCATGTCACATTTCATGTGACAATAAAGATTCTATTCTATTCTACTGGTTTAAGCAAGCACAAATGATTCTTTTCTGATTGCTTAACCTGGTATTATGGTGTGAAGTATCTTCATCAGACATTTGCAAGTCAGCTATGGCGTCTTTTCTCAGTAAATAGCATGCATGACATGTAAAGTTATCACAATATTTTTCCACTCTGAAGATGATCAATTATCAAAAACTGGTTGTGAATAAATATATTGTGAGACTGCACAGTGTGTACCATGTATTTCTCCAAATATATAAATGCTGTTGACAGTTGGCTCTAAAAAAATTGTAACTGTATTCAGTCTCTCCCTATTTCACTTTCAAATAGATGCCTGCACATGTGCGCTCACCCCCCCCCCCCCCCGCACTGCTTTATTACACTTATTACACATTCAGAAATTCTTAACTGGACTCAATGATACATTATTTCAGTGTGTGTTTGAAGGTAATTCTGTTATCTATTAAATTCTTCTCTTTGCTGGGTAGATGTTCAAAGATTTTAGTGGCTGAATACCTTAGTTCTTTCAGTGCCACACTAAGACTGAGCAGTGGACAATGTAGGTCATTTCTCTTTTTAGTACTATATTTATGAATAATATTGTTGTCTTTAACTTGGGACTGATTATTGACAATAAACTGGTAATGGGAGTCAATGTATTGCGCTGATGATGTCAGGGTGCCCAACAGTTCAAAGAGCTCGAGAGATGAAGTTTGGATTGTCATACTTGTTCTTATACCTCTCCTGATGCTAACATTTTTTTCATTTATGATATCTTATAATTAATAATGCATATACATTACACAATCAAAAGTATCCAGTTATCTGTGCATAATGCAGGATTGACCACTGTATGTACCAAGAGGCAGACTTCCAGTATAAAAGGAGGCAGGTAGTATTGATTTGTCAGTAGAGAAGCAATAACAGCAGAATGTGTTGGTCAGAAGAGCACAATGACTTTGAATGTGGACTAGTCACTGAATGTCATCTGAGTAACAAATACACCAGTGGTCAAGCAGCTCCTCATAAGCCACACAGTTCTGTAGACAGTGCTATGTGATGCTTGGGGTTGTGGGAAAAGCAGGGCCACTGCACAGTTGATGACTGGAAATGAGTGATTAAACAAGCTATACCCTGTGGCAATCTGATGAAAGGATTTAGAATTTGTGAATGCCTGACAAATGTTACCTTCCATGATGTGTAATGGCAACAGTGAAGTTTAGAGGAGGTGGCGATAGAGTATGAGGGTGTTTTTCATGGTTAGGGTGTGGCTCCCTTATTACACTTAAAAATGCTCTATATGGAAGGATATGAGCACATTTTGCAGCATTGTGTACTGCTTATAGTAGTAGAACCATTTGGAGATGGTGATTGTATCAGCAAAACAATGCACCCTGTCACAAAGCAGCATCTGTAAGGCAATGTTGACATTACAATTTCTGAAATGAACTATCCTGCCCAGAGTTCTAGCTTGAACTCAATAGGAAACCTGTGGGAAGACTCAGAATGTTGACTTCATTCCAGATCTCGTCGTTCACCGTCATTAACTTCTCTTGTTTCGGCCCTTGAAGAAGAATGGACTGCCATTCCTCTGCAGACATTCAGATACCTCATTATAAGTGTCCTAAGTAGAGTTCTGGCTATCATAAGGGTAAAGGGTGGATATACCCCATATCGATGTCCACTAATACGTGTCCAGATACTTTTGATCAAATAACATACAATGTGCACAGGAAGGTACAAAATTCTTATTCATGTAGTATTTCACTAAATTTTATTATTCACATTATAATTTGCAGTCTACTGCTGACAACAGTATGTTGTTGTTGTGGTCTTCAGTCAAGAGACTGGTTTGATGCAGCTCTCTATCCTACTCTATCCTGTGCAAGCTTCCACATCTCCCAGTACCTACTGCAACCTACATCCTTCTGAATCTGCTTAGTGTATTCATGTCTTGGTCTCCCTCTACAAATTTTACCCTCCACGCTGCCCTCCAATACTAAATTGGTGATCCCTTGATGCCTCAGAACATGTCCTACTGACCGATCCCTTCTTCTAGTCAAGTTGTGCCACAAATTTCTCTTCTCGCCAATTCTATTCAGTACCTCCTCATTAATTATGTGATCTACCCATCTAATCTTCAGCATTCTTCTGTAGTACCACATTTTGAAAGCTTCTATTCTCTTCTTGTCCAAACTATTTATTGTTCATGTTTCGGTTCCATACACGGCTACACTCCATACAAACATTTTCAGAAACTACTTCCTGACACTTAAATCTATACTTGATGTTAACAAATTCCTCTTCTTCAGAAACAACAGTATAAATAGTTAAAACAGAAACACTTTGTTTAAATAAATATTCATAACTTATTGTACCTTTAAACAGAGCCCACCAATATGCCATCTGATTAAAAATTGTTTGTTTCTAAATTGATGTAGCTTATTTGAGAGCCCTCATACTCATCTTTGGAGCAAATGTTTTAATTTTTATAAAAATTAAATATTTCAAAAGTTATTTATATTCAAAATTTTGATTTTCCAGAATGTTTCTATCAAGAATGCTGCTATCTTAATGCATAATTTGGTATCCCTGATTTTTATATTTACAAAAATATATGGTTTTTCTGAAATAACCTGTTAGTTCATTAATTATTCTAATTACAAAATTTCACTATCTACAAAATTCTTTGCAAACTTTTTGAATCCGAGTTCTCACTAAAACTTCTCTCCCACAAATTTTTTCCTTATATTTTTTCTGTTTTCTAATTATACATCTTTTAGTTAAACAGATTTATTAATTGCCTATTGTGTCTTTGTACCTTTCATTTTTTTGTTCTGTGGGAGTCGAGATGTTACGTACGGTAACATCGAACCCAACATTGAGCATTTGCTTGTTTATAATGAATTAACTTTATTTTGCTCATATTGGTACAAACACATCCGCTGGAATACAGAGTTCGGAACACACTGAGATCAACAGTTTTCAAAGAAGTTCGTTCTCAAAGATGAGGCAGTCGACTCTTGCAGTCGATAACCGCCACAGAGCCCCCGCTGGTAGTGCGGAGCACGGTAAGGATGATGAGAGGCGTGTGTGCACCCACCCGGCTGATGGCGCAGGTGTGCGTGACCGATCGTGTCGTACCAGGTGCTAGTGCGAGGTGCAATTGGACCGTTTCTCGATGTGTTGGTAGGCATGACCAGCGGAAGGAAGGAGGCGCAGAAGGCGACAACAGGTTGACCGTGGCATGCTGCTGATGGCATGGTGGAAGCAGAAGGCAGCGGCGTGTCGGTGGGGAGAACATCGTCATGCCGAGGCCGTGTGGTGCAGCGGGGTTTTGATCCGATCAAAGGTGCAGAGTGTGACAAAGATGCAATGCGATGTGTTGCCAAAGTATTTGCCAGCGAGCTCCGTGGTAAGTGCAATGTATCCGGTAACAGTTTGTTATTGGCCATATGACATAAAGGAGCAAGCATGCTGTGGCTTAACAGGTTGCATAAGAGATGCCGGATGAGCAACACTCGCTGTAATGACGGAGTTATAGAGGCACTTGATGTCGCAGCAGGGGTGAAAACAGCAAGCTGCACATGACTGACCTTGGCGGTGGATGACTTCAGTATAGACAGAAGTCTACACCGAAGAGCCTGTGGACAGTGAGTGTGTTACGGCGGTACACGGCAGGATGTTCCGAGTGGAGCTGACAATGTCGGTGTTTTGATGTGTGAAACAGCCATGATCAAAGGTTGGGGGGCGTGGCCGTGAGCCCTGTGCACGAGGCACGGCAACGGCGAGAGGTGGTGGAAGGTGGACGTGGTTGGCAAAACCACGGTCGGAGCAGGAAGGCGATGAGACGTAATGTGAACGTGAAGAAGTCAAATTGGCGGATGAACTACTGGTCTGTGGTGGAGAGGCAACACAGTTCGATGGAACTGGAGCTATGTGTGTGCTGTCGCTGTCAGTGCTGTGGTCAAGTCGAAGCAAAAATGGCAGATGTGTTGGTCGTACATTGCGGAGGTAGTGAAGAGGGCAGCAAAGCAAGTGGTACTGGAGTGCTGCTGGTTATGCCGTGGTACAGAAACGAAGTGTCTGGAACCACCGAGGAAAGGTGGCAGCGGCATAAATAAGTTGCTTGTATCACATCAGTAATGTAGAATTTCCACTTGAGGCAACATGATGATGATAGTTGTGACATCTGGGACATAGATCCATGTAGCGTGATCGTCAGGGTATTAGTTGTAGCTGGTAGTAAGGGCAAAGGATCGTCAGCAGTCGGAGGCGGAACAATGACAGGAGCATCTCGTTGCATGTCGTGCTCAGTCGGTGTCGGCTGCAGCATGTGTAACTGATCTTGTACAAACAAGTCGTATGTCGCAATTTGCTCACGTAGCTGTTGCAGTTGTTCAGGCAAAAATGTATGTCGTGAAGCAGTCTGCTGTGTATCACTGAGTAAGATGGGGTCGAAGTCAGAATCTGTCTCTATCAAAGGGTAACCTGGCGTACAAGACAAGGTCAGCAGCACAGTATTGACGTAACAGTTCGAGTAGAAGAGACTGTGTGTGCGATCGCGAATGTGAAACTCAGTACTCGGCGGTGGCGGACTGAGAACGTGTTCACTGCTGTATGAAGCATTGATATGGCTGAAATTGTCGTCTGGGGTGGGTGAACAAGTTGCGGGCGCAATCCAGTAGTGAATGGCCGGGCGGTAAGCGTGCGTACTGTTGGTGAGTTGTTGACAAGATGCGGATGTGGTAGCCGTGGCGGGATCGTATGTCACGCAGCTGTTTGTTTTGACTGGACTGAGGTCAGTGAGCCAGCAGGTGGCAGCCATGATGTCGCTGTCGGTAGTGGTCGAGCAGATTCGGTGTGGCTCGGGTGCTGCGGAGAGGGAGGCGTGGCACGTCCAGTGTTGCACTGAGAAACAGCCGGCATTGTCGTTGGTGTAATTGGTGCGTTGTCGTCGATCAGTAGGATGTCCTCGATGAAATTGTTCCTGTGATGTTGGTAACAGGCACTGAATAAAAGTGGCTTCTGATCTGGTGTACAAGTGCGGACAAGCGGCAGAAAATTGGGTGCGAACATTCGAATTCTGGAAGACAGGCTGTGTGGAAACTGGGTGGAACAAATTTGCACACGGCGTGGAAGATGTGGTACCTGTGACAGGCATTTGTGAATTCTACCTGGCATTTGATTTAGCCGTAGTTCAGAGTTCGTGCAAACTGGGATTTGCAACATAGTCCCCGTTTGTTGCAGTCCATTGTTTGGCATGTTTGTCCGATGTCGAAGCACTGCACAAAGTTAATACATTACGCAAAAGCAAGTCAAAATTGTCCAAATTAATCAGCAAAGCAGCACTGCACTGTCCGGAAGTGAAATTACCGATACATTGAGCGGGTTTTGACGGACGACTTGTGCGCCTCGGTCGCATTGTCGATGTGTGAGAAGGTGAGGAAAGTTACCAAAAAGCATGATTCACACAAGAGTCGGGAATTTACACACTAATTACACTTCCTGTACACTGCATCCAGATGCGGCACAATGCGAAGTCAATGGACGTAGAAATCCGACAAAGGGTTGCTGCATTGTTTGTCCATGGCAATGTTCCAGTACACATTTCTGGCATTGTAAGTGTCGTTATTGAGCATTGGGGTTACCAGTGTGGGAGTCGAGATGTTACGTACGGTAATATTGAACCCAACATTAAGCGTTCGCTCATTTATAATGAACTAACTTTATTTTGATCATATCGGTACAAACACATCCGCTTGAATACAGAGTTCGGAACACAATGAGATCAAAAGTTTTCAAAGAAGTTCGTTCTCTAAGATGAGGCGGTCGACTCTTGCAGTCAATAACTGCCAGAGTTCTTTTATGTAAATATGTAAAATGTAATAGCTATGTTATTTACTGATTTGCAATTTCTGTTATATATGTGTCAGTAAATAGGTGTCGCACATGAAGCCTCAGTGAGCTGATGGCCAGTAGCTAAAATGTGGAGATCTATGTCCAGTCAGTCAAACTTCTGTGTAAAATTAGTAACAATAAATATGAGTGAACTGAAAAAAGAAAATTAAATTATCTTGTATTATGTCATTATTAACTATTTGAATAACCTAGCAGTTACTGGAAGAAGATTAGATTGATGGATTTTAATGAGATTAAAGAGATGGCCGACAGGTCAGTAATGTTACAAGCTGTCTACAAGAGATACTAGAGAGGACACAGCATATTATCCTTATTTAACTGTTCCTTTGAAAGAACACTTTTTCCTACAATCATGTATTACCACAGAATATGATACCTCAAGGCATTAGTGAATGAAGTTGAAAAAGGCTGTTGACTTTTTGAGATATTAATCTGCCGAATATAGTATTATTTATAACACAAAAGTAGCAGAGGTTAACCATTTAAAAAGATCTGACACATGAATTACAGTTTAGATTCTTATCAATAGAAATGTCTAAGAGTTTAGAATATTATGTTCAATTTATTAATTAACTCTCAAGCCTTCTTTCTAATGAAGTAGTCAGGCCTCGTGCAGTACTGAATTGCAAATATTGAGTTTTACCTAAGTTCATTGACAGTCCACGTGCAGGGAAACAGCTATTAATTTTTAAGAAAATTATATTAACATTTTCAAGTGCTGGATGTTTTCCATTATCTTTAATTATAATACTTCCATAATCAGAAAGTAAAACTATGAAATTTTGACCCTGCAGTGGAATGTGCACTGATACGAAACTTCCTGGAAGATTAGAACTGTGTGCCAGACTGAGGCTGAAACTCATGACCTTTGTCTTTTACAAGCAAGTGCTCTACTGACTGAGCTACACATGAATCACTCAGAACTCCTTGTCACAGCTTTGCTTCCACAGAACCTCAACTCCTACCTTATCTACTTGACAGAAGTTCTCTTGCGAATCTTGCAAGGCTGGCACTCTATGAAGAAAGGATATTGTGGGGACATGGCTTTTCCACAAGCATGGGGGATGTTTTCAGAATGAAATTTTCACTCTGCAGTGGAGTGTACATTGATATGAAACTTCATGGCAGATTAAATCTGTGAGCTGGACCAAGACCCGAACTTGGGACCTTTGCATTTCACAGGCAAGTGTTCTACTGACTGAGCTACCCAACCACAGGTTTTTTAAACATGACATCCTTTTAGTTAGATATGATGAAAATCATTCACCAACAAGATCTCTGATACTACTTTATTTGGTGGACTCATTGCAGGAAAATGTTTTAAAAATTTTGTTACCTTACTGCACTAAGTAAGTTCATCTATCAATCCACTGTGCACACTAGAGAAGAAATTAGTAAGTATATCATAAACAGTTACCTATATGATCACAGAACAGAAGACAGCTTGGACTAACATGAACCAAGAAAGGCAAACAAAAATATATGAACAGCATTTTTATCAGGAATTAAAATGGTATAATAATTTACTCAAGAAGATAAAAAAGAAAAGTAAATTACATTTTATTAAAAAAGCAGTTATAGTGTACCCCTTACGTAAGGCATACTACACAACTAAAGATCACTTACAAGAGAAAAACCCCATCTTGTGCCCTTTGGTGGTAAGATGGCCCAGTGGATAGCCCGTCAAAAACTGAACACAGATCAACTCTGAAAACAGGAAGAAGGTGTACTGAACTGTGGTAAAACAAGCAAAATAGAAACAGTTAATGGTCCAAGCTCAAGATGTGCAATATTGAGCAAACTCAAAGAACTGTAGCATCGTCGTTGTGTGGTCATGGTGTTGTACTACACTGTGGGAGGTTTGTGTTCAAAATTTCTTCATGCCCCATTTTTCCCCCACAAAATTATGAACTTTCTGTCTGGTCACTGATGTGTCTGTTCTCCTTCTGTAGTCTTGGCAGTTGTCACACTATACATTGGTTATAGAATATGAGTCACGTGGTAAGAATATATTACCATCACAAGTAAATGTGTTGAATAGTCAGAGCAGGAGAGATGCCACATGGACCTCTCACAGAAATGAAAACAACAAATAAATGGGTGTGAACTGTGTTGCAAAAAAGGAAATTCCTTTCTTACACCTTGTAATGTCCCACCAGTTAGTGAGTAGTTAAAAATGGTTTAAATACCTGTGAATATCTTGCCTTTGGTGTCCCTTGACAACTGCATACATGAGCTAAGATATGCTTGTTCAATAAATGCAAGATACCATAATGGATTTCACTACAGTGATGTAGGTCACAACTAAAGTAAAGTAAGTACGTAGATTTATTCACTTCAAAACCTGTATCTTACAAGCTCATGATCAATCTTCAGTGTAATAAGCCTCGTTGTTACTACTACAGCTAACCGATGGTAGCACATACTACACTGATGATATTAAATAGTCCAGATGCAGTAATTTGATAGAAATGTGTGTGTGAGGTCCATTTCATTGTTCAACACTAATACTTGACATAGTACGAATATAAAGTCACAAATCATTCTGCATTTCGCGATGTTAAATCAGACTGTTTAACACTCTGAAATAATCCATCACTGAAATGTTCTAATATGCTGTTTTAGACAATGTCCAACACATGAGTTGCTCTATTGTAAATCCAAACCTGAATCATGCACCAAGAACTTATCTCGATTATATGCACGGATCTGTCCTCTTGTGGGTCCAACACTCATCTGCTATAACAATACTTGAGGCCGAGTATTTATACTCTTCCTACAATGTACTACTGGTTATAATAATGCAAAAAATAGTTTATAATATGAAATAGTTTGACAACACTATCAAACACTCTGTAATATTCCCTACTTTGATAGAACAAGTTAAAGACATTTTTTAAACACACAAAAAACCCGTTAATATTGAAATTGCAGAAATAAGCATTCTAACAATGCTAAACGATCAATTATCTGTATTTTGTTAATGAAGCTTGAGATTTAATTCCTACCATTTACAGATGATGTGAATGAAATATATTATTCTTTTATCTAAACATTTTCCATATATCAATTTCCTGAATCTGATTTTGATTGTTTATGGTACAAGGGTATTGTAACTACTATTGTTTGGTATTGCTATTATTCTTCTAAAAGCCTTTTTCATATTATGAAAAAGTAATTGAATTATAGCTGGAGATAGAGTGTTGACCTAGTAATACATAATGTAGGGGTGGTATCCATAAGCCGGGAATGTTACAACCTTGCTGTTGCAAATGACTGGACAGACAGTTCATAATCTTGTGAGAAAAGAAAAAATAGGCACAAGGGAGATTTGATATGGACCTCCCACTTTGCAGTCCAACACTGTGACAACACAACAATGACACCATGGATATTCCAGTTCACTCGCTGTGGCACATCATAAGCTTGAATTGTTCACTTCTTCTATTTTATTTCTTTTTCACAGTTCAGTACACCTTCTTTCTGATTTCATGCTTGATCTGTGTTCAGTTTTTGATGGGCTATATACTGGGTCATATTATTACTGAATCTGAGGGTGGTCCAATGCAAAGTTTCCCTAGTTAGTTCCTCAGAGTAAGGGTTAGTAAAAAAGTGACAACTAGTGTGGTGTCACCGCCAGACACCACACTTGCTAGGTGGTAGCCTTTAAATCGGCCGTGGTCCATTAGTATACGTCGGACCCACGTGTTGCCACTGTCAGTGATTGCAGACCGAGCACCGCCACACGGCAGGTCTAGAGAGACATCCGAGCACTCGCCCCAGTTGTACAGCAGACTTTGCTAGGAAGGGTTCACTGACAATTACGCTCTCATTTGCCGAGACGATAGTTAGCATAGCCTTCAGCTACGTCATTTGCTAAGACCTAGCAAGGCGCCTTTTTCCTTTGCCATTTATCTTGTGAAGCATGTACCATCAAGAGAGATGTTCACCAATTGTGGATTAAAGTTAAGTATTCCAGAAGCTATGTACTAATTTTGGCTACTATAATTCCTTGTCATTTTCCAGACCTCACGCCAGCCTGCGTGAGCTTAAACACGTGCCTTTCGGCTTCCTCCAAACTCCGTGAATTTGCTCCTGCCAATTCACAACAACTAGAACACCTTTGCTACATTTTGTGTACACAGTGTAATATTTTAACAGAAAACTCATATGTCCCAGACTGGTAGTCCATAATACTAAAATTTCATCACATTTCCTGAGATCAGAATATCACTCAACATAAGAGTATACTCAGTCATTACTTTAGACTGGAAGAGGGGAAGTCATGGAGATATAACAGAGGTATGGCAGCATGAACATGTTCTTCAAGTCGTCTGCAAGGGTATGTGGTGCATGCGGCAGTGAAGTGTTGAGAAAATAAATTAACTGAGTATGATTATTTTTCATATTATTAAGTTAACTTGTTCCATGTATGTACAAACATAACAGCATTGTACACCAGATATAATGAATGAGGCAGTGTGTTTGTCGAGACATTGGCCTCCTGATTTAGATTTCTCATGGTTTCTGTAATCATTTCCGGCAGATGCCACAATAGTTCCTTCAACAGGACCATGGCCACCAACCTATCCTCTCCTCATTAAACATATGTATGCATGTATGATTTATGGTTTTCCTTGCATTAAGCTGAGTAGTCATTGTAAGTTGATCCTTGGATGAATTAATCAATAACACTACAACTAAGGAAATCACATATATTGTTTCAAAGAAATTAATGTGTCAATGAATGTAACTGACTTAAGAAAACCCAGGGAAACATAAAATCTTGTTATCTGGATGCATGTCCTGAAAGCAAATCTAGTGTGTTAACTGCTGCACCAACTTGATAAAGTACCCTAGATGGCAGCATGTACTATATTATTGAACAGAATTGAGGGAAAGGGATGAGTTTCTAAACCAATATTGTAATCATATAGGTTAACTGAAGAGTCAACATTTGCAGCACCTGCAAATATTTGAAATATTTTAGAGATAATTAAAAAGTCATTTTTTAATATCTGTGTACTGGTACAATATAAAAATGTATTACAACTAACCTTCTTTAATTGTGCCTAGGTAATCCACAACTCCCCCAGGATAAATTCTGGACACAAAAGCACCAAGTTCACCACCTGTATGAGGTATTTCCTTCCCACCCACAATTCTCATACCAAGACCATTACCTGTAAGAAACAATGATAAATTATGTTTGAGGTTGTCATGGTGATAAAGGACTTGAGATAAAGTTAATGAACACATGGAGGAATATTAATACTTATCTGTTAATCCTGCACAATAATGTTATATTGGTAGCATTCTAAAATGAGCAAAATGGTCTACAAACAGTTAACTACTCATTTTCTATTAATCTCCTACATGTCAGTTTGTGGACTCACTTTTGTGAAACTGTCGAATTACAAAATAACCCTGTTTTTATGTTATTACAATTCAAAAACTCATCTTAAAACTGCAGACATTGACCTGATGTTCCTAAAATTATTTTATTACTGTGTGATTAAATTTAAAAATGATATATAGAAGTTTAGACACTAGTGGTCATAGGGAACACGGTTCTTTTTTAGTGAATACTGCACCAAGCAAAATGATACTGTGCTGTCAAAATGGAACTAGGAACTTAACTTATCTCAGTCCCACCAATCTAGAGAGCATCAACAGCCAATAATACCTTAGAGTAATAAATAATGTGATTGAATCTACAAGAACAATAGTAAGAAAATTGAACATGAAAAATTTAGCATTCAACGGAATATTCAGGCAACTATTGTCTTAATGTTAAAGTCTAACTAATAAGAGCGATTATGTCAAGTGGAGCAACTGAATGGTAGAAGAGAAAGATACATGGAAGGGAATGCTGGAGTGAAAGCAGGATGGTGACTGGTGGTGAGAAGAACACTAATGCAGCAGAATTTGAATGTGGAATTAATAATCTCAGCTTTGTGCTGGCAGGAGAAGTCATGTGTTATACATATTGAAGTAGGAGGTGTAGGGTAAGAAGGTGATGACAGCAAGAAATATTGAGTGGGAGAGACACTGCATGAGAACAGCATGGTTGCAGATTCGTATATGTGTTACACTAAATTGAAATTTACCTGTTTGCAGTGAGGAGGAGGGGGAGAGACTGGATGAGTGGAAAAAGGAGGAGGGGAAAACCAGATGGTGTGGATTGTGAATCAGCCATTACAGTCAAGCAAGTTCAGATCAGTGGCAGCTCTGCCACTGGATGGTCAACCTTGAATGTGACTACAATTCCACATTGCTCGTGACATAAAAAACCTCCATACATGTTAAGGCTTTACCATTATGATGATGAAATGTTGTGATTATCTGGAAGACTCCATCATCTGTCTTCTTCCTTCACCTACAAGCCTTTCCATAGTATTCCCATCCTAGGAGACCAGCATAACTTCCAACCCATAATTTAATCCCTAGGACCATTCCAGAATCTCTTATGCATATTTATTACCTTCCTTGTCCCAACACATCTCACATGTAACCACCCTGTTTTATCTGGTTACTGAGTTCCTATTAAAATAACCATTGTCCTAATTTACCATTACCTAAAACCCACTGTCTGCAGTGTAGTTTCCTATATCAAGAATATCTATTACTTCCTTCATTACCTCTTCAATGTCTGTACTTGATATCAGTCTAGTTCCTCATTTGTCACCCTTTACATTGATTAATTATACAGTGTGGTCATAAACAGACTGAAAAGCTTGTAAGGATGTTGCAAGGGTAGGTTGTACTGAGAAATAATTATTAAGAAAAAATCCATTTCTGAGCTTATTAGCACTGAAGCTAACCTATCAAGCTGTTGCACACACAAATTCAAGCGACCGACCAGAGATGGAGCCACCAAACATGTTCTTTCTTTGGTATCCTAAAACCAAACAAGAGAGTGATACAAATATCGGAGGTAGTAATTTCAGAAGGTGATTCTCCTTTTTGTTTGGAGAATATTGATTGCAGGATGAACTACAAAACTGATAGATTTGGAGTCAAGATGAGAATTGGAACTAACTTTGAAGCACAACAACACATCTAAGGTCTTGTTATTCTTCAGTGATCTAGTAGGCTACGGAGGACTGTCAGAGTTGCCGATTGGGAAAAGGAAGCTTTACCTATTTTTATTGGATTTGTTGTTTGGCTTTGTAGATAACCACAATAATACAGAAAATATGAAAATGAAGTTGCCCTGTTAACTGTATGTAAAGTATAAAGTTGTTTTTATCACTAATAAGATAGCACTTAAAAACTAGCAGCTTTTCCCATTATTTTACTGTTATTAAACATGAGATAGTAATGCACTCTTACTCATTCACATTCTTACTCATTCACTATAAAACCTATAGAAAGGTATGTCATCATACTTTTCGTACCTCCAACTGATCTGTCTTTTGGGTCCCGAGTCAAGAGAAAGCGTTTGACTGGAAGCTCACAACTTACAGAAAGACTTTGGGGTTGTGATACCTGTAAAAGAAAACAATATACTTTGAAGTGATTTTTGAGCATGTTCAAGCAGTAAATTTTGTTCCTAACTTTCATACTTGATAATTATTTAAATAATTTTCTAATTATTAATTTACGACATTAAGCAGTGATTTATTTATGGATGTGTACTCCTTCTAGCAACACATACATATTTGAAAATATAGTACAGTTATTTGCTCTATTCATCCACCAATTTTAACCTCTTGTTGCAAGTTTTATCCATTAAAAATCCAGGAAGGAAATGTAGCTGTGTTGCTTGTTATAAAATAGGATGTGTTGCTGATATTTACTGACATCTTGTATTAAGCACAAGATGGTTTTCTCTATTTTGTGTCCTATCAAGTCAAAAGAGCTGTTGTACAGAAGAGACTCAGTGTCAGTAGCTACTACAAAATGGTGAGTCAGATAAACTTCAATCATAAATCTGGAATAGAAAGAAGATAGGGAGCAGAAAATGCATGTTATTAATGAGAATTAAAGAGGAAGTAGCAGAGAAGCATTACTGAAAATCATGAATATACAGACAACAACAATACCTGTAATGAAATAAATATTAGTATATTGATAATGAGGAAACTGATAAAATGCAGGCAACAACATATATCTAATGTATGTAATAGACTTTAGGAATGGTAAAAGTGATATACAGTAGGAACATTTGGAAATAGTGATGACTATTATGTAAACATAATTTGTACACTAGTACAAAACTCAAATGGCCTGGCTGGAATACAAACAAGATAAAGAGTTAAAATAGGCACTCACCATTTAGTTGAACAGTACACAGATACATAAAAATGTTGAACTTGTTAAGTTCAGCTTTATGCTGCTGTGTACCACTTGATGTCTCTATTACACAGTGATTAATATGCACACTGCTACAATAAAGCAATTAGCATTGTCAAAAGATGCTGCTGATGCAGATAAAGAGGAATTTTCCTCCAGAGACTTGGTATTTTGACTTCTGATTCCGAAACATACACTGTATGACAAAAGAACTAAAGCACCCAGAAGGGGAGGAGGAAACAAAATGAAATTCCATGGGTTGTGAAGGTATAAAATGCTATTTTAGTGATTATGGGATCAAGTTAAGTTTACAAAGGACTTGGCATAATGAGCCCACTTATCACTATGATGTTGCACCCTCTCTGGCCTGGATGCATGCACTGTCTTGGTTAGGAAGGGTATCATAAAGCCATCATATCTTCTCCTGAGGCAAGCTGGCCCACAATTGTTGAAACTGATTCTTCTATCCTGGATACTGGCAACGGAAAAAATTTGCTGTCTGAGCTGGTTCCACACATGTTCTGTTGGGGACAGATCTGGGGATCTTGCTCACCACAGGGGTACCTCCCCATCATGCTGAGAGCTCATAGAGATATGTGGCACATGTAGATGATCATTGTGGATTTGAAAAATGGCACCACAATACTGTCACATGCAAAGTAATGCGTGAGGACATGGGATTTCCATAACTTATTGTTTGTTATACCATCAGATTTCCCTCAAATGCTAACAGGAAGACTTGAAGTCATACCGAAAGGCTCCCCACTCCATTACATCAGTAGTAACATTACTGTGTCTCTCCAAAACACTGGAAGAATGGGGCCTCTTTCCAGATGATCACCATACTCAGCAATGATGATTCTCCAGGGTAGCTCAGTATCCCAGTCATTACTGAATACAAAGAACACCAGTCATCAGCAATCCATGCATCCCAGTCATAGCACCATTCCACATGCAGCTGTTTGTGTTGTGATGTTGATGGCAGCCTGCTCATGGGACAGGTGTTGCAAGGAGTCCATTACTTATTTTCAGATGGCAGGCACAGATGTCAAGGGCTTACCATGTGCTTGGTGCACATTGAGGTGAGCCTCCATTATTGTGGTCAGGAGCCGTTGACGAGAACCTTGATGTGAAGTATGCCTGCCCTCATGTTCCCATTCAATACGACATTGGGCTACTGTCATATCCAAATCTCCCACAAATTTAAATACTGCATTATCTGACTAGCTTGCCAAATGAAGACCCACAATCAGGCTCCTTTCAAACTCTGTCAGCTGCTAATAATGCTGCTTCACACAAATACACAGCATCTGCTTGTCCTTCACACCAATCACTCAACATCTGATGCTGTTCATGTCCCTTATATACCCTACCATGCCTGATAACAACACTTGATATGAACAACACTAACTTGCTCTGGTGACTTTGCTACCTGTCACAGGTAATTGCAACTCTAGTCATAAACATACCTAACAGTGGTGAGTATCTGAAGTTACATTGACAACTACCTATGCCATCTGGATGGATCACATTTTTGCAAGGCAGTGTATATAATTAAATAATTTCACTTACAAAGGAAATTTTGGTGCTACAAAAAATGGAAACACCATTTTCACAGTGCAAGAATTAGGGAAAATCCAAGAACTTGTTTCTAAAACTGAAAATTTTTGGTAAAGTACCAAAGGTTTTAGGCCTGTAGCCAGTTTGAAACCCACGTATCAGTATTAAGGGCCTAAAATGATAATATTTCCACAAAGTGAACAAAGACTGTTCCAGTGAAGTGTGATAGGATTATTATTGTTTTCTACATAAATAAATAATCTGGCAGACATGGTGGGCAGCAATCATAAGTAGTTTTCTGATGATGCTGTGGTGTATGGGAAGGTGTCAAAGTTGAGTGACTGTAGGAGGTTACAAGATGACTTAAGAAAAATTTCTAGTTGTTATGATGAATGGCTATCTCTAATGTGGAAAAAGGTAAGTCAATGTGGATTGGTAGGAAAAATAAACCTGTAATGTTGAGATACAGCATTAGTAGTGTCCTGCTTCCAATAGTCATGATGTTTAAATATCTGGGTATAACTTTGCATAGTGATATGAAATGGATAAGCATGTGAGGATCATTGTAGGAAAGATGAATGATCAACTTCAGTTTACTGGGAGAATTTTAGGAAAGAGTGTTTCATCTGTAAAGGAGACCACATATGGGACACTACTGTGAGCCATTCTTGAGTACTGATCAAGTGTTTGGGATCTGCACCAGCTAGGATTAAAGGAAGACATGATAGAAATTCAGAGGCAGGGAGCTAGATTTGTTAGCCACAGCATAACAGAGATGCTTTAGGAACTCAGATGGCAAGGAATGGAGAGAAGGCAGCATTTTTTTTTTTTTTTTTCGAGGGATACTATTGAGAAAATTTAGAGAACCGGCATTTGAAGCTGGCTGCAGAATGTCTCTACTGCCACCAACAAACATTCTGTATAAGGACCATGAATATAAGTTATGAGAAATTAAGGCTCATACAGAGGCATAAACATTGTAATTTTTTGCGTGCTCCATTTGGGAGTGGAACAAGAAAGAAAATGACTAATTGTGGTACAGGATACCCTCCTCCACACACCATACAGTGGCTTGTGGAGTACGTATGTGTATAGAGATGTGAAATGAATGAGGAATGTAGCTGTATTACAGATTTCCTACTAAATTAGAGTGATCTACAACATTAAATTTACCTCTTGATAAATGACGCTGTTACACATCACCTGGTTGTCATCTTTTTTGGCTATATGGATTTCTATTAAGTAATAAATAATTTTGCTATCAATTGCACTAAATTAAGCTGAGTGGTACTTGTTAAAAATTCTAAGGAATAATTTCTTCTTGGTATTTAAAAATAATTTAAATTAGATTGGTTTATCCATGTTAATGGTAACAGAGACCCATGGTTATGGGTTGAATTTGTAAAGAATTACAGCATCTGGCCACTTTCTGTGGCTGGCTAATGTATTTATTCAAGTAACATTTTGATTTTATTTCATAGATTTTTCCGGAGTAATAAATATTTATGCCCTTCACAGATATGCAGCTGGATTTCATCATCCCGATGACACAATATCAACTGGCTGCCATCTTCAGGGGAGAGTACAGGTACATAAAAAATGCCAGAACTGAGGTAACATCAGATATGCCATAATAATGAACAATCCTATGAATGAACAATCCTACGATGAGCAGTAGTTTTAGCAAGAAATTCAAGTAAATGAATGAAGTTCTGGATTTCATTTATGTTATTGATTGACTTAAACCTGAAAATTTACCTTTGAAAACATCTTTTCTACAAACCAGTGTGTGAAACCCATAGTAATTTCATGAAAACAAAGCACAGTCTACCTTGTTGGTCATTAATAATTCCTTGTTATCTCACAAGGATTCTTTAAAGTTCTTTTTTTATAATTCCATGTCAAAAATTGTGTAATTTGCAGAGACTATTAATATTTTATATTCACTCAAAAATGTCTGAGGACACCAGTTGAAGATGATCAGTATTGCATAGATGACTACGTTACTGTAACAATCTAGAATTTAGTTTAAGAATCACTGAAGAAAAGATCTCAGAAAATGTAATATTTCAGAATTACACAAAGTAAGTGTGAATGGCTTTACTGTAGTGTTCCTTAAATGTGATTAAATCTGCAAAAAGGAAACTTCAAAGAGATTTGTTGATCAAATAAAAACAACCTTTGGTGGCTAGCAGCTTTCTTTAGTCTTCAATGGTATGAAGCATTTTAATGTGGGAAACACACATCAACCATACCTGCACAAAATTGTCTCAAGTTATGTATTTAATGTGGAAACTGAGAAGCCTGGTGACAAAAGAATATTTATTTTGGACTCTTTCAGTCACATATAGAGTATGGACTGCTGATATGGGACACTCTGTTCACATCACTGTTCTAAAAATTCAGAAGAAAGTGATACGGGCAATGAGCAATTCTGGTAGATCAGAGCACTTCTGGCCACTGTTCATTCAGCTGAAAATATTAACAGTTATTAATCTTTATATTTACACCTCAGCATTGTATGCGAAAAACAATATAGCAGATTTTGAAATGAGGGAAAACGTTCACCACCATAATACCAGAGGCAAAACAAAATTAGACATACCTAGGCACAGGATGACAAGAACAGGGAATTCCCATATAATCAATAGTCTAAAAATATTTAATAAACTTCCAATTTATTCTTGGTTGGCTCAAATAGGTAGCTTCAGGAGCAAGCTACTAAACTGGGTTAATAATCAATCCTTTTTACAATATAACAGAATTTATGCATATAAAATCAATTGACATTAATTTTTAAGGATTTCATTATGTCATGTCACTGAATGTATTTATTTTATGTTATGGTGAATGTTATCATCTATGGGCACTATTTGCAATGTTCATTTAGCTTTAACGTACTATTCAAGGAAAATGTTATATATGATATCCATGTAAATTGCCTATTCCATCTCAGGTGGTCAATGGTGAATAAAGAATCTGAATCTAAAGCACCATAGCCATCACCACATGTCGTAGAATTATTAAAGTTCCACTCAATACAGTCTTAGATTATTCAAACTTTCTAATACAGTAGTTAATAATTTTATAGCTACATTATTTTTGTATCTTTTTAAAAACGTTTCGTCAGTGTTACTACCTACATCTAACATTTTCATCATGTGACCTAACATCAGAAACAGAAGTGTTTCAAGAAACCCATAGCAAGATGTAACTTGAAGTGGCGTTATTTTCCTATTCCTGTAGTGGTAAATATTGACCTATAATTTTATTGCCTATTGGAAAACTCAACTGGGAGCATTCCTCAAACTTTGGGTTACATTTTATTGTTTTTCCATTCATTGTTCTAATGCAGGATGGTTTCAGCATTCAAAAGTGTTTCACATGACCCCAAAACACAGTAGGTCAGAAAGACAGGCAATGTATGTAATATAGTTTTCATCTGCATGCCATAGTGATGACATGATAAGAAGATATTGCAATGTATAATACAGCAAAAAAGTAAAATATATACATATTTTTACAATGTATGTGTGGTTTATCTGTCTACAGACTGTCTACTGTCAGTGAATATTTTTTTATATTCTGGAGTTATTGTACAAAATGAAACAGTGCTTATTAGAAAGATTTCTTGTAAGATGTAATGTGATTCAAAAGTGACTTCCATTCTTCTGGTAAGATTAAGATCTAGGAACACTTTAATGGCTATATGACTATTTTGTGGTACAGTGATAATGTACATATTTACTCTGCATTAGTTTACCAATCTCTACTGAATAAGTAATTTCAAGTAGAAAAAAGATGTAAAATGTACAGAGCCAATAGCACAGTAAAATATAAAATAGAATTAAAAGACTAACACCTCAAGGTCACAAATTATCCTAAGGCCTTTTTTTACTTCTACATAAATTTATGCTATGAGTAGCACTTCTTCAGGAAAAAGTTCCAGATTAAGGCAGTGAAATGAACTGTACATGGTACACCTTCATACCTGTTGTAACTTTTAATATCTTCAATTGCATAATGTTGAGAGTTTCTATGAGAAGGAGCTGATATGCATAGGCTTATAGCATGTCCACACATAATAATTTGGTAAGCATTTTCTACTATTCAATCCTTTTGTCTTGTTTGGACAAATATTTAGAATAACAGGTGCAGAAGAGGAAACAAAATTAAAGTTGAGACATATAGCTTTTCAATCACAAGTAGTTTGCTTTTGTTCAAGTACTGTGAAAATCTTGAGATAGAATATTCTTATATTGACTGAAAACTTTCTAGGTTAGATCCTGTGATTAATATGTTACTATCACCAGGGTATTGAACAGATTTTTGGGTACTCATTTGTTCAATAAAGTCATCTACATAAATGATAAAGAGTAATGGGTCCAGTATCAAATCTGCAAGTATACAATGTTTTAGCAGTGACTAATCTTGAAGGAAAATTTAATTTCTGATTTTAGAATGAACACTGGACTTGTAATGAAGTTATACCTGCTGTTTTGTAGTAAGTCCATAACTAGTGGCATACAACACATCTTACATGTTAGCTTTCTATGTTCTGAAGCAAAATTTTATAATCAAGGGCCTCAAAGACCTCAAAAAGAAGTTTAATGGTTTTCTGTTTTTAAATTAGATGTAGGTTACTGACAACTTCATACCCCATACTTACATAAATATACTGATGGAAACTAATGTGTAAAAGCAAAAGCCTAATAGACATGTTCTGTCCATATTTACACTCAAGTATTAGCTATGGCATTCATTTTTAGGTGAGAAATGCACAAAATATGAACATTGTGTGAAAATATAGAAGAGAGCCCTAAGAATAATAATCATAAACAGTAACTAGGCCCATTATAAAGATTTGTTAAAAACATTGGTCATTTTAGCTATGTCATGTGAGTACATATGCCAATAAGTACCGCACATTAAAGTCAGATGTGATATTACTGAACATACAGCTCAGTCTTTGACCTTGGAAAATGAAAGAATAAAAATAAAAATAAAAACAACATTTTTGACCCAAGAATAAAATCCTGTAATATATTTTTGAGGAAATTAAAGAGATTACTGAAACAAACTTATTTTATATGGCAGTTGAACAATGGATTTTGTACAGAGAAGGACAATTTACATAATGCAGAGCCAGTGTTGGGTAAAAAAAGCAACATTAGTAAATAGTAACAAAACATCTCTTTCTAATGAGGGAACTCCCCATTACATCCCCATTTGGATTTAGTGGTACAATGATCCAGGACAGACTATCAAAAACTGAACACAGATCATGCATGAAAACAGCAAGAAGGTGTACTGAACTGTGAAAAAACAAGCAAAATAGAAACAGTGAATGGTCCAAGGTCAAGATGTGCAACATCAAATGAACTGCAAGAACGATGGCATTGCTGTTGTGTGGTCAGAGTGTTAGACCATAAAGTGGGAGATCTGTGTTTAAATCATCATAATGCCTCTTCTTAGTCTAGACAATTGTCATACTATATGCTGGTTATAGGATATGAGTCATGTGATAAGAATATATTATCGTCACAAGCAAATGTGATGAATAGCGAGGGCAGGTTAGATGCTGCATAGACATTTCACAGAAAAATAAACAAAAAGTAAAGAGGTGTGAACTATGTTACTACAAAGAAATTCAAGAATCAAAACTCCCAAAACAGAATACAAGGGTCATAATATGTGGTACCTGTGCAGAACAAATAGAAGGTATGTACATCTGGAGGTCCTTTCCTTATATTTCACAATTGCAGACTGATGTTACACCATGACACAGACACAAATTTGAATACAGCAAACAGACACATTAATGATGAGATGGACAGTTCATAATTCTGGAAAAAAGTCTAGCATGATGGAGATTTGAAGATGGATCTCCCCCTTCACAGTCCAACACCATGACCACAAATCCACAACACTGTGGTTCCTGTGATTTGATCGATGTAGTACACCTTGAGCTTGGACTGTTCACTGTTGTTCAGACACCTAACTTGAGAGACATTCCTGGCACCTTTCCTTTGTGAAGTGTAAGTGTTGTATCTTCACTACATCTGTGTACTCCAAGTGACTATGATGACTGAAGATAAAGTTTAATGTTGTTGTTGATGAGAATAATGATGATGACAGAGAGAATAATGACAGTTAACTCTTCTGCCACCACATATATCACTTCTCACAAAAAACAAGAGGGATGCAACTAAGCTTAACTCCCATATCCTCCAGAGGGATCATCATCAATGATGTCAAATGCCCCATTCTGTGAGATATTGTAAACAAGTTTGTAGTTTAGCCTAGGAAACTGCAACAGTGTTCGGTAATTGAGAGCTGTTTACAGGACCAGTTTGAGAATATTTTCCCACACAAGTTACATATCACTTCCTGTTAACCTCTGGTACCCCTCTCAGATTGTGACCACTAGTGTTACTTGGGCATTAAATGGTCCCTGCCTATATGGTTCTACTTCTTTTTCCCCAGCTGGCCAAATACTGATGATGAAAATGTCTACCTCTGCCATGATTTTAACTGGTTACCCTTGATTGTATGCACACAAAAGAAAAAATGTAAACATTCTAAAGAAAAATATATTAGATAATTTAAAGCTATAACATAGTATCTCAAGAGTGAATTATTGAGACATTGACGGTTCAGTATTTTTGTTAAGACAAGTATCTAAATTTGCATAAAATAGAATACTCTGAGAATCAAGTAAATCCACTGCTGTCAACAAAATAAAAATTCATTTAATAGGTGATACCAATAAACAAACAATTAGACAGTTATCTAGAATATTACACTGTTTTTTCAAGAAGTATTGTTTCCAGAAGAAACAAAAGTAGTTAACAAAGGAGGGGCCCAACAATTACACACCAGTCTCAATCTAGTTAACAAAGGATGGGCCCAACAGTTATACACCAGTCTCACCGATGTCCAATTTAACAAAAATGTATTGTTTTTGAGAAGAAAAGAGGAAAGAAAACTTGATCTAAAGACTTTCGTAATTGATCTTCAGTAACAGATACATTGAATATACAGTTTTAATAGTAAATAATAAAGTGGCGATGATGTGAATACACAAGAGAATTAATTAAATATTATCTTGAAACTAAGAAATGGCACATAACAATAAGAAATATACAAAAAATTAAGAATTTGGAACAAATTAAGAGGGAAGAACTTATCAAATGTACACTGACTTACAGAAAATGATTTAACTACAAGGGTGAAAAATATTGTAGCAGTATTACAGAATTGTAAAATGAAGAGCAACTCATGAAAAGAAAGATGAAACAGGACTGGAGGAAGTTAGCTTAATTTCATTCTTAGGAATCACAGGGCATAATGAACTTAATTGGAAGCAACACATTCACAACTGATTTCAAAATTTAACAGCTCTCTTCATTACAATATAATTTTCATAATATTTCTAGAAAATAAATTTCTTGCAATCTATGCCATTGTCATTTTTAGCCATGTAATATTGAATAAGTATCTTGAATAATTCTAATATTAGAAGTAAATACTTATATTTAAAGAAAATCAGTTAGGGGGATCCCAAGAAAGGGGTAGACTGAGGCATGCAGAAGTTGTTTTCAAAACCTTGATATTTTGATTTTTCCATTCTAGTATTTACACAAGAAAGTAATCTCATTGATAAAATATTTACCAGAATTAGAAACAAATACAAATATAATTGCTCTCAAAAATTAATAAGAACCAATTGTTATGCATACTGTATGTATTGAAAGTTCTTCAAATACATTGACTAAATACAATGAAAATTCCATGCATAAACATATGGAACATTTGCAATGAGAAAACTTTTCCACAGGTACTGGAACACTACTTAGTGCAAGAGGAATTTTACAGTGTAATGGATTATGTAACAAAGTGAAATAGTTTGCAAGAATAGATTTAATCCTTATCTTGATCTGATCCATATCCCTGAAGGTTCTCCTTCATGTAGGGATCTATGGAAAGCAATGTATCAGATTATGAATTTTGCAATATATAACTTCAGAAACATTAATTCACTTAGATGTACATGATAATTCTATAATTTTGGTGAGTGGCGTATGATATGTATATATCTGCAAGCTACGTAATCCAATGGGACCAGTGGAAAATAATATCATATCTTTGTGGGTCTTCTCACTACTTATGTTAATGTTCTACAGGTGAAAAGAGATAGTTTTCCAGCAGTTCGGACTATGCTGTTTGGTATAATTTAATATTATAATAAAAAAAGGAGCACCTTATTCTCTTTTTATTACTTTGATAGCCCCTTTCCTCAAGCTTCCTACTCCCTTTCCTACTCCCACTACAGTAGACACACACACACACACACACACACACACACACACACACACACACACACACACACAGAGTCACACACACACACACCTTCCCCCCACTGCTAACTTGTTATCCCTCACAGCAACCACTGCAACTGATTGCTGCTTCCATCAGATGCAACGACAGTTGGGTTTAATGCAAGAGACAATAGCTTTGTGTATGTGAGTTGTTGTGTGAGAGCTCTACTCCTGATGAAGGACATTGTCTGAAAGTTTAAATATTTCTGGTATTCTTTACATAGTGCTTGTCTGCGACAACTCTATGTGGTGAGTAGCATTATGCAAGTAAAATTCCCCTCAATAGGAGCAATGCAAACAGACTTGTCCCAACAGTTGTGATTACCAGACCCGTAACTGAGGATAAAATTAACACATTTCGTAATTTCCTTGCTGACAGAGACTGGTCTGGCCGTTGTAGTGTCAATGGACATTACACATCAAGTAATGCCAGCCAAAATAATATTTGATAGATTTTTTAATGCATTCTTGACCCTACTTAACCATAGTATTCCCATAAAGAAAATCAATATAATGGACAGCAGCCACAAATCCAGATCTCAAAACAGACAAATCAATAAGGAACGTCACTAACACAAGTACCCTAACCACAATGTACCATGCACTCTTTCACTCTGTACTTAACTACGGAATCATCTTCTGGGGCCAAAATTCTGAATCAATTAAGATATTCAAACTGCAAAAGAAGATAGTCAGAACAATTATGTTCAAAAAACAAAGAGACACTAGTAAACCATTATTTAAGAAACTAAATATTTTGCCCCTCCCATGCCAATACATACTAGAATTATTATTCTTTACCAAAAAATGTATCAACAAAATTAGCAAAAATATGGACTACCATGATTATGACACAAGATCAAAAACCTCTCTAAGAATACTTTCCCACTCAACAAAACTGTACAGTGATGGTGTCAAGTGCATGGGAATAAAATTATATAGTCATCTTCCAACTTTTATACAAGAAATCCAAGAAATAAATAAATTCAAACAGACAGTGAAATCTCTTTTAATAAAAGAATGCTTTTATACCATCCAGGAATATTTGGAATCAAAATTGTCTTAGTGCATGTTAATGTATCAAAGCTGAATGTTGTTAAGTCAGTTTTGTCACATCATGTAACAATTCTCTGTAAAGCTGTAACTTTAAGTAACATAATTTTGTAGGTAATGTAAAATAATCTTTCTTCTGTATTCTTGTTTACTATTTTAGACTCCTGTAAACTGTATATTTGTATTGACTTATCCCATATCAGTTGTACAAGCCATTGTACTGATTTGATCTATGGGACAAATAGTAAATAAATAAATAAATAAATAAATAAATATGGTACACTAAATAGCTGACAGATCTAAAGAAATAAGTTTTGTTACTGTACAACATTTACAATAGTATGAAGTGTGACTGTGCCAAATCAGCCTATGTGGAATGCAGGAATGAATACAAAAAAGCCATCCTGCAAGCCAAAAAAACCTACAATGCCAACAGCATACATAATTCCACCAATAAATGCAAAACCACTTGGAAAGTAATTAACAGTGCTGCCACAGATACTAAAAAAGACAAAATTAACATCTCACCACAAACACTCAATGAGTTTTTTCTTAATTCAGTGAAAGAAATAGGAGACGCAATTATCAAACCAAACATTAGTCCATCAGTGTTACTCTCCCAAAATTGGGGTAGACAGTCACTAAATACAAGCATGCTAACCTTCTCTGAAGTATCGCCTAGATATGTACAAGGGGTCATAAAACAACTGAAATCATCTGATAGCTTAGATATATATGGCATATCATGCAACCTGCTAAAAAAGGGTGTGATTGCATTCTGTACCCTTTAACCCATTGCATAAACAAGTGCTTACTTGGGGGATATTTTCCTGATGAGTTAAAACTGTCTAGGATCGTCCCAGTATACAAAAAGGGAGATAAAGACTCTCCATCTAGTTACAGGCCTATTTCAATAGTACCCGCATTCTCCAAGGTAATAGAATGCATCATGTACCAACAATTATCATCTCACTTTGAGAATCTTGGAATAATTAATGCTACACAATACAGGTTTAGGAAGAATCTGTCAACCATTGATGCAATCAACATGGTAGTCAGTTACATCCTCAAAGTTTTTGAGAACAAAGGCTTTGCTCAGGTCTCATTCTGTGACCTAAGCAAGGCCTTCGACTGTGTTGAGCACACGCCACTACTGGAGAAACTAAAATTCTACGGCATCAAAGGAAACAGTCTCAGACTATTAAAAGCTTATCTCAACAACCATAAACAGGTAGTTTGTGTTGGTAAGGAAATGTCAAACATAGAAGATGTTAATGTAGGTGTGCCTCAGGGATCTGTACTGGGGCCCTTCCTGTTTCTGATAATGATCAATGACCTCCCCTTGTTTATTAGATCCACCACTGTATTGTATGCAGATGATACGACTTTTCTTTGTAGCAGTAACAATCTTAATGATCTTAAAACTTGTGCCGAAAATACACTCACTCATGCAGCATATTGGTTCAGAGCAAATGGTTTCCTGCTAAATGAAAATAAAACTCAGCAGAAAATCTTCACTCTAAGAGACAAGCCACTATCTGATGACCCTAGTTCTGTTAAATTCCTGGGAGTTTATTTAGACGAAAAGTTATCCTGGGGCCAACATGTAAACTATATTAGTAGTAAGCTATCTAGAGTAATTTATTTATTAAGACAACTCAGAAATCATGTACCTGAAACATACATCACATCATCTTATTTTGCATTTTTCCAAAGTACAATATCCTATGGCATTATCCTGTGGGGTAACTGTAGTCATATACATGACATCCTATTATTGCAGAAGAAAGCCATTAGGATAATTACAAATTCTTCACATAAGGCTCACTGCAAACCCTTATTTACTAAACAAAAAATTATGACAGTAATAAACCTCTATATATACAATGTCTTAATCTTTACGAAGAAGAACCTACAAGATGTGAAACGTAGAGAAAATGTACATTGTTACAACACAAGAAGCATCAAACACATATACACGCGTTACCACAGACTATCAAAATCAATAAATAGCTATGAAGTCACAGGGCAGCTGCCACATGCTATACAGGATCTTCCTGAACATACATTCAAAGAAAGACTGCATGAATGGTTTATTGCCCACCAATTCTATGATATCAATGAATTCTTCAACTGTAAAATGCAGTAATCCAACAGATGACCCACTGTACATTTATTGTAATATAAGCTAAAATATTTCAGTAGTCAATACCTTATCACACTGTATTATAAGTTGTAACTTCATTTGATGTTGTCAATTGCTGTAATGGCCTAAAGACAATAAAATCTTTATTATTATTATTATTATGGTTTCCTTACTGTTGCAAAATAGTTTAGTTTCACATCTACAAGTTCATATGTTATACTATTTTTATATATAAAAAATTGTGTGTGGTAGAAGTAGTCTTATAAAATCTTAAATTTTCCTGTTACATTAATTTGGTATATGTAAGGCACTTCACAGCATCGTTAGGCTACTGTATTATTGTTACAGCATAATGCAATAAGGCAACTAAAATGAGCAGAATGAAAGAAGGGTAGGAAAACTAGCATTTAATGCCGTGTGCAGAATGAGGTCATTAAAGATGGAGAACAGATGAAAATTGGAAACAATGGGTAAAGAAAACTGGTGCATCCTATCAAAGAAAATTTATGAAAACAACAGAATGTCATTCCTCCCAAATACAAGTCTCCATACTACCACAAAACAAAAAGTGGAGGAAATGTTTTCATCTATATTTTACAAAGTTTACATTTGAGCTTTACAAGATATTATAGAATTATAGAAACAGTTTCAAGTTTCTAATTAATGCAATAGTGTCCTTAGTAGCCATTACCAACTCCTCCATATTCACAGAGAATGTTGATCATGGGCACATCTGGGTGACATGTACAATAGTTTTTCATTCATCACAGCAGTTACAAATGGGCAGGGCATTGGTCAGGTTGTGTATCTCCCATGGTTTATCCTTTCCTATGCAGTAGAGGGGAGATCCTCAAATGCTGAAGGACTGACTGAGATTATGGGTATCTTGTGCTGTCCATTTATAGTGTCAGACTGCAACGATGTCATCCATTGATAATTCATACTCTCTTCATTCCTACTGAGTTCTTTTGCTATACACTGAGGGGGACTTCAGGAATTCAGTCTATTCACATTGATGGTGGTGATGTCATTATGGATCAGAACCTCCATGTTCTCAGATAGATTTTTAAACTCACTGATGACAGATTACATTCACTGGAGTGGTGAAAATGCTGTGTGGCTAAGGACAGGCAGTCTCAAAGTTTGAGTGCATCATTAGCATTCCTGTAATAATGTTTATCATGTTATTTAGCTGTGACTCAACAAATACAGCACAAGCTCTGTTGAATGAGAGTAGCATGCAGTAATCTGCCATGGATTACACCAGTCCAAGACTAGAAGTTCTTAATGTTGATGCTAATGAAACTCTGTCATTCCAAAAAATTTATTTACAATACTACACTTTGTTCTGAATTTGGGAGCTATTCTTGACTAGGTATATCTGAGGATGAATATTCTGCCAAGTACAGATACCATATACTAGATGTTTTGAATTGTTATTGTATGTTAGCTCTTTGTTCATGAAATAAGTCCAGGTTTATCTATTGCCACTTTTATTATTGAGATTAAATGCACTTGTTTCTGTCTTGGCAGTGCTTCAATTAGCCTAAATTAGTGGAAGTACTTGCAGAAGACTGACAAATCTTGGCTCATGTAGTAATTTCAGACACCAGAATAACAGATTTAACTTCAAGTAGGATAGACTACATAATAGTTAGCAAATATGAACAAGATAGTAACCTAGACTTCCACTACTCTGATCATTATTGTTAGCAACTGATTACTAAACGTGGATCCTCCTGAAATGGAAAAAAATATTCAGCAGTAACAAAGTATAATCACTATGAATGTAATCACACTCAAAATTACACTAACTAGAAAGAATTTTGAGTGTCTACAAGTTAGAAGTCTCAAATAATAAATGGAATGAATTCTATTCAGTTCTGTTGAAGCATTTTGACTCTTATTAAAGTGTGGTCCTTGTCCAGGATGTGAAAGGGCTGTTTACTGGCCACTGTGTGAAACCCTGCCATGGGGTGTCATATGGATGCAGTATGGAGGGGAATGAGGTCAGCACATCACTCTCCCAACCATTTTTCAAACTTTACAGACTGTGGAGCCGCTACTACTCAGTCAAGTAGCTCCTCAATTGGTATCACAAGGCTGAGTGTACCTTGTACCAGTCCATCCACCAAAGAAAAATCCTCAGGAGTACCATGAATCGAAACTGGGTCCTCCGCATGGTAGCTATCTGTGCTCACCACTCAGCCACAGAGGTGACTTTGATTCTTGTTGTCCAATTAAAACAATATCAACCAAATAAAACATTTAAGAAGTATTTGTGGCTGGTTGCATTGTTTACCAACTGTCATTAATGGCTGCAGGTTTCACAAAATCCTACACGAATAAAATAACAATAACAACATATTTGACTCACTGGGGAAAAAAGTGTCAGGTTAGAACCACCACTTAGGTTAGTCAAGCTCAGGAAGAACATCCATCACCTCTGTGTAGTGTAAAAGTCATTTGGGTTATGCATTTTCATATACCAGTACCCAAAAATGTTACATATCGGAACTCCTTAAGCTTAGGAAACAAGTCCACAGTGAATCAACAGTACAGTCAATAAGTGCAAGCTGGGTCTGCTGGAACCCCTTGAAAAAGTTCTGTAAAACACACATAGATACAAAAGGGTGAAGCATTTAATATCAGACATAAGGATCAGCTGGTACAAGACTAACAAACTGTTTGTAATTTTATTAATTTATTGTATAAAGACTACAAATTCCGATGGAACAACATAGTCAAAGATCAGTTTTCAGAATGGCTTATTTGTGCACTTTCCTTTGGGATTCAGAATCTTTTTTCTGTTTTCTAATTACTGGGCTTAGGCCTACCGTGTTGTCGTGAAATTAGTGTTATATAATGCTTCTCTATACTCGAGTTTTTTTGCTGTAGTTCCAACGCTTACATTTAGCTTTTTCAGATGGCATATTTATTATTTCACCCTCTTCAGGCTATATTACTTTCCATTCAATCTGATAATTTCACTGGCAACAATAATCATCCTGCTGAATATCACAGACTAAAGTCTATTTAAATGCAGACCATCTTTTCATAGGCAGTTTTCACTTAGAAATTTGCTTTGATCTGTGGTAATATCTCAGGACTATCATATTGTTTACCTTGCAGGTACATTTATTACTTACTGACCTCCATTTCATGATGCCACTAAATTTGAGGCTAGATACTGTACAGACACTTGAGGGTAAACAAATCAGGTTTCATTACTTGTTACTGGTTTCTTCTTCACTCATGCTTTTTATGAATTTTGTCCCAGTGTGTACAGACACATCTCTCTATTTAGGCTTGTGATCAGAATCAGGTCCTGCAGTAGCTTGTACTGTATTTTACATATTTGTAGCAGGGACAGAATTTGGTACTACTGGAGTTCTAGAAGTTGTTCCTTTGCTACCTTCTTGACATCTGGGCAAGAACAGCACTCAGTCTGCTGGTATCATAAAAGATTTGAGGTCCAGGAACACAAATGTACATCCTCTTGCACATACCCAAATTCC
Organism: Schistocerca cancellata; assembly: GCF_023864275.1. Taxonomy (NCBI): domain Eukaryota; kingdom Metazoa; phylum Arthropoda; class Insecta; order Orthoptera; family Acrididae; genus Schistocerca; species Schistocerca cancellata. Next base: position 60,565,065 of record NC_064629.1, read on the forward strand.
TGCAATGGCGAGAAATAAGTGCTGTCTCCAATTGCCAAGCATCATTTCAGCACCTTTTTAACAGTGATTGGAAGTCTGTTACAGATTTCTAGTGGATACCGGGTTATATATATGTCTGTCTTTCCCTGTAGACTGCTTTGTTGTTGTAGACCATCAACCTTCTTCCACCTGTCCCCTATGAACAGCTCTTCAGTACCAACTTCTAGCACAAACCATATGGAATTAGACTTCGGGTTGTGATGAGGATTCATGTGTAATTTTAAAAACATGTATATCACTGAGCCCATCATCAATACTGATCTGTTGATATATTACCACCTGCTACTGGATATGGTGAATGTGCAGATGGTGGATGGCATAACCAGCCTGGCTACTTTGGGTTTCCATCGCTGTGCAGTGGTGCAGTCAGCCAAAGTTGTGCAGGCACATAGCTGGGGAGCATGCATGCCTACTACAGCAGTTTATGCCCTTAACATCAACCCCAGGAGTGCCAGAAGGGGTATGTCATTATAATGTATATCATATCAAGACCACAGATAGCCTACCAGTTTCTTGTTGACCACAATTCCTGGCCCCAGATCAGTTAGTGATCACAAAGGCAGAATTTAATGCAATCCATGTAGAGAGAAATATAGAGCTAATCAGTAGTCAATGGTCCTGTCCCTTACATCTGGTGCCAAAGAAAGTTGGTTTATGGCATCTGTGTGGGGATTATTTGTCCTCAATGCCCAGATGGTGCTGGATCAGTATCCCATTTCTCTATTGTGCAATTACAAGTACACATTATGTTGTGGCAACTTCTAGTGTACTAGACTGTGTTAATGTGTATACACAGATAGCAGTAGTGGAAGAAGTAATTCAAAAAACCACAATCATCACCATATTTTGTTTGTTTGAGAGTCAGTATATGACATTTGGCTTGGAAAATGACATACAAACATGACAGCAGTTTATCAATGAGGTACTACGTGGAATCTCCTTCTGGCTGACATTTTTTGATTACATTCTCATCTTCTAGTCAACTGCAGAATGGTACTGAACACAGCCAAATATGTTTTTGGACAGTCATAGAATGAAATTTTAGGCCACCAAATTTCGTCCAAAGGTTGACTTCCTCTGCCTGAAAATGTGGAAGCCATTTTATAGATCGTGTGCCCATGCACTGTTAGGGAGTTACAATGTTTTCTTGGCATTCTGAACTGACATCTCCAAAGCTCATTGGCATTACAATAACCTCTTACCACAGTACTCACCAGTTGAAAGTCAAGGAAACTTTGCCTATCCACTGGACTGATGCCATAAGTCTGGCCTTTAAAGCTAGAAAGTGTAGCATGGTGGATGCAGCACTCCCCACTCATTCAGAATTAGAAGTACCTCTCACAATGGTAGTTGATGCAAGTCAAATAGTAGTCAGGACCACTCAGCAATAGTTCCATGGGGGCATGTGGCAACCTTTGGCCTTCTACTCCCATAACCTGTCATCATCTCAGCAGAAATGGAGCACTTAATATCAGGAACTCCTCACAATATATGAGGCAATAAAATACTTCCACTCTCAACTGGAAGCAAGAGAGATCACAATTTTTACAGACCACAAGCCACTGACATACTCATTTCAGCAGGACTACAACAACTGCTCACTTTGTCAGCATAACCAACTCATTTTCATATAGCAATTCAGCACAAGCATCAGGCAATTATTGAATATTGACAACTTGGTGGCTCATTGCCTGTCTCTTATCGATGGCACTTCAAACAGCTCTACCACTGTTGATTTTGACCAACTCACAGAGGCACAGAAACCTGATCAAAAGCTTCTAAACTACCTAAGTGATCTGTCCATAGTGCAAAAACTGAGGTTAGTCGATGCACCCAGCACTGATGCCAAACTTAATGTGATATCTCGGCTGGAAACTGAAGGCCATTCTTGCCAGTAGTGTTTCACTAGCCCACCTTTGACAGCCTGCACAACTTAAGTCATCCTGGCATTAAGTCAACAGTTTGTTTAGTCCCCCACCACTTTATGTAGCCAACAATAGAAAAAGAATGTTGTGAATGGAACCACACATGTCTCAGACGTCAATGGAGCAAGAACAACTATTAAGTAAGCATACCGATTGGGAACTTTGAGATTACTGATGTGCTATTTGCACACATACACATTGACATCATGGGTTCACTACCTTCTTCCGATGGATGACAATATATCCTTACTGTGACTGATCATCTTACATACTGGCCTGAGCAACGCTGGTGGATAACACATCTGCAAAAACATTGATGTCTGTCTTCACATCAATTTGGATTTCTCACTTTGGTGCCCATTGCTCATAATGACAGACCACAGTCACCAATTTGAGTTGGACCTGTTTTCCAAATTAATGAAACCATGGGATTACCAGTTACCCTCTGGCCAGTAATGGTATGATTGAATGCTGGCATCACTCACTCAAAGTGGCAATCATGAGCCAACATTCAGATTGGATGACAGCATTACTGATGTTATTGCTGGGTCTCCAGATAACATCAGATTTAGATGTATTTAGATGTATCACCAGCAAGACTTGTTTATGCCAAAACCCTACACCTACCATGAGAGCTTGAAGAAGCACAGCTGTTGCAGTTACCCAGTCTCGATCACAGCAACTTCGTATTTCAACTGAGGGAAAATGTCACTTACACCAAGCTTCAAGGTATGGCACCCTTCCTATCTATGTGCATTGGGACCTACCAACAAGCAGCCATGTCGTGCTCTGTACAGATGGTGTCAGACCTCAGCTGCAGCCACAGTACACTTGCCTCCACAGGGTGTTGCAATGAGGAAAATGCACCATTGAGATATTGGTAAACAACAAGCCTACTTCAGTCTCCATAGACAGGATAAACCTACTGTACATGACAATTGACTATCTGATGGCCCATGACCCCAGCCACCAGTATCAGCACTAACACCAGCATCAACATCACCAGCCATCACAGGACCATTGTTGATATGCACAATGAGATCTGGATGGCGAGTACACTTTCCAGTGAGCTCTCTGGAGGGCACTGAGGGGCTGATGTAGCAGCCAAGCTTCAGTTTCTCTCACAATGCAGTGTTGAATTGTGTCATGTCCACCTGAATAGGCAAGCATCATTATGGTGCTGCTGTCAGTAAGCTTTCCATGCCAGCTATCAATGGTGCTGATATTTTCATGTAGAAGAAGGTGTAAGTAGATGAATGATGAACACTAACTTCACTTAATGAAGGCTTATTCAGCACTTACACATACAACTGGCCAGAACACATACAGTATATATACAGCTACAGAACAGTACAGCACAATGATTCTTGCCATTTGTAGATACTTCTAGAATGTACTCAAGCCAAATGTAGAAATTAAAATTTTACAGTTCATGTGAGTTTTGACCTCAAGACCCTCCACACAACAGTCTAGTATCATAACCAGTACACTATGGGACCTGTGCTACTCAGGTTCTTCTGTGACATTGCTCCCTCCTTAAGAGAACAGCAATTCAGGGTTACATCCTCCTAGTCCGGGAACGAGTCATCAGTCCTGCATACTCTGACTCCCAATGATTGATGTTTGCCCTGGTGGTGATCTTCTTAGAACTTCCCTTGCCGCTGCGTTCTTCATCATCTTTCTGCTTGTTGCCTTTCACTGGAGCTTCAAATTTACTCTGGGTTGCAGGATCCTTATAGGGCTTCATTCAAAGGATCTGGACCATATCTCTGATCTTTTGTCATCTTGTGTCAGGGTCAAAATCTTCAACTTCCTAGGTAACATCAGACAACTGTCTTAGCTGGCCGCAGTGGCCGAACAGTTTTAGGCACTTCAGCCTGGAACTGTGTGACCGCTACGGTTGCAGGTTTGAATCCTCCTTCGGGCATGGATGTCTGTGATGTCCTTAGGTTAGTTAGGTTTAAGTCATTCTGAGTTCTAGGGGACTGATGACCACAGATGTTAAGTCCCATAGTGCTCAGAGCCATTCGAACCATTTTGAACAACTGTCTTACAGCCTTGTAAGGTCCAAAATAGCTCCTCAGTGAGACCAACCTTCCGAACAGGTGTAAAGATCCAGACAAGGTCAACAGACTGGTAAACAACAGGGTTGTGGCTCACATCATACCTTTGGCGATTGTTTTATTGAGCCTGCAGTGTGCAGAGTCGAACTAACTGCTGAGTTTCCTCAGCTTTGGTTAACCCCTGGCCAATGTACCATATTTACTCGAATCTAACCCGCACTTTTTTTTCCGGTTTGTGTAATCCAAAAAACCCCCTGCGGCTTAGAATAGAGTGCAAAGCAAGCGGAAGTTCTGAAAAATGTCGATAGGTGCCGCCACAACTAACTTCTGCCATCGAATACATGTAGCACTACACAAGCATGCTTTGTAGGCACAAAGATAAATACTGGCGCCAAAACCTCTGCGTCAGTAAATAAATTAAAAAAAAAAGTGGAAGATGAGCTTTTTTTCTCTGCCCCGAGTTTCGACCACTGCATTTCCATACATTATCCAACAAAGTAAATATACATTCTGCATTGCTCATCTTCGAATGTAGCAGAATTTCAATGAACTACGAAAATGTCAATATGGTCAACTCTACGTTCTGAAATTTTTCCTACCTGTGAGAAGAGATGGTTACTAATAGGAACTTTTATGAATTGTGAATCACATGCAGTATTCTCTTCACCATAAGAATAATATGAATATAAATATTTTGCAATGTATTCTTTCATGTTTGCTGCTATCTCATTTAAATCCTGTCTGCCTAATAAACTACAAAACTAGAGTGAGACAACAGCAAATGCGGAAGAATATACCTATCGTGTCATATTTATATTCGTATTATTCTTATGCCTAATAGTGATACAGTCAGAAATGAAGCACGGCAACTGACTAGATTTTTAAATCTAAGATGACTCTAATTTGTGTGCAAAATTTGATGTACTAAAGAAACGGCCGCAAAGATTTGCAAACAGAGAAAAATTTTCGCCTAACTCTTGTTCAGAACATGTTCTATCATACGCAGTCTATTATTTGGTTCTTGTTGATCATTATCAAAGAAAGCAGCAGTCTAAGTAACAACAAATAGCAGTCTCTTGCCATTGTTTTGCTAATGAGACGATTCCTCTTTAAAAAAAAAAAAAAAAAAAAAAAAAAAAAAAAAAAAAAAAAAAAAAAAAAAAAAAAAAAAAAGCGGCGGTAGCGCGCACAAAAGAAAGCCATGCCGTGAGCGGCGACAGGCCGTAAACACTCACTATCAGAATGCGACAAACAATGCATGACACAGTACAGTAATGCATTTTCAGCTTAGAGTGACATAAACACCTATAACAAAGAAAATGGCACTCATCAGATCAAAGCAAAATAAGCAATCGATTCAAACCAGATGAAACACGTGAAAAAGGAAGGGTACTGGTATAAATAAGGACGGAGGGCCTGACGCATAGCAATGGCTACCTGGTAAAGCCTAACTGCTAAGCTTACTACTCGAACCAAACTACTGTAGCTGTATCGTCATTCATTCAACCTAAATCGTGTCTCATATTACAATGGACCAACTTTGTTTCAATTTGGAGGTGCGGCCTAAAACTTTTCTCTCCCCTTGAATTTCGATTCTCAAATTTTAGGTGCGGCTTAGATTCAGAAATTTTTTTTTTCTTTATTTTGGTTCTCATTTTTCAGGTGCAGCTTACATTCGAGTGCAGCTTAGATTTGAGTAAATATGGTAGTTGTTCACATCATGAGGATGTAATGGTAACACAGTGTGTATCATCATAGTTGCCTCACACCCATGCACCAGGAAGAATGGCGTAAATCCTGTGGTGTTTTGTTTGGCGGTTTTGTAGGCAACCATCACGAAAGATAGCACCTCATCCCAGTTTCTCTGCTCAACACTAACGAATGTTGACAGCTTGTCAGCCAAGGACTTATTAAGGCGTTCAGTAAGCCCATTAGTTTGTGGATAGTAGGCAGTGTGACACATAGTGACGGATACTCCTAAATAAACCTGGCCAGAAAAATCTCTTGCAGATCGTATTGTATGTCTTAATAAATCCGAAATGTCTGGTCTCTGGTGTGCCATGGAATTTCTATAGAAGATCTAAGCGAATGGCCTTCGATAGAGGTAATGTCAAAATTAGCATATGGCCCAGATCACAGCAAAACATTCTCTTTCTGTAGTTGAGTTGTTTCTCTCAGCTTTTGTAAGTGTCCTAGAAGCATAGGCTATACCTTCTCTTTTCCATCCAAAATCTGCACCAGAAAAGCACCAATCCAATACCCACTGGCATTTGTGTGTAGTTCTGTAGGTGCTCTTGCATCATACACACCAAGTACAGGGTCAGTCATCACAGCCTTTCACAGTACATCAAAAGAATCTTGTTGAGCACCATCCCAGATAAATTTAGCATCGGCTTTTAACAACTCTTGGAGTGGCCAGGCTTTGATACAAAAGTCTTTGATAAAACGATGGTAATAAGAACATAATCCGGGGAAGTTTCTCACATCTCTAATACTTTCAAGAATAGGAAATTCTATTATAGATCTCACCTTTTCTGGGTCTGGGCACACACCTTCATTTGTCACAAGGTGCCCAAGAATTTAGATTTATTTTGCTCCAAAGAGACACTTTCTTGGATTAAGTTGCAGTCCACCTTGTTGGAGACACTTAGAAAAGCCCTCAGTCTTTTTACCTGTTCATCAAATGTCTCTGAGAACACTATAATGTCATCTAAATAACAAAGACACATCATCCACTTCAGGTGACTTAGAAGATTATACATCATCTGTTCAAAAGTTGCTGGTGCATTACACAAACCAAACGGCATTACCTTAAACTCATACAGGCCCTCAGGGGTGATGAATGCAGATGCAGTTTTCTCATGGTTAGCCTCATCTACTTTGATTTGCCTGTATCCTGAGTACATGTCCATGGTTGAGAAAATCTTAGCCCCCTTCAGAAAATCTAGTGTATCGTCAATTTGTGGAAGAGGCTAAACATTCTTTTTAGTTATCTTATTAAGCTTCCTGTAATGAACACAAAAGTGCCAACTGCCATCCTTCTTCCTGATGAGGACCACTGGTGATGACAATAGGCTCTGCAAAGGCTGAATTATGTCATTCTTCATCATTTTCTCTACCTCAACGCGAATTATCTGACGTTCTGTTGCTGTCACACGGTATGTTCTCTGGCTAATTGGTTGATGGTGTCCAGTGTTAATTAGGTGCTTCACCATTGATTTGTCTAATTTGCTCTTTGCCTGTCCATTGAAGCATTCAGAGAACTCTTGAAGAATGGCAGGTAGCTTCTTCTGTTGTTCCTTAGTGTGATCTGTTGATAGGCGAGCTAGAAGATCTTGTCTTGTAGTGGTAGCGCCAGTTTCGTCCATAGACTCGGCATGGGAGGTTTCTATGATACTCAGATGTTCTGCAATTAATGGCTCAGTGTTTGCTATGCACATGTGTCTTGGAAGGATCTGCAGTTCTTGGCGACAGTAACTATCCACAATTCACTGAATCCATTCTTAAACGAGACGACAGACGCTGGGATGACCAAGTTATTCTTCAGTGGTATGCTTATCTTACATTACACTACAAGATCCATGGGTTGATGCATGGCATGACACATGACAGTTACCTTTCTAGCACTGACTGCAGGAATGATCACTTCATCCAGCACACATAGTCTCCACACACTTGGATGCACATCTTCCTGTCCACAGTATCTCATTTCGTCTAGCATAATCTTTGAGCGACCACAACCTATAATTGCCTGAGAGGCTTTCAGAAGGTCCCATCCTAGAATGACATCATGACTACACTCTTGTAAGAAGATGAATTCTAAGGGCTGTGTATGGCCACTTTTGCCCACATGAATGAGACGTCTTCCTGTAGGTTTTACATATTTCCCATTAGCCACCTTCAGCAGAGATGTTTTGTTGTTGATGAATATGGTTTTCTGCAACTGGCGATGGTACTTCTCTGAAATGACTGAATATGATGCTCCAGAGTCCACAAGAACTTGGGCTGGTCGACCATCCATGAGGATATCGACGTAGTTTTCTATCATTTTTGTAGTGATCGACGGCAGAGGATTTTTCTCTTTGGCGGCCTCACCTCCAAGGAACATTGCACCATTTAGTTTTCCAGGTTGTGGCAGCTAGGTGACTGGCTGGAGCTTCTAAACGGTGGTGGAGACCTTGTTCAGCGTGTCAGGGAGCGTCCTCTCCACTGGCTAGCTTGCAGCATTGGTGACCTACGTCGTCCTGCACCACATCTTCGTTGTCCCAGAGTTGGTATCGGCGAAGATCGGTCTACTGTCTTCTGGCGTGGACATCATCAAATATCCAAAGCCTTTCTCAATAATAGAGCATCACATGTCCCAGTTGTCTGCAGTGGAAACATACTGGTTGGTTATTCTGGTTCCTCCAGATGTCAGGCTTCCTTGGTGCCCGAACAGGTTCCTCGTGCAACATTGTAGGAATGTATCTTTGCCTGGGTCTCGACTTTTTTATGGTTTTAAATGTAAATGAAGAATGAGAGATTGGGTTCAATGTCTGTTCCGCTTCCTCCCTTACGACCTCTTGAAGCATCTCGGTTTTTTGCTCACTGTACAATCCAAGTGCCTTCTGAACTTCTTCTCTCACTATCTGACAAAGAACACTTGTGAAATCAGTTTCTTCCTCCATCACAGACATTGATACGATGTTTGGAAGCCATTCAAACTTCTTGGGCATAATTCTTTTTTATGCATTGTCTCCATATACTGGCACCATTTTATGAAGTCGTCTGCTGTCAAAACCTCCTTCAGGAGTAGCGCTTGATAGATGTCCTCAGCGACACCCTTCATGAGATGTGCAATCTTATCTTCCTCCTTCATTCTAGGATTGACTATTTTAAACAGTTCCAAGACATCTTGAATGTAGGATGCTGTAGTTTCTTCTGGACGCTGTGCCCTGCACTTTAATTTGTCTTCAGCCGCGTACTTCTGTCGTTCCAATAACCAGCGTCTCCACCAGAATAATGTCACGTAGAAGAAGGTGTAAGTAGATGAATGATGAACACTAACTTTACTTAACAAAGGTTTATTCAACACTTGCTCATAGAAGGGCACGGAGCAAACTGTCTCCGGCCAGAACACATACGGTATATATACAGCTACAGAACATTCCAGTACACTGATTCTTGACATTTGTGGATACTTTTAGAATGTACTCAAACTGAATATAGAAATTAAAATTTTACAGTTCAGGTGAGTCTTAAACTCACGACTCTCTATGCAATAGTCTAGTATCATAACCAGTAAACTATGGTAACTATGCTACACAGCTTCTTCTGCAACAATATCATTGGTGAATTATTCCAAGCTGTCAGAGACTTATTATTTTTATATGTTTTCTTGTGTTGTTATGACCTCAGTGACAAGAAATTGTTTTTAGTTAAGATACACTGTATTTGTACAAAGATAGTGCACATCAAGCCACAAGCTTGCTTTGTCTTTGTGGACAATTCAATTCCTTAGGTGCACGCAATAAGGAGACAGTTCATGCATACAGTAATAAGTCACTTTGTGCACCTACAGGCAAGATGATGAATCAGTTGATGATGAATCTAGCATATGACCATATATTTTTAAACATATGTTGAACAGTTGCTTTTTAATTTTAGGCTGCAGATAAATTTTGGTTCAGTGGCACTTTCCAATAGCAAATTGCAGGTTTCGAAAATGCATTTTAATTACATGCAAAGTGGCAGCAATGTCTTTCCTTTTACTGTATCTAAAAAGTTTCATTTATACCAATTCATACATTCTTGGCTTGCTGGGTTTTGCTTAAATACATTGCAGGCCATTAGTTCCATATGTAAAAGTTTAGGATCCTCTATGCCTGAATAATGTAGAGGCTAAATGTTTGGGACACCTTTTCCACAGTCCTGCATGTTCTACATCATACTGGGATTTGTGAAACATGATGTGTGAATGAGAGATTAATTGAAGGCCAGTGGTGTTATCAACATGATCCATGACATCTCGATTCTGATGCCTCAAAGTTACCTGTATTCAGACTTGACATATTCCACATTTTTTTGCAGTTTTGACATAGAGTGTCACCAATGTGCAAACCTTTATTCCTCTCCCTTGTTTGCAGAATGAATCACATCAAGGGAAAAAATTCTGTCTGCCTCACATGTTAAGATTTACTCGTCTTCAGCAGAAGAGACATTTCAAATGTGTATGACAGAGAATTAAAGAGGTAAGTATGCTGAAATTCTAGTTTCTTTCTCTGCAGGAACCATGACCAGTTTCAGATTTTTACATTCACAAGTTATACAGTATATGGCACAGTTGCATTTTCTTTGCTGCTTTGGTTTGCACCTGTTACAGCCTACTGGAAAGTGTTACAAGAGTGGCCGTGTGTTTTAGGCACTACAGTCTGGAGCCGCGTGGCCGCTACAGTCGCAGGTTCGAATCCTGTCTCGGGCATGGATGTGTGTGTTGTCCTTAGGTTAGTTAGGTTTAAGTAGTTCTAAGTTCTGGGGGACTGATGACCATGGCTGATAAGTCCCACAGTGCTCAGAACCATTTGAACCAAAGTGTTACAATGTATATACTTGATTATATTAATACAGTGGGTAACTATGTAGTATTTTGGTGTGAAATACATTAGTAATGCATATGGAAGCTATGATTGTAAAATGAGCTTTGAGCCAGTATATTTGAAAAATCATGTAACAAATGGAGTTAAAAATGTGAGTGCACCAAAAGAGCAAAAGACAAGTTGATAGTTATTAACAGTGCCTTGCACTGTATTACATGTGAATGTAGTTATAGTAGTTTCATAAAATAATGGCTTATGACTGTACAATTCACCTTCAAGCAGAATTAATAATGTCAATGCAGTAAATAAAACACACCAATTGAGTGATTATTTTCCATGAAATAAATACTTCTGGAAACCTTCCTCCCCAACCTACAAATGTGAACATTATTTGAGCATTATAGTCACTGATCTCCCTCACAAATATTCTCCCAGCTGCTCCCCCATGAACCCTACCCATTACCTGTCAACTTCTGTAATTCAATGACAAGGGAATCACAGATCTTTTATTGTTGTTTCAATTTATTTGCTGTGTCACAGGAAGGTTAAATTGTGCATGGTTGAAATAAATTTTAATAACTGTATGACATTTATAAGTGACACATTCCTGAGCAGTTGTTAATGATGATTTTAAAAATGGGATAAATCTTTGCAGAAGATGCATGTGAGGATGCTGACATTGACTGTAGTCACAAATACAGAGTATGTACACTTGATTTCCCAGTAACAATACATAAGGACACATGTGAATACAACCAAAGCTCAGCATGGACTGCAGCAAAGATAGTCCTGCACCAAAGAGCTGCTCTGGCGACCAGAAAGTTTTCTTATATTAACCAATGAAACTGATATTGGGTTACCACAAATATATTGTGTAGCTGGCTGTTGCCAATAAGTCTCTTTACCTTATGAGCTGTGTACTAGTAGTTTAAAAAAGTACAACACACATCCCCCTTACTGCACATTTTTGTACTTTTAATATTGATTGTCTAAATGTCAAAGTGTTACAGAATATAATTCCTAAGGACATCAGTGAATGAAACAATTCCAATGTAGCCCTGTGCCAATGATAATTATTACTTGTAGTGCAAAAGGTACAGGACTTACCCATGTTGAACATTCATAATATGTGGTTTTCTATTCATAATCTTGTTAGAATGCACACTAAAGCACATTGAACACCATGTTATATTTTTAACCTCTCCCCTGCTCAATTATTATAAACAAATTTACATATTGCTTGGTAAAATTCTTATGTAATATGTTTCTAGATAATTATCTAATAAATTTTGAGGAAATTTCATTCTCCCTCTCTTCCACTAATGTCTCTTTGATAGATTTGAGTATGATGATTTTTTTCATTGTGTATTTCATTTTAATTTAATTCATTGGTATCCTATATCCTACATTAGATAGAGAAGCAAAATATAAGGGGAAAGTCAATAAAAAGCAAACCCCCAGTTTATGGAAACTGCAATAGCCTATCAACTGAATATGAGGTGAACCATTTACCATTTGTACATACTATGCAATAAGAATAATTTTCATTGCATGAATTTTGTGATTTGTGTAACTAGCTGCCTTAGATCGAAAGTAGAAAAGCCTGATAAGTGGTATTTTGTCATGTACATGTTTCATTATATATTCTAGATTTTTATGTATGACATGCTAGAGCAAAAGATTTAGTAGATACCAAAGAGTGATAGTTCAGTATTGCATTCCTACAGAATAATTTCTCATGAAGACATTATTGGATAAAATCCTCTCAGTTTCTTTGTTACATGTTGTTTGAATAATATATTTAGCATTTATGTCCATCACTAGATTAGTTGAATTGTACAGCTGCTTGCTACATTCTACGTTAGTTTCTTTTATTAGAGTGATTTCCCTGGTGCCATATTGGTGCCTTGTAGTTATGACACAACACAGTGGTACCTGCCATAGAAGTGAATAGCTGATACTGAGTTTGAAGCATAACAGATGAATTAAATTGTATGATTTATTTCAGTGGGTAGCAAATTTGGTATTAAATTCACTGAAGCACCAAAGATCCTGGTATAGGCATGTGTATTCAAATATAGAGATGTGTAAATGGGCAGAATACGGTGATGTGGTCAGCAATCCCAAAAGATACATAGCAGAATTTCTGTGAAGTTGGGAAGGTATGAGATAAGGTACTAGTGGAAGTAAAGCTGTGAGGGTTGCTCATGAGTCATTTTTGGCTAGTTCTGTCAGTAGAGCACTTTCTGCTGAAAGGCAAAGTACCCAAGTTTGAATCCCAGTCAGCCACTCAGTTTTAATCTGCCATGATATTTCAAATCAGTGCACAATCTACTGCAGAGTGAAAATTCATTCCAATAACAATATGCCCAGGCTTTGTCTTCTCAATATCTTTTCTTTCAGAAGTGCTAGTCCTGAAAGCTATGCAGGAAAACTTCGTGAAGACAGGGGATGACCTACTGGTAAAAATAAAGCTGTGAGGGTGGGTCATAAGTAGTGCTTGGATAGCTCAGTTGTTGGAGCACTTGTCCACAGGAAACATACATTCCAGCTTGAAGTTCCGGTCAAACACACAGTCTTGATCTGCCAGTAAGATTCATGGTTGCCATTTGTTGCCAGTGAATGTTCCATCAGTGTGACTTCACACAGTGTTGCCTCTAGTTAGCCAAAGTACATTGGAGTATGTGTCCAGTATATGTAAACTGATGTGCTATTGTGTACTGTATTAGCATCATGTAAGAAGCATCTATGAACAATATGTATAAGGACGTGGCCTTTTGGATAAGGTGCTGTGTGTTTTTAAATATTTTAGCTATGACAACCGTTTATAATGTGCTGAATTTTATCCAGACAAAATCGTTTGTATGAGGTTCAGTGGAAAATAAACATGTTTTACTACAAAAAAAGTGTAAGACCTGAAGATGACATGTAAGGCTGTTGAAATTTGTTGTCTTGAATAAACAATATTTTGTGTGATCTTGGCTTTTGAATGGTTTTTAACAACTGACACAGATCCCCCTTCAATATTCTCATAATGAGAAAACTCAATCAACTTTTTCACAAAAGTTTTTCATGAATACCTGGGTAAGAGCTCATGCCCAATGTTTTGGTGGCATATAATTACATGAGAATTCTGTACTGACAAATGTTTGAGGGACAATAATCTGTCTATGTAACTGTGACAATATAAAAATACAGTTTAAAACACTCCAACATGCTAGAACACGCATCTGTACATCACCCTTTGCTAATTAGCCTATTTTGTCTGATATGAACAGCTGTACCAGAAGTATATAACTGCCATACAAACATATGGTCAATTAAGATACAACTGCAAACAGTTCAAAAAGAAAGTTCATTTGAGGAAACTATAAAATTATGAAACTGACCTTCACAAGGCAAGATTTTTAGTACTGTCAATTGACAAAATGTAAAAATATGTGAGACTCCCATAGCTTTGGAAACTATTAATGGTGAGAGGAACTAATCTGTTGTGAAAAAAATGGGAGACAAAGATGAAGGACGACAGTATCAGAGAGAGGAGGAAGTCAAAGGCAGCACAATGGTAAGCACAGTGCCAGTTTCACTTCAGAGAACCAACATGCAAGATGAAAACTTGTCACTTTAAAGAGCTGCATCTCTGGCACACTCTTCTATATCACAATTTTTCTTAGTGCGTACCATACAGGTCAGAACTCCATGGTGATTCTTAGATTTACAATGATCAAACAAATGTTGTAGCATTTCGTGCCACTGTAGTTGTTAGTGTTGATTGCGTGTTTGGAAGAATTAAATTTGCAAGTACTTTGAAGTTGGGTCTGTGTGATATTTTAGAATATGTGTTTGTATCTTCCTTTTAATTTTGTATTTGCATGAGTGTCAGTATACAAAGAAAAGAAAAAGTCAAGATGTTTCTTCTCTTTGTCATGTATTGTATATATAATAATTTCATTCTGCCACAGCTGAATACACAGAATTCATGTACTGTGGGTGCAGTACACATTTTAGTTTCTGGAAGATAAAAATTGACTTCATTTGCTTGACATTAAATAGAGAAACATGAAATGAATAAATTCCAATTCTAAGGTGGAATAGACCTATAATTACATGTATAAGAACATATCACCACTTAATTTGTTGAGAAGTGATTTGTCTCAGATCAGTGTTTTAAGATTTAATTTTTTATGTTACCAATACATTAATTGTGTCTTGTGATAGTGTCTTTCTCACACATCTTTTGATTTATATGAATTCTCCAGATTTAAAATAAGTCACTGATAAGTACAACTAAGAACTGTGAAACTGAAATGCTACTATGAATAGAGTAATATACATCTCTTTTGTGCCAAAGCAAGCTATAATTTTTATTATGCACTTAATTATTTGGAGAAAGACAGTAAAAGTAGTATATCAAGTTCCACTCTTGACAAAGAATTGTATATTGGTAGCTCTTTTGTAACAAAATTACTAACATGTCATTTATACTTACTTTAGTATCCTGTACTGTTCTTGAACCAGTTCTGCTCCTTTCTTTATGCATATGGACTTGTGCATTTACATGTGTTTCCTCAGGATGTTGTGGCTTTTCTGTGTGAGAAAGTGAAATTCCCAAATAAATTGAAGAAGTTCTTTCAACTAACAAATTACTGAACTTAATTAACAGTGGATGTCTGAATTGAAGTACACTAGCAGGGAAAAATATTAGTACACTTGGAAAGATGATGATGATCATGATCTGATGATGGCATATACCACATGGGGATAGTAGATGCAGCATCGATGTGCATGGCTTGATTGCTGCCATAACAGAATCACTTGGAAGATGGAATGGTGCACTGTGGTCTTAAGCAATGAAAGCAGATTTTGCATGCATGCAAGTGATGGTCTTTGCATGTAGGACGCAAACGTGATGAATGTTGTCTTGTAGAGTGCATTCATCCAAGATACACTGGTCCCACTCCAGGCCTTATGGTCTCGGATGCTACATTTCTTGCTCACCTTTGGTGTTTCTGGAGGGGATGCAAACTAGCACTTGGTACATGCAGAATGTTGTTAGACCTGTACTTTTGTTGTTCTCACAACAGGAAGGTGATGCATCATTCCGTTAGGACATTGCTGATCCACACACTGTCCTTGGAACTCAAAGTGCTCTGCAATACATGCAACAACTTCCCTGGCTAGCACAGTCTTTGGACTTGTCTCCAATCAACAACATGTAGGATATGATGGGACAAGAAATGATTCATGTGACTTGACAACCAACAACTCTTTCACAACTATGTGAACGGGTCAAGTGTACGTGGCATAATGTATCCCAGGACAATATTCACTATCTGTATTATTGCATGGACGCCAGAGTCAGTGCTTGCATTGCCACCCATGGAGGCTACACCACATACTAACACAGGAGCTTCAGCATCAATTGATACCTGGTACCTGAGAAACCCTTTTGCTATTGATCTGTAAATGTAATCATTTCGAGTACTCCATATACACTGCTGCAACAATAAATCTTGAGTGAATTGTAAACCTATAAAAGTGTGTACTAATTTTTTTCTAGCAGTGTATTTACCAGTGGTTAATAAGTATTAATTAAGATTTTAATTATTATGTTGTATAAAAATGATTATTTCATGGACATCATTACTGTTATTATTAAAGTGTGAAAATTTCCTTGTATGGTGGTAAATAGTATACAGCAATTTACTGTACATGTAAAGGAAAATGGCAACTGTATTAATATTAGGTGCTTAATTGTTTTTATGTTGTGATAAATCTCCTACTATCTCAAACACCTTTTTGTAATATTCTGCACAAAGTTAAATCTCTGAAATTTATTTTAGTACTTGAAAACTGACAACTCCCAGACACAAGAAAATGATGTAAAATACATCAGCTATAACTATTTTTCATTAAAAAATATACTTTTAATTTAAATTATATGATACTTGGTTATTACAGCAGAGTGTGAAAACTTATCTATCCATTAGAGTTTTTGGAAACTTGTGCATATTGCTTCTAATATACAGTGCAGTTATTTTAGTCAGTCATGCTTATGAATGAAACTCACATGCAAATATTTGTTCTATGTAAGAAATATAAATTTATGTTGACATATAAGCTTACATGTTGCATCAACAAAATTTGTCTACATGCATTTGAATCTATATATTATATTTAAAACATGCATCCATGTGATATGACAAAATTTGAATCCTTATTTGACATAATTGGCAGACACTTAAAACATCAATAAATAGAATTTAAATAAGTTTCTTCTTACTTATAATAACTATAAAGATCTCATGGAAATGATGTCACATGTCTGGTTTTCAGTTAACTTTATTTTTGATAATAGTGTACAAAAATTATTGCTTTTTATCCTTTTGTATTCTGACTCATCAATCATTGTTCCTGAAATGCTTATGGATGAAACGCAAAGAATGTGCAAACATAGTTAGGCCATAGACACAATACATGAGTGTGATTGTATTTACTGAGAAATGTAATTTTTTCTTCAAGAAGAGCTATGTTTTCATGGCATAAAACTTCTGAAAAATACACAGTTACAACTTATTTGTTGCAAGGCACTGTGCATAGATAATAAATGTTTAAATGTTTGAAAACATTATTTCTGCTTTAAAAAAAGAATAATAATTGATTTCTGTCAATTACCAGCTATTTAGCATTGATAGTGGAGGACAGGAATATGTTGATTACATCTACCCTGAAGAGTAGTTATCTGTTCTGGGAGTCTAATTATGACAATAAGTTCACCTTTGCAGTTGTGGATTAAACAAATAGTGAACTGGTTTGTCAAAACATGAACTCAAATTTCATCCACAGTTGTATTATTTTTGCATGATACTCATTCATACCATTTCCACATATTTGTATTAAAAAACTTGTAAAGATCTAGGTTCATTTATAATATGGATTTACACCAAACTAATAATTTAGGCCTTCTTTAGCTGTTTGATGTCATCTTCTACATTAAAATTACATTTCTCTTTATCAGCTCTGAACATCTTACTGAAAATTTACTCTCACTTCACATGAGTGTACATAAAGTAGATCAAGTTTGCTAAAAGCAAAAGTACTTCAGTTTTCAAAATCTTTACTTATTCTATGAAATTTTCAATAGGTAAAATGATGAAGTGTTTTTTTATGAGGTAACCTTCATACTGTGTTCAAATGCTGTCATTTACTATCTTACAATAACAATAAGCTGGAGATCATGCTTTTTGTTCTAACATTATGGATATCCTCATTTTAAGATGAAATATACAATGCTATTCACTTCTCACATAAAAGGAAAATTACTTTGCCCTGGATTTTCCTCACATCACCCAAAATATTTACCTGTTCACCATGTAGGTGCCCTGTCTTCCTCATTATTCCTATAGTATGCTTGAAACATATGCCTATTCAATAACTGATGTACCACAAGTAAAAGCACACTAATATAACATAGCATTCCATCAACACAATAAAATGATCTGTAACATCATAGCAAGAATCATAGAACAAATCTTACGCAGAACTAATATGGAAGTTATGGCAGAATGTACATAATTTCAGAGTAAAGAGGCCCAGCCACTGACTAATCAAAGCCCTGAGCCATTGAGAAAGCCCCACAAAACTAAGAATGAAAGACCTGCCCAATTTACCCATCTAGCACATCCTATTTTAGTCCTATCACAGAATTATCCTGTCCCATCAGATGCAGGGCTCCTGTGAAAGTAGCCATGCCATACACTAGCTCTGCTGCAGTTTTTGCACATCATTTTATGTGGACGTGACCACCAACCAGCTGTCCGCTAGAATGAATCGTCACTGCCAAATTATGGCCAAGGACAGAGCTGACTGCTCACTGCTGAGTAATATATGCTCAAGTTCAATGGCTGGTTCACAACCCACACGGTTTGGATCCTTCCCTCCAGCACCAGCTTTTCTGAACTATACAGATGGGAGTAATCCTGGCAACACATCCTTCACTTGTGTAATGCTCCTTGCTTCAATATCTGATAGCATTGACATGCTCTGTCCAACAGTTTCCTTCTCTTCTGTCCTGTCACTCCCTAACAATACACATTTTTATGTCATTATCATTGTGCACCACACAAATTCACTGGCTCAGGTGACCATGAATCACATTCCTAGCCCCTGAATTTGTTCCCTCTGCCTACTACATTCCTATCCCACACACCTGCTACATCTCTTTGAGCCATCATGTACACCTTCCCATCCCTCCTTTGACCCAATGTCTCTCTCTCTCCCTCTATCCACCTCATTCAAGACAAACCCTCTCCCCAGTTCACTTGCTGATCTACAGTACTGTCATGATGTGTTCAGCTAGCACAATGTAACTACACAGTTTGTGTGTGTGTGTGTGTGTGTGTGTGTGTGTGTGTGTGTGTGTGTGTGTGTGTGTGTGTCTACTCTAGCTCACAGAAGTTGCATGCCTGTCGTCAACTCAATGCTTCCACTATTCAGACCGTGGCATAAAGGTATCCTTGACACTTAAATTATTCATATATGTTATTAGCCTTTATAAGTGGCATTGCAAAGACTAGTTTGAGATCTGCATTAAGAATCTATTTTTAAACTGTAAGTAAGAATTAGTTGGTAATAAGAGCCTCCAACAGCAACATACTACAGTGTTTGTGCAAAATTTCCAAGATTAGAGCAATGGGAATCAAAACAGTTTTTACATGCCTAAACTGTCTAGATCTTCTTCTTTCTGGTATGAGTTTTCATGTTTGCAGATGAAAGTTTTATTTTCTTACTCAGCTAAAATACAAAGTCTGTCCAAATAATTCTAGAACTTCGTTAACAAAGTTTTTCTATGCTTGGCTTTTACTTATTGTGCATGGTCTCCTTCAAAATACTCTCCTTCACAATTGATACACCACTTACAATGCTGTTTCTCCTTCTGGAAGCAGTTTGGGTATGCCTCTTACTGGATTGCATGAAACATCATCTGGGATTTTTCTTTTATCTCACATATAATTGCAAATCTTCATACTTCCAACAAAATTTTCAAGTTTGGAAATAAAAATAAGTCCACAGGAGCCAGGTCTGGAGAGTACAGAGGATGAGGCAGATGTGTGTTATCGTGCTGCAAGTGCAAGAGCCATGAATTGTCTCACCACATTTCAGACTGTTTCCTTCCTTCTCACATTAACTCACATGTATTGCAAAACATCCTGATATTACCACTGATTACTAGTTTGTCCCTGTGGTACAAATTCATGATAAACTAATCCTTCAATCTCAAAGAAAATCATAAGCATGGCTTTGACGTTTAACCTGACCTGAAAAGTATTTTTTGGTCTTCGAGGACCTTTCCCAACCCGTTGTGAAGATTGAACCTTGATCTCAACCTCGTAACCATAGATCCATGTCTCATCACCAGTTATGATTCTCTGAAGGCTCTTTTCCTCATTTGTGTGATTCAAAATATCTTCAGAGAATGTGAGGCAAAGGTCTTTCTGGATTTGACTCGTTAGATGTGGGACAAATTTGGTAGCAACATAATGCATTCCAAGGTGCTGTGTCAGGATTTCATGACATGATCCAACTGAATTCTCTTGGACAATCAGTGTTCAATTGGCATGGACAAATTCATTGACACTCCTGACATGAGCGTCATTGGTAGACGTCAAAGGGTGTCGTGAACAAGGTTCATCTTTAACTTCTGTCCAGCCATTTTTAAACTGGCTTAAGCATTCATCACTGCAGGCTTCTTGCATCATTTTATGAGTCTCTGTAAAAGTTTTCTTGAGTTTCATGCAAAATTTAATGCAGATACGTTGCACCTCTAACTCTGCCATCTCGAAACTCATAAACTGTGTGAGACAACGTGCTACTCCATACAGCCATGAACAATAACTAACAGCAGTTGCACATTATACACAGGCATGTGGAAGGATGCCAACTGCATTCTACTCCATCATATGTGGCCCAGTATTTCCATACCATCTCTCTCTCTCTCTCTCTCTCCCCTCTCCCTCCTTCTCTCTCTCTATCTCTCTCTTTTTTTATCTTTCTCTTGCATCTGAACAAAGTGATACAGTAGTTAAGACGCTGGAGATACAACTGGACTCACATTTGGGGGAGTAGAGTTCAAATCCATGTGCAGCACTACAGAATTATACTTCCTGTGAGTTTTCTAAAGTTGTTTGAAGCAAATACAAAGTTTATTCTATGAAAAGAAAATGGGTAATGTCATTTTTATCCTTGTCTTATCCGAATCTTATGACCTTGTCATTCATGGCATTTCCTCCAGTAAGTTGAAATAAAGCCTCAAAATTCTAAAAAAAGTTGTTTCACTGTGCGCAGTACTGAGTTCCCTAGCAGTGTGTAGATCCTGTAATGACTTCTATGTACAATATCACTGTCCATTTTCGTATGTTTTCCTTATTCAGTGCATGAATAGATGCACGCGAAGTCAAAATATAAATTTTTTCTTGGTAATTTTTATTGTTTTTTCCCTTTCTCTTCTCTTATTGCATTTCATATCATTTCAGTAATTAAAAAAAAAACTGAAAATATGAACCCCAACTGTACGTAGCGACAGAGCAGCCAAAGTTAGGGGTCATGTGTATTTGAGAGGCACTTGCTCATGTAAATGTATGTATGTTTTCTTTTCTTTTCTGAAGAAGTCTTTGGTCAAAAGCACAATGTGTAATAGTCTTTTATTGTACCTGTCTGCAGCTCAATATGTCATCTTTATGGAGAGTAGCAATCTATCCCATTTGTAGTATTGCTGCTATTCAGAACAAAGATTTTTATGATGGCATGGCTACACAATTAAAACCATCTGAATGAGGGACAAACATCATGACTACCTTCAAAATATAAAAATGAAACTGTTCTGCCAATAAAGTCTAAATTTGAATTATATTACTGTACAGCATACACCACCATGATAAAACAAGACTTTACTGACAAGAATCCCATACGTCCACCACACATACAACTTTTCACCTTGTCATTAAAATGGAAAATTAAAAGTAACATCATGTACATGCAGTCAGGAAGATCAGCCTGTAACAGACCAAGAAGGAACTATCCCACTTGCTCATATATCACTTCTGACATCAATACAATTTTTTCTTGATTTGATCTCATTTTGTTAGTAACACATGTATGTTAATTACACATAATAGCAAATTTTTATTCATGCTTTACTCCATTAAAATTTGTTATACACAGGATAATTTTCAGACTAGTCATGGGAATAATACAGTTGTTCAAGATGAAGATATGTTATTTAAAAGAATGTTCATGTTTTATGATTCATGCAATTGATATGGAGATGAAATTTTCAGTGAGTAAATAGCTGTTTATTTCTAATCTAACACAACTCATTTATAAGTCCATATTTTTTCTTTTCAATAAACATTTTCTATTTTCCAAAAATTTTACATTCCAAGAAAAGTTATTCATATTCATTATATTCATGATCCAGGAAGTTCAAATCTTAAATAATCATTTCTTCAAAAATTCAGTACCTTTGTTTTGTAGACTGGATTTTTCTGATTTAAAAAATGCATACTTCCACCAGAATAACTTGTTACTTTGTTAATCAATCAATTTGGAATATTTCTCCTCAAAACTTTTTGGCAGGCTTTGGGGATCCCCACATAAGTAGAAATCATTTTCATAAAAGAGAACCTATAGTTCTTCGTTTTTTCTGGTTATACAAACGATAAACTAATTCACTTTGTGTCCTCTAATTTTGCTATCTTTCATCTTTATATTAAAAATGTAATAACAAATCATCGTTTTTAATCTGATGCCCATTTATAAGTATGCATGTTGTGTGGTTATTCAGTCATTCGATGGTTATCAGTCATCTCATTAACATCATGTAATTGTTAGTTTGCATTCATTATGTCAAAAGCATGTAGTGTATTGGCAAATGGTGCAGTTACTATATGAGACCATCTGTGTCAGACATTCTGTATTAAGCAATCAATATGTTGGGACTGATATGGTCACAGGTTCGAATCCTGCCTCGGGCATCGATGTGTGTGATGTCCTTAGGTTAGTTAGGTTTAAGTAGTTCTAAGTTCTAGGGGACTGATGACCACAGATGTTAAGTCCCATAGTGCTCAGAGCCATTTGAACCATTTTGTTGGGACTGAATAGTACACATCATTGTGTTAATATGTCACTAGATAACTGTGTGGTATGCTACCTATGAAAGTAGTTTACACACTTGATATGAATGTTTAGATTGTATCCTATCGCAAAACTGACCATCGGACCATGAATATTAGTTATAAATAAGCATAAAGAAATCAAAAGTTCATAACTGCTGTGTAACAGTAAGTAAAAATTTGTGGTGCCTGCCTATGACTGTAGGTAAAGTGCAGCTTTTTTTGCATCCACACTAGTAGGGCAGGGTGGTGGACCCATTGCCCCAGCTGTTTATTATCCCAGAAATGATCCTTGGTATTCATCTGATAGGCTGAACTGACCTGGAGTCATCATGGAAGAATTCAAATGAGGAAAAATCTCTGCCCCTATCTGGAATTGAGCCTGAGACCTCCAGAGCCAGAGTCTAGTCCTTTACTCCTTAGACCACCGTGGCCACATTACTGCAGTGTGGTGTACATTATATAAAATATGTCCATAAAATATGTTCACAACACGAAGATCATCACCATTGAGTGGTAGTGAAGCTACTGAAGGTAGACTACCAGGTAAGCAGAGTTACAAGCTGAAGTCAATGAAGTGAACTTCCAATATTAAAGTACCATTTTTGGACATGAATTCTCTAGAAATCTTTAAAGTTGTAACTTGTACAGACTTATTTTTTCAGGAAAATTAAAAGTGATATACAGCCTCATTTGATGTGCAGTGTATCTTTTTTACCTCAAAAATACATATCACAGGCAGCTACAAAGAGTTTTCTGAGGAAATGGTAGGCACTCACTATTGAGAAAGAAATGAATGAAGGAAGGAACGTTGGGATTTAATGGACAATCAATACTGATATCATTTTAAATGGGCCACATACCCATACTGAAGAAGAATGGGGATGGAAATCAGTTATTTCTTTGTCAAAGTAACCATCTTAGCATTAACTTCAAGCAGTATAGGGAAACTATGGAAAACTCAAATCCGGATTACTGCACAATGATTTGAACATCTTTCCTTCTGAATTTAACTCTAGTGTCTTCACCAATTTACTACAGCTCATGACCATACCCTGAATTTCTATTAACATTTATGCCTGGATGCTTCCCGAAAGCAGAAGATTTTATATTTTATGAAGGATGGATTGAGATGGTGAAGAGGTGGAGATCTATTTGACATAATTTGCAAAATGTTCTGTCCTTATGGAGGATCTTTTCTTCAGTTCTATGCAATATCAATGTCAGTTGTTGACAACTCACATGTTTAAAACAGCAGTGGGCACAAATATCTTGAGCTTTACAAAAATAAAAAGGAAATTTCTAAGACAACGGAAGCGTTATCTTCAAAATAGAATATAACTAAACTTCTAAAAAAAGGCCAAACCCACATGTGGTATTTGCGATGGCATTCCCACATATGCTGCCAATGTGACTGCAGCATTTTTATTCGGTGCACCAGCAGGAAGGCAATAAGAGAGTGTCAGTTTATTCCGATTGCAGTGCCATCACCAGATAAGTGTTCCTGGTGGCACGCCACCAGCGCAGCCTCACTCTCTTGTGCATCAGCTATGCTAGGTGAAGGTTCAACTTCCAGATGAGCAATTAAGTGTCATTATAGGACAACATAGCTTGTGGCCTGACTCTACCAGGACTAGTATTCTTCAGTCAATGTTCTCATATGCTTGTGTAGTTCTGGTGCTCTGCTCGCTGTCATTATAAATAATTGTGCTGTTGTTGTTTTTGTTGTTGTCAATAAATATCTGTAGATACTACAATAATGTAGTTCCCACAAAAGCAACAAGTCACTGTCCTGAAAAACATTGTGATGAAACTCATGACTGGAGCTTGGAGTGCAGACCTAGAGACAAAACCTCAATAAGTTTTCACATGTCAGGCTGAGAATAAGCTTCTCCAATTTTGTGTATATTTCTACAAAGACAGTGGATTTAACAGTGAATGAATCTATGCTGAAGAGCCAAAGAAACTGGTACACCTGCCTAATATCATGTATGGCCCCCACAAGCACGTAGAAGTGCAACAACATGACTTGGCATGCACTTGAATAATGTCTGAAGTAGTGCTGGAGGGAATTTACACCATGAATCTTGCAGGACTGTCCGTACATCTGTAAGAATAGGAGGGGGTGAAGCTCTCTTCTGAACAGCATGTTGCAAGGCATCCCACATATGTTCAATAGTGTTCATGTTTGGGGAGTTTGGCAGCGAGTGGAAGTGTTTAAACTCAGAATAGTTTTCCTGGAGCCTCTCTGTAGCAATTTGGGATGTGTGGGGTGTCACATTGTCCTGCCAGAATTACCCAAGTCTGTTGGAATGCACAAGGGATATGAATGACTGCAGGTGATCAGCAGGATGCTTATGAACATGTCACCTGTCAGAGTCATACCTAGACATATGAGTGGTCCCATATCACTCCAACTGCACACAACCCACACTTTTGCTTAAAGAGTCCCCTGCTGACCTGCAGGATGCATGGCTTCATGAGGTTGTCTCCATACTTGTACACATCCACCCCTACAATTTGAAATGAGACTTGTCTGACCAGGCAACAAGTTTCCAATCATCAACAGTCCAATGTCAGTGTTGACTGGACCAGGTGAGCCATAAAGCTTTGTGTTGTGCAGTTCATGACTTGGTCTTCAGCTCTGAAAGCCCATATTGATGATGTTTCACTGAATGTTTCAGACACTTGCACTTGTTGATGGCCCAGCATTGAAATATGCAGCAATTTGAGGAAGGGTTGCACTTCTGTCACATTGAACAATTCCCTTCAGTTGTCATTGGTCCCATTCTTACGGGATCTTTTTCTGCCCACAGTGATGTCAGAGATTTGATGTTTTATCAGATTCCTGATAATATTCACAATACACTTATGGAATGGTCGTATGGGAAAATCTCCACTTCATCAATCCCTCAGAGACGTTGTGTGCCATTGCTCATGCACCGACTATAACACTACATTGAAACTCACGTAAATCTTGATAATCCACTACTGTTGCAGCAGAAACCCATCTAACAACTGCACCAGACACTTGTTGTCTTATATGTGTTGCTGACCACAGTGCTGTATTTTGCCTGTTTACATATCTCTGTATTTGAATTTGCAGTTTCTTTGGCTCTTTAGTACGTATTTGTGATTAGGGACAACTGAAACAAAAATTATAAATTGTGATTTAATTCACACAGTTTCACATCACAATGCTGCAGATGCATACTTTGAGTTAAAGAAGCTTTGAAGAGCTCACTAATGTTGACCTCATTAGACTAAACACAAAAGACTAACATGCTAATTCCTTTTACACCAGCATCAACATTTGACTGGTGCATTTGAAATCTGTCCTGATTAAATAATGTTACAATGAATTTTTACTACAGAAATATTTTGATTAAAGCTTAGTATTTCATAGTTTACTGGTTACTTTAAGGTTTTATTTATTGCAGTAAATAATTTCTCCTTGAACTTAGAAAACACACAAAAACTTCTGTCTTGTTATCAAATTAGGTCGTAAAAAGTTGCATTTTTCTGCAAGAGGTCTAAATAATTAGCTGGTAAACTGTAGTGGTACTATCACACTATGCTGAATTATATCTAAAGTAACTTCATTGTTTGTGGATTATTCTTCATCTATACTGTCTTACAAGTGAATTTTCTAAAGATAAAGAATGGACACCTGCAAAATCAAGATGCTAAAGCTATAATAAGAAATCAGTGTCCCAGAGGTTGAAAGAGAGGAGAGAGATGTGGAGGAAGAGGGGGAGGAGACAAAGAAAATGAGTATCTACTGTTTTGTGTCTGTTACCTGCTATTTTTGGTCATGCTTTTGGATACATTTTCATTACTTCTGCTCTCACATTATATTCAGACTTTTTCTTGTTTTTGTAACTAATTAACTCTGTACTTTTCATCTACTTTCTATATCTTCTCTTAGGAGCTACAAAGAAATAAAATTGGAGTAGGAATGTTAACAATACATTTAAAACTTTTACATTTGTTCTTTATAACCTGATCTACTTTTGGGAAGTGTAGCTCATCTATTTGCCTATGTTCTTGTTCATAATGTGTTCTTACTATGCTAGTAACTTAGAAGTCATGCAGTTAAAATTTTTCCTAATTACTGACCTTGAGTTTGACTAGCAGTCCCATAACCAAGACATGATACCTGTGATCAGAAATGTTGCAACATTTGAGAGAAGTTAGAGCCAAGGCAGTTACTTGACTGAAGCTATTAACACCATTGCAAGGCACATGCATATCATAATTAAGTGCCACCATTAGGATGCACCATAGTGATATTTTCTTAGAAATTCCTACATAAAAATTTGGATGACAATGAAAACTGAATCTCTAAGATCTCTGCTTCAGAAAAAAATTAAATGGAGTAAAATGTCAATTGAGTTCTCTGTCTGAAAGAAAATATTAAACCAGTTTGCATATTTGTAGCACAGTGATTTACATAAACTAGAACAAATGCATCTGATGGCAAGTTATGAATCTTGACACACACATTTCATATCAACTCTGGAATGGGACCAAAGATGTCAGTCACTTTAAAACTGAAAGCAGGCTATAACATTCAAATAGTTTTATTCTTTGAGTTCCTTCATTTCTCTTATGAAGTGCTGTAATGTTATGCATCAGCATGCATTTCAGAAGATATAGAGTAACTCAGAATGACATAAATAAACTCTTCAGTGTCTGTTCAGTGTTTGCTGCCACACACAAGATAATTTGCAAATCTGACTGTGGTTAACAATTGAAGAACTAATGAAGGTTATACAAAAACACTTTTTAAGGAACTGATTTAAAACTGAAATGGAATAGTTAATATACTAGACTTTAATATACAATAGAGTCACTTTAATTATGACAAAAATCAAGTTACATAACACATGTATGACTGTACAATAAGTTACATAGTACATGTCTGACTGTACAACAAAATACACACTTATCTTTCTCAATTTTTTTTACCTGAAAGTATCCCATAGATTGTGGATAATGGAATACAACTGACTATTTAATGTGCTCCATTTACTTGCATTTATTTCAATTTCTTGGAGTAACATCACTTATTTAATTTTCACATTAATGTTTTTTCTCATGTTCTTACTTGATCTTGTGTCACATTTCAAGCACTTCTTTTAGTTTCCAAAGGAGTCTTCTTTCACTTAGTAATTAACATATAATATAGTTAATGCTGCTAGTAGTATGGTGTTCCTTGTCACTATTTTGCTCAAACTTCAAGAAAATGACATATGGCAATGTAAAAGAAGGAAGGAATCATATGATTGCAAGATTTCAGAAGTAAGATTTTACCTTCAGAAATCAGAACAAAACAGATGTAACAAACTGCAGAAGGTAACAAGGAGAAATTTAAAAGCACTTGGATACAAGAATGAAGTCCAGAAAATGAATGTTGAGAAAAAAGATAATTCTGGAAAAGTCAGTGAAGCGAAAATAAAGGAATGCAGAGGACTAGTCAACAGTAAGGATACTTAGCAGAAATAATAAGCAGATTGTACTGAAACAATCTATAAAATAGTCAGTTACAAAATAGTAACTCTTCAATAACCCTGAATACCAGTAATTATGTGCATGGTAATCTGTTTTCTGAGACACAATGGAACAACCCATTTGATCTTATGGGCTTATGGATATTTTCCCTTAGGAGCTGTGATTTACTGTATATTTAAAATGTTTATAAAACAGAAGATGTCATTGTGTAGATAGTAATATCAGGAATATTAAGTAACAAATGATGCAATATAAATAGATGAATTGCAGAAATGAAAAGAACTGGATGCCTATTAAGAAATAAGACAATGAGTAAAGGTAATAACTCACCACATAGATAAAATGCTGATATACCATAAACATGACTCACAAGTTTGCTAGCTTTCAGGTTGGTTCTTCTTTATCTAACCCTCTGTCCATATCAAGACAACTAACCATCAACAATACCTGCATTTTGATAGCTGTCATCTCTTCCACAGCAATAAGTCAGTTCCATACAGAGTGGATACTCATTGATGAAGCATCTGCAGTGAAGACCAATCCCTTGCCACACAAATAGACATTACCCCACAGACCATTCTTCAGATAGATTTTCCATCCCAAATATACATACACCCCTATTTCTCTGACCACTCTTAAAATCCAGTTGAAAATAAACACCCCCCTCAACACCTACTATTGTCCTGAACTGTAACAACTGAACCGTGCCTTTTGCCAGGGCTTTGGCTATTTCCCATTGTGTCTGCCTGTTCAATATGCCCACCCAACACATCCTATTCCAATCCCATGATGGGCTTATCCTACCTTATAACAGGAAGGATCACCTCTGAAAGTAGTCATGCTACACACCAGCTCTTTTCTACTTTCTGCACAGTATTTTTTGTAGGAATGACCAGCAACCAGCTACCCTCTCAAATGAATGTACAGAACTAAACTGTGGCTAAGAGTAGAGCTGACCACCCAGCAGCAGAACATGCTGCTGAACAGATGCTCCATTTCAGTGGTTGATTCACAATCCACAGTATCTGAATCCTTTCTCACAACACCTGCTTCTCTGCGTTACATAGATGGGATTTGCTTGTAACATGCCCTTCACTCTCATAATCTTCCTGGCTTCAAAAGCCACGAATTCCTGCCCCACATCCTCTCAGTCCTCCATATCATGCCTCCTGCCTGGAACCAGAAGGTGCTCACCACTTATTCTGTACACCAGCTGGCTCTCCCTCCCAGCCTTCAGGCAACCTCTCCCAATTCTTTTTATCACTTGTTACCTTCTTCTTCTCTCTCCTTCCCACTCCACCTAACACAACCCCTCACTCAAGTCAAGCTCAAGTGGTGATAGAATGGCTGATTGCATCGGAACACCAGATGCTATTGGGTCAGGGATATGCAATTTACCATAGTGGCATCCAATTGAAAGACTTGCCCCAGGCCATTGAGCTATATCATATTATTATTACATTGCATACATACATGTGTGTGTGTGTGTGTGTGTGTGTGTGTGTGTGTGTGTGTGTGTGTGTGTGTGTGTGTGTGAGTGTGTGTGCATGTGTGTGTGTGCATGTGTGTGTGTGTGTATGTGTGCACATGTGTGTGTGTGTGCATGTGTGCACTCCAGCTCTTAAGAAGGATTCATCTAAAAGCTAGCAGTTCTCTGTCGTGTTCATATGCCTATAGAAGCCTCAGCACTGCAACTATCTGATGAGTCGTTAGCTTTATTCCTTAAATTATTTTTGTTCCAATAAGGACTTCCCATTACCATGTGGATAACTATTTTAGGGCCATCAGAAACAACACAAAGTAAATATGAGGCACTTATGGGAACCTATTTGCAGAACAAAATCAATTTCTCTAGCCATATCTCTTCTTTCCTCTGTCCAACTGCTGCCACACTTTTGCCTATCATGGAAGCCCTTTATGTTGTTGATCAGTGTCCAGTACTTTAACCATTTAGATATGTCTTTCTCATTCAGTCCAACAGCCTTGAGATCCTTCTGTACGTTCTTGGCACTTTTATCAGAGACTCACGGCCCACTTTATAATACATTAAAAATCTGCTTCACATCCTACCTGAACAGATGTTTGTAGAACTTTTGCTGTCATTTTCTCATTGACACTATCAGCTATTCATTATCCCTGTATCTTCTTCTCTTTATTGCATTCTGTGCTGTTTATCTGTTATCTTAGAAACTATTATTTTACAAGGGATTTTTAGTCATACTTCTTGGCTTCTCTCAGTACAATCTTTCTGTCCATCTGAGTTAGTCACTTTGATCAGTATCTTATAGTGCCTCAGCTTAGATTTCCTTTGTCTTGTATAAAACATGTGTCTCATGGAAAGTAGTAGCCATCTTCTATAATCTGCAGTCATTAGCTTCTTCTTTTTCTAGTTTTTATCCGTGGAATTTTACCAAGATGTCTGAAACAGTCCATTTATTTTTTCTATTTACCATACTGTGTTTTCTATTTTATTTTATTTTTTGATAGCATTACCAGGTCATCTGTGAACGCAAGGTAATTGACTCTGAGACTGTCCTTTGAATCACCAAACTAAACACTATTCAGTAACTCTTCTCAGCTAATTCATTTTTCCATTCTTGGGTGACTTACTCTAACAGGTAGTTGAAGAGAAACCACAGTTTTAATTAAAAACTCTTTGGAGTGTTCTCCCATGAGTTTACTTTGGAATGTGCAAGTCTTAGAGTTTGTTTGAAAATCTGCACAGTTTTTGGGTTCATTCCAAATTCTGTTAAGATGTAAAACTTATCCAAAGACAGAGGGAACCTAGTTCTGACAACAGATAGACATATTTGTCTCCCATAATATACTGTCAAGTAAAAATACAGAGAATTATTATTTATTATTCTTTTGCTTCTCTGTGACAACCATGTTTACATACTGGTGAAAAAATAAAACTGTATTTAAGTTGGAGTCTCTCAGTGGCTCATTCTACATTCATGTCACTTTTTTATATATTACTGACATCTGATTTACATGTGGAAACAAAATCAGGAATGGATACTTTTGGGAGTAATAAAGAACTACAGAAAGTGCTTGCTGAGGAGAATCTTGAGAAAGGCACAGAAAACTGATACAAATGCTTAAATTGATGATGAAACTGTTTAGTGGTACTGTTCATAAAAAAGCTTTGAAATAATACACTGACTGGTTTGTCCACTTTTATTTGTGTAGGGCATTTTCTTTATTTTTATATTTATTCTCTTGTAAGTACTAATGCAGAAGACATTTCAGTGTCATGTGACCTTATTGTTATGACTGGTGGTATTTCTGTAATTTGTTACTTTAGTGAATTTATCCATTTTGGTAGTCTGTGATGTGAGATATGTCATAAGAATGAAATGCTTACACATGGTTTAAATGATGCATGCCCTTCATGCACTATACTAAACTTCACAAATCAATAGGTATATCATAACTTTCAAATTAACACTGAAGCATTAACTGTAACAAAATAATGTGAATTTACTTCTGAAGTTTATTGTGACAAAAGTATTACTATTTGTGGATCTAATATTGAGGAAGAATGGTGAAATATTATATCTAATCAGGGCAGCTGCTGGGCATAGAAAACAGATATAGGGTACTTGTATGATCACTTTTTAAAACTATCATAAATTGAATCAATATCCTTTACATGATATAAGCATGTGTAACCTACAGCAGGAAAAAAGAAAAGAATACAAATTATAGTCTTTACCAAAGAACTAAATGTGAAAATACTATGGCCCCAGTAATAAACATTTGTCATCTTCTATACATGTAAAAAATGATTTTTTTTGTCCTGTTTGCACTCCTATACCATTGATACAATTGTGAAGAAACTTTAGTGAGTTGTTGAGCACAGGGCCAAAATGGTCTCAAAATTCATACACCCATTTTACAATTTGTGGAACACAAGTCATTTCAACACAGAAAATTATGTGAGTTGTTGTTTGCACACCTGTGAAGGTTCCTGAACTAGCACATCCATTTTATAACAGGTGGTGTGTTGTTTCAACAAATGTATGTATTTCATACAGTTCAGGAGAAGATAATGTGTTTTTGATTATGAGTGTGCATGCATAACATAACTGAATTGAATGAAATACAAAGAGCAAAATTCCATTTCATATGTGATGTAACAAGTGGTGTTGAGTGTGAAATGATAATTGTCAGTTGACATTAGAGAATAGATATAGCATGCATTTTCTTTTCATTTTCCTAGGGAACTTGCAATAGTTGACACAGAGCACTATTTTCTTAAATTTATCAATGTCTTGTAGAAATGGTTTAGGTCAGCAACTATATTATAAATTTAGGAAATAATTTTTATCTGTTCTGTTACTTTTTACTAACTTTTAGTGTTGACATATTTTGGTGCATGCTGCAGTTACTTTCAAGATTGTCATTTAGCAGTCTGTTACCATGTACTGCACTGTGAATAAAAATTTATGTTTCGCCATATGAAACCCTACTATATTGCAGAGTTGCAGATCAATGACTGTAGGTCAAAAGGAACTTAAGCCCCACTCAATGAACATGAAGCTATGATGGGAGACTCTATCTTTGATGCTCATCAGAGTGAAGAGGATGTAACAACATGAACAGAACATGAGGATCTGCTGGTACCACCATACAGTGGAACATTGATAAGATAGAAATCTTGCTGAATGTAATGTGGCTGAACATATAGTGCCACTGGCTGGCTACATGCAGGTCCCCAATTCAAACTCAAAAACCAGCAGTTATTTGTTATTTAGTTTTTAATACTTCTGGGAGGTTCTTGAATTTGTAATGTTTGTGTAGTCTGTAATATTTTATGTTTGTGTGAATGACAGCGTTCTGAAATATTGTATGTTCATACAAATAGCTGCCCTCTCCATCTGCAAGGTCAGTTCAGTTCTGACTCTATGCTGGTATCAGTAATAAATGTGCTTTAAGATGTAAGTGCTTTACTTCATTGCCAAGTCTGCCTCTGGATTTGGACTTGACTGTGATTTAGACATGACTATATGCAAACCACAATGCTTATACTAATGGATAAATGTAGAAAGCATAATGAACTCAGCACCACTGGAAAAAAAAGCTGCAACACATGGTTATAATGATACATTTATTGATACCCTAACACAGAAAAGAAAAAAAAAACAATAATAAACCAATTGCCCCACAGAAAATAAAAAAAGAAATCCATTGTTTGCATACCATTTGCAAGCACACACTTCTACAGAATAGCAAAGATTTTCAGACTGCATAACCTTAGCATCACTTTTGGAACACACAAAAAATTGCAACACACCCTCAGACACAGGTGGAACCTGTCACCTATTCTTGCACCTCTTCTGATTGTAATGTAACATTTTTTTTCCTTTAATGGATCAAATTTTGCAGAAAACTCATGAGACAATTATGAAAAACAGTAATTTTGTTTTCATGCCCTATGCCATCAAAAATGTAATTCAAAGTGTATATTCTCAATCACTAATAATAATGCATAAGTTAATTTACCTTGCAGATAATTTTCATAAAGAGATATTCATAATCTAAGATTCTTAAAAAACTTTTGCAGATGAAATTTTGAAAGTGAGCTAATAGATGTTTGTGGCTTAGTTGGTACAGCTCATTTTAAGAGCCTCATTCTCTTCTTTTCCATAAAGCTCTTACTTTTTCTAAAAAGTCCTCCTCCTGAAATTATTCATGATCAAAATTTTTATTTTTCAGAATGTTCCATTATTAAATAGTGATTATTTTCAAAATTCAGTCCCATGGTTTTGTAGCACTGATTTTTCTGATTAAAAAATGTCCACTGTCACTAGCAAAATTTATTAGTTTACTAATTATTCAATGTAGAAAATTTTATTCAATTTTGATGGGCTAAGGGAGTGTCCACACTACTAGAAAATATTTTCACAGCATAGTTCTTAGGAACTATATTTTGTCAAATTTCCCATTATCCAGCCCATAGTAAAACAGATTTGCTCCTTTGCTCATTGTAATTCCATGTCCACTAATTTTATTCTCCTTTAAGTTGATATGAAGAGCATAATAACCAATTTTGTGTTTTATACTTACACTCACCTATAAATGGTTGTGCAGGACAATAATTCAAGTAGTTAGCACTTGCTAGCCAAATTGCAAACACCTATGTTTGTCTGTCAGCTACCAAATTTTGAACATTTTTGTGAACTTCTTTGTGTCTATAGTTTGCATCCATTTGATCAATAGCTTAGTGTTTCTCCAAATGTACAACAAGGCAGTTAGTGCTGAATTAAAGGGCATGAAGTTAGTCAGCATACAATAGTAAAATTTTACAGTACTATTTAACCTGTTTGTGACAACATATAATTTGTTGGTGAGTCTCGAATGTTATGTGAAGATTATGTAACTCTGAACTAGTGTGATGAAGAAGTATCTATATGCACCATATCTATGTATCTGTGATCTAATTTACTGCCATGAAATGTAAGATTATTTGTTGATCACTGTTTCTTACATATGTGGTTTACACTGAGATGACAAAGTCATGGGATACCTCCTAATATCATGTCAGACCTCCTTTTGCCTGGCATAGTGCAACAACTGAACATGGCATGGATGCAAAAAGTTCTTGGGAGTCCCCTGCAGGAATACTGAGCCATGCTGCCTCTATAGCCATCCCTAATTGCAAAAGTGTTGCTGGTGCAAGATTTTGTTCACAAAACGACCTCTTGATAATGTCCCATAAATTTTCAATGGATTTCAATTTGGGCAAACTGGGTGGCAAAATAATTCACTCAGTTTGTCCAGAATGTTCTTACAACCATTCATGAACAATTGTGGTCTGATGATGTGACATTATTGTTTGGTCACATGAAGTGCATGAATGGCTGCAAATGGTCTTGAAGTATGTGAACAGAACCATTTCCAGTCAGTAATGGGTTCTGTTGGACCAAAAGACCCAGTCCATTCCATGTAAACATACCCCACACTTGAAAGTCTCTTCGGGTTTGCTGCCGGATCCTAAAATCAACTTGACTCGATATTTCGGTGATCCAACTGTTCACCATCTTCAGGAAATGCTGCTTCTGCTGATGAGTCCAGCTGAGAACTGATGCAAGATTGCAATTCGACATCCTATATAGGCCACCGTTCAGTACACGGTGCATGCGCCGCCCATCACGGTTTCTGCCTTACAAAACAGGGAGGTGGCACCGCCCTTAGTGAAACACTGCTGGCAGCGATATATCGCAATCCATGCCGCACCGAAGAACGTTCAGTTTTAATGTGAGATAATACGGGATTCCACATTTTGCTAAGAGGAAACCCATTGTCTCTGTTGATTAAATTATCAGCCGACCTAATTTCAATCGCCTCTTTATAGACACTATTCCAAAAACCGGAAATGTTGGCAATCACAACAGTTTCCTCAAATTTCATTTTGTGTCCCTCATTTAGGCAGTGTTCTGCTACGGCCGATTTTTCCGGCTGTTGTAGCCTCGTGTGACAGCGATGTTCCACACATCTGTCAAGCACTGTGCGAATAGAACGGCCAACATAAGCTTTCCCACATTGACACGGAATTTTGTACACTCCGGGTTTCCTAAGTCCCAAATCATCCTTCACAGAGCCGAGAAGAGCCCTAATCTTAGAAGGTGGATGGAACACACTCTTAATGTTAAAATTCCTTAAAATTCGTCCAATCTTAAACGATAAGCCTCCAGCATAAGGAAGAAAGGCCACAGACCTATGTTCCTCTTCGTACGCCTCCAGAGATGGTCCAAATTCCATAGCCTGACGAATCTGTTTCTCGGTGTATCCATTTTCCTTAAAAACAGTCATCAAATGCTCAAGTTCTTGGGTTAAGCTGTCTGCGTCGGAAATGGCATATGCTCTCCATACCAAAGTCCTAAGGACGCCACTACGTTGGTGTGGTGGATGAAAACTCTTAGGGTGCAGATATCAATCTGTATGTGTCGGCTTTCGGTGAACACTGTGTCCCAAAGTTCCATCTGGTTTTTTATAAACCATTACGTCTAAAAATGGAAGCATCCCATCATTTTCAACCTCCATAGTAAATTTGATATGGGGATGAAGACAGTTGAAGTGGTCCAAAAATCTGTTAAGAGCATCACGTCCATGTGGCCAGACGAAGAATGTATCGTCCACCTATCTCCAGAAGCACATTGGTTGCAAAGCTGAATTCCTCAGTGCCATGGCCTTGAAGTCCTCCATAAATAAATTGGCGACTATGGGTGACAAAGGACTACCCATAGCCACTCCGTCATTCTGTTCAAAAATGTTACCATTAAATAAAAAATACGTGGAGGTCAGCACATGACGACAAAGCTTCACCAGCTCTTCATCCAGTCTTTCACTGATCAAGCTAAGGGACTCTTCCAGAGGAACATATATCTAAAAAGAAAGATGATGAGACTTACCAAACAAAAGCGCTGGCAGGTCGATAGACACACAAACAAACACAAACAAACACACAAAATTCTAGCTTTCACAACCAACGGTTGCCTCGTCAGGAAAGAGGGAAGGAGAGGGAAAGACGAAAGGATTTGGGTTTTAAGGGAGAGGGTAAAGAGTCATTCCAATCCCAGGAGTGGAAAGACTTACTTTAGGGGGAAAAAAGGACAGGTATACACTCGCACACACACACATATCCATCCGCATATACACAGACACCTACCAGCGCTTTTGTTTGGTAAGTCTCATCATCTTTCTTTAAGATATATTCTTTCCACGTGGAATGTTTCCCTCTCTCTCTCTCTCTCTCTCTCTCTCTCTCTCTCTATATATATATATATATATATATATATATATATATATATATATATACAGACACACACACACACACACACAGACAGATATATATATATACACACACACAAACACACACAGATATACAAGACAGGCACACCTCGAGCACACAACTGCTATCCCCGGCAGCTCTAGTTAGTTTGCAGTCGGGGCTACGGTGGCCCAAGATAGCAGTCACTCGTGTGAGGTGTACCTGCTTTCTGAAGAAGGATAAGTGTGCAACAGTCTTTTTGTTGTGCATGTCTGCAACTGAATGTATCATATTTACAGTCAGTAGCAATGTATCCTTTTCACAAATTATTTATCAGTGTGTTAATTCCATTTTAAATTATCATCTATCTGACTGAATAAGTATTATGCATCTCTGGATACTATCATCATGGTTATGGAATCTCGACTTACGAGTTTCTGCAGTAGTAGATGTTAAATTGTTTCCCAGAAACCATGTAAATACTTAATCAGCTATTATCTTGACTGTGTTTGGGGCCGTTCAGCTACAGCCTTTAACCAGAATGCTAATATTTCCATCAATGTATTCAGTTTTTGACTGATAATTTCATTATTTTTGTAAGCCATTTATATTTAATGAAAAGAGCTCCTGGCCAAACACAGTGCCTTGTGGGATGTTACAAAAAATATTCTCCCAAACTGAGCTTAGTATTTATACTAGGGTGGAGACTGTTACAATAGTCTGCGGCCGTCAGCTGCAATATTGATTTCATGCAGAATATATTTTTCTTGCCACCAGTAAAAGTTAAATGAACATGATATATTAGAAACTAGTCTGTAAAACCATCACCAGAAATAATTTATTTTGCAAACACCATTGGTCTTCTCATATATATAAAAGTCCAGTGGTAGTGATGAGAAAGTTTCAGTTTCAGAGAAAGTATATAATTTTTTATCATCACTAATCTACAGAGGAGCCATTTAGCAGCATTCTTTCTTCCAGGATGACTATTCCAAAAAGATATGGAGGGGATCTTGGGGATTGAGAAGCCACTTCACAGTATTTAATCTTTTCATTATCAAATCACAACAGGGTTTGTGGCACTGAAAACCAAATCCTCAGGTGACATGTATCTAAGTCATAAGAGCTAAGTAGCCTGATCATGGAACCCAACATTCATTGTCAGACCAAACTAATAAACCATTAAATGGCTGTACATCAATGAATCACAGCCAGCTGGGCATAGGGATCAAACTCCAAAATGTTTGGTTGAACCTCAATTCCAGTTCATGTGCATTCCCAGAACATGGAATATGACTATGTACTGACAGCTGTGTTCCATGTTCCGGAAATGCACATAGACTGGAGCTTGGACACCACCATCCATTTTGGACTTTGATCCCTATATTCAACTGATTGTGATTCATTGTTGTGTCATCATTTAACACTTTATTAGTTAGTCTGAGAATGAATGTTCATTTCCATGTTATGGGCTAGTTAGCTCTTATGACTTAGTTACACGTTATCTGAGGATGTGGTTTTCAGTGCCACAAAACTGACTGTGATCAGGTAGTTAAAAGATTAAATACAACTGAAGTCAGTTCTTAATCCTCAAAATGATTAGTCATAGCTGTGGTTCACCTATCTACAAGGTTTCCTGCAATATGGAGGAGAAATTATATGATGCTTGCAAAGAACGTGATAGGTACTGGCAAAAGTAAAGCTGTGAGGGGAGGTCATTGATAGCTCAGTGGCTAAGAGCATCACCCACAAAAGTTCAGGTTCAAGGTTCAAGTCCTGGTCTGGCACAGAGTTTTAATCTACTAGAAATGTTCAAGAAATAATATCATTCAAAAACAATGTAGTACTTTGTAGGGATCCTTGACAGTCACACATTGGTGTTCTGCCTTGGAAAGGGTTCACTTTACTGTAATGCCATGGTCTAACTCTTAAGAGAAAAGTACGAGGGCTATCCACAAAGAACATTATGTTTTCGTTTGTGCCCGTTAGGGATGGGGCTAGTGCGGCCATCTTGGTGTCATGGCATTCCGCCGCTCAGTCGGCATCCTGCCGTGCAAGTGAGAGGTTCGTGCTGTACTCCGTTGAGTTACTGTGACAGTTTGAAATGTCAGCGTTAGTTGAAAATGCCGCGAAGTGTGAAGTGCATGCTGTAATAAGGTTTCTGACTGCAAAAAACCATACACTGATAGAAATCTATCGGCAGCTTTGTGAAGTGTATGTGGACAACATAATCACTGAAGGTGGAGTGTGTCAATGGGTCATAAAATTTAAAAATGGCCGAAATAAGAGCGAAGTGGAAGACCCAGCATAGTGACTGCCTGACTTGTCAAAAAAGTCGATGCCGTGGTCCATGAAAAACGTAATTTCACAATAACGGAACTCTCTATGAGTTTTCCACAAATTTCATGAAGTTTGTTGCACAAATGGCTGCACTGTTAACGTTTCTGGATGCTTACGAGAAAGATGGTGACTCATTACTCGATCGCATCGTTACTGGTGATGAAACATGGGTTAAGCATGTGAACTGTGAGACAAAATTGCAGTCAATGCAGTGGGGGCACACAAATTCCCCCCAAAAACCCAAGAAATGCATGCAGACAATGTCGGTAAGGAGGGTGATGGCGACTGTCTTTTGGGACAGAAAAGGTGTGATTTTTGTGGATTTCCTGGAAAGAAGCACTACAATAAACTCTCAAAGGTATTGCCAAACTCTGCACAACCTCAGAAGAGCAATACAAAACAAGCGCAGGGGAAAGTTGGGCTCAAAGATCTTGCTGATTCACGACAATGCCCGGGCCCACACGGTAAATGCCGCTTGTGAAGTTCTCGAATATTTTAAGTGGGAGTTATTTCCTCATCCGCCGTACAGTCCTGACCTGGCACCGAGTGACTTCCACTTATTCCCGGCAATGAAGAAGTGGTTGGCTATGCAGTGTTTCGATGACGACGCACAGCTTCAAGAAGAGGTAACCACGTGGTTGAAGGCGCAGGCGGCCAAATTTTATGATGAAGGAATTTCCAAGCTCGTCCATCGCTACGATAAGTGCCTTAATTTAAATGGCAACTATGTAGAAAAGTATTATTTAAGTGTGGCTTTCATCTGCATATAATAAAAAAAATTTCCTATACTTTATTTATTTTTAATTCCAAAACGTAATGTACTTTGTGGATAGCCCTCGTAATAAATGGTAAGTAAGGCACAAGAAGGGTTGCATTAGGTGCCATGGGCTGGAAGCCGCCTTTGTGGCAGCATGTAGAAGGTACAGTATAAACAGAGAAGCAAGTCAGTTGCATAGTGAAGGCTGCTGACCACATCAGAAAACAGCATAGCATGAAAATAGCCACCACAATGGATGAGGCAATGTCACAATACTGGACTGACCTCTGTTATAAATGACATAATAACTGCAAATTTTAGCAAAAAAATGTGCTGGAGAGAGGTATAAATAGTGCTGCACATTGAGGCAGGGAAGATTCATCATTGATTCACCATCCTGTCATCTTCTCCATATTGCTGCCTAGTTCTGCAGCACCACCATGACACCAGCGCCGTGCTGAGCCACAGGATGATGGAGCATAGGCCGTGGGTTTGAGTCTGGGATGCACACACTGCTTTCAGCACCAAATCCCCAGCACTGCCAGCCTACCACTGTCACCTGCTGCTGCCAGCAATGAGTTCCACATGGGACTTGGTGCCACAACACCAACTGCTGTCCAAACCCTGACAAAGGGCAGTGTGTCACATCCCGAGCAGAGCAGTCTCCACACTCTGCTGCAGTGAATGTGCTGGGGCCAGAGGGGATGCCACCATTGACAAGAGAAGCAGATCACAACTGATGTCATGGCTATGACCTAGTAGGCTGCTGGCTGCCTGTGGACCTTCTGTCAGCATCACTGGACATCACCACAACACTCCAGGTGTACACCACTGCCCATATGTCACTGCCAGCCAGGGGCAATGAGGAGAGGAATGTTTGCCTTGACTGAGACACAAAGCAGTATGTACCAAAGTGAATAAAGATGCTGTTTGTTGTCAACAGTTTTTGACTGGGCCACTTTGACCCCACCACTGACTCATACCTCACCCCTCACTACAGTGGAATATTGTACCTACATGTAAAAGTGATTGATGTCCAAATAAACCATAAGATATGTCTAATTTCAGGCGAAATCAGATCTACTCAATCACACCATTAGAGGCTACCACCTTCAGTAATATGCAGATGCTAGTGGTCACAGTAACGGTTGGGTTACTGTGACCATGGTACAGGGATCTAAAGTAGCAGGCCTAGAGACTTAACAGTTGAGAAGTTACTGCTTATCACACATTTCAGATATTTTAGATGTATAACAGAGATAGAGGTTCATCTTGCTATGTTTCTACAATGCTGTTGGTTCTTAGGATGAGGAATCATTGTAAAGAAAGGGTCTGTGCCTGTATGGGTTAAAGGTGCATTGAATTGTGCTAAGATTAAAGTTGTTGGTGATGTCACACATTATGACAGAAACTGAAACTGAACATTTCAGATGTGTGAGGTGTATAACAGACTGTACTCCAAGGTTGTTCAACCATTAATAAACAGAAATGTCAATGATATATGAGAGAACAGACTATGTTCAAGAATATCCCACAGAAGAGCAGTGGAGAACTGGAAAACTGCTGATTTCGACCCAATAAGTAAGCAGATTCAGATACAGAATCAAGCAACCCAACTGGAACTTTGCAATATGCCATGCACAAGCAACTGCTGCTGCTGCTGCTGGCTTTGAACTGATGTGTGTAATGAACCTTGCCACCTTGGAACTTTCACATGTTAACTGAAATGTTTGATTCCCTAAAAACATTGACCAGAATTGTGTTAATTTTCTTACTTAAATTATATATTTCTGTTTGTAAATATTTCTGATTATATCTGACAGCCACAAAACTAATTTACTGATATATTTTTTATTCTTCATGTTGCTCTGTTTTGTAACATCGATCATGTACTATGAAAATTAGTAATCGCAACTGTCAACTTAAATTACCGAAAAACAAATTTACAGTAAACATAATATTTTTATGCTTCAGTTTTCATGTAAACAAAATTTCTACCTTCATTTACAATTTTTCTAATTTTACTGTTGATAATGAAATCAAACTTATAAAATGACAAGAAACTAATATTTCTCGTATTGTCAAAATTTGCAATCTTTGTTATTAAACATGAGGCCATCAAATTTCCATGTAAATAATTATTTCCAAAAAGCATTATATAAATTAAATCTGATAAACAATTTCAATTAAGACAGTCATATTAATATCAATTTGAACTACATCCTGTTCTAGAGGGTACCAGAACTGTGTTTGTAAGAAATATATCAAATTTTTCACACTAGGCATTCAGAGTGGGTTTAGTAGCTATTGAGTTTGGTACATATTGCTCTTTGTTTGACTATTTTCTTTGTCAAGCTTGAGAAAGTTGTACAATGTATATTTGAGAAGTGTTTTTGTAAAATGTTTGTCAAGAACACACAAATAAAAGAAGAAAATAGTTCAAAGGAACATAATGTTCCAGTGACTTGTCATTTTAACAATTCTGTACACCAGTTAAGTCTCATAGTTCTCAGAGCCATTTGAGCCAATTCTGTACACCCTATAGGTGGTGCGAAATAGTCTCCAAGAGAAACAAGATTTTTCAGAAAATATATTATTATTAGAGTAAATTCTATACATTATATCACTGTATTTGTTTCTGGGGGGGAGGGGGGGGGGTGATAAAGTGTAGTGCCTTACCCCTGGTGCCAAGAAGGGGGGTGAGGGTGTCTATAAAGTGTTGTCTCCAGTACCAACTGGGGAGGGGAGTGTGAGTGCCAATAAAGTGTCTGGTCCCAGGCACCAGTTATGTTTACTATGCCACTGAAGGGAGGATATTATATGGGTAAGCCATGATCACAACTTAGTTGTATGTGGACCAAATGTGGCAAGTGTAATGATACATTTTGCAAATGGAACATAGGACCTTCTCTGATGTGTGACTTGATCCAAAAGACATATAATTTCTCACAGTGTGTTGCACTTCATAATGGGAGGGGGACATCAGTCTGTTTTATGATGGTGACACCCAATGAAATTACATTCCAATTATGAATTATGTGACATTTTTATTATGATCAGCATGAGTGAATTATGTTCTTTTTTATGTCATATGCTTTTAGTCTTGTGTACTGTAAACTTACATTACATATTTTGTCATGAATGCGATATAATGAATAAATAAAACTAAAGAATATAAAAGTAGGTTCACAGAAAGAATTGATGGTATTGTTTTAAAATTAAAGTGCTGCTCTCACACCTGGCAAAATTCTGAGGGTTCTGTCACCTTGTATACTTTGGCATCTGATGCAATCCTTTTCAAGTTTGCTTAGCCACATAGGGCACACGTGATTTGGATCCATCACAATTACCAAATCTGGTCCACATTGATGTTTGAGAAGGATCGCTAGCTCAAATTGTGTGACATGGGTGAAACAGCCAACTATGATCTATGGAAAAAATTGTTACAGTAACTATCTCAAGTCATACTGAGAAACCGCATCAAACATAAACTAGTATGGCTAAGTTTCAATTTTGTGCCACTTTGCTTATTGCAAGAATAAAGGTGGATAAGTTTGCCATATTCATAATATATAAAGCTCTCATCTCACACAGAACTAAAAAATAATTTACATTAGTGTCCTTATGCTTGTAGTGAGATTCTGTATTTAAGACTCCAAGTTAAAAATGGTGAAAACCAGGACTTTTAGACTTCATCCTTGGTTAGA
Organism: Schistocerca cancellata; assembly: GCF_023864275.1. Classification (NCBI taxonomy): domain Eukaryota; kingdom Metazoa; phylum Arthropoda; class Insecta; order Orthoptera; family Acrididae; genus Schistocerca; species Schistocerca cancellata. Next base: position 60,608,931 of record NC_064629.1, read on the forward strand.
TTTCCTTTGTTCACCTTTCTTTTTTTCAGCCATGTAAATGAATAGTGAACCCTTTAAATATTTAAATTGAATGACTGCTTCTTGAGCTAGCCATTGGTTGACAGTGGACAGTTTTTGGACACTGTCAGTCATACTCTTTGATACTTTTTAATTTTTATCTTTCTTACCTGGATGAATGTGTGATGCTGTAGTGCAGTTTCACCATGCAGCTGGCAAGGATAGTAAACAGTGGATATGTCAATAACAGGGCATAAAGTCTTTTAAATTTCATTCCAGATTATCAATTAGACAGTAACTATGAGTAACTATGAATCACAGACAATCGCATGAACAATATGTGCAAATGTCGGCATTCGAGGGAGGACATGTAGTTGGGCTCAAAGAAGTTGGTTGGAGTAATTGGTGAACTGCTCAACATTTGAATAGGAGCAATCCCACTATTTCATGATGTTGGTAGGAATGGGTTAACCTTGGCCAAATACAGCATCAAGAAGGATGCACTCAACCTAGAGAGATGACAGAAAGTGAAGAATGAGCAATCATCAGAGAGGCACTCAAAGCCCTGGATTCATCATTATCATCAATCCAATGTGCCACTAGTTTTCAGTGACCACAAGGACCATTAATAGGTGGCTCACAGAAAGGCAGCTGAGCTCAATGCACCATTGTGCCAATTACCATTGCACACTGTACACCAACCAGCTCATTTTTAGTGGTGTCTGGCACATTCAGCCTGGAATCTCATGACTGGAGTAGAATTGTCTTCTGTGATGAGTTCCACTTTGAACTGAGCCCCAATGACTTGCAAATATGTGTCTGGAGATTCCCCAAACAGTGGTGGGATACCAAACTGACTGTCATCCACCATACAGCCCAACAACCAGAAGTGATGGTCTAGAGTGCCATTTCATAGGAGAACCCCTTTGGTTGTTATCCACAGCATCCATACAGCATAGTGGTATGTCAATGACATTCTACACCCTGTTTCGTTGTCCTTCATTACAAGCCATCCTAGGCTTACATTTCAGCCAGATAATGCCTGCCCTCACACAACAAGAGTTTCTACTGCTGGTCTTCATGCTTGCCAAACCCCATCTTCACCAGCAAGATTGCTGGATCTCTGCCCAATTTTGGAGCATTGAGGGCAGGGCCCTCCAACCAGTTCAGGATTTTGACAATCTAACAAGCCAACTGGACAGAATTTACCATGATATCCCTCAGAAGGACATCCATCAATCAATCAATGGCAAGCTGAATAACTGCTTGCATAAGGAATATAAGTGGACCAATGTGTTATTGACTTGCTCAATTTTTGCTCTTTCTCTTGAATAAATCATCCAATTTTCCTGAAATTATAATCATTTGTTTGTTTTGTTTGCATGTATCTATAAATCATGTGTACTGATTTCTGTCCGATTTGCATAATTAATTTGTGATGTGTACGTATATCAGTATGATGAAAAGTGACGCAGTAAGACATTTACTGTAAGTGACTGGCAAAAATAATTAGGACATCAGACATGATGTTACTCATCAAGTAATTATAAGAGTTTTGCATACTGCAGCATGCTAAGCATTTAGAATAGTTACTTCTGCAGGTACAGTTCATGCACTTGAACAGTGTATCCTACTTTGTATATGTCCATTCCACAAATAGTTTTGGAACAACTTCTGTGAAAAATATGCAGAATATACAAACAAATTTAAGGTATAGATGGGCTACCTGGACTATAATAAAAAGTAGAAAGTAAGCTCACTGCAGTGATTTATATAAAATCCTGAGAGTACCATGTAGACAGATTTTCAAGTCAATGATCTATTTAAAGATAAACATAGACATAAAAATCTGATCTATACATGAACATGAAATCACATCCAACCAACATCTGTAGAATAGAATAAAGTTAAAATGCAAATTAATATAATATACAGTGGATTAAATTTATATAATAGGCAGAAGTAATGAAAGACAAAAGTGATATGCATGCTTTCATGGAAGCCCTAATATAACATTTATTAAGAAAGAGTTATTATTATTTAAGGATTACATAAAATGACCAGTTAAATTAGACATGTGTCCAGTATAGATCATTCACTGTTTTCATCCTGAGAAACTTTACAACATTTACAATGGAATAGAGACTTAAGCTGTAAAACATGTAACATAAAATAAGAATAGTGTATGTAGATATGTATGTATAATTAAACTCTGTGTACACTATGATGACATCTGCATCACATTTAATGTCTATGTGTGGATCAATAAATAAATAAACCTCTTCCATTTTATCTTCTTGTCATTACCATTGCTTCAGTTATTCAACAAAGTAATCTTTTTGTGGAAGAGAAAGACAGGCTTTTTGTTCATGACACAAAGAAATTAATGATGTTAGCTGCCAGTGGGCACATATTTAAATCAGTTAAAATTTGTGCCAGACTCGCATTCAAACCCAAGTCTCCTGCTTACTAGGTAGATGTGGTGACCACTGCACTATCCAGAAATAGAGGTCATTGCAGCTGCATGTTATACCCTAGCACACCTCCCATCAGACCCAAATTCTCATCTTATCCACACATTACTGATGTAGTGCCCCTTGCCCTTTATTATCATTACTCACAACATTTTGCTGATTCCCATAAGAGTTCAAGCTTGGTGTGTATCTGCATTGAAGTGATCATTGGCTGTCAGTGCCTTAATTATATATGTGATATCTGTTTTTGCAGACATGTCCAAAAGAACCAACAGCACATATGTAATTAAGGCAGGGATGGTTAATGACCACTTCAGTGTGGATATACACCACATTTGAACTCTTACAGGAATTAGCAAAATGCCATGAGAAATGAGGATAGTGGGCAAGGGGCACTACATCAGCAGTGTATGGATATGTTGAGAATTTGGGTCGGATGGGAAGTGTGCTAGGATAGTCTGTGCAGCTGTGAAGACCACTGTGTCCAGACAGTGCAGAGGTCAGTGCATCTACCTCATAAGCAGGAGACCCAGGTTTGAATTCCCAGTATGGCACAAATTTTCAACCTTCCCCATTGATTTAAATCACTGCTCACTGGCAACTAATGTCATTAATTTCTTTTTATCTTGATTCACAGTGGCTGCGGGATTAAAATGTTGACATGTCTGAAAGAGCAGACATTTTTGTTGTTTACTTTTTAATAAGAAACTCTCCATGTTATTTGATTTCATTATTTGTGGTTACTTGGTATCTGTAAAAAACATGTTTGAAGATGACCTCCCTTTTTGAAAAATAAGTGAACAGAAATAAAGTGGGAAATGGGGGAGATTGGAATATAATGTGTCAAAAAGTAAAATCTTTGTGTAACCTAAGGATATAATTATAGCAAAAATAAAGTTACATTACAAATGGAGCTGAAAAAAAAACATAATCTGTCACATCAATAAAGAAAAAATGGAAAAGGGCTAAAAATAGGTCTACAAATTACATAGAACTGTATTTTACAAGGAACTGCTGGTATGTATGCTACATTTAGTACATGGATAGAAATAGCTAATATCATGTGTTATTCAAATCATGGAACCTTTAGGATATTCACAGAAATTAATAAAGAGTAACAGAGACACATTCAAAGACATCTTAATGGCGAATGTTAGAACCTCAAGAACCCACACAAGGAGTTAATTTCACATAGATGAATGTTTGTCAGGGATGTAATATCATGTTCCTGTACTGTATGTTAGTACATCTGAGTGATAGACTTTGCCAGGTGATTTAGAAGCACTATGGTGTCCCATGTATACTCTACAACTTCACATAAAGAAACTAAAAAGGGATAAACTGTACAGTGATACATGTCTAGCATGTATGGTTATGCTGGTGGATGAGCAGTTCCTACAGAGATTTGCAGGTATTTGTGGCAGACAACCATCAAACAGCAATGGATTTATGAAGCACATATTAGTATTTCTGATTGGGTATAACTGATGGTAAGGAATAATGCATTTTTGAAGATGAACATAAGTGAGGAAAATGGTACATTAGTTAAGATAATGGGCGTGCATTCAGGATGAGCAGGGTTTAAATCCCTCTCTGTCTGTCTAGATTTTGGTTTCCCCAAATTCATAATGCAAATGATGTGATGGATTCTTTGAAAAAATGTATGGCTGATCTCTGTCATCTTTGTACTATATAAAATTGTATTTCCTCTTTGCTGACCACATCATTGACCAATAAATTAAATCCTAATCTCTCTCTTCATATTTCTGAAAATAAACATGACCATAGTTTTGCCCAAGACAAAAGCAACCCTCATTGTCAGATTTCATCCATTGCTCTTCATTTCTCCATAGTATCCTTTCCTGACACCATTAGAGGCATTTTCATCACTGAGCTAATGTCAGGTGTAAGTGTTTTAGAGTTACACAAGAACACAGACTGACTTCCAACAATTAAGTAGGAACAGCCTAGCATCTCGGAACAGTCATGTTTGCATTTGGTGTCACTGGTAAGTCATTTGGGGCAGAACAAATTATCAAAGCTCTGGAGCAATGAAGCACTATGATTTAGAAGCACTATATTGATTTATGTTCAGAAGTCAGTCACTTTCTTTCCCTTGAGAAATAATTTATTAATATAAAACCTCAGATGATTGTCAGATTCATTCATCGTTCTCCATTCATTTTTTATATAGCTATATTTGAACTTAATATTGAGTTACCTTCATACAACTGTTACAAGATGTGCTGCCCTGTTACCACAATTAGATTACTCTGAGACAAACCCAGTGTGCACAGTGCATTTCAATGACAGAGATTATTTCCATCTGCAGCAGTTCCAGCCCACAATTTCTGTTTATAGAAATGCAATGCTTTTTCATTTGAAGCAATTTGTTCCCAGTTCACTAGTCAGCTGGAATATAATTTTTAGGCGTATTCTCTCAATCTAAAAGCTTGATGCTGCTGTAACTCCAAAGTCCTGATTTGCCAGTTCTACAACTACATCCATGTCTCTACAGAAAACAATAAAATTCATATTCATGAAAATTTGAATGTCCCATCTATTTTGGCTCTCCTGAAAGAAGTCTTAACTTACAATAGTTCATTATACAATCCATCTATTACTGAATTATAAACTCACATAAATACATGTATAAAGTCTTTATCATTTTGTTGTTCCTAGTACAAACAAAACATTTCATGGTTTGGAATAGATTAGTTCTAAAAACAATAAGGAAAACTACATTTAGGCAAATACTGAATCATGTATTTGCTAGGGCACACACTAGTACTATTTGTGACACAATAAAGACATGCTGCTTCTTGTTAAAATTTGAGCTTATACTTAACAGTGGTTACATTGGTGTGCAAAACTTAAGGACAAAAGTAACTTTTACATGATGTATCACTGCCAGGTAACACAGCTAGATGAAACATGGACCATAGACAGAAATAACTGCTAAGGTATAGCACAGAAGGTAATTAATAGAAGTAAGCAATGAGGCAAACAGAAATGACACTTCAATTCAAAGACAATAATTGCACTGAAGTCATGGCAATTCATGATGGCTCCTGGACATTGTAAAATGTGGGATACAGTTATTATAGGGCATGTGATCACCACAGATAGCAAAGCATGCTCTGCAATGTGCTCTTATGCTGACCACAAGTATTTAGTAGTTCTTGTGGTAGGGTGATCCATTCCTCAACTGGTGGAGGCATAGAATGCCGTACCACAAGAACCCCTTAGCAACCTCATGGTGAGCATGGGAATAAATTGCAGAGCATGCTTTGCCATTTGTGGAGATCATACATCCTGTTAAGAACCACGCCCCACCTATTGTAATGTCTACAGTAACTTCAGTGTAATTATTGTCTTTGAATAAAAGTGTCATTTCTGTTTATCTCATTGCATATTTCTTTCAGTTACCTTCTGCATTATATTGTAGTAGTTCTTCCTATGCTGATCAAGGAATTAACAAGATAAGTTACTTGGCAGTGACACTTGAGGCAAAAGTTATTTTCATTCTTAAGTTTTGCATGCCAGTGTATATATTTGTTTTTGTGAACAGAAAAGTTGTTACTTTTTTCTTGGAAAACAAGAAATGAAATAGCAGATCTTTTACAATTGAACTATTAAGCTACTGTTTGCCATAAAAATGTAGCTTGCTAACTGTACTGTACAGAAAAGTGGGGTAAAGTGGCCAGGGTGAGAAGAGTGGCCATTGAATATATTTTGCCTTGAACAATGCTGCTGCCTGCCCAGAATTGGTTAGACTAGTTCTCATAAATGGCATTATTTTTGTCAGTGAGTTTGAGAGTGGAAACTTGTTATGTTACATTTTAGTAAAAGCTTTCCTTAGTTTTAGTCATCTGCTTTAGGTAAGTCTACTCATCACACGTTACCTCACTTAAATGTGAAGTAATGCTTTCATACAATAACTATGTTTAAACAACCCTTCCACAGGATGTCACCTCATTGAAAACACTTTATTAATTACAGAATGTATGTATAGTCACCTCAGTTGCATCAAATTGTTGCCAAATTGACCATGGTTTTGACAGCACTAAGGCGATCTTGATCAGATTGAAAATTACATAGGATTACATGTAATCACATCATAGGTGAAAAACATCGGAGCAAAAATGCTCTTGTCAAATTGAAAATATCAGAAGAATAAAAATTAAACTGTAAAAATATAACATGTTTGTCATTTGGAATAATATGTTCCATCAAAATACAATAGCAGTCTACAGGTTGCTTAGGGTGAAGAACTGCATCATTCTTTAAAGCTGTCATCTGCTACCATTATTTACATACTACATCTACATCTACATCTACATTTATACTCTGCAAGCCACCCAACATCGTGTGGTGGAGGGCACTTTACTTGCCACTGTCATTACCCCCATTTCCTGTTCCAGTCGCGTATGGTTTGCGGGAAGAACGACTGCCGGAAAGCCTCCGTGTGCGCTCGAATCTCTCTAATTTTACATTCGTGATCTCCTCGGGAGGTATAAGTAGGGGGAAGCAATATATTCGATACCTCATCCAGAAAAGCACCCTCTTGAAACCTGGACAGCAAGCTACACCGCGATGCAGAGCACCTCTCTTGCAGAGTCTGCCACTTGAGTTTGCTAAACATCTCCGTAATGCTATCACGCTAACCAAATAACCCTGTGATGAAATGCGTTGTTCTTCTTTGGATCTTCTCTATCTCCTCTGTCAACCCAACCTGGTATGGATCCAACACTGATGAGCAGTACTCAAGTATAGGTCGAATGAGTGTTTTGTAAGCCACCTCCTTTGTTGATGGACTACATTTTCTAAGGACTCTCCCAATGATTCTCAACCTGGCACCCGCCTTACCAACAATTAATTTTATATGATCATTCCACTTCAAATCGTTCCGTATGCATACTCCCAGATATTTTACAGAAGTAACTGCTACCAGTGTTTGTTGCGCTGTCATAAAATCATACAATAAAGGATCCTTCTTTCTATATATTCGCAATACATTACATTTTTCTATGTTAAGGGTCAAATGCCACTCTCTGCACCAAGTGCCTATCCGCTGCAGATCTTCCTGCAATTCACTGCAATTTTCTAATGCTGAAACTTCTCAGTATACTACAGCATCATCTGTGAAAAGCTGCATGGAACTTCATTGGGAGAGTCCTTAGAAAATGTAGTCCATCAACAAAGGAGGTGGCTTACAAAACAGGTGTTCGACCTATACTTGAGTATTGCTCATCAGTGTGGGATCCGTACCAGGTTTTGGTTGACGGAGGAGATAGAGAAGATCCAAAGAAGAGCGGCGCGTTTCATCACAGGGTTATTTGGTAACCGTGATAGCATTACGGAGATGTTTAACAAACTCAAGTGCCAGACTCTGCAAGAGAGGCACTCTGCATCGCGGTGTAGCTTGCTCACCAGGTTTCGAGAGGGTGCGTTTCTGGATGAGGTATCGAATATATTGCTTCCCCCTACTTATACCTCCCGAGGAGATCACGAATGTAAAATTAGAGAGGTTAGAGCACGCACGGAGGCTATCAGACAGTCGTTCTTCCCGCGAACCATACGTGACTGGAACAGGAAAGGGAGGTAATGACAGTGGCACGTAAAGTGCCCTCCACCACACACCGTTGGGTGGCTTGCGGAGTATAAATGTAGATGTAGATGTAGAAAGGCAGAGAGTTGGAGAGTAGGGTACAACCATGAAATATAAATATGGAAAGATATAGTGAAATTTGTTAAATTTCAAAGAATAGGCTGATAGGACATATGGAGCAGATGACAGATGACAGGATACCCAAACAAATAATGAAAGGGATATTGTACTCCACTGAAAGGGAGGGCCAACCAAGAGCTAGATGGTTGGACAATGTGTTGGTTGATATTACCAAGAGGGAGATAGTTTCATCTTTGAATGTCTAATGCCAACATGGCATCTCATTGGGAAAAGTTGCTAACATCTTTATCAGAGTAAGAGTTAGTTACTTTCATATGTCACATATAATACTACAGACTGACTTCCAAACCCCTTTTTATATGAAGGTGTCATCTGTCATTCTGTCCCTTTGTGAGGAATTTGAATTATGTAAAATAAGGGAAAAGCAACCAATCACCTATTGTGGACTGATATGTGATGCACAGATAAATGTAACAGAAAACACTAGCTTCTGAGCTCTTGGCCTTTTTCTAGTAATAGTGCACACATTCACATTCACACCCACACAGATACCCAAATGAGCATAACTGTAGCTGCAGTGAGACTGATTATTGAAAGAAGTTGCTTTGGCAGAAGAAGGTGGGGAGGGGGCAGGGGAGTGCGCACAAGCCAAGACGAGGGTAATGAGATAGGGTGAGGTAGTTCTTTCAACAGATGATTCGGGAGTTGCACATCAAGATGAAAGGAGTTCAGAGAGTAGAGCAAAGAAGAGATATAGAGAAAAGGAGATGGTGGGAGGAAGGTGGCAAAGAACATGGAGATGAAGAGGGAGAGTCAGGGAGGGGCGAGAGAAAGGGAGAGAGGTGGAAAAGGGGGGAGAGAGAGGGGATGGAGAGGAGTTGGAAAGGGGGTGAGAGGAGGGGGTAGGAAAGGCAGACAAAGTCAGTGCCCTAAATAGTCTTAGGAAGCCCACCTTGTTGGCTAGAGGGCAAGTTTTTAACAATGTCAATACAGGCACATTTTTTGATAATCTTAAAATAGTACAAGGAAAACTATTTTATCCTGCACATCACCATTTCCAATGAGGATATAACCACTGACAACTCAGTCCAAGAACAGCAGAGTGTTTGCACTTAAGAAGGCAAGATGGTAGTATTACTTGCCAAAAGGGGACACTTTTGGAGTACCTATATCTACACTGGAGACTTTACCACACTGGGCTGGGAAAAGTAGCCACTATGTAAGGCTTCAGAAAAATCCATATAGGTGAGACACCTTATAATATGTAAATTTGAAAGATGCAAGTTTCTAAAAGTAACTATGGTCTGATGAATATTCAATTTTCCTTGGACAGGAGGAGAATAAAAAATTTAAATGTGTCTACTTGTGTCCTGAAACAGGGAACTGGTAGGCAATGAAGAATGTGTTACATGAGTTTATTCTGCATGCAGTTATGGAATTAGCACTTTCAACATTACAGCTGATGTTGGACTATCCTTCACATGATATATGATACATCACAAGCATGTACATGCGGCACCATAGGCTGCCTTATTTGCTTGAATACTGCAGCTTGATCATGAATAGAATTACGTGTGTGTGTGGAAGCATTACCTAAGTGTCTGTATTTCAGAAACTGGATCAAAATCCAGGAGACATTTCAGATACTCAGGGGAAGAGAAGCCCAATGATTAGATGTTGCTTGTAATAGAATCTCACCTTTTTATCCATCTTCCAGGCTCTTCCTGATACTTATGTAAAGACCTTTGCAAACTATACTACCAATGTAACCTGGTGCTCCATTATACATAAGCCACATGACCTATGAAATTATCACTGGAATGTCCTCTAACAAAAAGATATTGTGTCTGTTACTTAACCTTAGAATATCAATTGCTTCAAGTACATGAGCATCAATAATATATTCCCAAACATTAATACTGAACAACTGCTGAGTCAGTTCACTACTGGATGGAGATTATATAATACTCAAAAATGGTGATTATGTATCTGAATGATATCATGTCTACCAAACATTATTTCATCAGCTAACATTATTAAAGTAACCCTTTAATGACTATATCTTGGTAACTGTTTGTTATATTGTATGTGCTGAAGGACATTTTTATTCTGCTTGTTTATGTAGCTTTGTTTTAATATAAAGTGGTCAGAGACATTTATCAATTTTTTAAGCATTATCATGGAGCTGCATCCTATTGAAAAATTGTGAGTCAAGGACTGGAATAGGTGGAACCTCATAGTTAAAAATTTATTATGTCATTTTGTAGGACTTAACAGTGTGTACATAAAAAGCACTGAAAAACTGGAGCCATTGGAAAATGGTACAACTTCAGGACATGTTGCAATTTATAACCTGAAATCAAAACAGTGTTTTATAACATTGGTCCCAGACAGGCCACAGCAGCCCAGCAATATAGTACAACCTCCAGCTATCAGCAAAATTTTGCTGTTGTGCGGGCAATAATGATCCTGTAGTCATCTGCAACACAGCAGTCTACCATAGTGGCGGGCTGAACTGCTAACTGCTGCAGCACAAAGCAATACTTCAAAGCCAGCTACATGACAGGAACTGAGCTCCTGTTGCAGCACACCTGGCCAAGGCAATTATATATGCTCTCAGTTCAGCTGGTAACTTCATCTGTGCTGTGCATTCATCTGGTGCAGTCTCTGTACCAGTCATTAGTTGTATGTGCAGCTGAGCACCTACAGCTCCACTGAGCAGCACACCGACTACATGAAGAAGCTGGCCTGCAAGCCATCACCATCTGACACTCCAGTCATTGTTTGAGACTTCTGCATTTGACTCGGGTCATCTGAGTGCCCCTGTTAGCCTACTTTGGGCTGTGGACACAAAACACTGGTTCAGGCTGTAAGCTTGCTGTGCTGCAGAGCTGATACCCATATCACATCAGCAAGGCTGCTCTGGTGCTGGCTGATTTACACTGTTTCAGCATTCCGCAGCATCAGTGGACTCACTTGCTGCCACCAGCCATGATCAGCACATGGGCCACAGCTTTGACCTACTATGTGAGAACCACCAAATGATAAACATTCATGACTCCACTCCTGTAAGATACTGGAAGATCCCAGCCCCACTGCCTCCCACACACTCTAAGCTGGGGCAGAATTGGCCATTATGAAATGCTGGTGACAGTACAGAGGTCAACACAAACCCAACACTATTACAAATGGGATATAGCTGATCATGCAACAAGTCAGATTACTGTTAAAATCATAGAAGCTAATGGAATGGCTGGGTGCATGTGAAACTGCTTGGAATTTTTGAACAACAAACAAAGAAAGCTGCTCGTACTATCCAAACAACTTTTTTTAGTTTTAACATTAATCAAGCCAAAATATGGTGAGTCAAGGAGCCAGATTCAAAGGCTTGGTTTTGCATACATAAGAGTTAAATATTAAGCCAAACAATTTGGCTTTGATGTTTAAGTGCTTGGAGACACTGAAGCAGCCACTGTGCGCACAAGTGTCGGTTTGGTAAAGGTCTTGTGGTGCCATGACCAGCCTTGAGTTAACCTTGCTGTAAACCAAGTTAGCACAGAGCTCGATGGACTACTTTAGGTGATTATACAATATCATGTTGTTGTCATTCCTGTGAGTGCTATATGATGACTAGGATATACTTCACATGGTCTACACCAGAATATGTGGGGGTAAAGGGAAGTTTGTAGGTCTATTAGTAGAAAGCATAAGGGGTCGACTAACACCCAATCGCAAATACATGTGATTATTTAGGTCAAGCTGTTTTAGGTTAAATTCATAATTCATACAGGCAGAATTAAAAGAAATTGAACTGATGGATTGGACACTATAATAATTGTTGTTGTTAGAGTATACATGTCCTTATGAGGTAAACGGGAAATTTTCATGAAACATTTTGTTTGACTTATCATGCTTTCTGTCAGATAGAAAGAAGATGGTATTGACCTGTGGTGATTTTAAAGTAAATGTCTTAAATGAATCTGACAGGTGAAGTGATCTACAGAGTAATTAGCCACATGCAGTTTAATGTAAATTATAAATTGTCTTAATGGCTGAACATGGCAGAACATTGATAGCAGATGTCTTCATACAAAAAGCAGAAGTCACATGAACACATGCCTACCCTGGGCTAAATGCAGTGTCAGAACATAACTCAGCTACAAGCACAGCACAGAAACAATCCTAGAAAACAATTAGGATGATTAATGACAAAATAATGGAAAATATTAAGGAAAGCTTAAAATTCTATAGGCTTCTACACTGAGGTGCCAAAGAAATTGGTATAGGCATGCATATTCAAATACAGAGATATGAAACAGGCAGACTACAACGCTGTGGTCAGCAATCCCTATATAAGACAACACATATTTGGTGCAGTTGTTAGATTCGTTACTGCTGCTAAAATGGCAGGTTATCAAGATTTAAGTGAGTTTGAAAGTGGTATTATAGTCAGTGCATGAGTGATGGAACACAGACTCTCCAAGATAGTGATGAAGTGGCAATTTTCCCATATGACCATTTCATGAGTGTACCGTGACTATCAGGAATCCAGTGAAACATCAAATCTCTGACAGTGCTGCAGCCAGAAAAAGATTCTGCAAGAAAAGGACCAATGATAACTGAAGAGAATCATTCAACATGACAAAAGTGAACCTTTCCGCAAATTGCTGCAGATTTCAGTGCTGGGCCATCAACAAGTGTCAGCATGTGAACCATTCAACAAAACATCATATATATGGGCTTTCGGAGCTAAAGGCCCACTTGTGTACCTTTCATGACTGCACAACACAAAGCCTGTCAACACTGACATTGGACTGTTGATGACTGGAAACATGTTGCCTGGTTTGAGATGTCTTGTTTTAAACTGTACAGGGATGGAGACAACCTCACAAACCCATGAACCCTGCATATCAACAGGGAACTGTTCAAGCTGGTGGAGGCTCTGTAATGGTGTGGGGCATGTGTAGTTGGAGTGATATGGGACCCCCATAAGTCTAGATATGATTCTGACAGGTGACGACATGTACATAAGCATCCTGTCCGATCACCTGCATCCATTCATGTCCATTGTGCATTACAATGGATTTGGGCAATTCAGGTAGGACAATGTGACACCCCACACATCCAGAATTGCTACAGAGTGGCTCCAGGAACACTATACTGAGTTTAAACACTTCCGCTGGCCACCAAACTTGCCAGACATGAACTTTATTGAGCATATCTAGGATGCCTTGCAATGTGCTGTTCAGAAGAGATCTCCACCCCCTAATACTCATACAGATTTATGGAGAGCCCTGCAAAATTCATGGTGTCAATTTCCTCCAGCTCTGCTTCAGACATTAGTTGAGACAATGCCAAGTTGTATTGGGGCATTTCTGTGTGCTCAGGGGGCTCTACACAATATTAGGCAGGTGTATCAGTTTCTTTGGTTCTTCTGTGTAGATAGCAAAAGTGCCCACACAGATGTCAACACCTTCTTGCCATCCTCACACCTCTCATCACTTTTCAGAAATTTTGAGAAGGTAATGTACTCAAGGGTTTTTCATCCACCTATTTAATAATGGGATACTTCATCCATAGATATACAGATTTCAAGATGGCTGCTATACTGAAAAACCTGTTTGTACCTTCACTGAGCAGATCATAAAAAATTTTAAATGAAAATATATAACCACTTGGAAAATTCTGTACATTATCACATTTGACTGTGTAAATCATAATTAAGTTTTCATGGTATACATGGTTCAGCACATGTTTAAGATCCAATTAAAGAAAACAGATGTAGAAAGCTAAACTATGATGTCTGAGTATTACTACAGCCTCATCTTCTTGGGGAAAAATCATACTGAATGTTCTGTAGGATTTTACAATGAAACAATTGGTCTGTGGTAATGATCTACCATTTTATTTCAAATGGGATGGAAAATTAGTACTTTTTGCAGCTGATACAAGTATAATTGTCAAACTGATCAATGAAGCATTCACCAGAAAAACAATACATGATGCTTTTGTTAAAGTTACTAACTGGGTTTGTGAAAAACATTTAATTTAAAAAAAAGTTCATATTGCTTTGTACTACAAAAAAATACATCATCTACTGCAAATATATTTCTCCGACAGAAAATAATAAACAGGGTAGAAAGATCTAAGTTCTTTGGTTGCATATTGATGAAAATGGAAACAGAAAAAAAATTGCAGAGCAGACCTGCTAAAACATTTAATGCCAGCCACTTCTGCCATAAGAATAACTGCCAAATTTGGGGACATATAAAACAGTAATTTAACATATTTTGCATATTTTTATGCACTGTTGTGTTGCATAATATTCTGATATAACATCTCCCTTAGGCAACAAGTACCCATTGTGGATTAGAAAGTATTTAGAAGTCACACATGTACGTATTGTAGGCATCAGTTTAAACAATTGGTAAAATTAACCATAGCTGCAAGTACATTTTTATACTCATTAAATTTGTGGTCAACAGTCTATTGTACTTTGAGAATGATAGAGATATTCACAAGTACAGTAACAGAAAGGAAAATGGTCTGAATTTCCGTCTAGTGAATCTAGATTTGGGACAGAAAGGAGTGCAATACTCTGCTACAAAACTCATTGTTAATCTGCTAAGTGAAATAACAACAAGAGGGATACTTAGTTCAAGATCCACTGTGTGCGCAGGTGGTAACTAAAGCAGGTAGTGAGCAAAATAAACAGATGAAAAGATCTGCCAAATTGGTGTATTGAAAAGTCCAGACGTTGTGTTCTTGAGGACAATATTATGGAAATGGAAGAGGATGTAGATGAAGATGAAATGGGAGATACGATACTGCATGAAGAGTTTGACAGAGCACTGAAAGACCTGAGTCGAAACAAGGCCCCCGGAGTAGACAACATTCCATTGGAACTACTGACGGCCTTGGGAGAGCCAGTCCTGACAAAACTCTACCATCTGGTGAGCAAGATGTATGAAACAGGTGAAATACCCTCAGACTTCAAGAAGAATATAACAATTCCAATCCCAAAGAAAGCAGGTGTTGACAGATGTGAAAATTACTGAACAATCAGTTTAATAAGCCACAGCTGCAAAGTACTAACATGAATTCTTTACAGACAAATGGAAAAACTAGTAGAAGCCGACCTCGGGGAAGATCAGTTTGGATTCCGTAGAAATACTGGAACACGTGAGGCAATACTGACCTTACGACTTATCTTAGAAGAAAGATTAAGGAAAGGCAAACCTACGTTTCTAGAATTGGTAGACTTAGAGAAAGCTTTTGACAATGTTGACTGGAATACTCTCTTTCAAATTCTAAAGGTGGCAGGGGTAAAATACAGGGAGCGAAAGGCTATTTACAATTTGTACAGAAACCAGATGGCAGTTATAAGAGTTGAGGGACATGAAAGGGAAGCAGTGGTTGGGAAGGGAGTAAGACAGGGTTGTAGCCTCTCCCCGATGTTATTCAATCTCTATATTGAGCAAGCAGTAAAGGAAACAAAAGAAAAATTTGGAGTAGGTATTAAAATCCATGGAGAAGAAATAAAAACTTTGAGGTTTGCCGATGACATTGTAATTCTGTCAGAGACAGTAAAGCACTTGGAAGAGCAGTTGAACGGAATGGATGGTGTCTTGAAGGGAGGATATAAGATGAACATCAACAAAAGCAAAATGAGGATAATGGAATGTAGTCGAATTAAGTCGGGTGATGCTGAGGGTATTAGAGTAGGAAATGAGACACTTAAAGTAGTAAAGGAGTTTTGCTATTTGGGGAGCAAAATAACTGATGATGGACGAAGTAGAGAGGATATAAAATGTAGACTGGCAATGGCAAGGAAAGCGTTTCTGAAGAAGAGAAATTTGTTAACATCGAGTATAGATTTAAGTGTCAGGAAGTCATTTCTGAAAGTATTTGTATGGAGTGTAGCCATGTATGGAAGTGAAACATGGACGGTAAATAGTTTGGACAAGAAGAGAATAGAAGCTTTTGAAATGTGGTGCTACAGAAGAATGCTGAAGATTAGATGGGTAGATCACATAACTAATGAGGAAGTATTGAATAGGATTGGGGAGAAGAGAAGTTTGTGGCACAACTTGACCAGAAGAAGGGATCGGTTGGTAGGACATGTTCTGAGGCATCAAGGGATCACCAATTTAGTATTGGAGGGCAGCATGGAGGGTAAAAATCATAGGGGGAGACCAAGAGATGAATACACTAAGCAGATTCAGAAGGATGTAGGTTGCAGTAGGTACTGGGAGATGAAGAAGCTTGCACAGGATAGAGTAGCATGGAGAGCTGCATCAAACCAGTCTCAGGACTGAAGACCACAACAACAACAACAATGGAAGTTTAAAGCTAGTATATTTTGATGTGAAGTCAGCATTTCTAAATGGTGTTCTGAAGCAGGAAATATTCATGGAACAGAATGAGGAATTTCATGGTGGCACCAGCAGAATATGAAAACCCTATACATAAATCTTTACACAGGGTGCTTCAAAAAGAGTTTTCTGATTTCAAAACTCCATATTTATTGATATGAACACACTAAAAACATGGGATGCATTGCAAAACACTCACAAAATCTTAAAGTTTTAGCTATGCTATTACAAATGCACTATGTGCCCACCAGCAACAACATTAACAACATCTAGGTGATAGTTAAATTCGTCATAAACTTTAGACAATGTATTTCTTTTTACAGTAGATATGGTGGCTTCCATTCTGTTATTCACTCCTTCTATGTCATGAGGTAAAGGGAAGAGGAACACACTTTCTTTCACACACCCCACAAGAAAAAACCTAATGGGGTAACATCTGGTGATCCTGAAGGCCAGGAATGCAGGCCAATGTCTGAGGGTCCATGTGCACCATCCAGCATTGAGACAGCATGTCACTGAGGAACTGACATACATGGTGCCAGTGTGTGTCAGGTAACAGGGGATAATATGGAACTCTTCCAAGTAGTTCATAATTTAAATTTAAAGCACAGAGCAGAAATAATATGTTGGGCTGGTGTACTTCAACCAAAACTTTTCATAGTAGAATTAAGTTATAAAGATGTTTAGAACAACTGCAAAGGAATTCATTATTTTATTATGAAGACACAATTCAGTTTGAATCTTTGTAGGGCCAGACAAGTATTTGTATGTCTCATATTTTGTGCAAAGATGTCATTAAATAAAGGGATAGGGTGAAACTGTGCCAAAACATGGTGTTATTCCTAATTATGTAAATCTGAAGCATGTCATAAATTAGATCTGATTTTAATTTTCTGTGCTTAAGAATAAAATTATGTATTAAATGCAGAGTGAAAATAGTGTAATGCAAAATGGACATGAAAATACTTGTTTTGTGTTTTGATGAGCGTTCATAGTTCCGATGCATAGTGTATTTTTTTTAACTGCAACGAATTATAAAATTATGTGGTGATAAATGTGTGTAAAATTATATAATTATTTAGGTTTAAGTATTTAAATCTTATAAAAATTGTAAACAAATTGGGGCCATGTTTAGGAATTATTCTGATTAATGCAGTGTCACAAGACCCAACTCGGGACTGGGGATATGAGTGGGAAAATGAGGTCTTTGGTCATTGTCTGTTGTGATGGTAAGTTTGGAGTTCCAAAGTGCTGCAAGTGTAAGCATGGACATCAGTGTATGTAAATAAACTGTGAAGGAACAACGTGAAAGTGTGTAGGTGTGAGACAATAAACCATGTGGACAAATTGCACCGATTATTATTTATCCAGATCAGATTTATTTGTGAACTTTAGTATGCATGGCCACAAAGTTAGAAGTGTTTCTTCTTGAAATAAATAAGTTTCAATATGAGGTTGTATGGTGTAACTCATTTTTGCAAGGTTGTGGTACAGACAATTGTGTATTCCGTTCACTGCTGTTGAAAGGCTAGCCAACATGACTCAGTACTAGGGGTGCAAATGCAATAGTTCACTACCAACCCCCTCTGCAGATGAGCCATGTGTAAAAAAAAAAAAAATAAAGAAAGGTAGTGAACAAGACTGAGTTAAGTTGCATGTGGTGGTGGTGGTGGTCGAGCTCCATCCTGTTGGAAAGTGAAGTTATTGGAGTACTCCTGATGTTGTGGAAAAAGCAAATTCTGCAGCATTTGAAGACAGTTCATTCCACATTATGTTTTTCTGTGTGAGGTCAACCTGGACTTTGCACAAGCATCCTGTCTTCTTGAACTGATGATACTAATGACAAATATTTTTGGTATAGGCAGATCCATACCAAAATGCCATTGAAAAGCATGCTAGATCCAAAATCACTGCCTGACTTGTTGCAAACTGCATCACACAAAATTCCTTCTTTTGAGTGGACGCTATCTTATTTCTGTCTGACAGGTAACTGAGAACACCCATTGACTGACTTCTAACAGCGACTTTCTGAAACTCTAGGCAATACCCATTCAAACAACACATATTTTCTTGGCACATCCCATTTTTTGTAATTATTACTGCACGGAATCAGGCCATTGTTTTTGATATACCCAGCAATTTAAAAGAACCTCAAATATGTTGAAATGACTGGCTCAAAAGTGTGACATTCAATTTAGGATTAACACAAAGTAATTCAGATCTGTGTTCATATTACTGCATTTTTAATGATGATTAGCTTATAGTTGTTTACCGTATTTACTCGAATCTAAGCCGCGCTCGAATCTAAGCCGCAACTGAAAAATGAGACTCGAAATCAAGGAAAAAAAATTTTTCCCGAATCTAAGCCGCACCTGAAATTTGAGACTCAAAATTCAAGAGGAGAGAAAAGTTTTAGGCCACATCTCCAAATCGAAACAAAGTTGGTCCATTTTAATATGAGACACAATTTAGGTCGAATGTATGATGATACAACTACAGTAGTTTGGTTCGAGTCATAAGCTTAGCAGTTAAGCTTTACAAGGTAGCCATTGCTATGCGTCAGGCGCTCCATCCCTATTGATACGGGTACCCTTCCTTTTTCACGTGCTTTGTCTGGTTTGAATTGATTGCTTATTTTTCTTTGATCTGATAAGTGCCACTTTCTTTGTTACAGGTGTTAATGTCACTCTAAGCTGAGTGTCATGCGTTGTTTGTCACATTCTGATAGTGCGTGTTCACGGCCTGTCACCACTCGCGGCATGGCTTGCTTTTCTGCGTGCTACTGCCGCCTTTTTTAAAAAAAGAAGAAGAAGAAGAAGAAGAAGAAAGAGGAGAGAGAGAGAGAGAGAGGAATTGTCTCATTAGCAAAACAATGGCAAGAGACTGCTATTTGTTGTTACTCACACTGCTGCTTTCTTTGATAATGATCAACAAGAACCAAATTAATAGACTGCGTATGATAGAAGATGTTCTGAACGAGAGTTTAGCGAAAATTTTTCCCCATTTGAAAATCTTTGCAGACGCCACTTTAGTACATTACATTACATTCTGCACAGAAATTAGTCATCTTAGATTTAAAAATCTAGTCAATTGCCGTGCTTCATTTCTGACTGTATCACTATTAGCCATAAGAATAATATGAATATAAACATGACATGATGTGTATATTCTTCCACGTTTGTTGTTGTCTCACTCTAGTTTCGAGGATTTAAATGAGATAGCAGCAAACACGAAAGAATACATTGCAAAATGTTTATATTCGTATTATTCTCATGGTGAAGAGAATACTGCATGTGATTCACAATTCATAAAAGTTCCTATTAGTAACCATCTCTTCTCACAGGTAGGAAAAAATCAGAACATAGAGTTAGCCATATTGACAAAAACACCAAACAGTGTTTCCAGTCGGATTTTCGTAGTACATTGAAATGCTGCTACATTCGAAGATGAACAATACGGAATTTGTATTTACTTCATTGTTTCGTTAGATAATGTATGAAAATGCATTGGTCGAAACAGAGAAAAAAAGCTCTTCTTCTTCTTCTTTCCTTTTTTTTTTTTTTTTTTTTTTTTCCCCTGACGTAGAGGTTTTGGCGCCAGTATTTATCTTTGTGCCTGCAAAGCAAGCATGTGTAGCGCTACATATTTTCGACGGCATAAGTTATTTCTGGTGGCACCTACCAACATTTTTCAGAACTTCCGCTTACTTTGCACTCGATTCTAAGCCGCAGTCGGTTTTTTGGATTACAAAAACCGGAAAAAAAGTGCGGCTTATATTTGAGTAAATATGGTAATGGTTGATGGTGGTACATCCCATGTTTTTAAATTATTATTGTTTTTGATACACCCAGTAATTTAAAAGAATCTCAAATATGTTGAAATGACTTATTCATAAGTTCAATTTTGGATTAACATAAAGAAATTCAGACCTGTGTTTCTATTACTACATTTCTAATGATGATTAGCTTATAGTTGTTTAATCTGTTGATGGTGAAATTGTTGGCTCTAAAAAGAGTATCATTAATGATTTTCTGAGAACACTGAAGAAGGAATTCAAGATTCCAGCAGAAGTTGTTGGACACTTCTCCTATGTATTGATCAAATCTGATGAAGTTTGTTCATTCTTAATCAATCAAAAGGCTTTTGCAGAACCTATATTCAGTTGATTTAATGTGACAGTTGCAATTGCTGTCTTAATTTCAATTGAGAAATACCTGCAGGTGGAAGAATTCATGAGGATGGAGACTCAAAATCCCCATCAAGAAGCACTTGGATGCTTGATGTATTTGATAGTAGCAACATGTTCAGATGTTCAGACATCTGTTTTTCTGTAAACTATGTGTCACAGTTTCTGGAGAACCAGAAGATAATTTATGGTCAATGGTTAAATTTATTTTAAAATATGTCTAAGGAACTTTGTCATTTACACTGAGGTGTAGAGCTGCTTATCTGTAAGGGGAGTTGAAAGCATCTAGTGATCCTGATTATGCCAGTTAACCAAGCACTCATCATTCCATAAGTGGACTTTTCTTCACAAACAGTGATGGAGGATTAAGCTGGGCCAGCCAGAGACAAGCCTGTTTGCCCCTATCAATAACTGAAACTGAATTTATAGCTGACAAAGAAGTTGCAAATGAAGTCACACAATTATCTCAACTCAACGGTGAAATTGCACCATTGATAGGTGTACCCATTTTGTAAGTCAACAATGCAAGTGCAATCGAGCTGGCAAGGAATTGTGAGTTTTACAATTGAGGAAGATAAACTGCATACTGAACATGTATCAATTGAATTTCAAGTTGCAAACACTTTCACACAGCCACACAAGCATGTGACTTATTACCATTTGCATTACTTACTAGACATAGTAAAGTGTCACACTTTTGCCATGTCAGTAATCAAAAGTTTTAGTGGAATCGTTAAAGTAAACATTTTATTACTGTTTGTGATAATTTCACTGCTGAAAGTCATTTTTATTTTATTCATGTCTGTAAGTCTGGTTTTGTATACACTGGTTACAGACATTTAATCGATTATCTTTGCACTGTGTGTATGCAAATCTCTCTGGTTGAAGTGTCATGGCTTACAAGTCCAGGTTCATTGTTGTTGTTACATATATCTATTATTTCATGTACACTGTAAATGCTAATTAAAGAATGTCTATGTAGCATTGTGTATCATGAATAATTAACAGATATAAATGACAAAAAGGTGAAAGGAAAAATTATCTTATGATAAACCATAAATACAGGGCTATTACAAATGATTGAAGCGATTTCATAAATTCACTGTAGCTCCATTCATTGACATATGGTCACGACACACTACAGATACGTGGAAAAACTCATAAAGTTTTGTTCGGTTGAAGCCGCACTTCAGGTTTCTGCTGCCAGAGCGCTCGAGAGCGCAGAGAGACAAAATGGCGACAGGAGCCGAGAAAGCGTATGTCGTGCTTGAAATGCACTCACATCAGTCAGTCATAACAGTGCAGCGACACTTCAGGATGAAATTCAACAAAAATCCACCAACTGCTAACTCCATTTGGTGATGTTATGCGCAGTTTAAAGCTTCTGGATGCCTCTGTAAGGGGAAATCAACAGGTCGGTCTGCAGTGAGCGAAGAAATGGTTGAACGCGTGTGGGCAAGTTCCACGCGTAGCCAGCAGAAGTCGACGAATAAAGCAAGCAGGGAGCTAAACGTACCACAGCCGACGATTTAGAAAATCTTGCAGAAAAGGCTAAAGCAGAAGCCTTACCGTTTACAATTGCTACAAGCCCTGACACCCGATGACAAAGTCAAATGCTTTGAATTTTCGGCGCGGTTGCAACAGCTCATGGAAGAGGATGCATTCAGTGCGGAACTTGTTTTCAGTGATGAAGCAACATTTTTTCTTAATGGTGAAGTGAACAGACTCAATGTGCGAATCTGGGCGGTAGAGAATCCTCATGCATTTGTGCAGCAAATTCGCAATTCACCAAAGGTTAACGTGTTTTGTGCAATTTCACAGTTTAAAGTTTACGGCCCCTTTTTCTTCTGCGAAAAAAACGTTACAGGACATGTGTATCTGGACATGCTGGAAAATTGGCTCATGCCACAACTGGAGACCGACAGTGCCGACTTCATCTTTCAACAGGATGGTGCTCCACCGCACTTCCATCATGATGTTTGGCATTTATTAAACAGGAGACTGGAAAACCGATGGATTGGTCGTGGTGGAGATCATGATCAGCAATTCATGTCATGGCCTCCACGCTCTCCTGACTTAACCCCATGCGATTTCTTTCTGTGGGGTTATGTGAAAGATTCAGTGTTTAAACCTCCTCTACCAAGAAATGTGCCAGAACTGCGAGCTCGCATCAACGATGCTTTCGAACTCATTGATGGGGATATGCTGCGCCGAGTGTGGGAGGAACTTGATTATTGGCTTGATGTCTGCCAAATCACTAAAGGGGCACATATCAAACATTTGTGAATGCCTAAAAAACTTTTTGAGTTTTGTATGTGTGTGCAAAGCATTGTGAAAATATCTCAAATAATAAAGTTATTGTAGAGCTGTGAAATCGCTTCAATCATTTGTAATAACCCTGTACATTTCAGAGGATAAATGTAGACAGCACAGTCCATCAATTTATACAATTGTGGCAGCCAGCATGCCTGGAGCTTGTACCAATATTATGCTGAATGTCTTATATGAGCTGCTCTTTAGTGCAGCACAAACAATTGACTCATCCATCTATAGTGACCAGCATCTGACAAGACTGGAAATTACTCAGTAACCTGTGGAGACTGATCAACTGGCTGAGAGCATCAACAGCAAGCCACTAGAGAGTAAATAAATGGATAAAAGTGAGAGAAAGACCAACAATGAAGATAGCATGGTACAATAACAAACCCAGCGAATAAATCAAAATTGAAAACCAAAACCATAGTGAATCCAGAAGCAAACATTGATGTGTAGTAAGTTCAGAGCAATAGCCCAGTGAAATCATGATGACTGACTGAGTGGCTATGCTGCTAGATTTAAAGGGCAGCCCCAAGTGCTCATAGGCTGACAGGATGGGGAGGGGCCAGTGTTTCAGCAGTGACAGCAGTACTCACAGATTATGATAGTGCTATTTAGCAGCTGTCATCAAGTTCCATGTCTTCCAGTGGGCTTTCAAACACACTGGGCTGCAATACCAGATCCCTTGCCCTTGAAAAGGGTGTATAGGGCCAAGAGTGCCAAGGACAATGCTTGGGAAGTTGAACTGGTGGTGCAGTAGAAGCCCCAACATGGAAGCCTTCCAGCTCGACTGAAGAACCTGGTGTGTTGGGCAATGTTTTGGGGTGTGGCAACTTGGGGGATGATGGTATTGGTAACAAAGGTGAAGGGGCAGATGCTGCAGTAAGGCCTCTGCCTCCATGCATTAACTGCTGCTGGTGTTCTGGAGTACAGGTTCTACGCATGATGGTGGGAAATTGGCATGGGGGGGGGGGGGGGGTGTTCCAGGTCTGAATGAGCCCCCGACAGTGGTGCAGTGGGTGGGGAGAGGTGGAGATGATGTGTATTATGGTGCTCCAAACCCCTTGGAGTGTCAACCATCTTAAGCCACCACCCATGGGTAGCACCCACCATAGCTGGCTTCATCCTGTACAAGTGAGCTCATACAGCTGAGCCTGGCAAGTAATGACCAGTGTGCTGAATCCAAGGTTCCTAGGGCTATGGGGCCAGGAGACAGAGGAGAGTATGTGGCTACTGGCCATTGTGGAGCTCATCTGAGCTACAGTCATGGACAGTGGTGGTCCTGTAGGTGCTTAGAAAGATGGTGAGTGCAGCTGTGGTGGTGGAAGTGCCCACAAATTTTAAGATTAGTTGTTTAAATGTCTGCACCATATTTTCCACCTCACCACCTGGAGGTGGAGAATTGTTCAAAAGCTTATGCTGTGAATTGGGTCCATTGCCCAACATGGCATTGTGGCAAAACCCTGGAAAAGCACATTGAGAGTGGCATCAGTGATGGTGGATGCCATGCTGACCACATACTGGTAGTCAGAATAAGCATCCATGACAATGAGCCACCTAGAGCCCAGAAAGGGGGCAGTGAAGTCCAGATGAATGGTGTCCGAGTGGTGACGGGAGATGGGCAAGGGGGTGAAAGGCTGGGATGGAGCAGCCTAGTGTCAGACACAAGTAGAACAGTTGTGCACTATGGCCTCCAGCTTTTTGTTCTGTTCTGGCCAGTAGGCATGTCACCTTGCAACAGCTTTCTTTTTGACATACCCCAATGGCCACAATGGATTAGTTTGCAAAACTTGAAGGCAATGTGTAGGTTGGATGATGACATGGTGAATATAAGCCTCCATGCCAAGCAGGAGAACATAAGAGATAACTGAAAATTGGTGGGAGAGGCGAGTGCAGACCCAGTGCTCTGGATTGGCAGACTTTGAAAAATAAGTGGCCCACCCATGGAGCATATACTGCATGATGTGCCTTAAGATAGGGTCAAGGCTGGTGTCTGCAGTCATTTGAGTAGCTGTAATGGGAAATTCATTCAAAGCATGCCATGGTTCCATGTGAATATGGAAAAAGGAAATCTGTCGTCATATGTCGTGTTGCACCTTGAAGCGAGATGAGAGAGAGCACCCACATTTGTATGTTGTGCCATGGGTTTGTATTCAATAGAATAATTGCAGGAGCTGAGAAAAAGTTGCTGTTGAGCTATCCACTCAAGAATCTGGGAGCATGGCTCAGAGAGTGTTGCTAGCACTTTGCAGTCTGTACTGAGGGTAAACTGGGTCCCAAACAGGTAAACTTGGAGCTTCTTAATGGCAAAGATAATAATCAAAGATTCTTTTTTGATATGTGAGTAGTTCTTTTGAGTGGGTGTCAGTGTCTTTGATCCATAGACAATCAGTTGCTCGGCACTGTCATCACTCCTATGTGCCAGCACTGTACCAATGCTACAGGGAGAATCATCAGCAGCAAAAAGCTGGGGACATAAGGGAGGAAAGGGCATAAGGTAGGGCACCTAGCACCTAGCACCTAGTAGCAACATGATCTCAGGCAGTTGTCCACCTGTCAGAACACCCTTCTTCCACAATTAGTTGAGCAGACACATAATGTGAGACACTTAGAATAGTAATTCACCTTTCCCAGAAAAGTTTGCAGCTCCTGCAAGTTTCAGGGGTGGGTTAGATTGTAAATAGAGGAAGCATTGTGGTCAGAGTGCTTGATTCTTTCTTTGATGAGTAAGTGTCTGAGATATTCCTCTTTCTCCTGAGAAACCTGACTGCACAGGTGCTCCTGATCTGCAGTGTTCATGACAATTAAGTCATCAAGCAGGGATGGACATGGTTAAGTGCTCCAAGTATCACTGGAAGATCACCAGAGCAGAAGAGATCCCAAATGGCAAGCAGTTGTATCTGTATAAGCCAAAGGAAGTGTTGATGGCCATAATGCATTGCATTTCATCATCTAGTGTAATCTTCAAATAGGCATTGGTCAAGTGTATCTTAGAAAGATATTCACCTTTGACATGTTTCATGAGAAGGTCTTCTGGACATGGTATGTAGTAGGTTTCCATGTGTGTGTGCACATTGATTGTCAAATCAAAATCCTCACAGAGTCAGAGAGTGCCATTGGGTTTCTTGACAACTACCAGAGGTGTGGTCCAAGTACTGGTTCCACAGGTTCAATTACCCCAGCTTTATGGAGTTGATCGAGTTATTGCTTAATGGCTATCCATATGAAGACAGGAATAGGATGTATGTCGTAGAAATGGGGCACTGCATCAGGATGTAAGGGGATATAAGCCTAGAAATCTGTGCCACAACCCAATCCAATTATGAATAGTGGCATGAAAGTCTCCTGGAATGGAACTATGTTAGAGACAACCTGAACATTGTCAGTGATGGAGAAGCCAAACAGAAAGAAGGCATTCAGACTGACAATGTTGCCAGCCAAGTAACTATTGACAACAAACAGAGTTACCAGTCATGTGACATTTTTGTATGCAGCATTTATTCTTAATTGATGCTGGAGAGGAATCAAACATGTCACCATATGTGATCAACATACGGGATGGCAAGACCAAGACAGGAGAACCCAGATGAACATGCATTTGGAGGTTAGTCAATGAAATGGACATCCTGGTTTGCAGTAATGAGGTTGATAAACAACTTAGTCACAGAAGGTTTGCAATGAGGAACAACTGCCTAAAGTTCATGCACTGCCCCTCAACACATGTGGGGAGTGGGATATGGCTGTCCTGACAGTTTATGACAGTCAAGAAGTGCTTATCTTTCCCACAATGGGTGAAGTGCACCTACTGTTCTGGACAGTCCACTCATGGGAGAACTGTGGAGCATTGACGACATGATTAGAGACACCACTGCTTATGCTGATGAGATGTGACTGGCTGCTCAGAGGCCATTAGCAGGACTGAAATCAATAAATCATGCTGCCAACATCGGAAAAAAGACTTGTGAGAATTCTGCCCCCTGAGGCAGCACCTGGATCACTGCTACTTGAGGTCAAGCCATGAGATGTTCATTTACTTCCTGCATGATGTTGAAAGAGTGTACTATTTTCAAAATATGTTCCAAGGAAGGGTTGTTGAGTTTGTGAGCTGCAGTACATACTTCTGATTTGGGAGTTAATACGGTCACTGTGTCTCAGATAAAAAAAACTGCATATGAAGTTTTGCAAGTCAAGTTCATACAAGTGAAATTGCAATATTGACTCAACCCTTGCAGATTCATTAACCACAAGTGGTATGGCTGACGAGGTTGCTTGTGGTATTGATGGGACTTGCAGCATGATGTGACCACTTGGAATTGTTGTGAGTAATAATTTGATGGGAACAAACACATCTCCTTGAATTTGCATATGACAGGATATGAATGTGCACCAACATCTTTAGTAAGAAAAATGTCTCTGGGAAAGCCCAAGAAAGGAAGAGTAACTACTGGAAAATGTCATCAGAAACCAAAATAGCGTCAAAGTGGTGTCTCAGGTGCTGCAAATATTTGTCACAATCCTCTTTTGCTTCATCAAACAGCAGAAATGCAGATGGTTAGCCCTCTGTGTGGAAAGTGATTACAGCCTGGATGGACTGGAAACCCTGAAGTTGCAGTTGGTCCCTCAGGAGCTGAATTTTCTGATGGAGCAACTCAGTCTGTTGGTGGTGGTGTTGTTGCTGCTGTTGAACCTGCTGTTGGAATTGCTGTTGCAACTGCCGCTGCAGGAGCAGCTGTTGCTGCTGCTGTTCAGTGTACCACATGAACTTTGCATCCATGGGATACTGATAACCTTGATAACCTTTTACCTCATTGCAAGTTATAGTGATTAGAATCTGACAAGACCAAGAGTGACTCAAGAATCTGCAGAGACTGGCCAACATACTGAAGGCATCAGCAGTGAGCTGCCAGAGACTAAACAAGCGCACAACAGTAAGAGAAAGACAAACAATAGGGATGGCTCAGTGGAACAACAAGCCTAGTGAGTAAACTAAGATAAAAAATCTAAGACATAGCAAATCAAGAATCAAACAGTGATATGTAGCAAAACTGATACAATAGTCCAGTGAAATCATGACCGACTGAGTATCTCTGGTGGGATGGGCATGACTGTCTAGCGCGCGCGCGCGTGCGTGCGCGTGTGTGTGTGTGTGTGTGTGTGTGTGTGTGTGTGTGTGTGTGTGTGTGTGTGGATGGGGGAGGGGCAGGGGGGGGGGGGGTACTTTACTGGCAAATGTAGTAAGCATCCTGACCAACCATTCACTTGGCCATACATGAATATCATTTAGGTTGGTTACTGATATCAGTAGGGAACTGTTATGCACTTACAGTTCTCCACAATACTTCTGTAGTCAATCAGTAATAGAAAGGCATAATAAGTAAGGGGATAATGCTGTTCTCTTATATCGAGGGAAATATGCATTTGTAGATATGAACTGAAATTTGCTGTTCTAGTTACTGTTTGCATGGTATACACAGGCACCTGTTAGTGATGTTACTGCTAGCTTTCTAAATTTTGAACCCTGGGAAAAATTTCTATTCTAATTTTTTTGTCTATGTGACTCTTTTATTAACTACAAATAAAACTAAAATGTAAACAACATAGCTATAATTTTAAAATTACCAGGTATTAATTATCTCCATCCTTTTATGTCCTGTCCTACATTTCTCACTAATATTATGTATTTCTGCAGCATAAAATTCTCTGGAGCTCTAGCTACACTTCCCCAAAACATTAGTTCATAAAACAGCATAGAAAGAATACATGCATCCATTTTCCATATTAAACTGAAAGATGAGCATACAGTGTAGGAAGAGCAAGCCTAACATATTTTTTGAGCAGTGTGTTGATGTGAAAATTCCATTCAAGTTTACACATGTTATGATCAAGAATACATAAATTTTTAAGTAACTCATAGAGGAGGTCACTACTTATACCATTTAATGCAAGAAGTTGCTTCAATGAAGCCACAATCTTTGTTGTTGATGATGTTTGCTGGAAGAATCCTTGCCAAGGCAGGGAGACCCAAATTATTAGTGACTGAATATGTTTCAGTTTGAAACATGTGCTATGTGTTTTATGGTGTGACAATGTAGTGAGTAATGATGATCCATTAGATAGATGGGACATTGAACATGGAATCCTCATCATGCCATTCAATGGAAAAGATTACATAAAAACAGTTTAGTTTATCTCCTGACATCATTTTATTCCATGTATAGCTATAACAATGGTAGTTGTGATAGTTTAAGGTATTAATAATAAAATCACATTAGCTTTACTTTTGCATTTGAAAAAAAAATAACCATGACATTTGATGAGATTCATGGTCATTATCCTTGGGGAAAATGTCAAGATAATGCCTGTTCAAGCTTGTTTGGATATTGCTGAAGGCTGTTCCCCCTTCTCCCAACAATAGACCATGTGGCTGGGGTGGTGATGAAAGAAAATAACTGCTCTCCATACATCTCATTGATGAGAAGGAATCTCACTGAAATGTCATACCTTTCCAGTAAACTTACCTGGCTGGAAAACTTACAAGTCTGAGAAGATGTTGAGAAAACTTCATTGTCAGAAATGTTTTCTTATTAGTGTCAGTTTCAGTTTTATGAGTATAATACTATATAGAGACATGATGAAAATACATGAGTAGATCATAGTATTGGTGAATTATAGAAGCATTGCCACTTTTATGTAAATTTTACTACACCTGGATAAGTATTTGCTTCACTAGTCTCTGAATAAATCAGTTTCAATAGTTATTTCAACTAAACAAAATTTAATTAAAATCCACGTGGCATGGCAAAAGCTAGTAGTAGGTACTTTTCATATGCTGGAGAAGTATATATAGTCCATTACTAAATAACAAGTATTTTGTGTCTTTCCTTACCCATGCACATCAATGAGCTATGTTTTTGTTGAGAATGTTGTTGTATTTGTCAAAACATGCTATTGTATTTCAGTTGTGTCCTAGATATCAGCCTCAGATTAAATGCTGTGCTGTATTAAGGTGAACTGATGCCAGACCAGAGGTGTCTCCCTATCCACAAGTCAAACACAGGTCATATTGCATGTGCTTGAATCTGTATGAGTACTGCTTCATAAAGGTGTAATGTATGCATGCAAGAATAGCATGAAGAATAGGTATTCAAGAATGATGTTTTTTATATGAAAATACTAATAAAACTCTAAGCCAGCTGAGATAAAGTAAACTTTCTTCCAATAGATGGTAACTTGTCGGTCCATGTCTAGGTGAAAGGAAAGACTTTGTCTCTATTAATATGATTATCTGCCAACCTAATTACAGAATATGCCTTATAGCCTTAGTCTAAATGATGGAATTTGGTAACAATCACCTCTGTCTCATTATATTTCCTTCTATACTCCTTCGTTAAGCGGTACACTGCCTACACACTTTTCTCAAGTCCCTGTAACCTTGTGCGATGGCAATTAGTATTCCACCTATATGTCCAGGAAAGTTTGTGTTATATTAATTAATTGATGTGATTTATTGTGTTACTCAAACATTCAGAAACAGCATAGCACATCATTTTTCATTTAGCGCACTTTTAACTTATTATTCTGTGCTGCCATCTGGGAACTTGCCAGTGGGCACTGCAAAAACTGCCACTTTTTCTGCCTGCATTGGGTGGTCATCCAGTGATACTTGCTTTTTACCTCATAGGCAGTGGAACATTGCCATTATCTCATGAAGAAAATCAGTGACATATGTGATTCCTTCACAAGGTTATATGACTAATAAACAGTGAGATAATAATTTTGTGTGACTAAAACAAAACAAAATATCACATAGAGTATTAGAAATGTGAGAGAATGTTCAAGGTTATTTCTGCTATGAGCAAGTGGGCAATAAACCTTAAAATGTTGATGGGCAACATTACACAAATCATAAAGCTAAAAGGCATTAACACAGTAACCAAGCAGGTAATTTCATATATGTATAATATCAAGTAGAGTGGAAGCTTGGAATATTGTCACACGCAAATTAATTAAACAAGTATGTAATCTTCAAATGAATGATACAACAGTACAGACACACAAGCATAATTTAAAGCATGGAAAATCATAAAAACATGTGGCTCAGAAGGAAATCAGAATGTCAACCGAGGACATTTTTCTACTACATATAATTAACTGTGGAAATTCAGCTATTGTATTTTTTCATTTTCAGTTATTTCAGTCTGTGAACAGAAAAGCAATGTAAGCAGATATTTACACAAGCGGAAATGTTACTACTTAAAAAAACTTTTCAAGTGATGTGGTCATATATATGTATCACTATTAGAAGATTTTGCACACCGTGTAAAGAACCACTGTGAAACTATTTCTAACTTTGTGGTGCTAACAAAGCTATTAATGATGCTTCCAATGAGCCATTTTGTTCAGTGAAGTGCAAAAACATTTGCTTCAAATCAGTACTCTACATTATCATGCAAAAGTGCAGGAATCTCATTGCGAAGGTCCTATATTAAAATCAGTATCAAGTGAGAAGAGATACTCTAATTGACAACTTTCTGACATCAGTAACAGGAAATAATGGAGATGAAAATGTATGGTTTTTAGATGCTGGTGCTACTGACCACTCATGTAATTAAATCTAAACAATGGGAAATCCAGGATGGAATAGCGAAAATATTACGAAAAGGATAGAGTGCTACTCACCATATAGAACAGATATTGAGTCATAAACAGGCACAACAAAAAGACTGCTAAATATGTGAACTTTTGGCCAAATGCCATTTTTCTAAAGTAGCCAACACATGCACATTCATGAAAGCACAACTTTCACACACATAACCACTGTCTCTGGCCACCGAGGCTGGACTGTGAGTAACTGCACATGAAGGGAGAAATAATATGGGTCATGGGGGAAACAAGGAGACTGGGGCAAGGAAGGGGAGGGATAGTAGTGCAGCGGTGGGACGTGGTGAAGTGCTGCTTGTGGGAGGGTAAGGCAGCTAGGTGCAGTCAGGAGGTTAGATGGGTGGGACGGGGGAGAAGAACAGAAAAGGAGAGAAGTACAGGGGGTGAAAAAAGACTGGGTGTGTTGGTGGAATAAAAAGATATGTAGTGCCGGAGTGATGGCAGGGATGGGGCCAGGTGGGTGAATTACAGGGATCAACAAAGACTGAGGCCAGGGAGGTTATGGGAATCTTGGACATATTTCAGGGAGAGTCCCCACTAGCACAGTTCTAAAAAGCTTGTTTTTTAGGAAAGATCCAGATGAGCAGTCTTTGAAGTGAACAAAATTGTGTTGGGCAGTGTGCTCATCTACTGTGTGGTCTAGCTGTCTCTTGGCATGACTAGGCTGGAGTAGATGGTGATGGGAGGATGTATGAAACAGGTCTTGCATCTAGGTCTATTAAATGGATATGAGCCACGAGGCAAGGGCTTTTAAGCAAGATTGGAGTGGGGATAGATGAGGATGTTGTGTAGGTTCAGTGGGAGGCTGAATGCTACTATGGCAGAGTGAAAAGGATAGTGAGTAGGATATTTCAAATTCCAGGGCATGAGGTTGTTGAAACCCTGGCAGAGCATGTGATTCAGTTGCTCTAGTCCTGGGTGGTACTGTGTCAGAAGGGAAATGCTTCTTTGCAGCCAGATAGTTGGACTTTGGGAAGTGGTGGATGGATGGAGAGATAAGGCAAGGGAGATTTATTCTATGAGGTTTCAGGATTGCAGCCAGATCATGTTGACTTCTTGCCACAATATTTTGGCTGGCAACCATTCAGCCGTCTTCCTGTGGCAGCCACCAATGTGCATATGTCGCTGCATCAGGTTTTGCTATGCAGTCAATATCATGAAGTAGCAGCCTTTAGTGGTGGACACCCACCTGAAGTAGGCTGAACACTTGTCAGCCAAAATATTGTGGCAAGAAGTCGACATGATCTGGATGCCATCCTGAAACCTCATAGAATATTCAGTATGCTGGGAAAACTTCAAGAATTGCAAGAGAGATATGTTTCTGTATGATTTAGAGAGGGTAATGTCAGTCTGCGAAGATCCCAGTGAGATCCTTGTTTAATAGGAGAGGAACTCCTCGTCACTACAGATATGATGTCCACAGGATGCTAGGCTGTACAGCAGACCTTCCAGGTATGGAATAGGTGGTGGCTAGTAAATTGTAGGTATTGCTGGCAGTTGGTAGGTTTAGTATGGAAAAAGATACAGATGTAGCCATCTTTGAGGGAAAGGTCAACATCAAGGGAGGTGGCTTATTGGGTTGAAGCTGACCAGGTGAAGCAAATGAGGGAGAAAGTGTTGAGGTTCTGGAGAAATGTGGATTGCGTGTCCTCACCCTTGATCCAGATCCTGAATAAATAAAGAAAACAAGTCACCACAGCCATATCATCAAAAAAATTAATTTCAAATGACCATGGTTGTGACAACACATTGTAGAATATATACTCCTGATGTAAGCATTCCATGATAACTAGTATTTATCAGTGTTATGATATGTAGGTCAAGGAATGAAAGTACTCTTTTGGTTTGTAGTGTCCGCCGCTCGTGGTCTCACGGTAGCGTTCTCGCTTCCCGAGCACGGGGTCCCGGGTTCGCTGATAACCACGCAGTTGAGCGCCCCACAAACCAAACATCATCATCATCATCATCATCTGGTTTGTAGTGGACCTGAAGATTATGTGTTATGCCAAAAGTAGTCATTTGAAAAAAATTCCTTTGATGATCTGGTTATGGTGACTCATTTTCTTTATTCATACCATCAGGTGCTGTCTCATGTCTGTGAGAACAATCGACATCCACAAGATCACAAATATGTTGTTAATGAATCGAACCAAACCAGGTGAGGGGTTTGGGATGCTGGGTGGTTAGGGAGGATCCCTCTATATGGCTGGAACAGGATGGTGCCATGTGAGTGTCCATTTCCATGCAACGGATTTGTTTGTAGGTGATGCCTTCAAAGGTGAAGTAATTGTCTGATAAGCCAAAACATTATGACCACTGCCCACCCTGATGTTGGATGCCACCTGGTGGCTTTGCAGACATGTGATGTGTGTAGTAACAAGAGTATGTAAGCACAGCAGACATGGATGGCAGATCACTCTAGCAAAGATATGGGCTACAAATAGGGAAATACATTAAGATTTATGACTTTGACAAAGGGCAGGTCATTATCATGCAGAGTCGGTGAACGGGTATCTAAAAAATGTGAAGCTGCTCGAATGTTCATGTGCTACTGTTGTGATCATCTACAGAAAGAGGTAGAAGGACAGTGAAATTACTACTAGGTGCTAAATGGTTGGATGTCCACAACTCTTCACAGAACATGGGATTCTGAGGCTTGTCTGCTCTGTAAAGTAGGACAGATGGTGATCTGTGACATCTCTGCCAAAACAACAAAATGTTGGTGCACACACAGGTGTTTCAGAGCACACCGTTCATTGTACATTTATGAACATGGAGCACTGCAGCATGTCACCCCTATGTGTTCGTATGTTGACCCAATGACATCATCAATTATGATTGCTGTGGGGCCAGCCGGAGTGGCCGAGTGGTTAAAGGCGCTACTGTCTGGAACCGCACGACCACTACGGTCGCAGGTTCGAATCCTGCCTCGGGCATGTACGTGTGTGATGTCCTTAGGTTAGTTAGGTTTAAGTAGTTCTAAGTTCTAGGGGACTTATGACCACAGCAGTTGAGTCCCATAGTGCTCAGAGCCATTTTTGATTGCTGTGGGCACTGGACCATCAGGATTTGACAGTCAATCAATGGAAACATGTCAGATCTTCAGGTGAATCATATTTTTGTTACACTGTGTTCAATGACCATCTCCACAAGTGCAATCATAGAGGTGAATGGCAACCCAAAACATGGAGCACACAATGGATGCAGGCTGGTTGGAGCAGTATTATGCTATGGGAGACATACTCCTGCATTTGGATGAGATTTGTGGGATTAATTGAAGACAAGCTGACAGCTGCAAACCTCCTGCAGCCCTTCATGCTTGACATATTTCTTGATGGTGGGGTCATCTTTCAGCCATACAATTCGCTGTGTGTCACAGACAGAACCAAGCTACAGTGGGATGAGCAGCATTATAGTGACCTCACATTGATATCTTGGCAACCAAATTAGCCTGATATAAATCCTCTGGAACCACTCTAGGTCACTATTGGGTGCCATCACAGTGTAAGCAAACCACTGGCCAATTAATTACACAAATTACATGACTTCTGCATAGACATCTGACACCACATACCTCCACAAATGTATGAACAAATTGTCAGATCCCTGATACACAGAATCAGTGACGTATTTTGTTCCAAAGTTGGACAAACAAGCTATTAAGTAGGTGGTCATAATGTTTTGTTTCATCAGTGTATAGTTAACCAAAGTGACCAGAAAGGTGGTTGTAGGTTTGGAATACATTAGGCATTGGGAAATGCAGTGTTCAATAGCTACAAGGTCATAGGCATTAGATATACTCATGTAAAGGGAGTTGGCATTATTAGCTATGAACATGGCACCATGTGGTAAAGGAACAGGAACTGTGGAAAGTCAGTGGAGGAAATGCTTGGCATCTTTTATATATAACAGCAGGTTACAGATAACAGGCCAAAAGTGTTGGTATATGATAGTAGAGATTCTTTCAGTGGGGGCACAGTAACTGGTCACAATGGGCATCCTGGGCAGTTGGGTAGAGATAGGAGTGTGAGAAGATAGGAGTAGAAGATAGGAGTGTGAGGAGTGGTAGGGAGGAGGAGGAGAGAGACTGACTCTGGGGAGAGGTTCTGGGATGGGCCTAAGTATTTGAGGAGGGACTGGTAATCCCGTTGGATTTCTGGAATGGGGTCACTGGGGCATGGTTTGTAGGTGGATGAATCTGACAGCTGGCAGAGGCCTTCAGCCATGTAATACCTGTAGTTCAAAACCACAGTGGAAGAGCCTTTGTTGGCAGATAGGACTATAATGTTGGGATTCATTTTTAGATAGTAGATTGTGGCTCTTTATGTGGATGTATGGTTAGCTTCCATGTTGAGGAATTTGGGGAATGATATTGAGCCAAGGTTTGAGTTTAAGAAATTCTGGAATGTTAACAGGAGGTGATTTGGGGCACTGAGGGTGGATTACAATTGGATGGAGGACTGAACTGACTCAACCAGGGTTGAGCATTGGTTTTGGGGGAGTCTAATTGGTAGGGATAGTGGTGAAAAAGTGTTTCTACTGTAGAGACTGGGAGAGGGAGAGATTAACAAATTCAGCATAATTGAAATTTGGAGTGGGGAAAAATGTAAAGCCTTTGGAAATAATGGATACTTCTGTGGGAGGCCTTTGGAGGAAAGGTTCATGACTCTGTTTTGAGTCTGTTTAGGTTATGGGCTCTGTATGATGTTGTAAGGAAGTTTCTGAGGGTGTGGTAAATGTAGTGGTATTGCAACACATAGTTTGTCAGCTATGAGGGGTGTGAGTAAAATTTGGAGGCTGTTATAGAGGTGGTGGATGGTTGTAGTCCAAGGTGTAAGTATTAGGTGTGCAGGTTGGAGAGATTTTTAGGTGGTGTTGTTCCTGAAGTTTCAATGTAAGAGACTGAATACAGGAATTTGGGATTGGAGAGCAGGAGAATTTTATGGATGGCGAGGAGGTGCTACAAGGAGGTTTGGGCCTGATTTATATGGTTTTGCAGAACTTGATGCCTAATTCAAAAGCAGATTTCCTGGGCCATCACGTCCAATCTTGGTACTGTTCAACCCTCCAAAACACAACTTAGGAGTACACCTCTTGCCACTCAGTGTCATCCTCGTATGTATTAATCAGCTAGTTTGACAAGGCTATGACATCCTATAATCATGGACTGGAATGAGGTACATCCTGTTTGACATTTTGTCTGCCACATCTAGAATAGCTTTTCATCAGCCTCCCAATCTCCACAATACCCTTGTCAGACCCTATGTTCCTTCTGCATCCACCTCCCTACCCTACACCTCCTAACCCCGTGACCATCCCCACTATAAGACTTGCCTTACACATCCTCCTACCACTATCTTTACCAGTCCTGTAACTGGTAAAATATACACTGTCAAAGGCAGAGCCAGCTGTGAAACAACATGCATCATATACTGACTGTTACATAAACACTGTTCGGCATTTTACATCAGCATGACTACCACCAAGTTATCAGTTAGAATGAATGGGTATAGGCAGATACACAATATCCTATTGCAGAGCATGTTCTACAGCATGACAGTCATGACATCAGTGCCTGTTTCACCACATGTGCCATCTATGTTCTTCCCTCAGACACCAGTTTCTCAGAACTCTGCAATTGCAAGCTGGCTGGCCTTACGGCATGTCTTTGGTTCTCAACACTCACTTGGCCTTAACTTATGTTAATTTCTTCAGTCTCAGATGTTCTTCACAGTAACTATTCCTTTCTTGACTCCCTTTTAGTTTTCTGTACCTTTCATTTTATGAACTGTCTATTTTTCCCCTCCTTTTCCCTCCCCCCACCTACCACAACTGCCACATGCAATGTACTTGAATTTCTACTCTTATTAACTTGTGTACGGTACAGTGTTTTGACAGAAATCTCTGCCTTGTGTATTACTGTATCTCCTTTAAGCTCTCAGGTTTTCAAATCTCATCTGGTGACATCCCGAACAATCAGTCTTTCCTTTTCATCATGTCTGGTAAGTCTCTCCTGACCCAGTGTTCTGGGTGACTTTTCCAAATTCTCTCCATTTCCTAAACATTGCCAGTCCTTTTCCTTCACTTCTTTTCCTTCTCCTTTAACCCTTCTGCCAGAAGAAGAAGACACTGACTCCAAACGCTTGCAAATTTAAATATCTTTACATGTGTGTTCTCCTGCTGCCACTTGGTCGGTAGATTTTTTATATTACAATTATTTGTTTGCTTGTTCACAGTATGTTTCCACTTGCCTGTACTGCAGTACCATAGCACATGGCTAGAGAGGACAGTACAAAATGACACAGATCATTGATAAAGAGGAAATGGGCTATGCCATTTTGTTTATGATCCTCTAGCAGAATGCTATCCCACTGTAGCATGAGGATTCTACTGTGCACTAGTACACTGTCATGAACCTACAAACAGACAAAAAATTAAAGACAGAGATTTATTTTTTGAGGTGATAATTAAAACTTTATGACTCTTCCTCCTACATAGAATATCAAAGTGCCATTCATCTAATCAAGAATCCTAAGTATCATCAATGCACAAAACATATATATGTGAAACATAATCATATACAGGCAAAATCCATTTTAGAGATCTTCAACATGTAGCATGTCACTTCCACAGGTCAGCAAGCAGATATTCTTACTGAGCCAGTCACTAGATACTACTTAGTTCCTATCCATTGTTAATACTGAAGACTCCGAAAACAAAATGCAGTTAAAGTATGACTCTTATTAAGTGAAGTTGAAGTTTCTTAACAAAAATTAACAATGATTTGCTTTGTTTGGGTACTCAGATATCTGTGAACAGCACTACACTTTTTGTTCCTAAGTTGTGAGTTTATAATTTGTTACACGATTTTATATTTTAAACCCTGCTGGTGGACACAGTAACACTTCCACTTTTCTGTCTGTCAGTTTTGCATGTGTTAGATGTTTTTTGTACCTTATGTATGATAAAATTGTAGTGCTGCCACTATTTTTTGGGCTCTACTGGGGAAAGTGCAGCTCTGCTACAGCTTTGTAAGCCACAGGCAACCTACAGGTGCTGAGGCATCAGTTATCAATTACATCAACAGGCCTGTTTACCCACTATGAGACAGGTCAGGCTTTACCTCACAATCCTATTGATGTAGAAGAAGTGTGACATACCTGTTGGAGGAGCCATGGGATTACTATACTGTTGGGCCAAGAAAGTGTTAATCCATATGTAGTTGGAAGCATTGCATTGACATAAAAAATATGTGCCATTAACCAGTATAAATATTCATTGATTTTAGCAGAGATATGAGCAATCTGTCAGCACCCAATTTGATGTGAGTGCCACACCATTCACCACTAGGTTATAGGCCAACAAGCAGCTGAGGCCAGTCTGAGTCGCCATCTCTGCTAGACCGGCTCGCTGTGTTAAGTCCACCACCTGGGGACTTAACACTGTGCAACAGGTGAGCTACTTCTGGGCTCTCTATAGTAGTAGTCCAACTTCTGATTTAGATGGCAGCAGTTTATTTCTGGGGCATCAACACAGGGGCAACCACTCCAACACTTGCCACTGCCATCTGCTAGGGCGTGCTTTTCTTTTGGTCATGATGATATCCAAAGTAATTCTGGAAGTTGTACAGGATGATGGAACTTGCTGCTTGATGCTGTTCAAACTGGGACATGCACAACCAAGCTGTCTAAACAAGTTGCAGTATTACTGAAAGTAAATGTCACAGCTAGCCATGCCATAAGCAGCGGCTTTCACAGCTCTCAGTGGGGCCTCCACACCACATGCCTGATTGGGCATGTCAATGGCATCACAGAACTATAAGTATTGTAGCACAAGTCAAATAAAAGTGTTTTACCTACTAGCTGTGTTTTCCTAACCACCACCGGCCAGCGTCATCGTCTTCACCCCAAGCTGCACCTCAATCTCTACACCATATGCACCCTTCATTGTTGGAATCTTAAAGTTCGATGTCTGAAGTCCTTGTCTAGCAGTTGGTACCAGCAGAGTCCACCTCCAGACAGCATGACAACACAACTGCAGCATGCAATATCATCACAAACTGGGGTGAGAGAAAGGAATATTGTTTTCTTCCTTCCTTTTTTTTTCTTTTTCGGTTGTTCTTCCTGTTTTCATGTATGGTGAACATACAGTCTAGGTGGGAGATTCACTGGAATTTGAAGGTAATGCTAGAGCAGCAATGAGGACCAGCTGATCTCATGTTTCTCAGTTCAATGGTAATACAAGGGAACAACATTTTTTACCCATGAGATGTAGTCAGTGTAATTTACCAGGTCATTCTGCACTGTGTACTGACTCAGTGGCTATAGTTTGTTTTAAGTGACATGGGTACTGTCGTATGGCTAGACAATGCACAGAGTTGAGATGGCTTATAATGAGATCTAGGTTTTAACTCATGTAATGTAGTGCATAAGTAATTATTAATTGTTTTACATAGTGTGTATAGGAGATTAGCATTCCACAATGATACAGTCCAAAACACATAGTGTCACTGGGGAAGATGCTGTGCAGTTATTGCTTAATGAGGTAGTAGATTTAAGGGCAGAAAAATGGACTTACTTGGGCAGCTTTCAGCTAAGGATAAGCAAGTAGAATTAGTCAAACAACCTAGTCATCCAGTAGATCCAGTAACCTCCAGTTGATCACTCTCTTCTCTGGAAAGTCAACTTCCTTGGATGATCTGCAACTAACAGCTGTGACAGGGGAATGACCATAGGATCAATTATTGCAAATAGTGAAGTTACAGTTGATAGGGGAATCAGAAACCTGTGTCAGATATGCAGAGGAGTTTACATAGATGACTGATGAATTGAAACAAGGCTGTCTGCAAAGATTTAAGAAACAGAACAGAGTGAGATTTTTCCACAAGCAGTCGAGTACTTTAATGAAGAAGCATGGTGAATAGGTGGAAAATTTTGTGGACGGAATACATAAGATTAATGGACAGACATGCAAGATAGGAGAGAATGTCAAGTTTAACAGAGTCATGCTCCACAAATTCAAATATATGGCATAAAATATCTTCTTGAGGGGCCTACCACCATAATGTCTGGAAGGATTAGGACAGGTATCCTGAAAAACTTGTACTCTGCTGTCAGGTTGGTTATGGAGCTAAGGAAATTGATATAGCAATGGGAATTGTGATAAGTGAAGGATGTTTTCTACTAGCTCTTTTCACTTGGTTTATGCCACATATGTGGATAGACAGGACACGTCCAGAGGCAATGTTGGCAGCCTCAGTGTAGTGGATGCCACATGGTTGGACACCATCAACATGATATTAGGGGCTCTGAGAGTAAACTAGGGGGAAATAGACAAGTGTTAAACACAAGAAGGAACTACAGCTCTGATAAAGAGTGCTCCCAGTAAATTTTAATGTTACAAGTATGTATGTAAAGGCAGAATGTGGTTCTGTGGGAATTCTGAGAGGCAGGAATTTGAAGTTTTTGTTGGATACAGGGGCACATGTGTCAGTGGCAAGTGTGGAGGTTGGAGGTGATTGAACCATGGTGGTTTTGTTTCCATGAGGTTGGAGACAGAAATGTGAAGTCTTTGGTTACAGAAAAATTGAATTTTAAATTGGAGAAGAAGATTTTAAGCAATGTGTAGAATTCATGTCTCATGTAAGTGAAGATTACTGTGAGATCCTAGGACTGGCTTTCTGAGAACACAGCATGCCAAAATTGACAGGTGGCAGGTGGCTGAACATACAGGGATAACATTCCAGCTGGGGGAAACTGTCACAAGTGAAGTACTGTCACAAGGGTCATCTACACTAAGGGGTGAACCACCTTAACTGTTGACAACAATACTACAACTTATTTTGCATGATATTGTGCTGCAAAGCACCTGAAAGTTGCTCTCAGGAGTGTGGAATGATAGTGGCCTGTTAATATGTTATGTATGGTAGAGCCACTTGCAGAAAATGGTGCACTGGACATATCACACTACTTTATGAGAAGAAGTATTGTATGCATACAGGAGAAAGCTGACAGAAAAATGGTACTTACACCAATGTAGATAATTTTGATGCTGATGAGATAAAGCTGACCAAGGCATTGTTGGTAGCTAATTGGGATATCCTGGATGAGGATGGTTGTGAAACAGCAAGGAGTACCATGGTCACATGCAGTGCACCACTAAAATTGCATTATGTAAGAAGGTAGAGCATCTAAAAGGAGTGGAAAAAACTGAAATGGAGAAATTATATTAGAGTTTGAGGATATTATTTTATCCTCAAGGCCCATTGCCATCAACACCTTTGGCACAACATCAAATTCCTACAGGGAATGAACCACCAGTGTATTGTAAACTGCATCATATATCTTGGTATTTACAGTCAGTTATGGAACATTTTACTAACCAGCACTTAGCAGATGGAATGATAGAGCAAAAGAATTGTCCATGGGGAACTGTCATGGTGGTTGTGCCAAAGATGTCACCACATGCATCTAAGAAACATGGGTTGTGCTATGACTATAGACATCTTAACAATGAGACAGTGAGAGACATCTACAAAATGTTGAACTTATCAAAAACTTGGGACAGTGCAAACATACCTCCAGCCAAAAAAATTTAAAAAAGAGAAATCACCATGCGGTAATTATCCAAATGGGATGGAAACTGGTAGATGTGATGTATATGTGCAAACAAACAAATAATTACAATTTCAAGAAAACTAGATAATTTATCCAAGAAAATGAGCCTCACAAATTGAACAAGTCAATAACACATTGGTCCATCTCTGGCCCTTATGCAAGCAGTAATCTGGATTGGAATCAATTGACAGAGTTGTTGAATGTCCTCCTGAGGGATATCATGCCAAATTCTGACCAATTGGAGTGTTAGATCATCAAAATCCCTAGCTGGTTGAAGGCCCTGCCCATAATGCTCAAAACATTCTCAGCTGGGGAGAGATCCAGTGACATTACTGTCCAAGGTAGGGTTTGGTAAGCATGAAGACAAGCAGTAGAAACTCTCACTGTAGGCAGGCAGGCTTTATCTTGCTGAAATGTAAGCTTAGGACAGCTTGCCAAGAGGGCAAGAAAATGGGGCGTAGAATATTGTTGATGTACTGCTGTGCTGTAAGGGTGCTGTGAATGACAATGAAAGGGGTCCTGGTATGAAATGAAATGGCACCACAAAGCATCACTACTGGTTGGCCATATGGCAGGTGACGTTCAGGTTGGTATCCCAATAGTGTCCAGCACATCTCCAGACAACCACAACAGAATGTGTCCAATCACTGTTGTTTCCAATATTTTCACAAGGCCTTTTTTAGGGTAAATTTTTCTGGAAGACAGATCTGCTGAATAACTATATGCACAATTGCAGTGATAAAGTTAAAGTAAGAAACAAAATATGTCAGCCTGGGCAATACAAAAGTTATCAGTCATAAAAGATTTGGACTTTTCCATCAAAACATAAGGAGCTTGTTAAACAAAAAAATTAAAATATGATCTTCTTGTGTAAATATGTGATATTGAAAAATCTAAAAGTAATTCTATACATGTGATACACATAATAGAATATCACTTTCAAGTCACAGAAACTGAATAGATGGATAGAAGGTAGTATCACATTACTGTCAGTATAATATGAGCAAAGGGCCAGTGACTATATACACAAAATTCAAATAAAGTCTCAGGCCATAGACATCAGTGAATATTGCCTTGAATATCTAGTTTGGGGTTGTAGTTGAGTAACAGACTTGAAAATATACAAGACATAGGTACCACACATGACATTTTTAAAACTGCATTAAACAATTAGAGGGGGTACTACTAAGACAGTAGAAGCAACTGGGAAGTGATTATATGTGGAGATTCAATATATATTTCATCTCAGATAGTTGTGACTGAAGGCACCTAGAGTTAATGATGTACAGCTTTTATTTGGCCCCCACAGTAACATTCCCAACAAGAAAAGAAGGACACAGTGCAACAGCAATTGATGATTTATTACTAAACCAACATGTTTTCAATGAAAAAGAAGTGAACCTTATAATAAATGGTTTATGAGACAATGATGGTTAAATGACAGCTATAACGCATTCCCATCAAACAGGTGTAACAAAGAAAGGAATAGTAAAATGTCATAAAATTGTAAATGCTAACTCAATTACACTATTCTTAGAGAATTTACAGCATTAAAAATGGAAGTCATTTACCACAGACTAACAGTAGATATTTAATTCTTTCATAAAAAATATTCTTACATTATGTTTTCTTCTACAATATGCCAGGGACATTTATAATGAAAGCTCAATAAAGGGGTCAAAATATGTTATCCTAGGGAGAGAAAACATTATTTCTAATCAAGACTTCAAAATGTACTATAAGGAGCATTTCTAAATTCTTCATTGAGTCACCAAAAAGACAAAAACCATATACTATACAAAGAAAAATTCAAAATCCAAGACAAAAGCAAGGAGAATTTAAAGCATTATTAGGTCTAAAATAAATGAACTCAGCAATGCAAATGAAATTGGATTGTCAGATGGCATTAGTATTGAGACAGAAAACACAAAATTAAAATCATTGGCTAGTAAATTCAATGAATCCTTCTGAAGAGTAGCCACAAAAACACAGTGACAAAAATTCATCCATCAAAATCTGAGCAAGTAAACTTAATTAGACTGGGAATGCATCCTCTACCACGAGATGCCAGATTCTCCAACTCACCAGTTAGAGAGATTACAAAAATCATTAGATCACAAAACTGAGGT
Organism: Schistocerca cancellata; assembly: GCF_023864275.1. Taxonomy (NCBI): domain Eukaryota; kingdom Metazoa; phylum Arthropoda; class Insecta; order Orthoptera; family Acrididae; genus Schistocerca; species Schistocerca cancellata. The sequence goes on from NC_064629.1 coordinate 60,653,377, forward strand.
AACAACTCTGACTATGATGTTATCTCAGCCAAGGCACTAAAATCTTGTGCTGACTTGGTACTGTCACCTTTGAGTTATCTTTGTAATTAGCCAATGAATCAAAGAGCATTTCCTAAAATACTACAGTATGTAGCAGTAACACCAACATACAAAAATGGAGATAAGTAACTGACCTCTAATTATAAGATTGGTCTCTCTCCTTTCCATGTTCTCAAATATATGACCTCAATTCTAGTAGAATAAAATTTTCTGTTATCTTGGCAGGGCCTTTGACTGGGTAAATCATAAAATTCTGCTAAGGAAACTAAAATGGTGTAGCATTAAAGGTCTTTCTTTTGCATGGATGGAGTCATATCTTAATAATGAAAAACAGGGGGTTACTTAAGCAAATAATGCAACAGGAGTTAGATTAAATTCAGTATCGGGAAACATTAAATATGGAATATTTGGTGCTTGGTTTTCTCCTGTTCTTGGTCTACATAAATGATTTACTGTGGTTATTTGAGGACACTTCAAAAACTGTATAGTTTGCTCATGGCCCCTGTATATTCGTAAAAGGTCCAAACACATCCATACCAGACATAGTCAGGACTTACAACTGGTTCACAGCCAATACATTAACCCTTAATCTCACTAAAACTCATGTTATGCAGTTCCAAACAACTAAAAATGACTTATGGGTACCAGAAGTAGACATGAGTTGGCATACAGTACACTGGATCAGGCTCCATATTTCAAGTTGCTGGGTATCTAGAGGGATAATAAACTAAGGTGGTACCATCATATGAATAAGTTATCCTGAAAGCTCAGTTCTGCTTGCTTAACTTTCAGGGATCTCTCACAAATTGACCTGTAGACAAAATTGCTTGCATACTTTACGTTTTCATTCAATTCTATCCCATTTCATAATCTTCTTTGGCATTGCAGCTAAGGTGAGAAAAGGGTTTCTCCTAGAGAAGTGTGCAATAAGAATGTTGTGTAGAATTCATAACATAACATCTTGCAGATGTCTTTTCAGGGACCTAGGGATACAATACATGTATCTACACCTACATCTATACTCTGCAAACCATCTTGAGATGCATGACAGAGGGTAAATCCCATTACATCAGTTATTATGGTTTCTTCCTGTTCTGTTCACATATGGAGCATGGGAAGAATGATCGTTTGAATGTCCCTGGGCTTGCAGTAATTATTCTAATCTTACCTTCACAATCCATATGTGAGCAATATGTAGGGGGTTCTAGTATATTCCTAGAGTAATTATTTGAAGCCAGTTCTTTAAACTTTGTTAATAGACTTTCTCAGGACAGTTTATGTTTATCTTCAAGTGTTTACCAGTTCAGTTCCTTCAGTATGTCTGAGATACTCTCCCATGGAGTAAACAAACCTGTGACCATTTGTGCTGCCCTTCTCTGTATACATTCAATATCCCCCGTTAGTCATATCTGTATGGTCCCTTACTGTATTTATTGTTAGTAACAAGGTGAATTTAGGATAAATTCTGCAATTCACAACCATATAGATTATGCACCCCTCACTAGGATTCAGAATGGAACTTTATATTCTGGTACAAAAGACTATAGCAAGTTTCCAATGAACATCAAGCACAAAATGGAAAAATCCTGAAATATTTAAATATAAAGTAGAGGAATAACTCATTAGCCATTGCCAAAGTATATTTGAACACTTTGACTCAGGAATGTAAATTCTGCCCTCTCTGATATTTGTATCTGATATATTCCATTTTTTCCATTTAATAGTGGTTTGTGTGAAGGTGAAATACTACCAATCATCTAAAGATGATCCATCAGAAAAACACAACAACAGCTTTGATATTTTGAGCCAAATCTTGAAAGGTAGATGAATGTGCAGCACAGTGACTATTTTGATGCTCCTACGAAAATAACAGCTCTTGCACAGCAGTTGTGAGAAGCTTTAGAAGCCAGTGGAAGCCAAAAGACAACTATAATAGTTGTGGCAACTGGCCTGTTTATGCACTGCAGGCTGAGCCAGCTCACAGCTAAAGGACAGGGCTAGTGCAGGACGGGTTGGTCAGCTTCCACATCTTTGAGAAATTGACTCATTATACTGTACATGATTAGACGCAGTATACTGACCCAAGAAATTAACACCTAACCAAAATAAATACCCATCATTTTCAGACCAAGGAGTCTGGCAGCACTGACCACAAGGAGAGGACTTTGCCAGGTGAGGGGCAATACAATTCTGAAAGACCACCATGAGCCTGGGCCTTCACCAACATTGGTCTGACTGTGTGCTCTGTGTCCACCTCCTTGGAATTAGCACCTCCCTACTCATGAGCCACCTTCTGACTCACTCCAGCCACAGCAGACATATGCACTGGACGGCAGCCATTTGAGATCAGGTTGGTGCAGATTCTCAGCTTCCTGTGCTGGTGGGGGCATTCTTTTGCTGTCCACCTTCACCAGCAAGGGCAGGTTCCAGTTCTGAGAGCTGACATCTCTTATAAGAATTAAGTGGGCCCCACTCCCACAGACACCTTCCAATCGTTATCCAACAGCAATTGGAATTCATGGGTAGTACTGTCAGGTTTTCAGGAAGCTATTCATCATACCATGCACAGTCAGCCAAATCAGTACTGCTAAAGCTTGAGCAGTACCTGGTTGGCTTACAATAGGTACATAATGGATTACCACCAGAGCTGAGAAATATCACACAGTTGAACAGATGAAATCTTTCACTGTACTACCATACAGCAACAGTAGAAGTAAGGATAAGCCAAGCACAGCTCTATGTGCTAGTTCAGGTCATGGTTACTGACAACCACACACCATGCCTCTGCTCCAGAGGACGAGTTCCACTTCTAAGGGCTGACATCCTCCGCAAGAACTACAGCAAGCCCGAACATCACTGGCATGCCTTGCATACCTTGCCACAAGCGGTCACACTGTGCATAGCTGATGCATGCATCACTGTGCAAACTCTGAGTGTTAGCATTTCTCTGGCTGCTCATGTCACAGCTAACCTTTGGCTATATGTTGGCCTCAGGTGTCCTCCACGTGCTGTCCTCACCAGACTCCAGTGGGGCACAGTCGCTACAGAGTGACAATGTGAGTGTTGTATCTCAAGTCTGAATATAAAATGTTTGACTATCAATTCTGTTTTCAGATGTTTCTGATGGCAAACATCCTGACAATGACCTATCATTACTACCCACCCTGCCACTGTAGTGGCCATCCGCCCTTGTCCACTACAAGTGTAATAAACTGAATCGATTTACATAATGGGGTTCTGAAGTATAAAGAAAGACTGTTATCAAATAACTTTAGTTAAACAAAAGAATTACCATCAGTTGAATTTCAAGTTATGGATTTACATTATAAATATTTTATCAACAACATTATGAAAAGTAAATGCAAAAAAATTGTCATAAAAACTTTCATAATTTCATTTATATAATCACGTTTCTGTAACGTCCACTGTATATTGCAATCTAAGATTTCTGGACTGACTGAAGTTATTCCTGTGATGACACTGTGCACAGTTTTGTGAAATCAGATGATTGTATAGGCCACCTGATAATGGAGTTCTGTACTGCACAAGGCTTGACCACAACATTAGTAATAATGAATGTGAAAAAATTGATAAATGAAACAGAATATTTTAAATTCTTAGGTGTGTATATTGATAATCCTGAATTGGAAGTCCTAAAAGTTGTAAATTCTGCATCTTTTCAGATAAAGTTAACAGCAGAATGTGTATATGAAAATGTCAAAAGTTGTTTTACTTTTCAACATCCATTCACTTATGTTTTGCAGAATTATCTCCTGGGACAGCTTTTCATAGAGGAAAAAGAGTGAAGTTTGCACACAAGTGAGTAACAAGGATAACAGGTGATATCCATTGTAGAACCTCTGCAGGAAACACTTTAAACGGCTAGGCATACTGACAACAGCATCACAATACTTCTTCTCTCCTCTAAAGTTTGTTGTATCCTGTTAGAGTTTCATGTGATCTTGCTAAGGCCTTTAATTGTGTAGACCATAAAATCCTAGTAAGGAAAGTATATTGGTATGGCATTAAATGCCTTTTTCTCACATGGATGGAGTCTTATGTTAACACTAGGAAACACAGTTTCACATTAGCAAATAAGACAGAAGTAAGATTAAATTCAGAGGGCAAACACACTAAATATGTTGTGATGCAAGCTGCAGTGCACACATGTTACTTGTCTATGTTGATGATTTACCCATGACATTGGAAGAAAATAAAAGAAAATTTTAAGTTTGCTGATTATGTAAGTATAATGACAAAAAGCCCAAACACATCCATACCAGACACAGACCCAAGAATAATTGAACAGCTTACAGCTGGTTCACAGCCAACAGCTTAATCCTTTGTATAACAAAAACTCATATTATCACTCCCAGACAAACAAAAATGACTTACAGGCTACAGAAGTAGAGATCAATGGTGTACTCTGGATGAGGCTCCATATGTTAAGTTCCTAGAAGTCTAGATGGATAATAAACTAAAGTGACACCAGAATGTGTATAAGTTAACCAAAAACTCAGTACTGCTTCCTTTGCATTAGTGATTCCTTTCATTGTGTTTACCTGCAGACTGGACTGCCAGTATATGTTGCCTACTTTTACACAGTCCTATCTTACAGTATAATCTTCTGAAGTAAAGTGGTTAAGCTGAATAAAGTATTTACTCTACAGATGTGTGTAATAAGAATGTTGTGTAAAGTTAATAACTGAACATCTGGCAGAAGGCTCTTAAGGGATCTAGGAACTCTTACACTTCCATAACAGTATATATACTCCAAATTGGCATTTGTTGTTAATAACAACAATGAATGCACGACCACAACATGAGAAATAAAAATAATTTTCATATAGACTCTGCACCCCTCTCTAGGTTTCAAAATGAAGTTTTATACTCTGGTGCTCAACAGGTTGCTGGTCAACATCAGGCAGAAATTGAAAATATCTTCATATTAAAAACAAAATAAAGTAAAATCTCATTAGCCACTCCTCATACAGTTTATCAGGATATTTGGACTCAGGTACATAAATTCTGTGCAACTCAAATATTTGTATTAGTCAGATCCCGACTTTGCAGTATATAGGTAGATGTTAGTGGTCTGGGTAAAATCACATAACTACTTTGTTTGACATTAGACGAAAACAGCAGCTCTGAGGTAAGGCACAAGTAGCAGTGGCCGTTCTCCCAATATAGATGGGCATCTACAGAAATTTTTTCATGAGGGGGGTAAAACTATAAAATTGTCACTTTTAAACAATGGAAAGCCTAGGATGGAATTAGAATAATACGAAAAAGGATAGACTGCTACTCACCACATAGAGCAGGTGTTGAGTTGCAGGCAAACACAATAAAACAACTACTAACTCTTAGCTTTTTGACAAAAAAATTCTTCTCCCAAAGCAGAACACACACACACACACACACACACACACACACACACACACACACACACACACACACATAGGCATGACTTTGGGTTGCACCTACATTTGACAGCAGCAACAATCCAGGAGAGATGATGGGGATAAGAAGGAGGCATGGAGTGAGGTGTAGTAGGGTAATGGTGGGGGAAGATGTGCTGCTGTGGGAGTGAGCAGAAATGTTGGGGCTACATAGGACTGCTAGGTGCAGTGTTGGGAGACTGTGGGCAGAGAGGTTACAAGAATGTAGGCCAGGTTGTAGGGAGAGTTCCAATCTGTGCAGTTCAGAAAATCTGGTGTTTCTACAAATGAACTAGATGGCAGTAACTGAACTGAAACACACTGTTCTGGGATGCGTGGCCAGTAAGTGGGAAGTCTAGCTGTCTCTTAGCCACAGTTTGGCAATGGACATTAAGGCAGACAGAGAGCCTGTTAGTTGTCATGTCCACATATAAAATGGGTGGCAGCTGTTGAAGTGAAGGTATTGTTGGTGTGGGGTAGGTCTGATGTGGGTGGAGGGTACTGATGTAGCCATCAAAGAGACTGCCTACACTACACTCTTCTGGAGTAGTGCTGTGCTGTATCAGATCTGTATCAACATTGCTTCAAGGGTCTATGGACTTTAGGAATTATGTAGAAGGTGAGAGAGTTGGGAGTGGTGGCAGGGAGGAGAGAGACTAAGGGGAGAGGTTGTGGGCTGGACATAAGGATTTGAGGAGGGACTGGAGATCATGCTAGATTTCTGGAATGGGGTGACAGTGGTAGGGTTTGCAGGTGAGCGTACCTGACAGCTGGCAGAGACACACTGCTAAGTTATTCCCACAGTTGTAACCTTTGTCACAAGATAGGATTATAAGGGTGGGATCAGTTTTTAGGAGGAGGAGTGCAGCTCTTTCTGGGATGTAAGGTTGGTTTCCATGTTGAATGATTGGGGGAATGAAGCTGAGGCAACGTTTGAGGTTAGTAAGTTCTGGGAAGTTAAAAAGGAGTGATTTGGTGGCAGTTTGGGTGGATCACTGTTGTGTGGAGGAGTGAGTTGAGGAAGGCAGGGTTTTTGGATGCAGTCTGATTGGTAGGGTCAGTGGCAAAAAAATGTTTCCATTGTAAGGACAGGGAGAAGGAGAGATGTTTTTAACAAATGCAGCATGACTGAATTTGGAAATGAGGCAAAAGATAAGGACTCTGAAAGGGCTGATATTTATGTGGGACTGAGACTTCTGAAGGACAGCATTACAGAGTTTTGGGTCTGTTTAGGTTCTGGATTTTGTATGATGGTGGGACAGAGTTTCTCAGGGAGGTTCTGGATTCTGTATGGTGGTGTATCAGGGTTTCTGAGGGAAGTTTGGACCTGCTTTATATGGTTTTGCAGAATTAGGTTGGTGAGGACTATGGATTGATGGAATTTGAACAGATAGGGGTCATTGTGGGTGGAGGGTTTGTGACTGGAAATTGGTAATTTGATTGTCTGGCCATTTGAGGGGATTACATGAGCTAGGCAACAATTCAGGAGTGGTGTGTGGGACTGGATACTGGGCAGACAAGGAAGCATTTCTGTATTGATGTAAATGGAAGGGCGAGCATCCACAGTGGAGGATAAAAAATGTGTACAAATACATGAGAAAAAAATTACAAAATGGAGGTGGTATGAGGGAAATGGACATGACCAGAGAGAGTTGGGAAGATTTTGAAAGAAAAACACAAGCTAAATTTGATGTGAAAATGCAATGAGTTCAAAAAGGAAACTCAATAAAACGTGATTATAGTGGAATGCTGGTCAGTGGGTGGATATGTGTGAAGTGAGGAGGCAGCAGGTGTAACTGGATTAGGTGGATGAGGATGTGTGATTTAATAAAGGAAGAGAAAGAGAGAGAGAGAGAGAGAGGGGGGGGGGGGGGGGGTTCAACACAGTGTGTGTGGCTCAGGAAGGTACAGAAGGTATCGTGTGAAAATATGCAAGACTGTGGCAGAAGTGTGATCAATCTGAAGGCTAAGGGATATTGGCAGGAAGAATGTGGGACATGAGATGCTCCACAATCCATGTAATCTATAGCCATTTGTTGTGCACAGATGAGACCATCGATACAGTTTAGCTTGGAAGTTAGAGAATGCACAGTTTGGAAGGAGACAGTACAACACAGGAAGGAAGAGAGAGAAAAGGATGGTCATTGAATGTAGAAATGTGTTAGAAAACAGTACCAAAGCAGAATAGCAATGGTTTGTGGGATGAATAGGAAGCCCTCAGGCAAGATCAAACAATGGGAAGTCCAGGGAGGAATAGCAACAATGTTTTTGTTGTGGGCTTCAGTCCTGAGACTGGTTTGATGCAGCTCTCCATGCTACTCTATCCTGTGCAAGCTTCTTCATCTCCCAGTACCTACTGCACCCTACATCCTTCTGAATCTGCTTAGTGTATTCATCTCTTGGTCTCCCTCTATGATTTTTACCCTCCACGCTGCACTCCAATACTAAATTGGTGATCCCTTGATGCCTCAGGACATGTCCTACCAACCGATCCCTTCTTCTAGTCAAGTTGTGCCACAAGCTCCTCTTCTCCCCAATTCTATTCAATACCTCCTCATTAGTTATGTGATCTACCCATCTAATCTTCAGCATTCTTCTGTAGCACCACATTTTGAAAGCTTCTACTCTCTTCTTGTCTAAACTATTTATCGTCCACATTTCACTTCCATACAAATACTTTCAGAAACAACTTCCTGACATTTAAATCAATACTCGGTGTTAACAAATTTTTCTTCTTCAGAAATGCTTTCCTTGCCATTGCCAGTCTACATTTTATATCTTCTCCACTTCGTCCATCATCAGTTATTTTGCTCCCCAAATAGCAAAACTCCTTTACTACTTTAAGTGTCTCATTTCCTAATCTAATTCCATCAGGATCACCCAACTTAATTCCACTACATTTCATTATCTTCATTTTGCTTTTGTTGATGTTCATCTTATACCCTCCTTTCAAGACACTGTCCATTCCGTTCAACTGCTCTTCCAAGTCCTTTGCTGTTTCTGACAGAATTACAATGTCATCGGCGAACCTCAACGTTTTTATTTCTTCTCCATGGATTTTAATACCTACTCTGAACTTGTCTTTTGTTTCCTTTATTGCTTGGTACATATAGAGATTGAATAACATTGGGGAGAGGCTACAACCCTGTCTCACTCTCCTCCCAACCACTGCTTCCCTTTCATACCCCTCGACTCGTATGACTGCCATCTGCTTTCTGTACAAATTGTAAATAGCCTTTCGCTCCCTGTTTTTTAACCCTGCCTCCTTCAGAATTTGAAAGAGAGTATTCCAGTCAACATTGTCAAAAGCTTTCTCTAAGTCTACAAATGCTAGAAACATAGGTTTGTCTTTCCTTAATCTTTCTTCTAAGATAAGTCGTAGGGTCAGTATTGCCTCACGTGTTCCAACATTTCTACAGAATCCAAACTGATCTTCCCCGAGGTCAGCTTCTACCAGTTTTTATTCATCTGTAAAGAATTTGCATTAGTATTTTGCAGCTGTGACTTATTAAACTGATAGTTCGGTAATTTTCACATCTGTCAACACCTGCTTTCTTTGGGATTGGAATTACTGTATTCTTCTTGAAGTCTGAGGGTATTTCACCTGTCTCATACAACTTGCTCACCAGATGGTAGAGTTTTGTCAAGACTAGCTCTCCCAAGGCTGTCAGTAGTTCTAATGGAATGTTATCTACTCCTGGAGCCTTGTTATGACTTAGGTCTTTCAGTGCTCTGTCAAACTCTTCACACAGTATCATATCTCCCATTTCATCTTCATCTACATCCTCTTCCATTTCCATAATATTGTCCTCAAGAATATCACCCCTGTATAGACCCTCTACATACTCCTTCCACCTTTCTGCTTTCCCTTCTTTGCTTAGAACTGGGTTTCCATCTGAGCTCTTGATATTCATGCAAGTGGTTCTCTTTTCTGCAAAGGTCTTTTTAATTTTCCTGTAGGCAGTATCTATCTTACCCCTAATGAGATAAGCCTCTACATCCTTACATTTGTCCTCTAGTCATCCCTGCTTAGCCATTTTGCACTTCCTGTTGATCTCATTTTTGAGACGTTTGTATTGCTTTTTGCCTGCTTCATTTACTGCAGTTTTCTATTTTCTCCTTTCATCAATTAAATTCAGTATCTCTTCTGTTACCCAAGGATTTCTACTAGCCCTCATCTTTTTACCTACTTGATCCTCTGCTGCCTTCACTATTTCATCCCTCAAAGCTACCCATTCTTCTTCTACTGTATTTCTTTCCCCCATTCCTGTCAATTGTTCCCTTATGCTCTCCCTGAAACTCTGTACAACCTCTGGTTCTTTCAGTTTATCCAGGTCCCATCTCCTTAAATTCCCACCTTTTTGCAGTTTCTTCAGTTTTAATCTACAGTTCATAACCAATAGATTGTGGTCAGAGTCCACATCTGCCCCTGGAAATGTCTTACAATTTAATACCTGGTTCCTAAATCTCTGTCTTACCATTATATAATCTATCTGATACCTTTTAGTATCTCCAGGGTTCTTCCATGTATACAACCTTCTTTCATGATTCTTGAACCAAGTGTTAGCTATGATTAAGTTATGCTCTGCACAAAATTCTACCAGGCGGCTTCCTCTTTCATTTCTTAGCACCAATCCATATTCACCTACTATGTTTCCTTCTCTCCCTTTTCCTACTACCGAATTCCAGTCACCCATGACTATTAAATTTTCGTCTTCCTTCACTACCTGAATAATTTCTTTTATCTCATCATACATTTCATCAATTTCTTCATCATCTGCAGAGCTAGTTGCCATATAAACTTGTACTACTGTAGTAGGTGTGGGATTTGTGTCTATCTTGGGCACAGTAATGTGTTCACTATGCTGTTTGTAGTATCTTACCCATACTCCTATTTTTCTATTCATTATTAAACCTACTCCTGCATTACCCCTATTTGATTTTGTATTTATAACCCTGTATTCACCTGACCAAAATTCTTATTCCTCCTGCCACTGAAATTCACTAATTCTTTAATCATACAGTAAAGCTGCATGCCCTAGGGAAAAATTACGGCTGTAGTTTCCCCTTGCTTTCAGCCATTCACAGTACCAGAATAGCAAGGCCATTTTGGTTAGTGTTACAAGGCCAGATCAGTCAATCATCCAGACTCTTGCCCCTGCATCTACTGAAAAGGCTGCTGCCCCTCTTCAGGAACCACACGTTTGTCTGGCCTCTCAACGGATACCCCTCCGTTGTGGTTGCACCTACGGTACGGCTATCTGTATCATTGAGGCACGCAAGCCTCCCCACCAACAGTAAGGTCCATGGTTCTAGGGAGGGGAGTGAGGGGGGGGTATAGCAACAATATGAAAAGGACAGACTGCTACTAAATCATATGAAAGAGATACTGAGCCACAGACAGACACAATGAAAAGACTCCTAATTTTTTTGGCTCTTGGACAAAAAATACCTTCTTCAGGAACAGGAAACACACACACACACACACACACACACACACACACACACACACACACACACACGCACGCACACACAACTCACACACACATGCCTATTGTTTACAACCACTACGGCCCTACTGTGGACTTCATCTGCATCTACAGAAGCAGCAGTCTGGGGGTAAGTACGAGGCATGGGGTGGGGAGGGGAAGGGACAGCAGGATAGGGGTGGGGGAAGATGCTATGTTGCTATGGGAGTAATCAGAGAAGTGGTGGGGACAGGATAGGGCTGCTAGATGCAGAATTGGGTGACTGTGCTGGGGAAGTGGGAAGGGGGTCAGGGCATAGGAGAGATATAGAGAAGAGAAAAAGACTAGTAGGTGCATTGGTGGAATAAAAGGCTTGCACAGTGCTGCAGTGGGAGCAGGGAAGAAGGTGGAGGAGAGGTAGTAGCAAAGATTGAGACCAGAGGGGTTACAAGGGCAAAAGATATGTTCTAAGGGGAAATATCACCTGTACAATTCACAGAAAGTGGTGTTGGTAGAAAGGATCCAGGTGGCACAGGCTGTGAAGCAGCCACTAATGTGAAGCATGTTGTGTTGGGCAGCATGATCAGTAACTAAAAGGCTGCGCTGCCTCTTGACCACATTTTGGTGGCAACCATTCATGCAGACAGGCAGCTTGTTATTTGCCATGCCCATGTATAGAGAAAGCATCACAGAGGTTGCAGCTTAGTTTGTAGATCACATAGTGGCTTCCATAGTTAGCCCCACCCTTGATGGTATAGAAGATGCCAATGATAGGATTGGAGTAGGTGATAGAGGGAAGATGTTTGGGATGTGTCTATTGCACAGATATAAGACATGAGGCAAGGGGTTCAGAGAAGGGGTAGAGTAGAGACGGAAAAGGATATTGTGTAGGTTCAGTGGCTGTTGGAATACCATTGTGGGAGGGATGGGGAGGGTAGTGGGTAGGATAGTATTTCAGGGCATGACGAGATGTAGTCAAACCACGGTGGAGAATGTGAATCTGTTACTCCAGTCCTGGATGGTACTGAGTCACCAGACCAGTTCTCCTTTGTGGCTAGAAATTGGGCCTGTGGGAGTTGGTAAGTGAGTGGAGAGACAGGGCACAGTATATATGTTTCTGGGTGACATTGTGAGGATAATTTCAGTTTGTGAAGGCCTCAGTGGGACCTTCAGCATATTTGGAGAGCAACTGCTCATCACTTCAGATGTGACAACCACAGGTGGGTAGGCTATATGGAAGGGACTTCTTGGAATGAAAAGGGTGGCAGCTGATGAGGTGGAGGTATTGTTGGTAGTTGATAGGTTTGATGTGTGTGGAGATACTGTTTTAGCCATTATTGAGGTGAAGGTCAACATCAAGAAAGGTGGCTTATTGGGTTGAAGAGGACCAGGTGAAGCAAATGAGGGAGAAAGTGTTCACAATCTGGAGGAATGTGGGCACCATGACCTCCACTTAGTCCAAATCAAACATATCATCAATGAATCTGAACCAGGAGAGGGGTTTGGGATACTGGGTGTTTAGGAAAGTTTCCTCTAGGGGACTCATGAATAGATTACCATATTATGGTGTCATGTGGGTGCCCATTGTACTACCATCGATTTGTCTGTAAGTGATGCCTTCAAAGAAGAAGTAAATGTGGGTGAGGATATACTTGGTCACAGTGACCAGGAAGGAGATTGTATGTTTGCAGTCAATTGGGCAGTGGGAAAGGCAGAATTCAATAACAGCAGTGGCATGGGCATTGAGTATGTCAGTGTAGAGAGATACAACATTGACAGTGGTAACAGGGTGCTGTGTGGTAAAGGTACAAGAGGTGTGGAGAGTTGGTGAGGAAATGATTGCTGTCTCTTATATAAGAGGATAGGTTATGGGGAATAGGCCTGAAGTGTCAGCCTGCAAGAGAAGAGATACTCTTGCTGGTGTGGGAGTGGGGCACAGTAACAGGCCACAACGGGGCATACTGGGTGACTGGGGTTATGGACTTGAAGAAGCATGTAGAAGGTAGGAGTGCAGGGTATGGCTGGGGAGAGGAGAGAGATAGACACAAGGGAGAGGTTCTGGGATATACCTAAGGATCTGACAAGGGACCCTCTGCCGGGTAATCCCAGCAGAATAACCACATTTGTGAATGCTTTACCAACATGTAGGACTGCCAAGTCAGGATCAGATGTTACATGGTGGAGTGTGGTTTTGACTACACCTTCTTGTGGCCCTGGAATGAAGAATATCCTACCTACTATCCATCCTACCCCTCCCACAGTGGTATTCCACCACCCCCCCAAACCTACACAATATCCTTGTCCATCCTTACTCCACCACTGCTCCAAACTCCTTGCTTCATGGATGAAACTGCAGTTGACCTAGATATAAGACCTGTCACATACATCTTCCCACTATGAACTACTCCAGTTCTTCTTTTCTGAATTGTGCAGCTGGTAACTCTCGCTCCAACATATCCTTTGTTCTCATAACTCTCTGGCCTCAGTCTTTGTTAGTCACTCTCCTCTGCAATTTTCTCTGGTCCTACAAAATATCCTTGTCCATTCCTACTCCACCCCTGCTCCAAACTCCTTGCCCCATGGCTGAAATCTGTGCAGTTGACCTAGATACAAGGCCTATCACATACGAGGTGCTATCCAAAATTTTCGGGGCTGGTGCTGCCATCTGTTGAAAACCTTACCTTTGGACTAATGGTCACCATCACCCTCAAAGTAGTTCCCATCTGCACATACACACTGGTTTCAGCAATTCTGCCACTGGTTAAACGAGTCCTGTTCAATGAGGGTGTTTATCACTGCCAGCCATGCTTCTTGAATTTAATCTAGAGTGTCAAACTGACAGCCTTTCAACTTGAATTTCAGTTTTGGGAATAGCGCGAAGTCGCAAGGTGCCAGATCTGGCAAGTACAGTGGGTGGGGTACAACGGCCATGTTGTTTTTTGCCAAAAAGGTCCTGGTAAGCAAGTACGTGTGACAGGGTGCATTGCACGATCCAGCAGCCAGTTCCCATGATGCCGAAGTTTCGGCTGTCGTTGCCGCATGTTTTCATGGAGCTATCACAAAATCTACACAGTAGTACACAGAATTCACTGTTTGGTTGGGTGGGATGTATTCTTTGTGCACAGTTTCCTTGGTATCAAAGAAAATGATGATGATAATGATCATGATTTTCACTTTGCTCTTCACCTGTCTCACTTTTTTGGGTCTTGGAGAGCCCAGGCTCTTCCACTGGGACGAGCTTCGTCTCTGGGTCATAATCATAAGTCCAGCTCTTGTCACTGGTGATAACCCATGACAAGAAGGTTGGATCATCAGATGCAGTCTGATGAAGGTCCATGCACACTTCAACATGCTGTGCTTTCTGATTGGCAGTCGAGATTCTTGGCACAAATTTTGTGGCAACATGATGCATGCCCAATTTATCTGTCCACATTTGTTGACATATCCTGTAACCAATACCCACTTTGTCCACAAGGTCTTGAATGGCTCAATGTTGATAATAACCAATTGTTGATGTTTGGCAACAATTTCTGGCATTGTGTGGCTAACAGGTCTTCCAGTGTGAGCATCATCTTTGACATCTGTACGGCCCGCCCTATACCAAGCCTGCCACTCACACATGAGTACGGCTCATGCTCTGACCCCCAAACAGTTGTGTAATCATTGCAAAGGTATCTGTAGCACTTTTCCAGAGATTTGCATAGAATTTGATACATACGTGCTGTTCTGTTGGCAGATCCATTGTAAAATCGCCACACACCAAACACAGAGTATTACGGAAATCACTGTGGACATGCAAAACGTCCTCCCAGCTGAATGCCACTCAGCACACTGACTCATCAAATATACAGCTCTTGCCATCTAGTGATGCAAAGATCTACTACTCCTACTTTCCAGATGGCAGCACCAGTCCCAAAAATTTTGAATTCCACCTCGTACATCTTCCCACCACCACCTACACCAGTCCTGCTTTTCTGAATTGTGCAGCTGGTAACTCTCCCTACAACATATCCTTCATTCTCATAAACCCCTTGGCCTCAGTCTTCACTAGTCCCTCTCATCCACCCTTTTCTCTGCTCCCACTCCAGCACTATGCAAGCCTTTTATTCCACCAATGCACCTACTAGTCTTTTCCTCTTCTTTACATCTCTCGTCTGTCCTGCCCCCTTGCCACTTCCCCAGCTGCTCCTAGCAGTACTATCCCGTCCCCACCACACTGCTTGCTCCCACAGCAGCACATCTTCCCCCAACCCTACCCAGTTATCCCTTCTCCTCCTCACACCATGCCGCCTCCTTACCTGCACCACCCACCCCAGGTTCCTGCTTTCATCAGATGCAGATGCAGCCCCTAGTCAGGCTCCAGTTGCTATAGACAGTAGCCATGTGCATGTGAGTCATGCCTGTATGTGTGTGTGTTTTCCGCAGCTCAAGAAGGTATTTTTTGTCCAAAAGCTGAAAAAGTTAGGAGGCTTTTCATGGTGTCTGGCTGTGAGTCAGTGCTTCCTCTATTTGATGAGTATCAATATATCATTTTAAATTGTAATTTTTGATGTAAATGAGATGATCAGTTTCAAGACATGTCATGCCCAAAGAAACAATTTTTATTGGTGACACAAATAAACTCACCATATCCTAGAAAACTGATAGTTATTTACACAGTATATAAATACAACCTCTTTACTCCAGATTACACATATTGGGGAGGGGGAAAGGCAAGGGTCTATGTTGAACCCACGAATTGTGGATGCTTATGCTAATAAACATTTATAAAGTAATCTCAAAGTAATTCTCATAATTATCGGTGAGAGTAGATTAGCCCAAGTCATAATTTCTTGTTAATCAGCAATGGTTGCTTCTGCTTGTTAATGTATAATGTGATTCATTCAACATTCCTGAAGACTCTCCTTCATAATGAATGAATGGGGAAGGATTAGTTTCTTGACTTTGTTGTCTAGTGTCACAATAAAATTTGTTTACTGTACATGAAATTTGGGGTGGAACCTCTTCTTTCATGCAAAGTCCTTGTCACCTAAAAAAGCATGAATGCATTAGCAGCGCACAGGTCAGACAAAACAATAACTGTCTTTATTCTGAAACTTGAGTTTCTATCTCTTGACAGGAAAATAGGCAATAATTTGATGTGATTCATCACTTTTATTTTACATTAAAGCACCAAAGAAACTGGTATAGGCATTTGTATTCTGTGGTGTCACCGCCAAACACCACACTTGCTAGGTGGTAGCTTAAATCGGCCGCGGTTCATTAGTACATGTTGGACCCGCGTGTCGCCACTGTCAGTACTTGCAGACCTAGCGCCACCACATGGCAGGTCTAGAGAGGCGGACTAGCACTCGCCCCCAGTTGTACGGACGACATTGCTAGCGACTAGACGTACGAAGCCTTCCTCTCATTTGCCGAGAGACAGTTAGAATAGCCTTCAGCTAAGTTAATGGCTACGACCTAGCAAGGCGCCATTTGTAACATTGCATGTATCTTAATGAGTCTCACTTGTATCATCAAGATTGCTGTATACCAAAGGATGCATAAAAGTTAAGTGTTCTAGTAGCTACGTTCTTTTCTTTATCGCATTCACTAATTATCCCGTTCCAGAAATCACGCCAGTCGGCGTGTGTGTACGCGTGCCTTTCTATCGGCTACCCGTCACTGTGGACTGGCTGCCTTGACAGTCCACAACATATTCAAATAGAGAGATATGTAAAACAGACAGAATATGGTGCTGTGGTAGCAAAGTCTATATAAGATAACAAGTGTTACAATTGTTAGATCAATTAATGTTACTACAGTGGCAGGTTATCAATATTTAAGTAAGTTTGAACATGGTGATATAGTCAGTGCATGAGCAATGGGACACCACATCTCCAAGGTAGCATCAAAGTGGGGATTTTCCTGTATGACCATTTCATGAGTGTACCATGAATATCAAGAATCCAGTAAAATATCAAATCTCTGACATTGCTGCGGGCAGAAAAAGATCCTGCAAGAACAGGACCAATGATGACTGAAGGGAATCATTCAGTGTGACAGAAGTGCAACCCTTCTGCAAATTGCTGCAGATTTCAATGCTGGGCCATCAAAAAGTGTAAGCATGAGAAACATTCAAAGAAACATCACAGATAAGGGCTTTCAGATCCAAAAGTCCACTCGTGTACCATTCATGACTGCACAACACAAAGCTTTACGCCTGAACTGGGCCT
Source organism: Schistocerca cancellata (assembly GCF_023864275.1). NCBI lineage: Eukaryota > Metazoa > Arthropoda > Insecta > Orthoptera > Acrididae > Schistocerca > Schistocerca cancellata. The sequence continues at coordinate 60,670,537 of NC_064629.1, forward strand.
GTCAATACTGACATTGAACTGTTGATGACTGGGAACATGTTGCCTGGTCAGACAAGTCTCATTTCAAACTGTATCATGTGGATGGACATATATGGGTATGGAGACAACCTCATGAATCCATGGACCCTGCATGTCTGCAGGAAGCTAGCTGTTCGAGCTGGTAGGGGGTCTGTAATGGTGTGGGGGATGTGCAGTTGGAGTGATATGGGACGCCTCACATGTCTAGATATAATTCTGACAGGTGACACTTGTGTAAGCATCTTATCTGATCATTGAATTGAATTGAATTGAATTTTATTTGATCCTGTAAGATTACATTGTGTACAGTTAATGTACGTGTAATATAGGACATGTCAAAGTATTAACATTCTTTATCACTTATTTTTCTACACCTTTAGCTTACATTTTTACATCACTGATAATGAGTAACAATATATACAAATTTAATGGCATAAGTATTCTGCAACACTGTAAAACTCTTTTTCAATGAGATAGTCTTTAAGTTTCTTTGGAAAGTCAATGACTATCTCATTGTGCATTCTGACGGACTTAGGTAGTTCCAACAGGACTATGCAACACCCTACACATCCAGAATTGCTATAGAGTGGCTCCAGGAACTCTCTCCTGAGTTTAAACACTCCCGCTGGCCACCAAACCACCAAATTCCCTAGACGTGAACTTTATTGGTCATATCTGGGATGCTTTGCAATGTGCCGTTAGGAAGAGATCTCCACCCCCTTGTACTCATACAGATTTATGAACAGGCCTGCATGGTTCATGGTGTCAGTTCCCTCCAGCACTACTTCAGACATTAGTGAAGTACATGCCATGTTGTGTTGTGGCACTTCTGCGTGCTCGCAGGAGCCCTACACAATTTTAGTCATGTGTACCAGTTTCTTTGGCTCTTCAGTGTACTGTCAGAAACAATTTTCAGTCTCTTAAAGCTACACTCTGCTCGCAGGAGCCCTACACAATTTTAGTCATGTGTACCAGTTTCTTTGGCTCTTCAGTGTACTGTCAGAAACAATTTTCAGTCTCTTAAAGCTACACTCTGCACTAATGGCAGGTCAGCAATGGCTTCAGTATCCACTGGTGATAATAGTCTAAGTGCTTTAGTTAACCACAAATAATTCAGAATCCATAAACAAGATGGTAGCACAATGCTGAACTTCTTTCTATATTCATTTCTTTGTACCCAGTGAGGGCACAAAAAAGATAACAGCAATTGAAAGTTTTTCACCACAGCATGAGTCAGATTTGGGCCTGTTCAGCTGTAGTATGTTCCTATATTTCTCACTTAAATGTTACATGAAAATTTATAAGTAGGACTTTCTGCAGCAGCTGGCATCTATCTTCAGATATCTGCTGCTTCTGGTTTTTAAGTGTCTCAGTAGTGTTCAGTATTCCATGTTAGTCCCATTTGGTATGGGCCCACACTCTTGAGCAATATTCGAGTCTGGGAAACATGAGTGTTTTATAAGAAATTTTTCAGTGTCCTTTCAATGAACCAATGAACCCACTTTACCTACAGCTAAGCATATTTGATCATTTCACTTCATTACCCTACAAATTGTTACATCCAGTTTCTTGTATCAGTTGACTGATTCCAGTTGTGTCTCATTGACACTGTTGTAAAATGGTACTGCATTTTTCCGTTTTGTGAAGTGCACAGTTTTACATTTGGGAACATTTAGAGTGAATTGATAATCTGTGAACCATTTGAAAGCTTATCAAGATCAATCTTTAAGTGTCTCCTAAAAAATGTAGTTCACAAAAAATCTATTTTCTTTAAATACAGGCCTATAGTTTTTTGAATGATTTCATGATACCTTCAGCTGCCATTATCTTTATTTGATGTAAAACTGTACAATTTCAGCCTTATGGAATTTTCAAGCATCTAAAATGGAAGCATTACATAATGGATGCATTAGCATCACTTACAAATTTAACATAGGAAAAAGTGACATCTCAAGACATACTAGGTAGATTATAACTTACTTTATGGACAGTTCTTTAATGGCACATTATGATATGTATATCCTTGCTCTTATGACTACATGTAGTTGTTATGAAATAAATTACATGCAGTTTTTTGCTATTTTAGGAGCACATTAATATTTAGCAGTTGTTGCACAGCTCTTATATATCAGTAAGTATGTTTTTAACATACTTACACAAGGAAGACTACAGACAGTTTACAGAAATTTATTAATTAAGCTATGTATGGCTTTGTTCTTAACTATATTTAATTATTGTTCATCATTGGTGTAAATGTGACGGTTTGTAATTTATTAAAAACAATCTGTAAATATTTGTACTGTTATAACTTGCAAGCACATTATTTTTGAAAGATTGTTATAAAGATGTTATATTAAGGTCCCTTGCCCACTAAAAGAATAACAAACTCCATAAAATCTGTCACATTTTGCGATAAAAACAAATACGATGTTTTGCAACAAAGTGAAAATACAAATAAACGAAAACCGACGTGTGTGACAAAGAAGAAAGAATCAAAAGTCGACGTCTTTGGAGACAGTCACGCCAAAGGAATTTCTCAAGAACTGCAAGTAAATAGTAAATCAATGACAGTCAGAGGCATGGTTAAACCAGGTGCTGGTTTCAAAGAAGTGACGAAAAACATCGTAAAATATAACTATGACAAGCAGGACAGTGTTGTAATCTGCGCAGGAGCTAAAGACATTTACGAAAACAATGCTATGAAAATGTATAGACAGCTCTTGAGTCTTTTGCTAGTACTGTCAAATACAAACATTTTACTTGTGAACTTTACCCACAGGCATGATTTACCTGAATGGTCATGTGTGAATAAGGAAATTCACAGAATTAATGCGAAACTTAAAAGTAGTTGTAGGCTATTGAGCAATGTGAAATTAATTGACTCATGCACACTTGACAGAGAATGTTTTACAAAACATGGGCTTCATATTAACAGAAATGGAAAGGCCAGGTTAGGAAACTTAATAAGGGAAGCAATTAAATGCAATTACAAAGTGACAGCCACTGAACTGGGATGGTATAAATCTCCAATAGCAGAAACACCAGCAAAAACAGGAGCAGCACGCAAATGGACCATCCAAAAAACAGTAGCAACAGAGGAACCTACTACTGAACCAACATTATCAGCAGCAGAACTAACAACAAAGCAATAGTTACAGCATCAAAAACCAACCAACCAGAATCATTAGCAGTCACAGCAACATCAGAAGCAGTAGTTCCAACATCAATAACCAAGCAACTAGAATCACTGGCATTCACTGCAACAGCACACAGCAGCAGCAGTGGTAATAGGAGCAGTCATCACACCAGAAGAAGGCAGCCACCCTTGAGAAGCCAGGATTTTTGCTGGGGCAAAGCAGTGAACAACAGCACATAACAGGGAAAGAGATAAATGCCTGCAAGCAGAGGAAACTACAACAAGGATTTTTGGTACCCGGCCTCAGTTATGAGACTAACATAAGGCAGATACCTTCAGATGCACCAACTTCCAAGTCTAACTGGCAACAGACTCACCTCTACTGTCATCAACAGAAGAATAACAATGGCACCAGCTCATCTAAAGGATTTTTTAGCATCAGGTCTAAAGGGAAAGGCGCCACCAAGATAAGTGAAAACAAATGCCTAACAGTGTTTCACCAAAACATTCAAGCCATAAAGAACAAAGCACAACAGCTAGAAGTAGAACTGGAAAATTTTGATAGCCAAATTTTGTGTATCACTGAACACTGGTGCAAAGGGAAGGAAATTGAACACATTGCATTAGCCTCATTTGACCTTATATGTTACTATAGCAGAATCTCAATGAATGGTGGAGGTTCATGTATTGATGTAAAAAAAGGTATGACATTTAAAGTTAGATATGATCTTTTAGATCTAGGTGAGGACAAACATTTTGAACTTTCTGCTGTTGAAATAATAGGACCTGGCATAGCAAAAAAATTAGTCATATTTTGTGTGTACCGCTCTCCCAGTGGAGACATTGATATATTCTTCTCAAAACTGAATCAAAGCTTAGACAAGGTTTCTGGACCAAAAGAAAAAATGTAATTATTTGTGGTGACTTAAACATTAATATGATGAAGCCTGATAAGGCTAGCAATATATATGTGAATATTCTAAGCTGTTATGGAATAGCCTCCCTTGTTAATTGTCCAACTAGAATAACGAAAGAATCCTCCTCATCTATAGATCATGTAGCTACAGATATTGATAGTAAAAAATGTCATATTGTTGTCCAAAACCTGGGCCTATCAGACCACCTCTGCCAGATCTTAAAAACTAACATTCATGTAGAAACTCCTCGTAAACTTTGTACATACAAAAGAATGTTTTCCAAATCAGCCCTGTATCAATTTAAATCCCAGCTAGAATATGAAGATTGGAGGGAAATCTATGCAGAAACCAATGCAAATCAGAAATTGATCAATTTCATGTCAATTTTTAAACTCAGATTTGAAGAGATGTTTCCCAAAACTCTTTAACAAAGTAAAACTACAAAGAGAAATCAGTAGGTGACTACAGGTATCAAAAAATCCTCAGAAACTCTTAGATATCTAAAATCCATAAAAAATAATCAATCTAACCCAGAAGTTCTGCAATTCTACAAAAAGTACAGGAAAATATACAGAAAGGTGTTGCTAGCTGCAAAAAAACTTTCAAACAACAAAATATTACTTGAAGCTGAAAACAAGAGCAAAGCAGCCTGGAACATTGTCAAACAGGAAACATCTAACTCTGCTAAAAAGGACCTCAATTCACATATTAAAAACAAAGATGTACCAGTAGGTAAACCTAAAAAATTAGCTGATTTTGTAAACTCATATTTCAGTAGTATTGCAAAAAAATTACAGCAGAAATTTCCAGATATGTATGATTTACCTACTCAGATCCAGCCAACAAACTCAATGGTGCTCTTGCCAACTACAGAAAGGGAAGTGGCACTAGTAGTCAGAGGTGTACATGTTCCGCTTTGAACCCGCCCATGCTTGCCCGGTGGCCAGGCGGGAAGGCCGCCACGCGTTGTCAACAGAACGGGCAGACTGCTTCACTCCCAGCCAAGCCTAGCAGAATCCAACCCAGGCAGGCTGCGGGAAACTTGCTTTCCTGCCCATATTACTGCTGAGCTATGCTACGCAGCCATTTAGTCTGTGCGCATCATTGTATTATGAATGTTAATTATATATTAATTTCAGGTCAAAAAATATTGGGTTTCATTTGTACATTCTTCCTTTACGAATATATTTCGGGCTTATTATATATATAAATAAATATGAACTGCCAAATGTGTTGATAAGTGTAAAACTCGAGAATGGCTGGACCAATTCGGCTAATTTTTTTTGCTGTATACATAATTCTCAGGACAAGGTTTTTATGAAATAAAATTTTTCGAAAATTGACCGAAAAATTGGAAAATTTGAGAAAAACTGAAAGTGCGTTTTCATTGTGTCCATGTGTTTGTATTGCATACAGTCTTGATGAAACTTTGCACACTATACCTTCAAACCAAGAGGAAGGTCACAGTCTACATAAAATTTCGTAGGATGCATGGCAGAGGTTACTTTATCTAACGGAATTCGACAAATTGTACGTTTTTATTCTGATCTTGATGAAATTTGGCACACTTGATATTCAAAGCAGGATGAAGGGCGCTGTCTGCTTCAAATTCAGAATGGTGCATGGCGGAGGGTACTTTACTTACACACTTCTACACTAACCTACAGTTTTATTCCGATCTTGAAGAAATTTTGCACACTTGACCATCAAGAGGAACATCACTGTCTACATAATATTTCGGACAGTGCATGGAATAGAGTACCTTACAAAAGATTTTGACATCGTTTGCAGGTTACCACGAAATCCTTCTCCCTCTATACTGCTGAATGGTCTCAGCACACACTTCGACGCACTTTTCGACCACTAAATCTTTGTCCTCTTTCAAGATATTTATGGAGTGAGGGAACTGCTTGTCAAATTTGCACACATGTATTAACATACTCGAGGTTCCCGAATAACTACTTAAGAGCTTTTTACATAGTTTGCATTGAGACACACCTACCGATTTATTTGAAGCTGCCTCATAAACACACGAAAACGTTTCCCATGCGGCACTTGTGCTCTGTTTCGTTGCCAGCATGTATTCGCCAGTTGTCAATTTTTTTTTATCTCACTAAAGTTCGATCTATTCATTGTGCTGCCCCGACCATTGCGATAAATGAACTGCGGGCTAACTATCTTGCTACTCTAGTCACGGTAGCTTGACAGTGCAACCTGTTGCCAGGCGCAGCAAGCTCAGCGGGTCCCGTGAAGCTTGGCAGGCCTGCGGGAACCCAGGTAGCCCGAGCTTGCGGGAGCCAGAGTCGGCCGCATTACCCACTATGCCTCAGTACACGCGCACTCTTGTGTTTACGTCGCGGCAGGCTGACCTGCATGAATGGTTGCAGAGGAGGTAGGGGCAAGCAGGCTGCAAGGGGAATTTGTACACCTCTACTAGTAGTACACCAATTAAAAAATAAAACTTCAGTTGGACTTGATGAAATCCCAGTCTGCGTAATTAAAGATTGTATAGACTCCATAAAGGGCCCATTAACAGACATAATTAATGAATCTTTCGAATCTGGATACTTTCTGGAGTACCTAAAACAAGCAAAAGTTATACCTATCCTTAAAAACAGAGATGTGGAAAATGTAGAGAACTACAGGCCGATCTCTATACTGTCCATCATTTCTAAAATAATAGAAATACTAGTCAAAAAGAGACTGCTAAATTACCTGAATAAATATAATCTTCTTTCCAATGACCAATTTGGTTTTAGGCCCGGAAAAGGCACACGATCTGCTATAGCACAGTTTGCTAAAGTAATTTTAGAAGCACTGGACAAAGGTGAAAATGTAAGTGGTATCTTTTTAGACTTGTCCAAGACCCCTGTCTGACCCAGAAAATGTGAATATAGGTGTCCCACAGGGAAGTGTATTAGGCCCAATATTGTTTCTTATATACATTAACGACTTCCCACAAAGTATCAGACATGGAGAATAATTACTTTTTGCTGATGACATCAACATAGTAATAACAGGTGAAAATCCAACACAACTGTCAGAAAGAACAAACGAGGCTCTCAATGATGTCCACAACTGGTCATTAAACAATAAAGTAACCCTAAATGTAAAGAAAACAAACTATATTAACTTCCAATTGAACAAAAAACACAATGCCACTAGAATAAAAGTTAATAATGATGAATTAGTATGTGTAACAAGTACCAAATTCTTAGGGATGAATGTAGATAGCCAACTGAAATGGACAAACCATGTCAACATTTTGGCAAAGAAATTATCCACAGCTTGCTATGCTCTTAGAATCCTTGCACCGGTATGCAATAATACCTGTCTTAAAATAATGTATTATGGATAACTACACTCAGTCCTCAGCTATGGGATCATGTTTTGGGGAACAAGTGCCAGTATCATACAAACTGTGTTCAAAGTACAAAAAAGACCCATAAGGATAATAACAAACAGCAACAACAGGGCCCACTGTCTAGAATTATTTAGAAAGCTAGGCATTCTAACTGTTTCTTGTGAGTATATCTTTCAGAACATAATGTTCATTAAGAAAAATCTCAACATGTACAACACAAACAGCCTAATACATGACCATGAAACAAGAACTTGTCACCACCTCCATCTAGATAGAAAGAACAAGGCAAAGACGCAAAAAAAGTATATTTTATAATGGGATAAAACTGTATAACAAATTACCACAAGAAATTAAATAAATAAATGAGCCCCTCACTTTCAGACAAAAGCTTAAAACCTTTTTAGTAAGTAAAAGTTGTTATACTGTAAAAAAATATTTAACATAGATGTAGATTATTAGCAACATATGACATTATCACCAAAATATTATGTAATTATAAATGTCTGTATAACTAGTTAAAAACTACACAAAATATGAGAAACCTGTTTCACTGTAAATGTAAATGTGTGCTCATGTGTTGTAAACTGACGACATCCATACAATATTTATTGTTCCACATATGAATAAATAAATAAATAATACAGTGCTCTAATGAAACAGTACTGGAAACTATGTGAATCGAGAAAATTTTCCAGGACCTTCTTTATGGTTCATGGTTTTTCACATTAGAGTTATATTTATTAATGAGTATATAGCAATAATAAAACATTGTATGGTTTTGTAATGCTTTGTCATAGAACTGGCAGAAAGTTGTCTATGAATTTTTCTTCTTGGAGGTCTTTTTGTTCATTTAAAACTCTGTCTAACTGGTCTTTTAGATGGATGTAAATTTCAGTTTCTTCCATCACATCACATCACATCACATCACTGGTCTTTTAGATTTAAAAGACCAATCAGACAGAGTTTTAAATGGACAAAAAGACTCATTACATGGAAAATTCTTGGACAACTTTCTGTCAGTTCTGCAATGAAGCATTACAAAACTATAGAATGTATTATCATCGCCAAACTCATTAATAAATATGGTTGCAATACAAAAGGTCACACAACCATAAAGCAGGTAATGAAAGATTTTACTCAATTCTCATGGTTTCCATTGCAGTACTGTGATCAACCTTAATATAACATCTTTGTAGTAATCATTAAAAAATGATATGCTCTCACAATAATAGAACAAATACTTACAAGTTATTTTAAAGAAATTACATACAGTCATATTTACACCAAAGATGAAAGATAATTAAATATAATTGATAAGAAAGACATATATAGCTCAATTAACAAATTTCTGTAAAGTAATTGTAATCTTCCTAGTGTAAATATATTAAAACATCTACCTTATATATAAGAGCTGTGCAACAACTGCTCAAAAGTTATGTGCTCCTAAAAGAGCAAACAACTATTTGTAATTTATTTTGTGAGTCATAGAAGCAATGACATACATAGCATAATATGTGATTAGAGACTCATACAAATTATAATACACGTAGTATATCTTGTGATATGACTTGTTCCTATGTTAAATTTGTAAGTGATACTAACACACTAAAGCATTGATTATATAATGCTTCCATTTTAGGAACTTGAAAATGGCCTAAGGCCAAAATTGCACAGTTGTACATCAAATAAAGAGAATGGCAGCTGAAGTCATCATCAAATAATCCAAAAAGATTCATCACAACTGCAGATTCTGTTACAATGAAGACTACAAACCCATAGTGTTCATTTTACTGAGTAAAGCTGTCACTGTGGGAGCTGGTATACATGCTTCATAACCTATTAATCATACGGATACATTCAGTTCAACAGTATGTTGGTATGGTTGATGTCAAATCATTGCATACAGGTAGAAGTTGAGTTTGTATGGATCCAATAAACACTATTCCCTAAAAATCCAACAGATTTGCATATTTAAAAAAATAAGTTTTCCATCACTATCAAATTTTGTGGTGAACATAATGCTGAGATGAAGAAAAATAAAAATGTTCAAAGAAGTGATTAAGAGCACTACAATTGGGATAACAAATCATGCTCTTCCTGTCTTTAACCATTTGTTGTTGCAGTACATGCACAATTAGTTGCATCAGTCGTGCAATTAACTGAACATTGCTTGATCATAGTTTAGACTAAATATAGGAGAACCAATGCTGACGTGGCACTAATTCAGCAACATTCAGGACAGTATTTTATTTGAGGCCAAGTGGATCACTGAAATATAATAATTGTTGAATGCTGAACCTGGCAGCAAAACTGACAAGAATAGAATGCCTATTCTGAGTAAAATCCTATAAATGCCAATAAGAGATGAACTGTTTCTAATATAATTGTATGCTTTCTGCCACTAATTTACTATAAACATGCACAATGTAAAGAGGACCTGGACCAGAGTTACATTTCACTACCATCTTGAATTTGATAAGCCTCTTTTTCCTTCCATGAGGTAAAAGTCACTTCATTTCCTAATGTATATCTTTACAACAAAGCTTATATACTCTCAACTTTTTTGTGGTGACATTTAGATGAAATTACCCAGCTAGAGATTTAACTGTAATATTTAAAATAAAGTAAGATTATAAAAGGTTTTCTAGCTAGCAGTCATCTGATTTCAAAGATGAATTGTCACATTACAAGAAAATTGTCTATGAGAATTTAAAATAGTTTGGTTGATCTTTCCTGTTGAGCTTCTTGTTGCTGTCTTCAGTTGAGAGAATGGTTTGACAAACCTTTCTCTGCTTATATGCCAAATTTATCTTTCCCACAGTCATGTAGGCTTCTATAGCCTTGCATTTATACCCAATCCTGCTTTCTTTGCCAGTTTGCACTTCCCATCAGTCTCATTTTTTAGACAGCTGAATTCCCTTACACCTGTTTCATTTGGTGCATTTTTATATTTTCTTCTTTCATCAGTTAGATTCAATATCTTATGTACTATCTAAGGATTGTTGCAGGGTCTTGTCTTTTTTCCTATTTGATCCTCTTTTTCCTTCACTATTTCAACTTTCAAGATTGCCCATTCATCTTATATTGTGTTTCTTACGTCTCTTTCAGTCCAGTTGAAACTCTGAGCAATCTCTGGTTCTTTAAAATTATCCAGGTCCCAATCCATTTTTTACTTGCATTTCATTACCAACGAATTATTATCAGAGACCAGAAGAAGTTTTATATATAGACCACAGCAATTCAGCCCGGAAGTTTTAATTAATGAACCCCTTCCTTAATGGATTTTTATTTGTATACATCAAAATTTTTAAGGACTGTTACTAACTTATAAGTGAGGTGTGGTCCCATATTTTTAAACAGTTACAAGCAGGAAGAAACTGTCTGACATAGATTTATATATGCTATCATTAATCCTGTTCTTATAAAAGAACTAATTCCTATCTAACCTTCTAACTTGCTTCTTAAAAATTCTGTTAAAACTAGTTCATAGATAATTTGTTACTCAGCTGAACGACCACAGCTTTCTGAATAAAAGTCAGTTTTGTATCAAGCAGGGTATGTCAACTGAACGGACAATATCATCATTCACCAATAAAATTTTGCAATCCATTAATAGAAGAATGCCTGCTATAGGAAACCTTTTGATCTATCTAAGACCTTCAACTGTTTTAAACATCACATTACTTTAAAGGAAGTAGAGCCTTATGGGTTAAGTGGGACTAGTGGAATATGAATTACATCCTATCTGCATGGCAGGGAGCAAAAACTATTGTTGAACAACACAGGTAGTATCCATGTATCTTCTGAGTGGGGTACAATAGGGTCCTGTGCTTGGTCGCATATTATACCTCATCTTTATTAATAATTTCTCAATTTGTAATAGCTTTGAGATTCATTTTACACTTCTAATGGATAGTACAACCATTATGGTGATCAAAATACCACAAAAATTTTCAGGAAACTATAAGTACTGTCTCTGGCATGGTTCTAAACAGTTTGATTCAAACAGTACCTCAACAAATGCATTTATTTCCAAGTGAGTAATGAAATTCAAGGAGTACTGAAAATTAAATGCTCAAAAGCAAACACATGTGGGATCATCCACGTTCATGGGTATATACAATGACAATAATACTATTTGAACTGATCATATTCCTCATCTACAAAGAAACATCAATGAGCCTCATATGAACTTACATATATTTAAAAAAGAATTAAAGAGGCTACTATTAGGTCAGAGTTTCTATAACGTTGATAAATTTCTTTGCTATCTAAACAGATAGTGCTCATCTTTTGATTTTTCTGCATAATTCTCCTTTTTTTCCAACTTGCATGTAAATAGAAGACAAAATATGTGAAGTTTAATTAAGAAAAATATTAAAGTGTAATTAAGAAAATGTTATTGTCCTTAATGGATTTTTCTTTGTATAAACCTTGTAAATCTTTCTTCTCTCATCTTTCATGTAAAAAGATGACAAAATATGTAAAGTGTAACTAACAAAATGTTATTTCCCTTAATTGTTAAAGATATAAATCATGCTCTCTCTCTCTCTCTCTCTCTCTCTCTCTCTCTCTCTCCCTCCCTCTATCTCTCTATCTATCTCTCTCTATCTCTCTCTCTCTCTCTCTCTCTCTCCCTTTCTTTCTATATGATTCTATATGACAATTCCTATATCATGTATATGATAAAATGGATGATAATAAATTGAATTGAATAGTTATCTATATTTGTCACATTCATGCTGTCAAAATGGCATAATAAGCTACTTACATACATCTACAAAAGACTTACAAATTATATAAGGCACACAAGAAGTGCATTAAATGACCAAAACAAAGTTTGTGGATTATTGCTAGTTCCCTCAAAAACTATTGACTTCATATAGCTTGACACTCTGTCACAGAAACATCATCAGTATGGCTTGAGAAGTAAAGTATATGATTATATAGAATGTTTTGTGTAAAACAGAAGAGAGTATTTGGAATTAAACTGTAAAACAAAACAGAAAATTACAAGTACCTCCTCTAAATTTCAAATTAAATACGAAGCACTTTAAGAATTAAGGATTATGTAAATTGATTTTTATCTTACATAAATGATATGGGTGTATCAAAAGATGCCAATGTCATAAGTGTCTTCATTATATATCTCGTACAGATAGTGGGAGTGTTATAAGTCACCAAGAGAAAATACTTCTTCTGAACATAGAAAATGTAATTGAATATCACAGTAGCAACAAATTTCTCATAAACAGAACAAAAATAGGGTATCTGCAGGTTGATGCAAGAAGAAATGTCCATTTGGAAAATACAAGCCTTAAACTTGGGGAACAGGCCTATATATGACAAAGCAATTACAAATTCTTGTGCGTTATCATAGGTAAGTAACAGTCATGGGAGACTCAAATACATAATATATGTAAAAAAAAATGAGCTCAAACACATTCTTAATAAAGATTACACCTATTGTGGTTAATGAAGATACATTACTAAAGAGGTTGGTCCACTTATTTGAGATATTGGTGGGAACAGATAGACTGGTGAAGCTCCAAAAGAAAGATGTAAAGTTTATTGCAAAATTATAGTCAAAATAATCGTCCAGAAAATTATTTACAGCTCTTAAAATTTTTAACATTGAGAAAATATTGTGCAGCGTCTTTGGGTGATTGGCAGGGGGTTGGGGGGGGGTTACCATTTGCAAACCTATAATACTAACAGCATGAATAATTGTCAAAAGATATGTAACTAAATGTGCCAATACATATACTCCCAAATTGTATGTATAGATAATAAATATAATGAAAAGCATTATTCACAATGAAAATAATAAAAGTAAAGTTCCATATAGACTATGGTTCTCTATATAAGACTCAGAACTGAGTTGCAACAACTATGGAAAAGATAGATTGATACTCACTGCAAAGTTGACAAACTGAGTTGCAGACAGTCATGACAAAAAGATTGACACACATTAAGCTTTCAACAAAAGATTTCACCAGAAAAGAAAAAGATGTTGTCATTCACACACACAAGCACATCTCCCACATGCATGACCATGATCTCTGGCTACTCTGGCCTGAACAGCCAGAGGTAGCTGTCAGAATGTGAGTGTGTGTGTGTGTGTGTGTGTGTGTGTGTGTGTTTCATTTCTGATGAAGACCTTGGCCAAAAGTTTAATGTGTAACAGTCTTTTTGTTGTGTCTGTCTGCAACTCAATTTGCCATCTTTGGTGAGTAGAAATCTGTACTTTTCATAACTGTTGATATTCTAACTTGGACGTTTCATTGTCGGAACTGATGCAAAAGTCTACAACAGGTTACCCACAAACATGAGACAATAAATTAAAATCTCTAGAAAAAAATAAAAGAGTACCTCATTAGCCAGTAACACTGCAATTTCTTAGAATATTTAGACTTCACTGTGTATGTTCTACACAATTATAGGCATATATCAACCAAAGACTCACTTTGGTAGTCTATAGGCAACTGATGATGGTCTACGTGAAGTTACATAAACGGTTTATTTAAAGTATTGAAAAAAATTTCAGCTGAGTAGTTTAAGAGGAAGATGAGGAGCAACGGTTTTCTTGTTTCAAATTAGCTGTTTTTCTCTTATATACTTATGACTAAAAGCAGTTTCCATAATTACTACTACAAGAAAAGTGCTAGTCATGATTTGTTGTCACTATACTTTACAGAAGTGGCTGCTATTGTCTCTTAATGTATAACTTCACTCATTTTACAGCCTTGAAGACTATCCTTCATGATGGTGTTTAATAGAACATGATGAATGAATGTATGCTTTAATGAATTTCATCACATTGCATTCATTATTTGTCAAACATTGTGGTGATAACTTTTGCATAAATGTTTTACTTCACTGTTATGAAAGAACAATTGCTCTTATTTTGTATTATATGCTCCATTCTGCACCGTAAAAAGAAATTAATAATCTTCATAAAATGTTATTTTACTTTTCCTAAATAAAAGTGAATTAATTACTAACTGGATACATAGAATTAAAAGGAAATACATAATAACAAATAAAACATGTTTTCAAACTGTAAAAAGGTTGTCCAGAAGGAGTACAGTTTGTTTGTTTTATTAGAAGCATGAAAAAGAAAGCTAAGCTTTTTGTAAACATTTTGGTGTAATGGTAAAAGTCAAACTCCTTAAGGATCTCTGTGTTTCACAAACTAAGAAAAAATTGCACTTTCAGTCACTAGGATAAAACTGTAACAAATATTATGATGATATAAAATAATTGTGAGAGAAACTGTTGAACCCCAGATATTTTAATACTGTATCTAATTTTCAAGTTTGAAAACTAGATGAAAGGTCAATTTATACTATTTTGTTAGGGCTGAAACAACATAAAATTAGTGTAAAAATTCTCTGCTTCAGTTCATTTGAGTATTAGCAAGAACTGCATAAATCAATTACACATATAAGTTGAATAACTAAGAAGTTGATATGTACTTTTCCTCCATGTGTTTTAATACTTCTGAGCATAGTAAAAGTTGCTAGCAGTGAAAAATATCCTGAAGATACTATGACTATAGAAAAGATACTAATACTAATAATGACATCTGTGTCATGCTTCTACAAACATAAATATGTTAATTTTAACTTGAGACAGTGAATATTCCAATATTTAGATACTAAAATGCATCTGTCTATATCTGCATGGATACTCTGCAAATCATATTCAAGTGCCTGGCAGACGGTTCATTGAATCACCTTCACAATAATTCTGTATTATTCCAGTCTCTTACAGAGCTTGGAAAAAACGAACACCTATATCTTTCCATGTGAGGTATGATTTCCTTTATTTTCTTATTATGATCATATCTCCATATGTAGATAGGTGCTAACAAAATATTTTTGCATTGGTGACTGAAATTTTGTGAGAAAATTCTGGCGCAATTAAAAACGCCTTTGTTTTAATGATGTCCATTCCAAATTCTGTTTCATTTCAGTAACACTGTCTCCCCTATTTTGCGAAAATACAAAGTGTGCTGCCCTTCTTTGAACTTTCTCAATGTACTCCATCGATCCTATTTAGTAAGGATCCCACCCCGTGTAACAGTATTCTAAAAGAGGACGGACAAGCATAGTCTAGGTAGTCTGTTTAGTAGATGTGTTACATTTTCTAAGTGTCCTGCCAATGAAACACAGTCTTTGGTTAGCCTTCCTCACAACATTTTCTATGTGTTCCTTCCAGTTTAAGTTGTTCACAATTGTAATTCCTACATATTTAGCTGAATTTATGGCCTTTATATTTGAGTGATCTATAATCCAACCAAAGTTTAACAGATTCCTTTTACCACTCATGTGGAATGACCTCACACTTTTTGTTATTTGGGGTCCACTGCCAATTTTTCACCATTCAGATATCTTTTCTAAATTATTCTGCAATTTGTTTTGATTTTATGATGACTTTACCAGCTGATGAATGACAGCATCATCTGCAAAGAACCTAAGATGGCTGCTCAGATTGTTTCCTAAATTGTTTATATAGGTAAGGAACAGCAAAGTGCCTATAACACTACCTTGGGGAATGCCAGAAATCACATCTGCTTTGCTTGATGACTTTCCATCAACTACTACAAACTGTAACCTCTCTGACAGGAAATTGCGAATCCAGTCACATAACTGAGAAGATATTCCATAAACACGCAATTTCACTACAAGCTGCTTGTGTGGTACAGTGTCAAAAGCCTTCTGCATATCTGGAAATATGGAGTCAATTTGAAATCCCTTGCCAATAGCACTCAACACTTCATGTGAGTGTTTCACAAGGACAATGTTTTTTAAATCCGTGTTGACTATGTGTCAATAGACCATTCTCTTTGAGGTAATTCACAATGTTTGAACACATTGTATGTTCCAAAATCCTGCTCCATATCAACATTAATGATATGTGCCTGCAGTTTAGTGGATTAGTCTTACTTCCATTCTTGAATATTGGTGTGACCTGTGCAACTTTCCAGTCTTTGGGTATGGATCTTTAGTAGAGTGAATGGTTGTATATGATTGTATGGAGCTATTGTATCAGCATAATCTGAAAGGAACCTAACTGGTATACAGACTGCACCAGAAGATTTCCTTTTGTTAAATTTCAGGCAACTGAATTGATGTTTCAATTGAAAAATGTATTTTGTGGAATTATATAGAAGTACAGAAAGTAAACGACCACATGACTGAGCTGTAATTAATGTAATTGTGATAGTATTACAAGAACCCATTAGTTACCAATTTGCTGTTGACAATTACTGTTACATGTGCCACATATTAACTATGAAGAATTAATCTTTAGAAATGATCAGTATTAATTAGGAAGCAAGTCATAAGAAGAGGACAAAATGGACCATCCTATATTAATGTTGATGGAAGTATTTCAGTTTTTTATTATATACATCAGTGAAATGATCATGACTAGCTATTAATGCTCAAAAAAGTCATAGAGAATGAAAATATTTGTAACTTTTTTTTGCATTTGTTTGAAGTAAGGGCAATTATAAACATATGGTGGGTATACATATAAACTGAAATTATAGGCAAGTGATGATAGTTTTAAAAACAAACCATAAGCAATGTTCTATTAAATTCACTCCACATCACTGGGAAGATCACCCTGGTGTTTTATTAATAGACATACTGTATGCTAATCTTAACAGAAATTCAAATCTTTCAAAGCTGAATGGTTAGTTGGATTGAGTCAAATTCACAGTATGAATACTGACTGGTCTTTCACATTTCTGTCCAATATTTCTGCTTCTGTGATATTGTTTTAAATGCATCATTGTGGGGGCATACCAGGAACATTGAGTGAATTTAGAAATTCTATTGAGAAGTTTAGGATTTCATCATAGTTTGTTATTCTATCACTGGATTTAAATGCATTTCCTTCCCCTGGTATTATATTATTCACTTGATGATGGGCATTTTAATAAATTATGTCATTTTTTGCTTCTGAAATCATTCACTTACACAAAAATTCTTTCTTTATTTAGTTTCTGTCCATAAACAGATACACATTTTTGATAAGTTGTTTTTCTGTAATTTCGTTATGCAACTCACTGTTTAAGACAATTTACCTGAAGTGTGGTTCAATGTGATATAAGCTGTCTCCAAATTGTATTCGAGAATGTTCTAGAACATTCAAAACATTCATATTAATAACAGCTTGGGAATTTTATAGAACATTCTGGAAGTCTTCTCCTTGAAGAATACATTGATGCAAAGAAGACAGTAGATGTCTTGGTGACCACCACAATTTGATGGTGATCACTTCAAAAACTTGTATCTCTTCAAGCACAACAGCTAGCACCACACAACTGCTATAGCATGCAAAGGGATAGCATTAGTCACAAAACCTAGTGATTCGCAGTGAGTGGGTTTGGGAGTATCATCAGCTTCACCCACAAACACTTCAAATTATCATCCAGTATCAGAATTTATCAAATAGGTGGCGCATCTTGTAACTGTGTGAAATACTTTAAATGGTTTTCAGTTGAATTTCTGACTGTCTTGAATGTCATGAACCAATTTACAATAAAATGAAACTTAGGAGGCATAGCACTATCTTCGGAGACTCTTTATATAGTTTTACCAATATACCTTCAAAACGGCAACTATGTGTGACACTACTAGCAATGTATTTCAAAATTGCATCAAAAACTACAAAGCAAGAAATGTGGAATCGCAGATTTAAAACACTTGAAAGCATAAACATGCAATTAAAACTAATATAGCAAAAAAAACTTCCACTTTAGGTTTTTATGGTGTAACAACACTCACCCCACAATAGAAGACGTTTTCACCAAGCATAGGGTTCTCCATCCTCATTTGTGCCAGCCGCAGCAGACTTTGGACACTGATACTCTCAAAGTACACATTTAACTCAAAGAATATTGTTGAGATTTACTCATATGTGTTTTAATGTTGAGGAAAACTACCTTATGTGTGAACAAAATGTATAATTTGACTGTTTTGTTTAATCCTTGATGGTGATACAAACATTCTGTAAGTGTGCCTCAGTTGTGGAAATGAGAAGTGAACTGGAAAATTTTGTGAACTGAAATAGACTAAGATGAATATAATGGATGAACCAGTACTTTTTAGTTAAACTATATAGTATGAACTAGCTTAGTGCCACTGATTAGCTAATATAGACTGTATGTCTACACATATTTTTTTCATTTAATTGAATTTTTACATTGTTCACAAATTGCAACACCTTCTAATCTTTTCACACTAATTAAGGTTATAGAAACATGGTCAATCCAAAATGTACTTCTGAGAAAAAGTGAGTCTGAGAGCAGGAGTTCAAGGGCTTTTTTTTTTTTTTTTTTTTATTCTTTTGCATTCTTGTAGTGATATTTCTATAGAAACTTTCATCCTGTAAAATATATTTCTTTATATGAAACCAAAAAGTGGAATAGTAATTTTCCTTGATTTAGCTTAAAAATGTAACAAATACTTATTTAAAAATTTGCCCCATATTTCTCTCCCTTAGGTGTTGACTTTCCAAAAGCTGTAAAACATTTTTTTTTTATTTCTAACACAGAAGCCAAATCAAATTTCCACAGACTTAGCTTTGAAAATGCTTTCACAACGAAACAGTTTTATAAAAGTTTGCAGTTGCTACTTTACTCTCTCATGGGACTGAATTTCTAAAAACACTGAAACACGTATTTCTTTAAGTTACAGCTGAGAAGTCAAATACCAGATAGGTTGAATTTCCAAAAGGTGATTTTTTAATTCCTGATTGAGAAATGAAATAACAATTTTTGTAGTTATACTTTGAAAACTGTCTTAATAGTGATATACTTACAAAAAGCCTTTCATCCCCTATTTCAACCCCTTAGAATTGGAATTTTGAGCAGCCTCTGCCTAAATGATGCCTACAGTATAAGATCAACACACTCTTCAAATTTCAAGTTTGTATCTTTAGCAGTTTGAGCTGGGCAATGATGAGTCAGTGAATCAGTCTGGCCCAATTTTGTATACAATTGACACCCTCTCCATATTTCAGGTTTCTGTCTTAGCAGTTTGGGCTGAACGGTGATGAGGCAGCAAATTGGTCTGGCCCTATTTTACCCCCTTAGGGGTTGAATTTCCAAATACAGTGAAATACATATTTTTTCATTTCTAACTGAGAAACTAAATAGCAGTTTTCAAAGATTTAGCTTTAAAAATACTTTCACAATGAAATAATCAAACAATTCACAATGAAATATTTTCATAAAACTTTTCACCACCTATTTTTCTCCCATAGGAGTTGAATTTCCAAAAACGGTGAATTTCATATTTTTTATTTCTAACAAAGAAGCCAAATACAAATTTTCATAGATTTAGCTTCAAAAATTCTTGCATAATGAAATATTTCCATAAAAATGTTCACTTCCTATTTCACTCCCATAGTAGTTAGATTAACAGAACATTGAAACACATACTTTTATGCGTAACAGAGAAGTGAAATACCAGTTTACATAGCTGCAGCTTTAAAAATACTTCAGTAGTTCTTTAATAACGACTTATTTTCAAAAAAAAAAAAAAAAAAAATATTTCAACCAGTATTTTACCCCCATAGGAATTAAATTTCAAAAAATGCTGAAAAACATATTTCTTTATTTCTCACTGAGAAACCAAATACCAATTTTAGTAGATCTAGCTCCAAAACTGCCTGAAAAATGACGTAATGACATATTTTAGAAGAACCTTTCATTCTCTATTTCACCTTCTGGATGGATTTTAGAAAAATTGCTTCTGAAATCGTGCCTAGAGTATAATAACAACACATTCTTCAAATTACTAGTTTCTATCCTTAACGGTTTGGGCTGGGTGATAATACATCAGTCAGCCAGGACACTGCCTTTTGTATATATAGATAAATGATTACGTGCATACCATAGTCTTCGGCTATTAGGTTTTACAGAATATTTTCATGCTTACGCCACATACTTGGAAACGTCACAATATCCTTAAATTAGTCAACATATAAAAATTTGATATTTGTTTTCAAAGAAGATTTTAGACTTCGTCTTGATGGAATTTCCTGCTGTAATAATGAACATTTGAGAATAAGCAGGATTATAATACAATTTTTTAAAAATCATAACAATTGTGATCTAATTGATAGATATCTCAAAATGTATCCTGTGTATGTTCATTTGTTAGTGTTTTAGGAAGTTAACAAGATAGATTCAAACCAAAATAAGGACTAGGTGCTGTTCAGGATGTTTATATGTACATAGCATAATTGTAACCACAGATTACTGGATGTGTTCATACCATTATTTTGCCCATGTCTTTTCTAGTATGTACTTAAAAGTTAGTTACCATGTCTAGAAATTCTGAGGAAAATGCAGAAAGAGGTGTTATGATAGAAATAAGCAACAGGGAATAAATTTTTCTTGAAGCGAAACTATGCATATCTCCTTTGGACTAGGGCAAAAAGTTTGAGAAATATTTATGTAATGTTTAAGTTTTCATACTGAGAGCGCTTCAGGGTGGTGCATGAAAACTCAGCCCTGAGTACTAGACTGCTCATTGTTTCCAGCCAATTATCATCTATTGTTTCAAAGCTGCTTTTATTACATTTTGTATTGTCAATATGAAAGCTGTTGTGATTTACTTAAGATGTGTGAAGTAAATATCTCAGCAAGATGTATTCACTTCAAGAAAGAATTGAAATAATGGACACATAAGTGTTTACTGGTTTGTTTAAGGAAACATGGGACATTTTTGTGAAGAAGTTTCCTGGCATTTCCACACCAGAAAAGGGCAGTATACAGGATATTGTGACAAGGTGGTGTACTTCAGGGACAGTTGCAAATGGAAAAAGAATCGAGCCCCATCCACTCACACACATGCTGTGACCATATATATTCAAGACCAAATGATCCAGAGTTCAATGAAGCCAACACATAAATTGTTGCAATAAGTGAACATTCCAGGTAGTTTTTGTCCCTGTATTTTACACCATATAGAGATGAAATCCTGCCAAATGGCATGTGTCCATGTATTGAAGGAGGCAAAATGTGTGAATTACTGTATGTGGCTGTGTCAAATGATTGAGAATGAAATGTTGGCTGATGAAGCCTGGTTCCATCTTACAGGACATGTGAATTCAATGAATAGCAGATACAATCCCTAAACAATTAATGAGGAATTTCTTTACAGTGAAAAAAATGAGTGTGTGGTGTGCCACATCAGCAAGTTGGATTGTGGATCCCATATTTTATGAAACAACAGTAAACACTGTTGTACATATTTCTTGAAAGCTCGACAGAAGGAAGGACTGTCAGCAAAGGACTGGTGGGACCACCATGTTCACCAGATCCAACCAATTGTGAGATAACCACTTGTCACTTTTATCTGTGGTGGAATCTAAATGGAAAAGTGTGCACAAATAACCCAATAATGTTAAAAGACTTGAAGAAGAATATTCATAAAAAAATTTCAGAATTGATGCGCAGAGTTGCATAAAGTGTATATTAACATGTAATAGCATGCGCAAAAGTGCACTGAAGCACAAGGAGGTCATTTTCAGCATGTAATGTAACATAAAAGACAAGATAAATTCAATAAGTATAGACCTCTCCATTAGGTTGTTTTTTACTTCTTTATTATATAATTACTACATGTTTATCTACTCATTTGCTCATGGTGGGCAACAATTCATGCATAATTGGCAAGTGTCTGTACTGGGGACCATTTCTTCATGTGCCACCCTGTATAAATAGCACCACTGTAAAAATGAATAGTAATCCAGTAACACAGAATTTGTGGAAGAGATTCATAAACAAAACCCACAGAGAATGGACAATGGGTTGGAATACTGTGTATTTTGAAAACTGAAATAAAATATGTGTGTATTGCTAAGAACAAATGGGATGCAATCTTACAGTATATATAAGATGCAATTGCTACAGTTTAGTATTAATGATACGGAAATGAAATCTATTCAGTGTATTATCACACTAACTGACAAATGGGACATGTTATATTTCTTTTCTTTTAAGGAAGCAGATATTTATCTGCTTAGCACTATATGTCATATATTTAAAAACTGCCACCTACTCTTCTGCCAGTCAGTTTTGTTTCTTGTTAGTTCTCTATATATAATTTCACAGAAAACACAAAATGTCATATTATATGCTAACTGGCACTGTTCACACAGTTAACTCAGAAGTTATTTTAAATTCCTTTAAGGTTTTTTTTTCAAAAAATTATTGCAGGACCAGTGCTGTTATGTACCAGGGCTCTACAACCTTCCATAAAAGCAAAGCTGTTGAAATTTGTAGTATCAAACAATGCATTCAATCTTTATTTGTGTAATTTCCAGCAAACTTCACATTTTTCTTTAATATGCATATTTGGAAATGTGGTTAGATAGTAGCTTTTAAAGTTGTAAATGCAATGTGTTAATTTTGTCAGAGAAACACATGACTATTAACTGTTTTTTTTTTTTTTTTCAAATAATAAGTTCATCATGGGGTAAGGTTCAATAAGCATGTATCATTGCTAAATATGAGAACTATTTAAATAACCATGAGTAAGGAATTATTGCCTTATAAATTCTAATTGTTACTGGCACTGTAAATATTTATTACACTACAAAAGATGTGGCAACTTTAGTTTGACAGTTAGCATTTAATGAAACATGATCTTTCCATGGTCTATATTCTAAGAACATTTGCAACAAACACACAAAGTTGCACAATGGTTGGTACAATATTTTGTGTGCCAATTTTAACAAATAGTACTTCACAGCTGTGAGGAAACAAAACTTGAAGTATCTCCATATATTATTCTGATTGAATATCCACATTGTTTTTTAAAAATATGGTCCGTTTTTGAATCTTAATTCAAGCCCCTTCCTCCATGACACATTTTTTATTTTCATTTTCTAATTATGTTTCTTTATTCAGAAAGTCATCTTTGATTTCCTGTAGCAACACACAACAAATGTTCAGACACTTGCATTATTTAAATTTACATTTTCAGTCATACTGATAAGATAACTTTTTTCTACAGCTGTCTCTGTTCAAAAATTTTTGTCTTATTTTGACTTTCTGCAAATAAAATTACTTTTAGATGTTCTATTCCATACAATGAAGCATATAAGCATTTCAGTCAATAGATTTTATGGTTTCAATTTAGTGCCTTTTCTGATATTGGAAGACAAACTTAATTTCCCTTAATTCAGGAAACATTATCAGGATAATTGAAAACTGCGCAGTACATCATTACTGAGGAGTCAAAGAGCATTGACATATGTATTTATCATGCTTTTGAAACTGAATTGTAGAAACAAGCACATTTCTCCATAAATCCAGGTACATTTATGCTCTTAAAAATGTAAGTAGTAAGTTTCTTGTTTTAGAATCTAACAATTGTAGAATACCAATGAAATATTCAATAGTAATGATAAACAATTCAACATCAGGTGTTTATATTTAGTACAACAGCATATTAATTTTCCTGTATATTGATATATACTAGTTAAATTGGTTCAATAATGTTTACAGATCACACATTTCATCAGTGTATAGGTCTGTTCTGTTATTTCAACTAATTTTTGTGATAACTAGTAAATGACGTACTTTGCCAGTAAATTCCAGTATTCAGATGATTTCCAGATGATGAAGATTACTATATTATGTTCAGAAATACTGAATTGTGAACTGACTGAATTTTGTGTTTAATGACCTCAGTTTTCACCGTTGAAAGAATTTGTAAATGAAACCACAAGTTTACCAACACAAATAAACCACTATAATTTAAATTTTGTTATGAACAGATTTGTTATTCTCTCTAGTTTTGGAACATTTAAAATAAACCTTGTATAGCAGTCAGTACAAGAACACTGCTGTTAAGTAACAAATTGTCTTAAGATTGTTTCAATAATCTGAGCGGTTATAGAGAAAACATTTCCACAAATTAGTCACGAATGGCAATTAATAATTACCAAGGTTACTCTCTTAGCAAGAAACTGATTGACTGGCAACATTTAATGTATGAACATGAGAGTACACTGCACTATATTCTTTGTGAGTGAGTGAGTGAATCCATATTAACACCATACTCGAAGCCCTGTGCTCCGGTTGATAGTTTAGTCTGATGTGTAAGTGAGTAACTTAATAATGCAATATTTCAAATTATGGTAAGAGATTTTACAATGTGTATACTCTTCCTTCAGTATGTGATATTTCATTATTCAAAAGCAGTTTGTTAATGTCTTCTCAGTTACAGTTGTAACAACTTAAAACATCCTTCAAACTTAGCTATAATGCCCCACATCTTATAAAGAGATGACTGAAATTATTTGTTCATTGCTAGAAAGCAAGTGAAAGAAGTAAGAATATGAAAATGCAACATTTTAAAAAAGGAAAGCCAAATGATATTTATTTCAGTACAAAAGTCAAGTGAGACTTTTCATACTTAATGATAAACACAGAATGACTCTAAGATAGAAACTACGTCTGTAAACTATTTGTTAGAGGAAAAAGATCACTATCAGTGATTTTGGTGCCAATGAGTCTTAAATTGCCAATTTTCCAGTGTACAATGGTATGAAACTTCTCCCTACTATTACTCACTAGCTAAGAAATTCCTGACCATTCATCCACCTTTCCTGTTTTTTTTTTAAATGTGTTTTTAATACCACATTGACCTTTCACCAATTCAAAAACTCAGAAGTAAAAATGGCATGAATGTTTAATTTTCCATCAACCAAGTTTTTCAGCACTTAGTGAAAAACTGCTAGCTAAATTCAAGATGACCAAATCGCGGTAATTGTACAGAGGTGACGTTTTGTCACAGGCAAATTGAATGAACTATAAACTGACAATGAAATAAAAAATTTCATGTGTACTTAATTAAAATATATTACCTTTTTATTAGAAGTCTGTTCAAGATAGGATTAAAGGCACTAATCATTGAAATAGGTTGGACAGTATATGAGTTTTCTCTTCATCAGTTGCAGAATAATCATGAAATTATGCTTGTTGTTCTTTGCAAATTCCAGTACCCACTGCCTACAAAAATCTAAACAGATTTCTTAACTGAGTTACTGGTGGGTAAATGAAACCTCTGTGCAAATAAAAGGAATTATATGTGCTACCTATTTGTTATTACACATAATTATTGATTTCCAAAAATTTTCGGTATGGTTATATGGGCTATGAGACAGTAGTACAGCAATGAAATTCATTTCAATATTGCAACACATTGTTTCCTTTTATTCAAGTTCTTTTCACTTTATGATTACAACAACATAACAAAATGTATATTATGTTCAACAGCACTGTGTAGATTAAATAACAAATGATGTATAATTTAAGTTTTATCAAAATATTTGGTCACACTTCCAGCAGTGTTCAGTGATGTTTCAGTGTGATACTACATTGCATTTTGGTACCTCATAATGCAAAAAAGAAGAAAAAAGGAAAAAGAAAGAAGAAGAAGATACTGGTATTGCTAGAAGTGTTTCAAGCAATTACAATTTGTAACTCACATTTAAAATTCATTAAGACTTTTATCATGGTATAGTTTTGTTCACAATTTTTCAAAACAGACAAGTTTCTTGAAGTATAGTGACAAGAAAAGTAATATTACAATTAGAGATGAGTCAAGTATTTTTATTTCCTCAAATCCCATGGTCTTATGGACCTTTAACTAGAAACAAGAAAAAAGAATTAGATGAAAGAGAAGATAAATCTAAAGCAGACTGTAATTTAATATAAAGGCATAAAGTGATACAGTACAGTGATTCAAAGTTTATTTGCCTATCATGTGGCTGGAATACTTCCTAATCAGATTCTCTTTCTTGAAACAAACTTACACTTAGCAAAATGATAAATCCATCTGTACCTTTTTGCATGTGCTGAAAAAATTGAATTTGTTTATTCTTACAAGGGAAGGTCCTTTCTGCACCTTCGGTTGACATACATGTGAAATGAGGGAGATTGTCTCTCCACATAAAGCACAATAAGCACAGTTGTACATGAATAGTGAGTGAACAAGCGCATATATATCTGTGTGTGTGTGTGTGTGTGTGTGTGTGTGTGTGTGTGTGTGTGTGTACATCTAGTATCTATACATATATGTAACATGACACATGTTACTTGTAGGTTTTAACACATAGGAAATTTTGAAAGAAAGAAAACTAATCTTGTCATGTGGCTCACAGCTATTTTTGTAGGATTAAATGAAATAATACCACTAACTGAACACTTGTGTAAGCAGTTGATTAGCTTCTTCATTCAACAGTTCAACATTTAATCAAAGTTAAAGAATATTATGACTTCTGAACGTATAATTACATATTTTCGGAAGTATGTCCCTATGTTACACAGATGAATACATGTTTTAAGATACCTATGGACATTTACCCATAAAAAAGTAAGACATTTGAAACAAGGTGTAGTCTTGTATTACCTAGCACAGGAATAGCAGCAAAAGTAAAACTGAAATCTGATGACGAAAGAATGAAGAAACTGACACTTTTAAGAATTATAATTGAAGCTGCTTTCACCCGCATAAAGCAAATTTAAGTAGGAGGAAATGGATTATATACATACAATTTTTTTCTTTTTCTAAAATATGATGCAATAAATTACAGTTGTTTATATAAAAGAAGGAGCTGGTTTTCAAACTTTTAAGAACAGGTATACTTTGAGTCAAAATATTCATTTATTGTTTTCAAAAAGAGATTCTTCAACACCTAAGATTACAGACCTCATAATTCTCTAACATGGGATGCATCTTTTGAACTCAATGCTACACATTATTAAGTTTTGTAATTATTTATGTCATTTGCATCCTACATTGAGACTCATGCTTAATCTATCTCATAAATGAAAGTACCATTTCTCCCTACATAAATAAGAGGAATGACTGTTGAAAAAGTCACTAGAAGCAAAAAGCTATAGCTGTAACTAATGAGTGAAGTGTATTGTGAATTGTGATATGATGCAGTATGCCCAATATATTAATATATAATTACTGGCTTTGATAAAAAAGTAACAGTGCACTCCTAGGTGTACAAATATGGCTAAACATTATGTATATAGTTAGTGAATTTAACTTTCAACCTGGTTATGTCTCACAAATTTAAGAAATTCTGCTGAAGAAGAAGAGATTATTACTTTTTGAAGTGAGAACAATGACAACAAATGTTTAGCCAATTTGAAGCACACTAAAATCAATTCATTAAAAGAATAATGATTCCAATTTGTGATATTACCATGACAGATTATGAAACATTAATGTTGTCCTGTGTACTTATCAGCTAAATTGTTTAAAGGACACCCAAAAATTTCTGAAGTGCAGGATTTTAGAGTTAGAAGGAAGAAAACATATGGGCATCTCCATCAGTATAGGTAATAAAATCCTTGGCTTTCCCTGTAACAAAGTACAGAACATTGAAAGCATGGATATTGTTAACATAAATGGGTCATCTCCTGGAATATGTCATATTGTTTGGATATGAAATGATATGATTGATTCCTCATGACATATAGCCAGTTTGGCAGCAAATGAACAAAAGCTCTGCTACAAACTATTAGTAACATTGTGTTATTTTTAATTTTTGCATGTTTATTTATTTATTTGGACACTTGGCAACACTAATTACTTTTTAAAATGTCATTATAATGTCTGTGGTATTAGTTGTTAATTTGAATTGAAGTAATCACTGAGTAAAACAAGTTCTTCTCATTTTTTAAAATTTTTATTAACTGTCCAAATAAAGAAGTTGTTCCATCAAAGTACCATGATTGTCAACATGTTCCATCAGAGGAAAAGTTTGGGAACCCATGGTATAAATGTAATAGCATCATAATATTTGAAGAAATGGCATGTTATATTAAGAGCCATAACATACTCAGTAATATTGGCTCTATTACTGGAACCAATGAATTCCAGATCTGAACTTACTTAGCAGAATATGTACAAAAACTGAACACATTAATAAATTCACAAACAGACAGATGGATTGGCCAATAATTACCTCAATGGGGCACAACTCACAACACAGACAATTAATACACATAAAACAAGTAACAGCACTCTTAGCTTTCGGAATTGTCAGTTTCTTCTCCAAGTAGAAAAAAGGGATTCATTTAGGTAGATCTGACAGAGAGAAACACATAGCCTAGTACAAGTGAACTCAACTTAGTTTGAGCAGAAATGTAAGTGAATGCAAAGAAAAAATTATGGGGGAGGGGAGGGGGGGGGTGTAAGAAGTCAGATACCTGTGTTTTTGGTTATTTATTGAATGAAAAGAAGGATAGGTGGTTACCAAATGGGCGAATAAATTAAAAGTCAGCTTGGAAGTGCACAAATGTAAAAAAGACTGAAGGAAGATATAAATTGATGTTATTACAGGTGGAACATTATTTCAGGAGGGCAGGAATACAGGAAAGAATCATCTGTACCAGTTTTCAAGGGACCACAAGGTGATATAATGTAAAACACACAAGCTCAAGTAAGATTTATGACATTTAAACCACACAGCTCAACATTGTACCATTGCTGTAATCTCTGTGCCAACTCGCTCAATTGTAGAAAAGAATTATGAGTGTTCATCTTAAAGATGCAATAGCACACAGTGAATGGAGCACAGTGAACAAAATCTATTTTTGTAGTGTTAGTTTAAACAAGTCATTATCATGGAAACAGAGACCAGTTGAAACGAGATAACTCTTGCCTTCTAGTGTTAATTTATGATGTAAGAAACTATTACTTATTTTATATTTGAAGAAACTGTTGACAACACTAAGTGATTAGCAAAGCAATTGTTTTGGAAATCTGTACTGATATATTGCCTCTATATGTATGTATAAGATGTAATGCTCATTAATAAAATGTTAAAAAAAGGAATGTAATTGTCGTATAGTTATGTTCAGTATCTGAGCTATATGAAGAAACCAAAATAAAATAAAATACAATCAATGAAGACGTTTCAATAAAATTCAGATTTGGCATGTAATTGTGCCATAACACATGAATTAGGGTAGAAAATAAAATAGCTAAGAACATGGTTCTTCTTTGCAAAATAGATTATGACTTGATTTGTAACATGAATTTCAGAATGCAGATCTTAATATTGTAGCCAAACTGAAATGGAAAGATATAATCATTGAGGGATCAGCAGAAAAGACAAACCTGAAAATTTCTGAAAAAGATTGCTGTTTTGGAATATTTTATCACAATTAAATGTTACTTGATTTCAGTTTTTATGGCATTTTCAGGTTGCAGTCTTTAATTTCATCAAATTTTTCTATACTTTTAGTATAATGCATACTGTACACTGCAGAATGCCAGTTTTGATTATGTCCAACTTTTCATGTTTGAAATAAATGATTTTCATGTGTTTATAAGAAGTAAACATTTGTACAAGTATGATATTTATCATATCAGTCAGTATTATAGAAGGAAAGGAATGTATTTTCTATCAGTTTTCATGTTTTTTCATTAAGTATATCCCTGAAGAAAATGAAGGATTCTTACCCTGACACATTGCTTACAAAACATTATGATGTCAAGTGGAAACATTATAATGACTTTGAGTTTTATCATCAGAGCAAGGAGTCAGCTGTAGAACATGATGACAGAAATGAAGGTGAACAGCATCTCTGCAAATGAAAGGATGAATGTGAAATTTTGTGTATATGAGAAATGCTTATTGCAGGAAATTACTCATTTTTTGGGCAGAGACTGTGGCTTATTTCCATGTAAATACAAGATTTGTCAAAGCTGTAATGTTAGGTACATTATGGAGCCCCTTAAGAAAATAGTATACAGGGCTTTATGCTCAGTATATCTGATGAGGAGCCGCATCTGAGGTGTGGAGGAGGTTCTTTCTGCAGCTATTGAGGGTGCAAGGTGTAGTAATGTGTAGGATGTGCCTCATGTCGGCACCTACTGCTACAGTTCTAAGGCCATCCTCAGCTTGTACATGTGGCATACAGAAGAGGTGAAGATTGTTAGCCTCAATCATGGGTTGCAAGCAGAGCTCAAGAACTGCAGTACAATATCCAGATCTGATCAAGATCCTTTGATTGGGAGCTGATTGGAGTTTCTCATTCAGAAGCTCTGTTCTGTAATAGTCTTGGCTGCAGATTAATGGACTGGCATTATGGGCTGGAGAATTGTAGGATTCCCAGTGCTAGGTCAAGGGTGCACAACACACAGGATGCAGTTACTCAGGTAGCAGAGCCCTTGTGGAGTGCACATGGGGCTTTCTAGGATAGGCGATAGCTTGATGTCCTCAGATGAATGCTCACAGTCAATACGTAGAAAGTAAAATCAGATCACATAGGAAATAAAGGCTCTTTGGCTGTCAAACTTTCACCAGTAAATTGCTGAAGTAGTTGTAATAAAGCTCCTGAATCCACTGCCCTCCAGCAAAGATGTCACACTGAAATTTATTCACAGAACTGAGAGCTGGATCAAACTTGACCTAGAAAGCTCTGAAACATTTAACAATACATGGAATGTATATCAGGAGAAGGTTGGCTACTAAAGCAGAATGACTGTTCATTGCAGTTGACAAAAATATTATCTCTATTGAAGCTCAAATCAAGTCAAACTGTAAAGTTATCTGGACCAGAGTACCTGGCCTGGGTGAACTCAAGTTTGCCATTTGATGATTTCGGGAGCCATCCAATTCTACTATAACTCTTGTAGAATCATTCAAAGAAAGTTTGTGCTCAGTAGCACAGAAATACTTTGATTGGGTAACATTAGTTCAAGGCAACCTTAGCCTACCAAATATAGACTGGGACATCTATGATTTCATTGCAGGTGGGACAGACGGAACATACAGTCTTGTGAGATAGTTCTGAACAAATTTTCTGAAAACTGTCTTGAGTAGCTACTATGACAACCCACATGAAATTGAAATGCTTTAGACCCTGTGCTGCAAACAGACCTGAGATTACCAACAGCGTCAGTATAGAGAGAGAGATTAGTAATCATGATCTCATCATAGAAGGGATGGTTACTGAAGTTAATTAAGCTGTCAAGAAGGTTAGGAGGGTATTTATGGGGGAAAGAGGAGATAAGCAGTTGTTAGTGTCCTAAGCATTCAGTGAATCGGTATCATTAAGTTGCAGTATGATAGACATAGAGGAATTATGGGCAAAGTTTAAACTGGCTGTAAATTGTGCTCTGAAAAGATATGTGCTGAGCAAGTTGATTAAAAACAGAAAATACTAAGGTTTAATAAGAAAATTCAGAAAATGCTGAGGAAGCAGAGGTTATTGCACTACCAGCTTAAAAAAGAACACAGAAATATTGATGGCAAAAGTTAGTAGAAATTTGTATGTCTATAAAAAGACTTCTGTGCAAAGCTTACAACAACTACTACAGTTATATCTTAGCAAAAGACTTTGTTGAGAACTCAAGAAAATACTGGTCCTATGTAAAAGTCCTGAGTGCGTCAAAAGCTTCTATCAAGTGACTGGTTTACCTGTCTTGTGTGGCAATAGAAGACACCAAAACAAAAGCTGAAATTTTAAATTTTGAAGTTAAAAAATCATTCACGCAGGAGGATTGTACAAACATACCATCATTTAAGCATCACACAGGCTCCCATATGGAAGACACAGAAGAAATAAGCTCCCATGGCATTGAGAAGCAACTGAAAGGGTTGAAAACAAATTGGTCAGCAGGTCTGGATGGACTCCCAATTTGATTTTACAGAGAGTAATCTATGGCATTGGTCCCTTACTTAGTTTGCACTTATCGCAAATCTCTCTCCTGGCATAAAGTCCCAAGCAATTGGAAAAAAGTCCAGGGTAAAATAATGGACCCATAAAACCACAGACCCATATCCTTAATATCCATACGCTGCAGAATTGTTGAACATATTCTAACTTGAAATATAATAAATTTTCGTGAAGCAGAAAAAGCACCTGACCACACATCATCATGGATTTAGAAAATATCACTCATGTGAAACTCAGCTTGCCCTTTTTTCACATGATATTCTGTGAACCACAAATGAAGGGCAACAAGAAGATTCCATATTCTTGGATGTCTGGAAAGCATTTTCCATAGTGCCCCTTGGCAGACTGTTAACCAATGTCAGATCATATGGAATAGGTTGCCAGATATGTGAGTGGCTCAAAGGACTTCTCAAGTATTAAAATGCATTATGTTGTCATGTTGTCCTTGATGCCAAGTGTTCATCAGAGAGAATGATATCATCAGGAGTCCTCTAGGAGAGTGTGATAGTACCATTCTTGTTTTATATGATGTGATGGACAATGTGAGTAGAAACCTGTGACTGTTAGCTGAAGATGCTGTAGCGTATGGGAAAGTATCATCATTGAGTGACTGCATAAGGTTACTAGCTGACCAAGACAGAATTTCTGCTTTTTGTGCTGAATGGCAGCTCCTCTAAATGTTGAAAAAAGTAGTTTAATGCAGATAAGTATGAAAAACAATCCTGTAATGTTCGAATACAGTATTGGTGGTGGGCTACGTAACACAGTAACCTCAATTAACAATCTGGCCATAACATTTCAAAGTGATATTTAAACAAATGAGTATGTAAGGATGGTAGTAGGGAAGGTGAATGGTCAACTTCAGTTTACTGGGAAAGTTTTAGGTAAGTGTAGCTCATCTACAAAGGAGACTGCATATAGTACACATGTGCAACCCATACTTCATTTTTCCTCCATTGTTTGGGATGCCCACCAGGTCGGATTAAAAGAAGACATTGAAGCGATTAAGAAATGTGCTGTTACATTTGTTTCTAGTAGGTTCAGTCAACACATTAGTGTTACAGAGATGCTTTCTGAACTCAAATGAGAATCCCTGTAGGGAAGAAGATGTTCTTTTCCCAAAACACTGTTGAGGATGTTTAGACAACAGGCATTTGCAGCTGACTGCAGAACGGTTTTAGTGCCAATGTACATTCTGTGGAAGAACCACAAAGACAAACTAAGAGAAATTAGAGCTCATACACAGGCATATAGATACTTGTTTTTCCTTTGCTCCATTTGCGAGTGGAATAGGAAAGAAAATGACTATTACTGGTACATTGCACCTTCCTCTGTACACCATACAATGCCTTCTGGAGCATGCATGTAAATGCAGATATATCTGCACATTTAGTGATTTGATAAAAAAAGTGTGCAACATATACAGTACTCTTCACATTAATCAACACATTTAAGAAACCTCTCACATGTATATCTTTGATTAAGCGTCTAAAACATTAAACATATCCACCCTGTCAAGGCTGATCTTTGAAATATTGTCATGGGACATAACATATTTTATTTTGCAAACAATGTGATTTTATGGCACATTGGATGTAAAATTATGCAGCTGAAAACAAGAAGATCATATGACAAATGTGTGGATAGTATAGAGGGTAGTAATGTTCCCCTATGACATGTTTTTTGTACTTCCTTAAGGAACAGTAGTTGGTATTTGAATTTAATCACCTCAGTTTTGATATCAATGCCATTTTCCAATGCAACATCCAACACATTAGTGGTAAAGAGGAGGTAGTAATCTAAAATTAAGTCTGAGTAAGTAAGGCACACTTCTATTGAATATTAAATCATTCCAGATCATAGTGAGAACTCAATTATGGTCCCTAGATCATGTAATAGGTAGAATGAGATGATTTTAACCTGACATAATGTAACAATTAATTCAAAAATTATCTTAAATCCTAATATATCATGTTTTCTGTTACAATAATGTCATTCCCAATGGGAGGTTATGAAGGAAGCAGCTGTTGTACTTAGTGTGAGAAATTATCTCATTGCTTAAGTAAATAATCAGTTCTCTGTAAAATAAAGGGAAAAAGGAAAGTGTATTGAATTTAGTGTGACAAATGCTGACATTGCTTAAGTATATAATCATTTCTCTGCAAACTGAAGGAAAAAAGGATATAGTAATAAAAACTATGTAGGAAATACTGCTTTAAGAAGGAGAAACTCTAAATGTTTGTATTAAAAATCATGAATCTTTCTGTTTTCAAGCAAATCTTTTATTTATCTAGCAAAGGGATTATATTTGTTCCTCTTGTTCTTTCATATGATTAATAACTCTAGCAACAGCCAAGCTATCGTTTACTGTCGGGCAATGGGAGACAGATATTTGCATTATAGAAAATAAGGACAATAAAAAAGGACTGAAGCTTGTTAACTGCTGTGAAAATGTAAAAATATTGTGTTATTGATTTTGAAACGTTATTGATTGTAATAATTGTAAGAGAGAGAAGTTTAGGACAAGCAAGGACAAGACATTATTATTAACAAAATGTTGCTGACAACAAATCTGGAAACTGTATTACATCAAAAAGACAGCTTCTTGTTTGTACACAATAATGTTTTACACTGAATGAATTTCAAGGATATGTGGTAATCTCATCACATTAGTAAAACACAAATGGGAACCACATGATATAACATGTGTTAAAGAATATTATTAGTACACTGCCACTGCAGTGTGTGTGTGTAGTGAAATTTATTCCCACAAACGTTGTTCCAAAAACTGCAGAGTATAGGTGGTTATTTGATTTCTGTAAGTTCAAAACTGCAGAATTGGTGCTTGTTTCCTTTTTTGTTATTATATCACATCAGTTCTTGTTATGGTGGATATTTCAGGAAGCCCTTGATGTGGTGTCTGGCTGTTATTAGTCTATCATGCTCAGCTGAATGATAAGATAGAGAAAAAGTGATTTTGTAAATTTTAAACAGCCAAAAGTAGCAAAATAGTTTTACACTCCATATGGATTAGAAGAGTTCATAAAAATGGAAATGAAATGTACATGCACTGAAACTTAGTGAATAATGGTACTGAAGAGTGTTCTTAGTTTATTAATCCTTAACTCCAGCCTTTGTAACAGATCATAGTTCCATGTCTTACTACAAGTTTAAAATCTGATGGGAGTGCAAAATTTATCTTTGAATCATCATTTTTTTCTTAGGATTTAATGTCTCATTTGCACTAGGACTATAAAAATTGACAGATTTGGTTCAAGTTCGATTAGGTAATTTCCTTACAATGATCTTAACTTTTTAGCAATACATACAAAATTTTTCCAAGACATAATTATTTTAGTTTGTAATTTTTTAATGTGTAATGCCATTTCAATCTTTCACTTTACACACAATCAAGTTTATTTCTAGTAATTCATATGCTAAGCAAGAAGATCCCAAAAACCGTGTACTCTGCCTCTACCTTTTTTTCAGTAGCATTGCTACGCAGTTGTTATTCTGCTCGTATTGATTATGATTTCACTTTGAATTCCTGTGAATCCATAATCATCCTGCTCATGAGTTTTAATGATGATATTTACAAACTGAATGAACCTTAATTTGAATTTTTATTATTATAGGTGTGAATTTCAAAAAAGTTAGCATCTACTGACATCTGAACTACTAGGACAAACTAGGCAGTGGATTTATTATTGATGATTTTGGAAGGAAGAGAAATGAATGTGCTTTGCTCTTGTTAAAGTAACAACCTTGGCTAATAGCTGAAAAAGTAAAAATAAAAAATTAGGAACTGACATGAGGGAAACTGGACTGAAATTTGAATATAGAATTAATAAAATGTGTGCCAGCATGATAAACATGGTGGACAATGTACTCATTGTAGAGCTGCTGTCCTCTTTAACAAAAAATTCGTTATGGTTGTTTTTCACACGTCTGAAACATATTTAGTGTTAGTTTCCTCCATTCTCACATAACATTTACAGCCCCCATTTGTGCAGTAATAGACATGAATCATAATTCCTCTCTCTACAAGTCATTTCTAAATGATGTATTCCTAATAAGCACTCAGCTAATTCTAAAGCAATACATCAAGTATTTTATTGAGCACTGATACAATCTTTTCAGAACAAAATTAGTTTTTGTTTTCAACACAAAAATATTATGTGGCCTCTTCTATCAACAGCATAAAAGTTTGTTAACTTCATGGTGTGTATGTGAATGTTTCATTGCAGCATTTGGGCTATTCTTTTCTTCTTGGATGGCATTTAACTCAGTCTGTTTACTAATTCTAAATTATTGCTTGCATTATCTCAGCACATCCAATATCAAGAACATTAGTGTTCATAGATTCATTATAATATATTCTGTGTTGCTGGTTTTCCATTCCAACTCATATATTTGGTATTTTACTCCAATTATGGTGCATGGGAATAAAGCATTTTTCTTGGTTCATTCTGATATATTTTAAATTTACTTATATTTTTTCCTGTTTATACATATTTATACCTCAAAGCAGCAATTACATAGTTTCTGTCATCTATTGTTTACTGTTGCCCTGTTCACAGTGAAGTCTCCTCTTGTGTATTTGTAGATAAATCTTTCACCTTAATTCAGTACTGTACCATTAAGTCCTAGGGTACACAAGTAACTGCATCTAATGACCACAGGATGTTATGTTCGTTATCTCCATTCTTTCCAAATACAACTGTCAAACTATTTACTCTCTTCTGAGAATTTTTACAGGTAATAATAAATGATTACATAATAGAAAATAATTGCACTGTTTGTATTATGATTTATAATGCACTCTGTTGCTTATCTGTAGGCCATTAATATAAAAAAGGTAGATCATTTGTCATACACTTCTGAAACTTCTTAGCAGAGTAATCTCCTATACTTTTAATCCATCTTGCGCTAGTTATTAGTTTATTTGTGAACCCTTTGCAGAGACTTCAAGGTAAGTTGTAGAGACGGACAAGACAAATATGTTTGTAATCATTATGGATCTTTGAGGGACTTGCAGATGGCATGTTAACTGTATGTCCAGTTCTTGTGTTATGGTCATAGCTTGACCTGCTTAGATCACACTTTCTTAGATGTAGTTTGTTAAAGATGAGAGTGTTATACAAATACTGACTGATTATAATAGTCACTATTCCAAGGACAAGAAAGCTAATTATATACTGTGGTAAACAGCAGTCAGTACTTTATACAGAGTTGTTCAAAAAGAGCAGTTATGAGATACTAGTATTCACCAATTTAGTTGATTAAAATCCCCAAACGCATCAAGCACAGGATTCAGAATCTTTAACTGGGATTTAGACTATCTGGGGAAAAATCTTGGCAAAAAAAAGATCATGCTGATGGTGCTGGGAAAAGTTTGGACCATAACTTAACAATGCAACTGAGTTTGACATCAGTCAAATATCTGGGAATACTCCTCACACTGATGTGAAGATTGTGTGACTCTTCCACAATATGGTAAGAACTGGATGAAATGTTTTGTGAAATACATAAATGCAGTCCAGTATCTGTGATTTCGAATGGTTTCACTTGGCCGTTTAAAGGTGATTAGAAAGAAGAAGAAGGAGATAGAGAGAGAGAGAGAGAGAGAGAGAGAGAGAGAGAGAGAGAGAGAGAGAGAGAGAGAGAGAGAAAGAGAGAGAGAGTGATGGAGCAGAGCCTATGAACAGGTATACACATCGTTACAACAGCTGAAACAAAAAATAGCAATATTGACTGCAGACTTAGCAAGAGTCGTAACACATTTAAATGTTTGCATCAGAACACAAAAAGCTTGTGAAATAAGAAAGCTGACCTTTTCACAACACTACATAAAAATATAGAAACATCTAAAAATATTTCAACAGGTATGCTATGTATAATAGAATATCATGTGGGAGTCACAGAAACTGAACACATGCACCTAGATAGATACAAGCTAGTATCACAATACTAAAGGTGTAATATAAGGAAATAGAAATGGGTTGTGTACATAAAAAGTAGAAATCGATTTCCAGGCCAGAGACCTAAATACTGTACTGAACAGGCAATTGAATACTGTGCCCCGGAGATAGGCTATGAAACATACATAATAGTAATTATGGCAGAGTACAGACCCCCCAGTTTCAAATGCTGTAAACTTCACTAAGCAGTAACAGAGGCAACTAATTATATCTTTTAGAAATAACTGGTAAGCCATTATGGGATACTTCAATATTTAATTCACTCAAATAATTCTGATCAAGGGCATTCAGAGTTTCTGCTGTCTGTCATTGGTTTGATCATTGCAGTAACATTCACAAGAGATGAGAAGGATGTATTTCAACTGCAATTAGCAATTTTTTTCTAAATCTGCCTTTTCTGGAATAGATGTGAGCCTATGTTAAATGGTTTATCCTGATATGATGGTCAAATGGCACCAATAAGGTACGTCAAAAACCTTGTTTATCAATGCTGTAAAACATACTACACCACACAATAGCAAATGCAGAGTCAGAGAGACTTTATAGGATGAACCATCAGAAAGGCACATAGTAGATTAGAAATTTAATTCTTTTTTAAAACTATTCTTATGACAATATGTATCCAGTTTCCCTTTACAACAGGTCATGAACAAAGACAACAGAAACTGAGAGAAAGGGATCTGACATCTTGAATCAAAGCACCTCAGGCTCCAGATAGTTTCATTTAATGCTTAGGGCTGGTGCTGTCAGACATCTTCATACTCAACTATCAAACATCATTTTAGTGTAATCATTTGATAGAGATCACAAAAACCATGATACCACTGAGAAGCAGTGACCCTTCAGATTATGATGATATTTCAGGCAAAATATATTACAGAGTAGCCTATCCTGCCTGCTTATGCCTCTTAAAATATTAAGTGAGTCATTGCATATATCTGAAAGTCCTCCTTCATAATTGGATGTACAGAACATGGTGTTTGAATGAATGAGTATTCAGCCAATAAAAATAACCTTTGCATGATTTGCATGGTCCTGTATTACATCTGATAACTTTTCTTTTCCATTTAACACTAATTAAGAGCCTACAGATCTATCCATATTAGTACTGCAGGATTCAAGTGGGAGTGGAAGAATGTGTATATATAGACACACACACACACACACACACACACACACACACACACACACACACTCACACACACACCCACACACACACCAGGAATTCATTGCTACTACAGTTCTTCAGTTTTTACAGCAGACAGATCATACGATGCCAAATAACTTGCTGATGTGGACCCATCAACTGAGATTTTTGTCTATGTGAAAACCCAATAGTTTGAATGTTTCGTAATCATGACTTGGAGCATCCAGATTTTCATCAGCTTCATTGTACTTTTTCTACAGTACATTTACCTGGAAGCAACTAATACATTTTTCCATTACTATCCAAATGCTGTGCTGTAAATTTTTGAGATATTAGTATCTCAGATCAAGAAAGCAAATATAATTTAAATCACTTGTACAGATATTTCTGTTAAGATTGACTCATGCCACATATATGAAGGTTGTGTTTCATCTTGTGATTCATGTGAGAATGCATATACAGTTGTTAACTTTCACCTGTTAGTATGTAAATCACTTTCATGTGAATAAAGTTGTCAACTATTAAAGGATTAGTACTAAATTAAAAATCTACTTAGAAATACTAGGAAGCTAATTCAGATGACTCATAACATTTTCTGTTTCACCACTGCATTGATAAAACAAATATCATTCAGGGAAACCAATCTGATGGCCTTAAATGTAATGGCAATGAAATTTGTTACCTAATTGATTAATGTAAATGCTTCAAAATACAGCAATAGTAGGAGTGACTTGCCTATGAAGCATAGATATTTTCCATTAAACTTTTTCTAAAACTTTTAATTCTATTTTAGGTGCATCCTCTTCAGCAGACAGCAAATAATTCTAATCCGCTATGTCTTCTACAATAGGTTTGTCATTCATAGTCCCTTAATGGTATGTTAAGTTTAACCTGAGTGGATAGCCACTTAAATGTTCAAAATTCAATGAAATTATTGAACATTCTGATAAATAAATAGCCCATGAGTGCCAGTTTGTGAATAGACATGTATCAACAAAAATGTGCATTGCATGGGATCAATAATATCAAAGATAGATAACTGATGATAATCACCATCTTGAAAATTGTTTTCAATAATTGTTCATATACTGAACTATGTTAATGAATCTAATAAATTCACCAGCAAGATATAGTTTGCACATTTGTAAATTAATTAGTAAAAATATGAGAGACAAGGCTATTGGTACTTCCATCAGAGGACACCTACAGCTACTGGTGTCTACATTATGTTTCTAGACTTATTGCAATGGTCAATGCTTCAGGAGTTATTAATCAAAGATGGTTAATAAATTTATCATTATTTTTTGGATGAAGATTGCTTCTCAACTTTTTGTTACAGTGTGGCTTGTTGCACTATTTAAGAGGATAGTTAATACACAAAATTAATTTTCTATTGTATACAACTGTGATTAAGCAATATATTTTGGGAACATATTGTATGGTAAACTAAATCTGCCTTAAAGTAATTCTGTTGCCAGATAGGTCTTTCCAGCATGTATCTACATAGAAATACTAGGAAGCTAATTCAGATGACTCATAACATTTTCTGTTTCACCACTGCATTGATAAAACAAGTTACATAAACAAACGTGATACTACATTTAAGTAAATGTAATCTTGTAATGAGATGTAGTATATATAGATGAGTAATTATTTGGAACCTCATAAACAAATCTACAGCTACTTCAAAAGTGGAAAAGGAACAGTAATCACTGTTAAGCACCAAATATAGAAATAATGTCTGAAAGAAACGAAAAGATCTAAGCAGCAGCTGTTTCTTATGGGCATGGGAGTATTGTTATTCTTCAAAGTAGTACCTTTGCAATTCATTTTAATATGTTCATTTATAGAGTCTGTTACTGTAGATAAAATATTGTAGTTCACTGATAGTTAATTGTTGATAGTGTCATTTTAATTAACTTCTACCAACTATTTCTCTCTGCCAACATATGCTTGGCTCATTCTACATCCCTGAAGGTTCTTCTTCATGACTGACCTAAAGAATATGATAACCAAATTAATAAATTTAGTCCACAGGACAAAAAACTATCAATTAGGTGCTCTACATCAAATCCCTGCAGGCGTGAAGATTAAAAATTAACTATGATTGTCAAAATAGTAACAAGATGGATATACTGAGGAGATTAGTAGATATTAAATGCTGAAAAACACTATAGGTAGCTGAGGTGATTGCAGAACAAATAAATAAATCTTGGGGAAAGAAGGTGAAACCTCTTCTTTATTATAGTGTTATGTGCAGTTAAATGCAGGATATATTTACACTGTAATTGATCATTTGATGTTCCCATCCAATGATGACTTGACATGTCTAATATGAGATATTTAGATGAAAGAATCCATATTCAGTCCTCACACTGTATACAGTTGCATACATTATTTCTCCATTGTTCAACAGATACATATAGAAGAGAAATATTAATCTTGACTGATTTGAAGGAAGTCACAATCAGATTGACCAAATAAAGTCCTCTGCAACACGGTTTCAGCATTTTATTGCTATTTCACATAGAATTGTCAAAACAATTTTGCACAAAATGAACAGACTGACAGTTTGAATCTGAAGAAATAAGGGATGAACATACATAAGTAAAGCAAAAGGTAAGGAAATGCAGAAAGAAAAAAAAAATATTCAAGATTCCCGGAAGAAGAACTGTTAGGGAAAAATGCTACAACCAGAAAGAAAATAGCAAAGATTCACAAGAGAAGATATTACTTCAAAACTCACAACAAAAATAAAACACATCTAAGAAAAAAATTCACTATCAAAGAAGAGCCATTTGGCTTGGTAAATGAGAGAGAATAGATTTAAGCAGTTATGATTGCAGAAAAACAAAGTGAAGAGTAATAAGACAAACACATAGGGAAAAGAACATTTGATAAGTTAATTTTTAATGTTATTAGTTCTGTAGCATTTTATGGTCAGACAGATTTTTCATGATACCATTGAATAAAAGTTGTACAGTTGTAAATTATATTTTGCTACATCTTGACTACACACCCATTTCTCCAGTCAAAACCAAAGTTATTCAGCTGCAATGTTTTCTGGCTCAGTACATCCATTTCATGTGAATGACGGATTTTCTAAAGGCACATAGTCCTTGACCTAAACCTTCAACACCCATAAGTGAAGGATTCAATTTCGACTCAAATTTTTTTGACGTTATTACACTCAGTAACACAAAACAAAATAATAACCCTGCACAAAATGAGTAACAACAAAATTATACCTCAGATTTGAATAGCTAAGGTTAGTTCTCTTTCAAAGTAATTGAGTTCAATACGTCAATATTTGCTATTAACAGTTTCGTTATTAAACTCACTCATGGTTCTTGCAATTCTACAAGAACTCTTCTGTGCACTCTTCAAGAATTTTGATCTCAGTTTTTATCACAATTATTTATCAATTCATCTGTATATTCTGCATGATTCTAAGTTTTGACATATCACTAAATGTTAATTCATATGAACCTCTAAAGGAGATGTGTCACATAAGTCACTATTTGCTTGTTGTATTACTTAGTTGTCATTTAAATAAGCTTGATATACATATTAGATGCCACTTTCAATTTATTCAACAGTTAAACAGAAGATATAACTGCCTATTTTTATGTAACAACAAATATATTGAGTTTTTTTTTTAATATAGGTTTTCCTTTCTATAGATAAATATCCAGTTCCCTTTTTTCTGATGCTCTCACAGTTTCTGTGTTTACATCAATGATAATTTTCACCCTATGACTGTAACAGCTCATTTTATACTTATTTACCACTTGTTTTCCTTCTATAATTTAATAGAATAACTAACTGCATTATTTATGTTTTACTTTTTTACTAATTCTAATACAGATTTTACATTTTTCCCTACAACTTTTATTATAAACAATAATGTGGATTTCATCATTTCAGGTTCAGGGAGAAGGAGTGTCAGTTCAAAATGAGGAACAAATAAAAAGTGACTTAATGATTAAAAGGCTTGGAATCTCAAAAATTATAAAGATCAGAACATTTGAAGAAATAAGAAGTTTTGTAATAACTTTAAAACTTAACTGAAATTATTTTGCAGGAACTTCTGCAAAGAAAAGTTTTACCGAAGTTTTCAGATACATAAACAACTGTGAAGTGTTGGTTGAAGAATACAGTACTTTAAGAAAGGAAAAAAAGGTTAACTGGGCACTACAAAAGGTAAAACAAGGAACTAACATAGTTACTGTAAAAAATAATTTATTGCAAGTTTTTGTCATGTAAGAGGAGTGTGTCCTAGGACAATTAAATTCAGTATGAAGAAACTGGAAG
The DNA here is from genome assembly GCF_023864275.1 of Schistocerca cancellata. Lineage (NCBI taxonomy): Eukaryota > Metazoa > Arthropoda > Insecta > Orthoptera > Acrididae > Schistocerca > Schistocerca cancellata. The sequence continues at coordinate 60,714,162 of NC_064629.1, forward strand.
TCAGACATGCAAAAAAAGCAAGATGCAAGTGGGTTGATCCAAACCATATGACAATAACAAATGTGTGCAAAATAATTTAAAATATATATGAAACGTTCATTGTCCTCTCTAAACTGTGAATTAATGTTCTCTAAAAAGCAGATATTTACTCTTCAGAGGAAATTGGAGACATAAAATAGTCGAAGAAAATGTTTCAGCTATTAAGAACTGGATATAATGAAAACTTTGAATAAATACATACATGAAAACAGAAAAATAGCTACAGTTATTGATGTGAGAACCTGGGTCTGTGTAAAGAATACAAACGTACAGAAAACATAAGGAAGAAAAGCTTACAACTGATCCTATGGCTTCTGTATGACTCCATCTACCATTTTTTTTAAATTGTCCACACTATTAAGAATTCGATGTCAGGAATGATTAATATTTCTAAAATCAAAGCAAGAGAGTGTCATTATAATGGTATGAACAAACAAATAACAATAGTTTAAAGGGTAACCTTTTTTTAAATTAACTTTTGCAGTTCTAAAGTACCTGAGTGAATCTCTTTCTATAAATATGCCTATGTGTAAACAAATAAAAGTAATCCAAGAAACTGTCTTTTTAATCTTTTAACATAACTTCCGTAATTTTAGAAGGCATCTTGTGTGAGGTGTTTCTTTTGTTCTCTTCAAACAAATGGAAAAATAATTATCAGTGCACAAGCTGCCTGTATAATGACTAGTGATGAAATATATTTTTCATCTGCATGATCATGATAGCAGTTACTTCAGGACTCCAATGTTGTTTTATAATATGAGATGAAAATTTGTTTTCTGCATCCTGTACTAATTAACCATCACTACATTAGTGAGTCTTGTTAATTCTTACTGTTCCCACAATTTTGATTCATGAAATGTGTTACACTTAATTAATTAGTGTCTCAATGATATAAAATTTAAATATCCTCCCTAGAATATTAATTTAAATTTTAGTAATTCAAAGAAAAATCTTTTTTATTACTGAGTGGATAGAACTCTGAAATGAAAGTGAAAGGACAACCACATGATAGACAGCTATATAATGAGGAGCAAAAAAAAAGGACAACAGAAGGGTTTGTCATTGTGTATACTAATCAGAATGTGAAAAAAAAGCTTTAATTTTGCTCCACAGACAATAATCAAACATAATTCTTTCCATGTACAACATTGCAAGTGTGATTACAAGAAAACAAATATAATGTGGTGTATATATTTATCTTATCACCACACTTCAGTGGAGCAAAAATTCCAACATATTGCAATTGCTATAATCAGGGATGAACACACCAAACAGTCACCTTGGTGTTGGTTGGTGAAGATATGACCTTACATGTGAAGCCATGACCTGACATGGGCATGTATCCACATTTTTCCCCCTTTATCGTATTTGCAACTCCCCATCAGGGGTGTGTGTATCCACCTTTTACCTTCCTCTATATTTAGTAATGTTATTATGAATGTTGCTAATATGTAGTTATTTTTCTGACATTTAAATGAGGTATATTTCAAAATATACCTTTCTTTCTTAAAATCTTTTATTTATTGCCTAATTTAGCATCAACCATGGACAAGCTCAGTTTGTATTATTGCTCAATAAATACAGTACTGCATAACCTAGACTTCACATCTGCATTATTTCAGTATGGTTTTATTTATTCAGGACTTTGAGTTTCATATTTTATTTTTGTTTTTACATTTTATGTGAAATTGTTATAAACTGCAAAGTGTGACCAAAAGGTAACTAGTATAGGGGCACTTTATACTATCTATGATGTACACTGCATCTGCCTGTGTAGGCTTGTAAACAGCAGCCTCACTGTAAATTGAGCTATGGACAGATTAAGGTCATTTTTAGCAATGTGCGTATATACATGCTTTCTGGGTCTACATGACTCGCTACTAAATAGTATGTTTATCTTACCGCACACTCTTCAGTCTGTATAACTGCTAAATGATTCTTGATATCATTAATTAAAGTGTCTGATTCTTATATTTTCTTATTCCTTTTAGCACTGATGATGGCCATACTGTAGCTTAAATGTAATTAGATCTGTGATAAAATACTGTACATACTGATATGCAACTTTTCACTATGTCCATCCATGATTATAGTCATTCCAGAGCTGCTGAGCTCAATGATACCGCAAAGAATCCAAGCTACTGCAATTGTGTACCACCACTCTCTCTCTCTTTGTCTCTATCTGTCTCTATCTCTCTCTCTCTCTTTCTTTCTTTCTTCCTCTTACCTTCTCTACATGTGTGTGGCTATATTTTGTGCGTGTGTGTGTGTGTGTGTGTGTGTGTGTGTGTGTGTGTGTGTGTGTGTGAGAGAGAGAGAGAGAGAGAGAGAGAGAGAGAGATAAACAGAGAGAGAGAGAGAGAGAGAGAGAGAGAATGAAAAAAGTAGTACCATTGGTAACTGTCACACTGAAATCTATTTTAGCAGTTTAATACCATTTTTAAAGATCTGCCGTAATAATTGTAACATAAACCAACAAAGGGAAAGAATATAACAATAAGTCAATTCAACAACAATAAAATCTTATACGTTATCAGCCAATATGAAACATCCAATAAACTTTTGTAATGGTTATAGATGTAATATTGATACCTAAAACTAAGAATGCATTGCTGAATAATATGTTCAGCATTTAATTATGATTAAGTGTAAATTAATTACAATACATGGTGCAATAAATTTCTATGTCTGTCAATAAAGATGGACTTTCGTACCCCACTATGCATGCTGTAGACTTCTTAGAGTTTCAAATAACTACCTAGCATTTTGTTTTATTTACAATGGTATAAATAAATATTTTTGCATGATAAAGATATTTACCCATACTGAAGAAATTAACTTCATTAGCCGCAGGGAAACTGAGAGTACTGCTATGGAAGATTATATTCAACCCAAGTGAAATGAAGATTAAAAGTTTGAACATGGAGTTTCAGTTCAACCAAAGACGAGAATATTATGTTAAGGATTTTCAACAATTTGTTTATTTGTATCATCACCGAATTCTTTTTACAACCAGCTATTTAATAATCACCAAATGCTGGTTCATATCATCTTGGAGAAGAACGTACTAGACCAATAACTAGATCACAGTTCAATGTCTTCAAATGGAATTTGAAATGTGTAATTTACTGAGGTAAAGAACAATGTTGTATTACTCTTAAGAAACAACCAAGAATGAAGAAAAATACTGCATCTGATGGAGTATCTTGCAGAAAATTTCAGCTTCAATCCAATTTCCATGTATAAAAATCAGGACAAGTATTTGTAAATGATGTATATTTTCATAATTATATTTTTCATGAAAGATTAGGATTCACAAGAGAGATAGTCAAAGAGCAAATCATTAAATACCAATGAAAATTTATTAATTAATGTTTACTATCCATAATTACTTTCTTGTTGTTCCAGAAAGATACTAGGAAGTATCTAAATTCGCGTGAATATAATATTCATTAGTGAAGACTAAAAGAAGTGCAGTATCACACAATATTTCAGGTAGACTGAGAAGTCTCCAACAAACTCCAGAAAATCAATTATATATTCGAAGTTAAAATTTTTCATTCACAGAACTACATAGCAATAAAGTTTTTTTTTTTTTTCACAACACAGATGCTACTGATGACAGCAGCAGTGGAGGTGTGGCAACACATAGTAACATCAGTGGTAGCATTACTAAAAATAACCACAACAATAGTGTCTGGTTCTATGACACACTACATGAGTATGTTTTGCTTGTTTAAGTGACAGATAGGGATAAAGTTGTGGAAAAACCATTTATTACTTGTGATGATACTGATGGAGGTTTGTTTTTTATAGATGCGGGAAATTTTAATGGGTCATCATTCCATTGGAAGGTAATGTCTGTGATCCTATATTTTACATGACTACATTGTCTGAATTAGGAATGGTATCAGCCTCTTCTGAGTAGAAATTTCTGTGCACAAATTCAACATTTATTTTGATTCACAGAGAAATGTTAATTATTACAGAAATACCTGGAAGAATCACATTTCAGTTTAAGACACTGATGTATATGATCACTGACAAACATCTTTTAACATCTCGTAGGATAGTTATTTTACAATTGCATACTTTCCTCTGTAGTTTCATAACATATGCTAATTGAAAGAAGAATGACAGAAGTAATTCAAAGACACTGATATCATGGATTAATTCAGATACTGAGTTTACACATCCTGAGATGAAACATCACTGAGGAATTAGAAAAAAGCCCTCATTAATGAAGGCAAGGAACACAGCTTCAATAAACTCAGTAGAGAGAGAGATACAAATTCACTGTTAAGATTTAAATAATTGATTAATTGTATGTGGCACCAATGACCAAGAGGGTGAACTGGATGTTGATTCTGCTTCTGTGTTAAAAACTAAATTCAGCAAGAAATCTTTGCTATTGAAAGCATTAGTACTATAGTATCTATGATACATAAAAGCAACATAAACATTCTTTCATTGGTAGATTTTTCAGTGTAAGTCAGGACTCCTATAGTTACTGGTAGGCTTATTAGGTTTGAAGTCAGTGATTGATGAGTAAGGGAACAAAAGATAAACATGACACAAATAATTGGAAAGTACACAGACATTGAATAAAAGAAATAAAGAACATGTTTAATATTGAAGCAGAAGTATTTGTTTAGTAATATCACAAGTCACTGTTTCGGTTTTGTATTACTCATTACAAAACCAGAATAGTAAGTAAAGTCTGGGCCACAGCACAGAGGGGTAAAAATGTGAACCTGTATCATTTTACAAAATGATAATTACATACCATATAGGACAGTAACATATAATAGCATAGATCATGTAATTGGCAACCAACATTCACAAGTGGTCAACTGATACCTATTATATACACCAAGAAAATTGCCAGCAGTGAAAGCACTGAACTAATTTGTGGCCAAACAGATATTAAAGTGACTTTCAGTAATCATGAATGAAGTGCTATAATATCAGTCACAGTACAATGAGAATCATGAAACATGTAAGCAGCAGCAAATATCACATTCAATCTTCTTGATTTTTTCAAATCATGCATTTGTCACAAAATCTCAGAGCAAAACAATTTATACTTTTATCTCTTCTATATGAAAGGCAAAATGCTAAAGTTTGTTTCTTGAAATGTAATGGATTATGGGAACATCTGACAAATCATCATCTTTTGACTGTGTAAACTGAGTTAATTTTGTGAGTGCAGTGTGTAATAAAACTCAGTGTTAGTTAGCTTGATGACTAAGAGTTAAACTTCAGATGAAGGTTTCTAACCGCAAAATAATGCCAATTGTAAAAGCAGCAGTCATCATTTCTATCTCACCTTCCTCAGATGGTCATATAAACATATATACTTTTACAGTCATTATTATGAAGACAAATGCTCCATAGCTCAAGAAATTGTGCAAATTGAATTGTGGCATTTCATTATGAACAAAAAGTCCTTCTGGATAACTAAAGGTCTAAGAAAAAATTACTGTAAATATCAATTTTAATGAATTAAGCTATTTGTGACTTACAAAAAACCGTGAAATTGTAATTAATTTCTTGTCTTTAAGGTACTGAATCTATATTTCAAACACTTTAATTTGGCTTCTGTTCATGCCACAATACAATATGCAACAATGTTTACACAAAATATTCTTCAAAAGCAGAATATATCATTTTGACATTAACCATCAGTTCCCACTAACTGCAACAGTTTCTTTCACTAAAAACATTTTATGACAGTTCTGAAAAGCAAACAAATGTGTTACTTAGAAGTGTCCTATGCCACAAACTGTAATCCTTATGTTTAGTGTTTTCCTTCTTTATGAGCTTTAGTATAGTACGTTGAATCCACAGGTGATATATTATTACTACAAGAAACATCCAGGTACAGTGGCAGTAGATCTCTAAATTTATGTTTCAAGAAAGAGTTCTTCAGCTGTTAAGCTCAGCTTATATACTCTCAAGGAGCAACATGCAAAATATGAATTAAATGCTTTACATTTGTTCATGAATCATATAAATTTAAATCCACTGTTTTCACACTCCTATTTCAAATTTTGACTCTATAGTTTCTTTCTGGAAGCCAAGACCATCAATAGGACACATTAAGTTTTGCTCATTGATTGTAAAAAGGACCAGTAAGTATCTCTTTACAGAACTGAAGCAGAACAAAGGTAATCTCCAAAGCTTCACCAAAGATGAAGCAATCTTTCAATATAATGTAGCTTTAATGGAGTTTTAGAAGACTTCACCATACTGATCTTTTGTTAACTGTACTAGAATACTTATATTCAGATGGTGATTCAAAAATTTAAAACTCATTATTGTGTTTGAGAGATAAGAAACATGAATTTCGAATAATTTATTTCAACAATATATTAGTAACACCAATTTCAAGAAACTCTTTATCAGGTGTGATCTCTCATTATGATTGAATAATGAAAAGGATCAATTTCCTTTATGGATTTGAGAGGAATTGCTTTTGACCAATCTCTAATTTTCAACATTCACTGAATCAACAAAAAAATTGTTAACATTAGATATATGCAAAATATTTCCATTCATTCTGTGCCTTCCACAGAGAACCACATAGAACACTAAAGCATTTGAAAACCCTAACATTCTGCATTTCATTCATACTTTTGGCAACCAGTACATGCATAGCTTTGGCAAGGTTACAAGTTAGTAATATTTTAGATTGTTCTTTTGGTTTTGGTTTACTTTAATACTTTAATAAAATTTATCTAATGTACTGATGTATTTAACATGCTCCAACTGCTTATCAACAATTCAGTAACATGTCTACAACTAAAACATATTTGAGAAATAAGAAATACTGAGTTGCTAAAATGATGCACAGAAACAAATAAACAAGTTGCATCTCATTCCTCAGCACAGCTTCTCACAATTGTTACATATTTCACTAAAAGAAGTGGGCACAAGAGTGAAACACACATTCATGCGTATATGCAACAATAATATTGAGGGAAGTAATGAATTTTCCTACTTTAATATTTTTTATAATTATTTCAGTGTGTGACTGAAATTTGAGCGTCGATAAGTCTATTTATGAGATATATGTATGAATATAAATGAATGTTCCTCTTAGAGATACAGATTATTGAGACAGACACGTTTATTTAGCATGCAGCAGAAGCACGTTGCAATACTTACACATATAGGATAACATTTTGGGTCACTGTATTATAGCTATCCCAGTTGCGTATATATTTCTTAATACAACCAACAAATTTGGAGAAACACTTTCGTCACTTAAAAAGTGTTCCGGCTTTAAGCCGTACATACAAACGACTCGTGTTTTAAATGTGTTTGGAAGGAAATACTAAACAGTGTATGGAAGTATGTTACACATATGACAGTTTACCGCTTTTAGACATTAACACCAAGCCTGTCTGACAATTTTGATTACGGAAACAGTGTTTCAAGTGGTTCATTTGCTTCTGCAAGTGGTAACTTCACAATTATTTATATATGTGACACTACATTTTCCTTTATTTGCCTCACGACTGTTACGGGTGCATCTCATAATAGGGTTGCTAATTACAGATAACAGTGGGTAAATGTTCACCACCGAAAACGGGACTCCTCACTCTTATATCGAGGTCGACATCGGACATCGGTAAACACGTGACAGGATGCAACGGGTCGGACGACCACACCGGAGCCAGAAATAAATACCAAATAAGAAAGGTAACATTCGAAAGTCTTTATACGAGTTCCAAATTTGCAGTACCACTGTCACGACAACAGTGTTTAGTGATAAGCAGTGAAGCATGCGGGAAAGAATGTGGGTATGAGGTGACATAACATTTACAAGCGTTCCGAACTTCGAAGAAAAAAAAAATATTACTCTAACACATTACACATTACCAGCCGAATTACCATTAAGGCACACACGAAATCGGCTAGGTATCACGGAAAGGTTTCTCGCAAATGGACACCGCATTCAGAAGAAGGCAATCATTGAGGAAGAATTTGTAATTTAGCTAGAGTACTTTTGTAAGCTGTACCTAGGATACGTTATTTCATTAGCTACTAAGTGCTTGACGTTTCACGCCTTCAGTAAACTCGGTCGCCTCGATGACGACAGTGTACGAGAGATAGGAAAGCGGAATGGAAAATACTGGAAAGTTACCGTAGGAGAGATTCTTTGGAGTATCGAGAATAATTGAAACGAAGTACACGTTTATCAGAAGAAAAATGCGAACGAAAATTATTTGGCGTAGAGTCTGGAGCCATACTTGCCTTTCTGTGGCAGCGCGAGCACGGACTCGGTGATGGGAGAACTGCCTAAGTCCTCCAGCAGCTTACGTGACCGAGTGGGCATGTCCGGGAGGAGAGGCATTGCATGCGGGGTGAAGTCCGTCAACGGCGAGAAGTCGGACAGGCGCTCGTACACGCCGGACGTGTAGTCGTCAGTGCGGAAGGTGGACGCTATCCGATCCATGGAGCGGTCCTCTTCCGTGCGCCGGGGAGAGTGTGCTCGGTAGTCGAAATGCAGCCCACGGCCGGACAGCAGCAGTTCGTCTATGGACTTGAGCACACTCGAAGTTCCGTAGCCGCCGCGGCCGGCTTCCGGCCCCGAGTGCGGCGTGAACCCCAGCTCGGCACTTTCGCGGAGGCGTGCCAAGCGCAACAGTTCTTCGTGGAGGCGCGCGTTCTCTTCAATTTGCTGGCGGCGGCGCGCTATCTCCGCTTTGATCTTGGCCTTCTTCTCTTCGCGCGTCAGCTGGTCGTCATCGTCGTCACTGCCGTAGGGCGAAGGGTGCCACGAGCGCGGCTTGCGGTGTTTGCGGCTGTCGTGGCGGCGGCGCACATCCAGCCCGTCGCTCGACCGCCGCAGGCTGTACCTGTGCAAACGCCCAGTTTCCATTCACAGGCTGCTCCACTCAGCCCCGCCAGCACGGTGGTGCTAGACCGGGGTGTAACCAGTTCAAATCCTGTTCGGCAAGGGAGGTTGGGTGCATACAGTTCCGAGCCACCAGACTGTACGACGAAGCCCTGAGGCAAATTATAAACCTATTGAGTAAGGGCACACGATACCGCAATTTTTGATGCCTCGGTTAGAAGGAGACACGAAGCTCCTCGATTCCCTCGTGTTTTTTCGCAGGAGTACGCTACATTCCTTTACCGAGTTTGACAACCTCCACCCAAACGTGATGCTACATTATTCAGCTCGAGCCTTAGTCCCACGTACGTAACAGCTACGCCGAAGATAAAGTGTCACACATTGTGAAAGAAAAATGGGAATACGTCTGAAAGAAGAAATTAGTTCTAGTTTGGTGGCAAGATCCCCTGCCAGTTTGTGAAACGTGAATGGCTCGTAATGCTTTGGATTTGTGGAATCTGAAACTGCGGCTACTCAATTGTCAGCACCTGTTTACTGGATATGATCTTACCTAGCACGAAAGTACGAACTCTGGAAGGGATATTAACAAAGTGACACGAATGCCTGAGGAAAGTTTGACAGTATAACTCCTTTTTGGAATACGTCAAAACGATCTTGAAGATACTTCCATCAGTTATCTTTTGTGATACAAATATTTACTATTAAAAACAGTCTCGATCACGATTTATTTATCGAGGTGACCGGTTTCGATCACTACTGTGGCCATCTTCAGACCATTGAGTAGGAACCTCTTTCTGTTGGAGAATCACTACTTTTGTGATACAACCCAAAACTCAGTTCCTTCTCTTGTGATTATGTAATGGTACAGGAATTGAATCTGTCACATTTCTCGAAACTGACAACATCTTAGAAGTAGACTTTTACTAATTTTCCTTTCTAATACAACACAAAACTCAAATATTTATACTAGGTTTATCTAATAATACAGAAGGTAAATCTGTCTCACTTTCTGGAAATGACAGTATTTTAAAAGTTGACTTCCTGGAACCGGTCAACTATGTCTTACAATAATATTACGGTAAGCGTATCTTTGCCCATCTGGAACCTGGCAGATATACATTTACGCCTTATCTTGGCAAGCAACTATCAGGAGTATCGAACCATATGAAGCATAACAATCTTCTTTCCATCAGGATTAAGCTACCGGTATTCAGAATGTCGAATCTATACATTCTTCAAAAAAATTACGCTACTGTTTACAGTTGGGACAGAAGGCGGAGCCAGCCACATAGTTTTATAATTTAACAAAACTAGTATGGTTCCAAAAGGTAATATAATGCTGCCACTGGTAGTTCATATTTTGGCTATATTCATTTGCATATAATCGGGGGCAAGTAAGAACCTTGGCTCAAACATTGTTTATATATTTTTCTGTCGTTTGGAGAAATGTAGCCCACCGGTAAATCGTTATGAATGAGTGGAGTGAATCAGTGACTTGCGAAACAGACGGTAGCTCACCCCAGTTTTAAAAACATTTAACTTAACGCGAAGAAGCAGATTAAAATTACCATTTCCGTTTCAGTACATGATCAGTGATAGCTCACTGTATCTGTGGCGCAAAAAAATACAGTGACATTTCGAGGTGATATAAAAGGGACGACCAGGCAAATGCTAAATTAAGTGAGATGAAGCACATTTGAAGAAGTAGGGAAAGGTATATTTTATATGCGTGAGAATTACATTGTAGCATGACAGTGTTAAGCATTGGTTCTCCGTATATAATCCAGGTCAAGCTGGAAAAAGTGACGAGACTTCAGAAGTGCAAAGGACTGTTCGAGTCGTCACTGGAGTAGGCCGTATGGCACGTTACGCTATTAATAAATGAACGAGGACTATACAACTGGTACTCAGGGAACCTTGGTAAATATAATTGGTAGAAAGAAACTCTTTGAATCGACGATCGGACGCCTGTAGAACTTTTGGATAATAAATTGGTAGCTACTCATATAGGGATCTCGGTGCCTGCTAAAAGTGAAACAAAAATTCCATGTGTTACGGAGAGTATTTCAGGACTTACATAAAATCATCCTGAAGACGCTATGCTGAACTGGGGAGCTACAGTAGGTCATTGCAGACAATGTTAAGATACGTTAGTGAATGCACAGGCTCATGGCGATACGAGACAGTTAAATTTTGTTAGGTTTCTAGGCATATAATCTGATTAATGGTGTGGTCTTTTCAGACACTGTCCAACGTTGAACGACCCCGCAAAAAGAGCAGACTTGTTTTTCAAATTGGCCGTCGTCTAGCCTCAGATTTGCCAAACAATCCCGTACACATATAAACGAAGCTTGTCGGCTCAACTTCACTTTGAAGCAGATGCTGTTCATGTTCGTGTGTATTTTTGCGGTAGTGAGAACTGTACAAATGTAGACAAAGCATTTCTGGCACTGTGTTCAAAGAAGAAAAAGAAAACAGGACGCTTGTCCGGGAATGGCTTCAGATGGGAGAGGGATTTACCCGTGAAAATCAGCTACATGAAGTATTAATCTCAGTAGCTGATGATTATATTAACTTTCTTCGAATGGAAAGTGAAACTTTTAACAAATTGTTAAGGCCCTCGTAAAAGAGCAAACTTCTTTGTCAAATTCTGTCTCTTCTAGCCACGGATGTGTGAAACAAGCCCTTACACGTGGCAATGAAGTTTTTCAGTTTAATCTTACTGTTGAAACAGACACTTTTCATGTATGCTGTATTTTGACACTAGTAGGACTGACTACAAACGTAGATAAAGCATTTCTAACATTGACTCTGGCACTGCATTTAACGAAGAAAAAGAAAACAAGACGCCCGTCCAGGGAATGGTTTACAATGGGAGACAAATACAGACATGAAAACCTGTCAAAGGAAATGTCGTCCGGTGAACCTGATGTTTACATCAACTTTCTGCGGATGGACAGTGAAACTTTTAATAATTTACTTAGTGTTACTTCGCCCTCAGATTGACAAAGAAGACACATGTATGCGAAAGTTTATTCTCTTCTACTTGGTCCTCTAATGCCAGTTAATTAAGATACCACAACGTGGGAAAATATAATCCACATCGGAAGAACAGGACAAATTCGATTTTTTTATTCCACTGAACTCCCGCGTATATGTTATGGGTAGAATATTAATTTACTTCCTTACCTCTTCCCGTTTAATAGATAACTGGGAAAGGAGCGATATTGCCACAATTTTAGGAGCTGTCAGTGCTATTTCTTTTTTATGTTTGATCGTAGTTTCCATAGTTGTGGAAACCCACGATACAGTGAAACAAATTGCAATAAAACCATTTTTCACTAAAGTTGTGCGGTGAAAAATCGATACAAAACAACGTCAAATTTTTGATCAATCAAAATTTCTGGAAATAATTTCAGACACGATATGTGTTTGGCAAACACGTCAAACAGCACTATATACAGTCAATTATATGGTAATCAGTAAAATTTGAGAAACTGTTTGATCATTCAAGGGTGGTTTCAGATTGCTGCGCTTTCAAACAGATCTTCGCTTGGAGATATTTCCTTAGAGTTTTAGCAAAGCCAAACAATTTGGCAGTACCTTAGCTTAAAACGATTATCTTAATAAAACTGTATGAAACTGATGGGACCACCTATGTAAATGGTTTAAGTATTAGGATGTCTACTTACATGTAGCGTACTTGTAAATATATATAAATGTGCCAATACATGTAACTGTAATTATATTGTACACAAAATGACAACATTCATAGATTTACAGTGTCTACGGATAGTAAAGTAAATAACACCTTCGACCTTTCTTGCATTATCTTACCGGTATCTTCCTCCTTTTCTTATTAAAAAAAAGAAACAGAAGCTACTGGGTGGATGTTAGAAATTAATTTGGACAGGTTGTTGTGAAAAAGATTCATTTATAAATATTCAGTAAGGATATAAGTACTAAAACATATACTTTTCACGTGCCGACTTTTTCACAGATACCGGATCGCAGTTGCAGGGTTATGGAATGCGTATTAAAGATGTGAGATAATATTAAGACTACCTTATGATGGAACTCACTCCGTTCTAGTGGTGTTGCTGAAACTGTTCTGTATACATAAATGTTCAAGTGGAACATGGGTGTTTAACATGCTCAAAAAGGCCATGAGTTTCAACAATATTCACTGCAGCTTCAACAACGCCGCCAATTTCCTCTTTTTGAATCTCTCTTGGTGTCTCATCGACTATGTCCTTCGTATCTTACCTGAAAAAGAGATCTTAAACGATAGGTGGTCAAGACACTGGAACGTCCGTAATAATCCAATACTGGTGCTTATCACGAACAACGAAGTACTGTATGGAGGATCATCATTGTAAGGGAACTACATTCAGTCACGAGATGTTCTTTGACAATTCTGGGAACTCTTCAAGCCGAAATAGAAGTTGAACTACCCGTGTGAAATAGTCAAAATGAAAGTTTCCAGAGAAAAACGTTATTCGGTCGGTGATTCATGTAAGATACAATTCACTTCTATTCATTTAAGATTCAATCGCATTTGTAATACGAACACAATCTAAAACGAAGTGCTGTGCTGTGCCGTCCGGACTGCGTAGTTACCTCCGAGCACTTGTTCAGTCAACATAAACTAAGGAAACGTGTAGTGTAGTAAAGTGGAGCAGTCGCTTCCCGACCTACTGCGGGAATAGTTTCTCCCGCAGTACCGATGACGTCACACAGAGCGTCTCTAAAGCCAGAGACGCTCACTCAGGCCAACTTGAACTGCTAGGCCCCACAGTCAACCAATTAGGTCCAAGCAAGAACAGCATCTAAGCTTTTTAATATAATCCATTATGGAGTCGAGGTAGCAGTTGTCGTTATACTGGTTATCACTGTTAGCATTCAACCGCGATTCTTATACATGTATTGTAACAACGCGTTTCAAGAGACAATGCTCCCATCATCAGGTTGCAAAATCTATGTCATGAAATTAAACGGACCAAAAAGACAAGATACCATCACAAACAGTTGGGAAGTCCATAGAGTAAAACAGAATTAAAAGTATATTGGACAAGATAAAAAACTTCGTAAATTAAGTAATAACACGTGTGAAGATGAAAAAGATCAACAACAAAGCCATTCGTCTTTAGACTTTTATCCACGGGTGGCTAACAAAACGGATATTGTATTTGATAATAAAGAAGTAGAAATGTTAAATAAGGCATAAAAGTTTAATATTGAGCCGTCATTTAACAAGAAGATCGCGAAAGAAGTAATTGCCCTCACTAAAATGACAACAGAATTGCCAAATTAAATAATAATGAAACCGGGCATGTCGGTCATAAGCTACATAAAATAGTAAAAAATGAACTAAATAAGCGAAATAGTGTTAATCATAAGACTAGAGCAGACCGACTAACTGTCTATTCTATAAATAAAAAGCTTAATGAAGTGAAAGCTATTGCCACGAAAGCGGATAAGGGGAATACGGTCGTAATATTAAAAGAGGAGGAGTACGTTTCGAAGACCTTAGCGTTTTTTGTCGGAAATAGCATTACAGACGAATGGAAAAACTGGTAGAAGCGGATCTCGGGGAAGATCAGTTTGGATTCCGTAGAAATGTTGGAACACGTGAGGCAATGCTAACCTTACGACTTATCTTAGAAGAAAGATTAAGAAAAGGCAAACCTACGTTTCTAGCATTTGTAGACTTAGAGAAAGCTTTTGACAATGTTGACTGGAATACTCTCTTCCACATTCTAAAGGTGGCAAGGGAGCGAAAGGCTATTTACAATTTGTACAGAAACCAGATGGCAGTTATAAGAGTCGAGGGGCATGAAAGGGAAGCAGTGGTTGGGAAAGGAGTGAGACAGGGTTGTAGCCTATCCCCGATGTTATTCAATCTGTATATTGAGCAAGCAGTAAAAGAAACAAAAGAAAAATTCGGAGTAGGTATTAAAATTCATGGAGAAGAAGTAAAAACTTTGAGGTTCGGCGATGACATTGTAATTCTGTCAGAGACAGCAAAGGACTTGGAAGAACAGTTGAATGGAATGGAAAGTGTCTTGAAAGGAGGATATAAGATGAACATCAACAAAAGTAAAACAAGGATAATGGAATGTAATCGAATTAAGTCGGGTGATGCTGAGGGAATTAGATTAGGAAATGAGACACTTAAAGTAGTAAACGAGTTTTGATATTTAGGGAGTAAAATAACTGATGATGGTCGAAGTAGAGAGGACATAAAATGTAGTCTGGCAATGGCAAGGAAATCGTTTCTGAAGAAGAGAAATTTTTTAACACCGAGTATAGATTTAACTGTCAGGAAGTCGTTTCTGAAAGTATTTGTATGGAGTGTAGCCATGTATGGAAGTGAAACGTGGACGATAACTAGTATGGACAAGAAGAGAATAGAAGCTTTCGAAATGTGGTGCTACAGAAGAATGCTGAAGATAAGGTGGGTAGATCACGTAACTAATGAGGAGGTATTGAATAGGATTGGGGAGAAGAGAAGTTTGTGGCACAACTTGGCTAGAAGAAGGGATCGGTTGGCAGGACATGTTTTGAGGCATCAAGGGATCACAAATTTAGCATTGGAGGGCAGCGTGGAGGGTAAAAATCGTAGAGGGAGACCAAGAGATGAATACACGAAGCAGATTCAGAAGGATGTAGGTTGCAGTAGGTACTGGGAGATGAAGAAGCTTGCACAGGATAGAGTAGCATGGAGAGCTGCATCAAACCAGTCTCAGGACTGAAGACCACAACAACAACAGCATTACGGAAATTCCGAAAGACATAACAGCCAATTTCCAAACTAAACTAAAAAATGTTCTTAAACGCACACACTTCCTGCTGACAGAAGCTGAAAAAAAAAAGATGATGTGTTATCATGAATCCAACGGCCCCCAAATTAAGATCACAGGTGAAGATACATAAAGATCTGCATCCGGTTCGTCCGATTGTTAACGGTCGAAATAGTCCAGCATATAAAATAACGAAATTGTTGGACCAAATTCTGAAAAAGACTTACGTGTATAAAAATAACTATTCGGTGCGTGGTAGTATGACCATGATAGGTGAAATTAAAGATACGCCAGTTACTGACACTTCCCGTTTGGTTTCGTTGGATGTTAAGAACTTTTAGTCCAGTGTTCCGGTTAACGAAACTATAGAAATCATTAAGAGAAATTTCCTTAAATACGGTAAAATTTCAACGCAAGAGACAATTGAATTTATTGAACTCCTACAGCTCATTACAAGTTTTAATTATTTTACGTTTAATAACAAATTTTATATTCAGGACGATGGGTTATTCATGGAGTCCAGTATTTCAGGAACTATGGCGGACATTTTTATCAATGACCTTGAAGATAAAGTTCTAAATTCTGATGATAACATTATGGATAAAATTGTTTATTACAAACGTTATGTTGACGACACTCTGTTAGTTGTCGATGGTTCCCGTGAGGACATTGAGGAAATAGAAAAAAAGTACAACGACGCACATAACAAAATAGAATTTACCAAGGAGTATGAAACTGACAATTGTTTACAGTTCCTGGACCTGAATATAAAAAAGCAGGGCAACAAACATGCGTTCTCCGTTTATAGAAAACAAACTACGACTGATGCCGTGATCCCGAATGATTCATGCCATCCGCAGGCTTATAAAGAAGCAGCTTTCCGTAGTCTCGTGCATAGGGCAATCAATATACCTATGAGCGAAAAAGATAGGGAGACTGAAATTAATACCGTTAAGAGAATAGAGATGAACAACGATTGCAGAATAGATACGGTTAAAAAACTGTTACGGAAAAGTAATAAGCGTAAAAAGAATAAACCTGATGGAGAGAAAGTGAAAATTATCACGATGCCATACTACGGAACAGTCTCACAAAAGATAGCAAATATTTTTAAGCCATCCGATGTTCAAATAGCTTTTCAGACTAATAACCTAGTGAGGTATAGCCTTAAGCACGATATTGGCGAGAAGAGAAATAAGTTTGAAAGATCGGGAGTTTATAATATTCAGTGCAGAACTTGTGATGCAAAATATATAGGGCAGACAGGAAGATCATTCGCGATCCGGTATAAAGAACATAAAGATGCGTTCAGGTTAGGAAATTATGACAAATCAGCTGTTGCGAACCATATATATGAAACAGGCCATCCCCTTAATAGCATAGAAGACAACGTAGAAATATTGCATGTAGAAAAGAAAGGGAGGAAACTTGATTTACTAGAGGAATTCGAGATAGCTATCTATGAAAAGAAACAAAGCAATATTCTAAATGCACAAGATAATTTTAAAGAAATGAGATTTTTTAGCGGGTTTTTAGAATTACACTCCAGGAAATGGAAAAAAAGAACACATTGACACCGGTGTGTCAGACCCACCATACTTGCTCCGGACACTGCGAGAGGGCTGTACAAGCAATGATCACACGCACGGCACAGCGGACACACCAGGAACCGCGGTGTTGGCCGTCGAATGGCGCTAGCTGCGCAGCATTTGTGCACCGCCGCCGTCAGTGTCAGCCAGTTTGCCGTGGCATACGGAGTTCCATCGCAGTCTTTAACACTGGTAGCATGCCGCGACAGCGTGGACGTGAACCGTATGTGCAGTTGACGGACTTTGAGCGAGGGCGTATAGTGGGCATGCGGGAGGCCGGGTGGACGTACCGCCGAATTGCTCAACACGTGGGGCGTGAGGTCTCCACAGTACATCGATGTTGTCGCCAGTGGTCGGCGGAAGGTGCACGTGCCCGTCGACCTGGGACCGGACCGTAGCGACGCACGGATGCACGCCAAGACCGTAGGATCCTACGCAGTGCCGTAGGGGACCGCACCGCCACTTCCCAGCAAATTAGGGACACTGTTGCTTCTGGGGTATCGGCGAGGACCATTCGCAACCGTCTCCATGAAGCTGGGCTACGGTCCCGCACACCGTTAGGCCGTCTTCCGCTCACGCCCCAACATCGTGCAGCCCGCCTCCAGTGGTGTCGCGACAGGCGTGAATGGAGGGACGAATGGAGACGTGTCGTCTTCAGCGATGAGAGTCGCTTCTGCCTTGGTGCCAATGATGGTCGTATGCGTGTTTGGCGCCGTGCATGTGAGCGCCACAATCAGGACTGCATACGACCGAGGCACACAGGGCCAACACCCGGCATCATGGTGTGGGGAGCGATCTCCTACACTGGCCGTACATCACTGGTGATCGTCGAGGGGACACTGAATAGTGCACGGTACATCCAAACCGTCATCGAACCCATCGTTCTACCATTCCTAGACCGGCAAGGGAACTTGCTGTTCCAACAGGACAATGCACGTCCGCATGTATCCCGTGCTACCCAACGTGCTCTAGAAGGTGTAAGTCAGCTACCCTGGCCAGCAAGATCTCCAGATCTGTCCCCCATTGAGCATGTTTGGGACTGGATGAAGCGTCGTCTCACGCGGTCTGCACGTCCAGCACGAACGCTGGTCCAACTGAGGCGCCAGGTGGAAATGGCATGGCAAGTCGTTCCACAGGACTACATCCAGCATCTCTACGATCGTCTCCATGGGAGAATAGCAGCCTGCATTGCTGCGAAAGGTGGATATACACTGTACTAGTGCCGACATTGTGCATGCTCTGTTGCCTGTGTATACTTGCCTGTGGTTCTGTCAGTGTGATCATGTGATGTATCTGACCCCAGGAATGTGTCAATAAAGTTTCCCCTGCCTGGGACAATGAATTCACGGTGTTCTTATTTCAATTTCCAGGAGTGTATTTTTAGGGTAGGTATGCGACTTTAAACTTGTAGCATGTCACTGACGGAGTCGCGAGAGGCTAACGATGGCAGACCAATGCAATAAGGAAATCAGGCGCCCAATAGCATAGCGTTACCGTCAAGTACACGGCTGTAACCACGCCACAACACCTAGGCGCGTCAGTCCACAACAGCTCCCGAGCCGGCACAGTGCGACAGCATATTTGGTAGCTATGGGACGGCCATCGACTTGTGTCAACAACTTCAATGTAAGACGAGGACCCACAGTCCAATATACTTTTAATTCTGTTTTACTCTATGGACTTCCCAACTATTTGTGATTGTATTTTGTCTTTTTAGTCCGTTTAATTTCATGACAGATTTTACAACCTGATGATGGGAGCATTGTCTCTCGAAACGCGTTGTTAAAATATATGTATAAGAATCGCGGTTGAATGCTAACAGTGATAACCAGCATCTAAGCTGCTTACGCTGCCTATACACCTAGCTTATGTAGCCAGTGTTTTTCAGCGAGCGAGCAAGGAGCTGTCACTTGTAAGCAGGTGATTCATGTGTGAAAACGTTTCCGTCGCGATTATAGCCGCACGACGAGAATTAGCATACTGCGAGCGCGTAGTTTGACTTGGATTTAGACGCCTGGGGCATTTCATTTCGCGGAATTCAATATTCCGAGTTCCACAGTGTCAAGAGTGTACCGAGAATACAAAATTTCAGGCATTACTTGTTAGCACGGACAACGCAGTGGCCGACGGCCTTCTCTTAACGACTGAGAGAAGCGGCAATTGCACAGAGTGAAACAACTGCAGCAATCAATATGGGACGTACAAGGTGTCAGGCAAGTAATTAGGGGCTCACGATTATTTAGAGAACTGTTCAGTGCACTTTTGCGGGTTGTGATTATCAAACACCATGTAACGTTTAATGGTGTGCACCTAATACGTGCTAATCTAAAACTCTGGTTTTTCCTTATCCATTGTATCTCGTGAGTTCCAACGATATCAGATGTAATGGCATGAAAAAGGAGAAAACATCGAAGTAGTGAATTCTACGGCTTTATTGGAAGGATTTTAGGATGTGTCGAGCACTCCTGCTGTGCCGTATGAGAGACGAGCGGGCCCAGACGGAGAGACGTCGGAAGATGGCGGAAGTCGCGTCAGCAAGTGGTGTGAGTGGGGCCGGCCGAGCAGCGGAACTGGAAATGCTGCAGTGACTCGCTGTCGTTCGTTCTGTTCACGAGTTCAACCTTCCTCATGCTGGTGTTATTCTGGCCATTACCTTATTAGCGGCATTTGGATTAATATAGTTAAAGGTGAGCTGTTAGTTTGGTGCATCTTAATCCGGTGCATTTACAGCGAGAATTCTTTCTGTCGTATTCTGACTTCCGCTGCTGAGCAGTGTTTTCTCACGTCGCGTGTCGACATACTGACTTGTGCCCTGGTTGATTTACGTATGAACTGGAGTGCCTATGTGGGCGTGTTTGCTTACATTGTTGACGAAGTGTTTCACAATGCCCTGACTTGAGTGTCTTTAAATTGCATTTCAGTTTGTTACTGAACTTACGTCAGTTAAGGGACGCCCAAATTGTCACGCTAGTCAAATAAGATGCAAGTTTACTGTTGCACCACTGTTTACCTGTTCGATTAAAATTAATTCAATCTTAACCACAGCTAGGAATAATTCGAGGCTAATTGTAAGTGCAGTGTGTGTTTGTTTTTTGTCCTTTTCTCTTACTCACTACTGTTGAGTGTTAAACTGTTTTGGAAACCCCTTGACGTCATTATTTCGTGTAAGCCATTGTGCCCACTAGGTTATATAAGGCTTAAATACAGTGACCAGTTTGGTAATTTTCTGTGTTTCGCAATACATTTTACAAGCATTAAAATTTTGGGAAAGGTTTAAATCTCATATTTGCAGATTGTTTGATATTAGATAACTTGTCGATGATTCATGTTAAATCAGCTGATGTGCATTTAAATTGAACAAGTTGTGTGTCAATATGTTGTTACCAGTACCTCACATGAATTTTCTTGCGTAATAAATTAAATTTTATATTCTATCCTCAATCTGAATGCTGAGCCTTCCTCTCCAGCAGCCCCTGTATCCTGCTCTTAACCATATCACCTGCTCACCGTGGGAGTTTGAAGCTGACACCTACCGGGGATCGGTGAGGATCAGTGGCATCACTGTAACACAATGGCAGGTACAACTTATATCCCTTGAAGTTTGTCCTCGGTCAAATTAGTAACTTTCTTTTCGTTAGGAGTTCCACAGAATGGCAGATTAATTACTTTGTATTATCTGCAGATGGTATTGTTGCAGCAGTGAGCCGAAAATAAATTACACAACTATCATCCTACAAAGTAAGTTGCTTCATAGTGCAATCGGAAAAAAAGTAAACAAATTTTGTTCACTGCAGGGCGTAAGTACATTGGAAGAACTGTCACTCATACTTTGATTTCAAGATTTTTCAGTTTCATTATTGTGCTGGACACAGAATTAGTAATGATTTACGATTCATATTATCAACGGAAACTCAATTTTTCGGTCGTATTTATTGACTCAACAAAAGTAGCATGTTCTTGTTTAGGACTTAACCTACAGTGGAAGAAACAACAACTAATGCAATAAATGTCTGAGAATATAAGGTGAATGTTCCAAATTTTCTGAGTACATCAGATGATATTTTTGGGTTGTCTAAATAGAAGAATTTTCTTTCGCACGAATTGTGTGTACATGAGACAGATCGAATTTTAGAACAAATGAAAAACATTGCGAATAATGCAAAAATGAAAGAAGGAAAGAGGCTGATATTTACTGATGTTCTGAAGAACGAGGTTCCATTCGATTAAACATGATTGTCACGCTGGAGATAAGTCTTTTCACCATAGTTATACACAGCTTATCACCTCGAACCCTACCGCGCTATCGGATGCAGAAACCCTCATCACACATCAGTGTCTGAACTACGTACCCATCACAGAGCGTATAGACATTAACATGGCTTTCAGAACAGTGAAACTAGTTGCCCGGCGCATGGAAGGAAGTCGTTCGGCCTGGTAAGTTGCGATAATTGGCAATACACTTCATCGAAGGGTAGGAGAGCGTTGAAAACATACGGCTCTAAGGATTCTGCTCTCCAGTACGGTGAAGTTCGAGATTGTGAGGATATCACTGAGTGTGAAGTGGGGTAGAATGAGACCAGTGGTGCGTTTTGCGCCGCCCCTCACAGGCAGCTTCAGGACCAGGACTCCACAGCTGACGAAGACCTCGTCGTTCAGCAAAACACTGAACCACCAAATCCTGCACCGCGGACACGAGCTTACTTTTCTGGCGCACTTTAGCCCTATTTCAGTTAATATAACTGGCGTGTCTCGGTCCCTGTGTGACACGTTTAAGGCTGCTGAGTGCCCATGGGTGACCAATGTTTTCGGTGTCTTGCAGGAACGAATCTCCTGCTTCATCAGAGACAAGGATCGCGCTAATCGCTGCTGGCGAGGAAGCTCTAATTCAGCTGCTATTAATGCAACAGGAGAGCAGCAGCTAGTATATCGCTTCAGTTACCATTAACACGAGAGAATTAGAAGGTAAAAAATGAAACGATTGTGTGGCATTGTTGGTCTGGAGGCCCCAGCCCTGCTGCCGGGCTGCAAGTCTTCTTTCAGCTGTCCCCACATTGGGCGAATGTCGGTGATGATGAGGACAACACAACACGCAGTCCACGAGCGGAGAAAATCTCCAAGCTAGCCGGGAATCGAACCCAGACCCACTGTATGGTAGGCAAACGCGTCACCACTCAGCTAAGCAGGCGGACTAATTAGAAGGCAGATGCACTCTACGTTACAATTAAATTTTCGTTATTATTATAAACTGTAGCAACCAATGACTGCTCACTAAAATAACATATTAAAAATCTAGAATACTCGGGAAGCCTTTGAAATTATAGTTTGTAAAAATAGAAGCGAAGATTACTGCGCCTACAATATCGCGCTCTATTGTCGAGTAGCCTTAATCGTAAAACAAATTAAATTTAACTCTCATGGAAGATCCAGCTGGAGCGACTGGGCATATCATCCTCAAAACGCGATTACTGTTTGTAAAATGCGAGAATGAGTACACTCTCAAATTCGCATGTGCAACCATTGAAACTATTGTTCTGTTCCCAGAATATAAAGATATCTCCAGCGAATATTAATAGTATTGAAGTGCGATTCTGTCCGCCCCATAGATGAGTGGTCAAGCATGTCGGAACGCCATGCTAAGGGGCCCATATTAGATTCCCGGCTGGGTCGTAGATTTTCTCCTCTCAAGGACTGGGTGTTGTGTTGTCCTCATCATCATCTCATCCCCATCGACGCGCAAGTCGCCGAAGTGGCGCCAGCTCAAAAGACTTGCACCAGGCGACTGCTCTACCCGACGGGAGGCCCTAGCCACACGACATTTCATTTCAGTGTGAATCTGACCTTTATTTTGATACTGTGTTTTTGCATGAACCTAAAAGGACAAACTAACATAACATGCTATCAGGCAGTCGAAAGAAATGACACCATTATTGCCTGAAGTATTTTATAAACTCAAAAATGACAAATAATGTTACAGGACAAAATGTTGGTCACGGTTTAAAAGAGCAGACTGGTCGATGTGGAGGACTTGGAGAGCAGTAGATACTGTACAACTACTACCAAGTTGTCATGACCCTCCACCTTGACGTAAGTCATGGCAGTGAAATAGAAATGGTGACACTTCCGACCATGTAACGGGAAACGCTAGATTTCCCTCCGTGACGTTATTATGACGTATATATGCCCAGTTTCGATAGTAGGGAACGTCTATCGACTTTCGTCGTCATATAGAGTCTGACAGCGGCGAGCCACCTGTCAGTCATCCATCCATCTTGTGTTTACAGAGAGGTATAGCTGCGATTAGCTTACATTCTCACGACTTCACTTGAGAGGTGGTACCATCTTCGTACAGATACATACCATTACCTACGGAACGTTTCTGTAATACCATAACGCTCTTCTGAAACTGCAAAAAGATTGCAAACATGGAGTATCGTTGTTACTGAAGTAGCCATTCTTGCTCACGAATTGAAGCAGCTACTCACATCTTCAGTTGGTACATTCATTGCAATTTTCGAAATTTTTTTTTTTCAGTTTCTTTCTTTGACAATGAGAGCCTGCCAACTTCATATTCGTTACTTTCGTAATTATGTATTACCGGTACGAATAGTACTTCACAATAACCTTTCCCAGTGGTATAAGTGTGTCGGTCGTGTGAAGTGTGTTCTAGTTTGTGCGAAAAGTTACAAGTAACTGCAAGCAAAATGAGCTCCTTTCTTTGCACATGAGCCGGCCACGGTGGCCTGCGGTTCTAGGCGCTGCAGTCCGGAACCGCGGGACTGCTACGGTCGCAGGTTCGAATCCTGCCTCGGGCATGGATGTGTGTGATGTCCTTATGTTAGTTAGGTTTAAGTAGTTCTAAGTTCTAGGGGACTGATGACCTCAGATGTTAAGTTCCATAGTGCTCAGAGCCATTTCTTCGCAAATGAAAATAACTGAAATAATGAGAAATAACAGTAGGTACATTCCTGTACCAGTACAAGAATACTTTTCGCCTGCGTGTGTATAAGATGTTCTTGTTTGGAAAAGAAGTCTCCTAAAGTACATAACTTGTAAATTTTCTTTTATACTGCATAGACGGCTTAGACTAAGTTACCTCTTAATTCTTTGCAAAATGTACCAATCTTTTCTACGTATTTTATTTTAATTGGTATTTTGTTTTGCCAGACGTTCAGTGTATTTCGAACATTTACTGACAATTAGGTGTTTCGTAGTTGACTTCTAAATTATTGAGAATGACAACGCACTCCTGGGACAGAGGGCCCTTTAAATGGTTCAAATGGCTCTAAGCACTATGGGACTTAACATCTGAGGTCATCAGTCCCCTAGACTCAGAACTACTTAAACTTAACTAACCTAAGGACATCACACACATCCATGCCCGAGGCAGGATTCGAACCTGCGACCGTAGCGGCAGCGCGGTTCCGGACTGAAGCGCCTAGAACCGCTCGGCCACAGCGACCGGCGAGGGCCCTTTAAACGTTGCATCGTTATTAAGGCCACATTTTAACGATTCACAGAGCTTTATTCTCAATTATTAAATTAGATCTTCACTATGTAGTTATGATTCAATCGCTTGCTGATAAATGTTGCGGGGTCCTCATCTTTCCAGGACAGCGTCTTCAAGAATGATGGTTAAGAGACAGACAATTTCTGTGCTAGGCAATGATGGACTGTGTCAAAAAATGCGCTAATTTTTCTACGTAGTTTTCCTTTTGATTAATGCACTTCCACAAAATTTTAGCGAGTGAATAGATTCCATCTCAGAAAACATGATTTTGTAAAGTTAGCAAGATACCTGTATCTAAGGCTGTCATAACCCCTTCGTTGGATACAAAACCTTTTTTCCAGTCACCACTCTCTTTGCGTGTAGGAAACAAAGGAAGTCAGAGGGTGATAAAGTGAGCGCCAAAGCACCTTTCTAGGAGTCCTGACGAAGTATGATTTCTTCCTTTTGCAGTTCAGGCGTCTTTTTGTCTTTACCGCACAGTTAATGCCGAAGACTTACGTATCACTCGCCATTTATTGTTTTACTCTTTCCAAGTTAATCAATAAGGAACTGCTTTTGGAAGTCAGAAAACACCGCCCGTAATTTTTATGGCTCCTCTTTGGTGAGGGGATATCGGCTTGTATCCATTGCTTTTTCGTTTCTGGTTCTTATCCACAGCAGAAAATCGGCGCTCAGAATCAGTTTCATTCTTTATAAAGGGTCAAAATATAAATGAGAAAAGTTTTTTCACATTCGTTTTTGGTCAGGTAGGAAGGAAGATTGGGTTTAACGTCCAGTCGACATCGAGGTCACAGAAACGACGACCATGCTCGGATTCTGTCAATGATGGGGAAGAAAATCGGCCATTCCCTTTCAAAGGAACCATGCCGGCATTTAACTGGAGCGGCGCGGGATTAGCCGAGCGGTCTAGGGCACTGCAGTCATGGACTGTACGGGTAGTCCCGGCGGAGGTTCGAGTCGTCCCTCGGGCATGGGTGTGTGTGTTTGTCCTTAGGATAATTTAGGTTAAGTAGTGTGTAATAATAGGGACTGATGACCTTAGCAGTTAAGTCCCATAAGATTTCACACACACACACACACACACACACACATTATCTGGAGCGATTTAGGGAAATGACGGAAAACCTAAATCTGATGGCCAAACGATGGTTTGAATCGTCCTCCCGAATGAGAGGCCAATGTGCTAAGCACTGCGCCACCTCTCTCGGTGTTCTTGGTCGGTATTCAATAAATTCGTTCCAGGTCTTACACACTTTCTTACAGATAATTTTTCGTGTGAAATGTACTGTACTGTTTCTATTGGAATGTCTATGGCGTCAGTT